>NC_064645.1:238296696-239031630 GCF_023864345.2 Schistocerca serialis cubense | reverse complement strand
AAAAAGTTAACTTTGCAATACACTTTTTTTCTTCCAGAAAGGAAGGAAACCTAATGGTAGGTTATGCCAGTTCTACCGTCACCTAAGGCACTAATACTGTTGCCCCCCCCCCCCCCTGTTGAACACGTTACCACTGAAACGCAATTTCACGCCAACCTTGGTCTCGCTTCATTTTTCCACCCGAGGAAATGTGGAACGGAAGAAGACACACAGAAATGTAACGGAAGGAAATAATGATACTGTAATGTTAACTGCTGTTTCTATATACCACCACATACATTCCTCTTGACACACTAGTCTTGTGAGAATATTACTCATTTTTCGATGCATCATCAGGAACTTCTCAGATGGATCAACCTTCACGATTAATGGTGAGGTCAACGGTCGAACACGTATTACTGACGCCCGGCATGAAGTTTAACGTCTGGTGTGGAGTAATTGGTGGAAAACATGTGGTTCCTCATTGGTTTAGGAGCACTAACATCTGAAAACTTTCTGTAACACGGAATACCAGTTTTTTTTTTCAAATATTAGCCTTCGAGGTCTAATTATCTGGCTTGGATTATCTGTGACAAGGAGACCGTACGAATTTCCCGTCACCAATTGGATTCATATTGACAGGATGTGGAGTACACGATTAGCACTTCAAGATATATAAACCAGAAGGCAGAACTCTATACCGTTTTCGAGAAAATCGACTTTAAACTTTTAGCCGTGCTTATGTACTTTGTGTGGTCGTTTGTATTTACGGAGTCAGCAGCTCATCAAGTAAGCGCTTCGTTCCGTAAGCACGAGATCTCTATCGAATCTCGCTGCTGGTACTTTTTTCCATTGATATGCAACTCTATCAACAGATTTATTATGACTGAAGATCATCAACATTAAATGACTCACCTATTATTTCCATAATCTTTATCCTGAAAAAAAAAGGAACTCTTTCTTAAGAAGGTTGGAAATAAAGATAAACGAGAACTTTCATTCAAATCAGTATAGCCGTTTTATTTATACTGTTATGTCTGCAGGTGTAATGTGCAATCTATGGAGCACTACACGAATCGGGATGATACTGATCACAAAACATGGAAAAGAATTATTGCGTCATGCAGCGCGTAAGAGTGAATGCCGACGTTTTGCACGTGTATTTTCTTTTTCATTGTGTGTGTTGGAAAACGAATTTGGTGTACATTCACAAACCTTTCTCGGTCATCACACAATTTCGCGGCGCACCACACATATCGAAGCACATCATTGAATCTTGTTGCAGACAACTGATAGTGTGGGAGTGATTAAATTTTCATGCAGTCTTCTCCAGAACACTCTTTCCATACTCTTCGATGACGCACTGTTTTATATGATTCTTCCCCTGCCTGAAAAATAAGTATCTCAAGCCCGCACCAGCGAAATACGTTTTGGAGCAATTAGTTTAACAATGCGCGTTGGCAGACCCTCTCCATCGCGGAAGGTTTCGTCCTACAAGCCACGGATCGTATCCCTCCCCATGAATCGAGGACCGAAAGAATTCTTTGTATTGTTCTGTCACGTAGTGCTTCAAGACTCCTGGTACAAAATTGTGTAATGCTGTTTTCAGTTTACCGGACTTTTAAGATGTTGTAAGGTTACACACCCTTAATTCCGATGTGCCAGTAGTCTCTTTAAATATTTTTCTTGGGATCTGAAGTATGAAAATAATAAATGAATGATTAAACGTTAATAATTTGCACAGTCACAATAAATCGGTTGTTAGAGTTAGGTGAATGGAAAAAAGTAATGGTAGCAAGATACGATCCAGAGATCTCGTGCTTGTGAAACAAAGGCGTGTATTCATTAGGTCGCAGATTCTGAACACAAACTGCGTACACAGTATGTAAGCAAGCATAAAATTTTCGAAGTCGATATTCTCGAAAACGGTTGAGGCTTGTGTCTGCCTGTTTACATTTGTTGAAATGCTGGTCGTGGCCTACACACCCTGTCAGTATGATGTCTTTGAGAGACAGTACGTACAGTTCCCTTGGGAGCACTTCACCCATGAAAAGTGAGAAGGGTATTACAGCGAAATTTTAATGACCACGGCGTCAAATAAAGTAGTACAAGAAATTAGATGTTGCCTTACCGAATTGGCTGTGGAGTCTTAAAAGGGGAAATTTACATCATGAAATGCCAAGAACTCAGATCGCGAAACATATTACGAACAAGGACGAGGAAATATTGTGTAGTCATGACACCTTTACAAGAGGGTTCAGACATACGGAGGTGTAACGATGACGTCACTTTCGACCTGTAACAACGCAGTTTATTTTTAATAATTATTACAGGTTTAGTAAAAAATGAGTAATATATAAAGCATAAAAATGAATAATGCTATGGCAAAACGTTCTTTCTCTTAGATTATGGAGTTCAGAGACTCCAATTTTAAGAAAACAGTGCAGAATCTGTCGCCTTGTACACACTACCGCTATTTTCCAACGTTACTTTATTTCTGTCACTTCCTACTAGTCGTTTTCCGTCATTATCTCCTCTTCATACCTTGCTTGTGTCTATCATTCCTCGCACGCATCCACTGCACTGGTTAATTACTTTGATGTTCACATGCTCCATTAAATTCGTTGAACCCTTCTGTAAATTCTTGTCCCTTGGTAAATCAGAACAGCAGACCTCTACTGCATTCCTGTTTATCAATGACACATTGCTAAGACTTCTAGCAAGTACCAGAACCCAGAGTAGATTTTACCCACCCCCACTTAGCATATTCATGTAGGAACATATCTGTTCTACCCACTATAATCACTACCTCTGACCCATTCTGCTCCGTATCACTCCCTCAGCCGCCCCATCCCCTCCCCCACTGCGCGAACAAGATCCACATAATGCTGTCGACAGTTTTACATTACCATTTTTCTTTGCAAGCATCCCTCTACTTTTCAGCTGGGGCAGTTTGCTTGGCCAACCTTAAAACTGAAGATGCAGAGTGATGGAAAGTCAATAAAATATAAAAATGAAGCACTGTCTAGAGAGATACAGCTAGATATTTGTCAATCTAAGAAATTCTCAGTTCATCCGCGAAAGCAGTAGTTTATAAACCCTTCGTTAGATGAATTCTCTAATAATTCTCCCCTGTCTGAGGCCCTTACTATGTATAACTAATGGAAGACTACACACCGGAAGCAGCTACTAGGGTAGCAGAGTACGTGTGGCGTGCACACGGGGGTTTTTTAGGTTAGAGGGACCCCCCCTTGGGCGAAACGATAAAATACCTGACGGCTTACCAGAGAGGACATTATCATCGTTGATAAAGAATGTCCGTCCTCAGAGACCAAAAACAGGAAAAGTTAACGTAATATTGGTAAACTGCAGGAGTATCCAGGGCAAGGTTCCTGAATTAGTATCTCTTATTGAAGGAAATAGTGCGCATATAGTATTAGGAACGGAAAGTTGGTTAAAACCGGAAGTGAACAGTAACGAAATCCTAGACACAGAATGGAATATATACCGCAAGGATAGGATAAACGCCAAGGTGGAGGAGTATTTATAGCAGTAAAGAATTCAATAATATCCAGTGAAGTTATTAGCGAATGCGAATGTGAAATAATCTGGGTTAAGTTAAGTATCAAAGGTGGGTCAGATATGATAGTCGGATGCTTCTATAGACCACCTGCATCAGCAACCGTAGTAGTTGAGCGCCTCAGAGAGAACCTGCAGAACGTCGTGAAGAAGTTTCGTGATCATACTATTGTAATAGGGGGAGACTTCAATCTACCAGGTATAGAATGGGATAGTCACACAATCAGAACTGGAGCCAGGGACAGAGACTCTTGTGACATTATCCTGACTGCCTTGTCCGAGAATTACTTCGAGCAGATAGATAGAGAACCAACTCGTGAAGCTAACGTTTTAGACCTCATAGCAACAAATAGACCGGAACTTTTCGACTCCGTCAATGTAGAAGAGGGTATCAGTGATCATAAGTCAGTGGTTGCATCAATGACTACAAGTGTAATAAGAAATGCCAAGAAAGGAAGGAAAATATATTTGCTTAACAAGAGTGATAGGGCACAAATCGCAGAATATCTGAGTGACCACCATCAAACGTTCATTTCTGAGGAAGAGGATGTGGAACAAAAATGGAAAAAATTCAGAAACATCGTCCAGTACGCCTTAGATAAGTTCGTACCGACTAAGGTCCAAAGCGAGGGGAAAGATCCACCGTGGTATAACAATCATGTACGAAAGGTACTACGGAAACAAAGAAAGCTTCATCATAGGTTTAAGAGTAGTCGAATCATAGCTGATAAGGAAAAGCTGAACGAAGCGGAAAAGAGCGTAAAGAGAGCAATGAGAGAAGCATTCAACGAATTCGAACATAAAACATTGGCAAACAATCTAAACAAGAACCCTAAAAAGTTTTGGTCATATGTAAAATCGGTAAGCGGATCTAAATCCCCTATTCAGTCACTCGTTGACCACGATGGCACCGAAACAGAGGACGACCGAAGAAAGGCAGAAATACTGAATTCAGTGTTCCGAAACTGTTTCACTGCGGAAAATCGTAACACGGTCCCTGACTTCAGCCGTCGCACGGACGCCAAAATGGAAAATATTGAAATAAACGATATCGGAATTGAAAAACAACTGCTATCACTTAGTAGCGGAAAAGCATCCGGACCAGACGAGATACCCTTAAGATTCTACAGTGATTATGCTAAAGAACTTGCCCCCTTTCTATCAGCAATTTATCGTAGATCGCTGGAAGAACGTAAAGTACCTAGCGACTGGAAGAAAGCGCAGGTCGTTCCCATTGTCAAGAAGGGTCATAAATCAGATGCGAATAATTATAGGCCTATTTCGCTTACGTCAATCTGTTGTAGAATAATGGAACATGTTTTGTGTTCTCGTATTATGACGTTCTTAGATAATACAAATCTCCATCATAACCAACATGGATTCCGCAAACAGAGATCATGTGAAACTCAGCTCGCCCTATTTGCCCAAGAAATTCACAGTGCCGTAGACACTGGCGAGCAGATTGATGCCGTATTCCTGGACTTCAGGAAGGCATTTGATACGGTTCCGCACTTACGTTTAGTGAAAAAAATACGAGCTTACGGAATATCGGACCAGGTTTGTGATTGGATTCAGGATTTCCTAGAAGAAAGAACACAACATGTCATTCTTAACGGTTCAAAATCTGCAGATGTAGAGGTAATTTCGGGAGTACCGCAGGGAAGCGTGATAGGACCTTTATTGTTTACAATATACATAAATGACTTAGTTGACAACATCGGTAGCTCCGTGAGGCTATTTGCAGATGACACGGTTGTCTACAAGAAAGTAGCAACATCAGAAGACTCGTACGTACTCCAGGAGGACCTGCAGAGGATTAATGCATGGTGCGACAGCTGGCAGCTTTCCCTAAACGTAGATAAATGTAATATAATGCGCATACATAGGGGCAGAAATCCATTCCAGTACGATTATGCCATAGGTGGTAAATCATTGGAAGCGGTAACGACCGTAAAATACTTAGGAGTTACTATCCGGAGCGATCTGAAGTGGAATGATCACATAAAACAAATAGTGGGAAAAGCAGGCGCCAGGTTGAGATTCATAGGAAGAATTCTAAGAAAATGTGACTCATCGACGAAAGAAGTAGCTTACAAAACGCTTGTTCGTCCGATTCTTGAGTATTGCTCATCAGTATGGGACCCTTACCAGGTTGGATTAATAGAAGAGATAGACATGATCCAGCGAAAAGCAGCGCGATTCGTCATGGGGACATTTAGTCAGCGCGAGAGCGTTACGGAGATGCTGAACAAGCTCCAGTGGCGGACACTTCAAGAAAGGCGTTACGCAATACGGAGAGGTTTATTATCGAAATTACGAGAGAGCACATTCCGGGAAGAGATGGGCAACATATTACTACCGCCCACATATATCTCGCGTAATGATCACAACGAAAAGATCCGAGAAATTAGAGCAAATACGGAGACTTACAAGCAGTCGTTCTTTCCACGCACAATTCGTGAATGGAACAGGGAAGGGGGGATCAGATAGTGGTACAATAAGTACCCTCCACCACACACCGTAAGGTGGCTCGCGGAGTATAGATGTAGATGTAGAAATCTAAAAAACAGTGGCACATTTCATAAACCTGTGTGTCACACACGGGTTCTCTGTTAAAGTTCTTAGAGTGCAACTTGTATGACCAGTATCATGCGAAATGACAATGACTGTAAAATTAGAAAAATCCGAGCCCAGATGTTGGCTTGCTAATTGTCTGTTCTGCAAAATATTGCAGAACGAAACAGGAAAGAAGAGGGCAGGTGTTAGTGGTGTACCTGGTTTAACTGCAGCGTTTGATACCACTTTACCAGCTTCCAGCAGAACCGCCACCTTCAAGTCTAACATAAACCTCTAATCACACCAGGGGTCAGTCAATCACCACCATTTACATTCCAAGAACTAATACAGACGTGAAAGAAATTTTGTCAGTGTTGTGTACACTTCGTTTGCGCACGTATTACCTTACACGCCACATTATTACAATACGTGGTGGAGCTGACATAATATCAGTAGATTCACTTGAACAAAATATTCTCCACTACACATATTATGAAGGGGGAGATTAGTGTTTCACTTCACGTAGACATCAAGATCATTAGAGACTGAGCACAAGCTCGGATTAGGGAAGGATGGAGTAGGAATCGGCCATGTTCTTTCTAAGGAACCTTCCCTGAATTTGTCTGAAGCGATTTAGGGAAACTATGGAAAACCTGAATCCGGATGGCCGGATGTGGGTTTGAATCACTGCCCTCCCGAATGCGAGTTCAGTGTGCTAATCACTACGCCACCTCGTTCGGACCCATCTTTAAGTGACTGAGTATAGATGAGCAACAAAGCACTAATTAGAACACAAATATTAGCAAAACTCTTACAAAATATGGGGTAAGGAGAAATATGGCCAGAACATTGTTCTGGCACCGAAAAGAAATGAGGCGAGTAAATGAGATCAGAGTAAGTGCTTCATATATTCCCCTGTTGTTTTTTGGGTTATCTCAGTTTAGTTACATCATTCGTTGATATTTTTGTACATAATTTGATTTCGTGGTCTGGGAATTCCTTTGTGTGCTCTAAAATTCATCTCGCTCATCAAGGACGCAACGTCTGCTGCTCGAGTTTTTCCTATTATTAATGTTTGGTATTATTGTGTCATGGTGGTTCAATGGCTGACTGTCTTACAACAGATCCAAACGTGTGAGCTTCAATGCCTAGATGATACCAGCATTTTTTCCCCCTCCACCGCATCTTTTAACACTGGTGGTGGTGGTGTGCAAAATGCCAAGTTTCACGGCAGTTCAGAGTCCCCAAGGTGAGGGCACACCACCTGATTGGACCACGAAAAACAGCCTTTCGGAGGGCAGTTTTATCTTTTTTTAGTGTTATTATATAATATACAATCACGCTAAACTGCAGATGTTGGCATAACGGAACCCAAGTTTTACATCAGTGGCCCTTATACTAAAAAAAGGCTATTAGAACAAATAAGCCCTCGGTCACAAATATTAAGTCAAAATTGACCAGGTTTCGACGCTACTATGAGCGTCTTCAGAATTAGACTAACTGTTCTAAAACATATTAGGTATATAATACATTAATAAAATTAAAGTTCGTCCTGACTGGAAAAAGGGGTACTTTCAAGTCACATTAAAAATGATCTAAGCCGGAAAGGCGACGTCATGAATAGTTGTAAATGACATGGCGAGCCGCTAAGGGCTGCTCGTACTGTGAACAAGGGTTTTTTTTCCAGTAAGTACAAACTTTAATTTTATTAATGTATTATATACCTAATATGTTTTAGAACAGTGTAATTCTGAAGACGACGCTCATAGTAGCGTCGAAATCTGATCAATTTTGACTTAACATTGGTTACCGAGGGCCTATTTGTTCTAATATAATTCCGACACGGTCACTGAACCTTAGCAGCTATGTTCAAAGTTTTACTAAAAAATGCTTTTAGTGAACTACACTTAAGTCGTTACAAATAAAATTACTATATCCCACTGATATGTTGGCTGGTTATTTTCTTTTCTACAGAACCTTTGTCATCCCAAGTATGACGGGCAGGACATTCCCCCCCCCTCTCTCTATCTCTATCTCTATATCTCTATATCTCTATATATCTCTATATATATATCTCTATATATCTCTATATATATATCTCTATATATCTCTATATATATATCTCTATATCTCTATATATATATCTCTATATCTCTATATATATATCTCTATATCTCTATATATATATCTCTATATCTCTATATATATATCTCTCTCTATATCTCTATATATATATCTCTCTCTATATCTCTATATATATATCTCTCTCTATATCTCTATATATATATCTCTCTCTATATCTCTATATATATATCTCTCTCTATATCTCTATATATATATCTCTCTCTCTATATCTCTATATATATATCTCTCTCTATATCTCTATATATATATCTCTCTCTATATCTCTATATATATATCTCTCTCTATATCTCTATATATATCTCTCTCTCTATATCTCTATATATATCTCTCTCTCTATATCTCTATATATATCTCTCTCTCTATATCTCTATATATATCTCTCTCTCTATATCTCTATATATCTCTCTCTCTCTATATCTCTATATATATCTCTCTCTCTCTATATCTCTATATATATCTCTCTCTCTATATCTCTATATATATCTCTCTCTCTCTATATCTCTATATATATCTCTCTCTCTCTATATCTCTATATATATCTCTCTCTCTCTATATCTCTATATATATCTCTCTCTCTCTCTATATCTCTATATATATCTCTCTCTCTCTATATCTCTATATATATCTCTCTCTCTCTATATCTCTATATATATCTCTCTCTCTCTATATCTCTATATATATCTCTCTCTCTATATCTCTATATATATCTCTCTCTCTATATCTCTATATATATCTCTCTCTCTATATCTCTATATATATCTCTCTCTCTATATCTCTATATATATCTCTCTCTCTATATCTCTATATATATCTCTCTCTCTATATCTCTATATATATCTCTCTCTCTATATCTCTATATATATCTCTCTCTCTATATCTCTATATATATCTCTCTCTCTATATCTCTATATATATCTCTCTCTATATCTCTATATATATATCTCTCTCTATATCTCTATATATATATCTCTCTCTATATCTCTATATATATATCTCTCTCTATATCTCTATATATATCTCTCTCTATATCTCTATATATATCTCTATATATATCTCTCTCTATATCTCTATATATATCTCTCTCTCTATATCTCTATATATATCTCTCTCTCTATATCTCTATATATATCTCTCTCTATATCTCTATATATATCTCTCTCTATATCTCTATATATATATCTCTCTATATCTCTATATATATATCTCTCTATATCTCTATATATATATCTCTCTATATCTCTATATATATATCTCTCTATATCTCTATATATATATCTCTCTATATCTCTATATATATATCTCTCTATATCTCTATATATATATCTCTCTATATCTCTATATATATATCTCTCTATATCTCTATATATATATCTCTCTATATCTCTATATATATATCTCTCTATATCTCTATATATATATCTCTCTATATCTCTATATATATATCTCTCTATATCTCTATATATATATCTCTCTATATCTCTATATATATATCTCTCTATATCTCTATATATATATCTCTCTATATCTCTATATATATATCTCTCTATATCTCTATATATATATCTCTCTATATCTCTATATATATATCTCTCTATATCTCTATATATATATCTCTCTATATCTCTATATATATATCTCTCTATATCTCTATATATATATCTCTCTATATCTCTATATATATATCTCTCTATATCTCTATATATATATCTCTCTATATCTCTATATATATATCTCTCTATATCTCTATATATATATCTCTCTATATCTCTATATATATATATCTCTCTATATCTCTATATATATATATCTCTCTATATCTCTATATATATATATCTCTCTATATCTCTATATATATATATCTCTCTATATCTCTATATATATATATCTCTCTATATCTCTATATATATATATCTCTCTATATCTCTATATATATATATCTCTCTATATCTCTATATATATATATCTCTCTATATCTCTATATATATATCTCTCTATATCTCTATATATATATCTCTCTATATCTCTATATATATATCTCTCTATATCTCTATATATATATCTCTCTATATCTCTATATATATATCTCTCTATATCTCTATATATATATCTCTCTATATCTCTATATATATATCTCTCTATATCTCTATATATATATCTCTCTATATCTCTATATATATATCTCTCTATATCTCTATATATATATCTCTCTATATCTCTATATATATATCTCTCTATATCTCTATATATATATCTCTCTATATCTCTATATATATATCTCTCTATATCTCTATATATATATCTCTCTATATCTCTATATATATATCTCTCTATATCTCTATATATATATCTCTCTATATCTCTATATATATATCTCTCTATATCTCTATATATATATCTCTCTATATCTCTATATATATATCTCTCTATATCTCTATATATATATCTCTCTATATCTCTATATATATATCTCTCTATATCTCTATATATATATCTCTCTATATCTCTATATATATCTCTCTATATCTCTATATATATCTCTCTATATCTCTATATATATCTCTCTATATCTCTATATATATCTCTCTATATATCTATATATATCTCTCTATATATCTATATATATCTCTCTATATCTCTATATATATCTCTCTATATCTCTATATATATCTCTCTATATCTCTATATATATCTCTCTATATCTCTATATATATCTCTCTATATCTCTATATATATCTCTCTATATCTCTATATATATCTCTCTATATCTCTATATATATCTCTCTATATCTCTATATATATCTCTCTATATCTCTATATATATCTCTCTATATCTCTATATATATCTCTCTATATCTCTCTATATCTCTCTATATCTCTCTATATCTCTATCTCTCTCTCTATCTCTCTCTCTATCTCTCTCTCTATCTCTCTCTCTATCTCTCTCTATCTCTCTCTCTATCTCTCTCTATCTCTCTCTATCTCTCTCTATCTCTCTCTATCTCTCTCTATCTCTCTCTATCTCTCTCTATCTCTCTCTATCTCTCTCTATCTCTCTCTATCTCTCTCTATCTCTCTCTATCTCTCTCTATCTCTCTCTATCTCTCTCTATCTCTCTCTATCTCTCTCTATCTCTCTCTATCTCTCTCTATCTCTCTCTATCTCTCTCTATCTCTCTCTATCTCTCTCTATCTCTCTCTATCTCTATCTCTCTATCTCTCTATCTCTCTATCTCTCTATCTCTCTATCTCTCTATCTCTCTATATCTCTATATCTCTCTATATCTCTATATCTCTATCTCTCTATCTCTCTATCTCTATATCTCTATATCTCTCTATCTCTCTATCTCTCTATCTCTCTATATCTCTATATCTCTATATCTCTATATCTCTATATCTCTATATCTCTATATCTCTATATCTCTATATCTCTATATCTCTATATCTCTATCTCTCTATATCTCTATATCTCTATATCTCTATCTCTCTATCTCTCTATATCTCTATATCTCTATATCTCTATATCTCTATATCTCTATATCTCTATATCTCTATATCTCTATCTCTCTATATCTCTATCTCTCTATCTCTCTATCTCTCTATCTCTCTATCTCTCTATCTCTCTATCTCTCTCTCATTAACCAACGCACCAACTTGCTCGGTGCCATAAACTAAGGAGGAATACAAGCAGTGGGTGGAAATCTGTCACCCAGCATCAAGAGAGGCTAAGTCTATTTTAATCCCACACTAAGGGTATGATTGGTGTTTTCTGGCATCCAAAGAGTACTTTCGATATTGTTTGGAGGGAAAAGAAACAAATACTATGCCATTTTTTCTGAATATTTTAACTACCGATGTGAGTAAAATGCACGTTATAACAAGACTCGTAATTATACTCATTTCATCACATTTGTTGGTTTTTGCAGTTCACAATTGGACAGTTTTGAACCTAACCTAAGCCTCAGGCTGCACTACAGATTAGTTTTGTTGTGGACTGGCAAGACAGCCAATCCACTATGACAGGAAGCCGAAAGGCACGCGTTTAAGCTCACGCAGGCTGGCTTGAGGTCTGGAACAGGACAAGGGATTGAGACTAGCAAAAAAAGGTACGTAGCTTCTGGAATACTTAACTTTAATCCATAATTGGTGAATATCGGTCTGACGGTACATGCATCACGAGATAATTAGCAAATGATAATGGCGCCTTGCTAGGTCGTAGCAAATGACGTAGCTGAAAGCTATGCTAACTATCGTCTCGGCAAATGAGAGCGTAATTTGTCAGTGAACCATCGCTAGCGAAGTCGGCTGTACAACTGGGGCGAGTGCTAGGAAGTCTGTCTAGACATGCCGTGTGGCGGCGCTCGGTCTGCAATCACTGATAATGGCGACACGCGGGTCCGACGTATACTACCGGACCGCGGCCGATTTAAAGGCTACCACCTAGAAAGTGTGGTGTCTGGCGGTGACTCCACAAGTTTCCCATCACAAATAAGTTCTCACAGACCTTAGTTGTTTCTCTTAACGGGTAAGGAAGATTGAAGGCTAATCACGAATGGGGGGATATTGGTAGCTAATTACATTGCTCTTTCATAATTTCCTATGCTCCGTAAATGAAATCAGCAAACGTTTTAGTCGTTGCAATTAAAATGAGCTGTTAAGTCCAATCCTAACCATCACCTCGGAAATAGTAAAATATCCCGGAAGAAAAAGAAAGGGGGGCAAATTTGTTATAACCAAGATTATGAACTTTATTCCTACTCGTTTTACTCTGGGCCATCTAAGCTGTTTTATTAGGTCCAAACTTTACAACCACCTCAAATTGTGACATATTCGGAAAAATAGCCAAATATCCGTCACAATCGAGATTATGAATTTTATGAGCGATTCTCACTGGTTACCGTACACTGTCACACGACTGTCTACGATTATCAATTAACTACCCACTGCAGCACGCAACTGAAGCGCCAGGCGTACCGTTAAGTGCGCTTTATCCAAACGAACACTGGTAGCGTTTTATTGCACTATGTTTGTGCATGTATTACGTCACACGCCACATCAGAACGTGACGGGTCAAACCCAACGTCCTTATCGGTATTTTCAGTCCACATCCGTTGCCTTTCTGCTACCTTTGAAATGACTGGCCTTCCAGTTTTAGGGGAACCTACAGGTTAACGCTGACTCCGAACCACGGTAGAACTTCACATTTTTCACATACGCTAGCTGTTGTCAGAGTTGGTAAAAGCGGTAAGTGCCAAAAATATTTGTCTATTGAAACATGAACCTCTGAATTTGTAATTAATGTCCCCTTAGCCAAAGAACAACGGATTTATATATGTTACATTGAAAATTAAAATGTACTGAAGAAAATTTTGTCCTAACTTCTTTTGTACGCTTTGTGATTCTTCAGTGGAGACAGGAGCGAGGGACAAATGAGGTTCGTCGACGGGGAATTCATAGATTTTATTCTACATGTAACGTGAAATAGTAAAATTGATAAGTATCTTGGTTTGCTGTAGCTGCAGCGTCATTTGCTAGCAGTAGATGTGAATGAAACTTCCTGGCAGATTAAAACTGTGTGCCGGACCGAGACTCGAACTCTGGACCTTTGCCTTCCGCGGGCAAGTGCTCTACCGACTGAGCTACCCAAGCACGACTCACGCCCCGTCCTCACAGCTTTACTTCTGCCAGTACCTCGTCTCCTACCTCCCAAACTTTACAGAAGCTCTCCTGCGAACCTTGCAGAACTAGCACTCTTGAAAAAAAGGATATTGCGGAGACATGGCTTTGCCACAGCCTGGGGGATGTTTCATACTAGTAGATGTGAATGTTAAAATATATACAGGTAAAGGTTTACATTTCAGTCAATCTTCAGTACAATGACTGTTTCGTAGATGGCGAACCCTAATGCTATGACATTCTGCAAATGTTATGACAGACACACAAAGTGGGCTCTGTGCTTCGACGTTTGAACTCAAGTAGACACGCGCTGGAGTTCCGGAGAGGGGATGCTTGCGTATCATTAGCGATGACGTAAGCGGTCCGACACCGCTCTCACGCCGCGGTGGCGGCTGTAGGAAACGAGGCAGCGTGGCTGGCGCTCGCGTGTTTTAAAGTGGGGCCGACCAAATGGTGGCCGATGCCGTAATTTCAAACCGCAATATTTTCAGCGGGTTCCTTTGTGTGCATGATCTTTTAGTACAGAAGTGAAAAATATTCTTTTTTCAAAGAAGAAATACAATCTCATATCTCAGTTGCAATACGTTGCCACTTTGACCACTGTTTTATACCAGACTGAAAATTAAAAACTACTGTTAATTTGATCAAAACTTCTTGCCACCTTATTTCCAACTGCAAGGATAGTATTCATGATTAGTAACTGTTGTGACAGAGTGGAAAGGCCAAGCTTGATTAGGAACGTCTTTCTTTAACTCCCTAAGTCTTACATTTTTCTGTTTAAATTTTATGTTTTTCGGAGCTACAGTTCCATTTGCAAGGATTATATCTACGTTCCTTGCTTCTGTTTGTCACCACATAGTTGTTACTTTCACGAGAAAAAGTCTAAGACGATTCTAACGTGCAAATGTGCTATTGGTGGTTACTCCCACTTGGTCACAAAATGGGAAGAGTGTTATAGCTCCGAAAGTCGTTAGACAATAAAATATTACTGGTGACTGCGTTCTTCAAATAAATTTCCTAACCTAGGAACTACGGTCACAGACCTATCATGGCAAAGCACTGAAGCTAAGAGCCATATTGCACTGTTTGGGAACTTTGATGAATCTTGAATCAAAGCTAGGTCAATGGCATTTTGTGAGCGACGTAAATATGCAATTAAACATTCAAGATTTTTATAACTGTTGTAAAAGATTTTGACAAAGTTCTTTTACCGTGTAATACGAGCCTTAAAAGGACCTGCACACATTCAGTATTTATTGACAGTATTAGTATTTCCAAACTTAAACACAAGAGCGACGTGAGATGGTAATTATTTGTGAAAGTCATGAATTATATGGACCACCCACAAGAAAATGTACCGCAATTTTGTTAGATACAGCTGGGAATAAATAATACAAAACGAAAAAGACAAGATGGGCATGAGAACAGCTCAAAGGTGTGACTTAAATCAAAACCAAGGACCCGAAAAATTTCATGAACTATTTCCAGATGCGTTCTGCATTTTACGAGTTAAATGGTGATACTATATAAAAAAGAAAACATCCTGCTTGGGATTGGGAGTGTCATGCCTGTGGCTACAGGCTTGACATTCGAATGCTTTAAATTTATTGGTGTAATACTAGTAAACAAATCGAGAAACTGATCGAAACCTGTGGAACAATTACGTGTGTCTTCCCAGGAAGTAATCAGGTGTTCAACGCAAAACTGTTTACGTTTTTTAAGTATCTGGTTGGACTTTTCTACTAGTCATTACACACACACACACACACACACACACACACACACACACACACACACACACACACACACTATATATAACCAACATTTCGAAGTAAAGGGTTTATTCCAAACTACTGCGCAATTCAAAAAGAAAATACTATGTTGTCAGAACAATAAAGGAAGCAATGCGATGTTGTATCCTCCAGTGACCGTCCTAAATTGGAACTGTTTATTGTGCGGGCCTATAAAAAATTTTTGATGTTAAGAAATACTTGAAAAATTGAATCTGTGGTATGATACGCACACCAACGATCGGAAAACAAACCGCAAACTCTAATGTCGTGTTACTGGTTCATACTGTCAAATTGTTTATACTCTACCTCACACTCAGTATATTTTCACATTACTGAACATTTTTCGGCGCATCAGCACTGCTGATTGTATATGATATTGACAATACTTCAATATCCACCCTCAGATGTTCAGTATACTGGCAGTCTGACACTGTTATTGAACGTGTGAGGTTCCCCTTTATTTTGATATGTAGACTCGATTGTGAGTACCGGTATAGCTTCATCATTAATCGTTTTTGCTTTGTTAGGGAGTGAACAAGTTGTTTTGCACAGTGATCTTGAGGCAGGCGTTACTTGCTAGGTAACTATCATGCATTATTGTTCTACAGACACAGTCAGCTTAACGGACGGCGGCAATGACACGTCGCGGCTACTTACCATACTGCTGGACGTCCGTCGATAGGTCTGCTTCCTGCTGGCTCAGCACCGCACTCTCGCTACTGCCTGTCCACGGTGTTGCGGGACCCTGACCTGGCACACACGTAAACAGAACGCCAGTTGTTTGCCTTCTTTGATTACGAAGATATTCCTATCTGATTCAAATATAGTGAGACTGACTTTTGTGAGATGTGATGACAATACTATGGCCACTGCGTTCTTTGACACGGGTGTTAGAATGTTTACACGACAAGATGAAATGAAGCTCCATGGCCCCTGCATTTCACCACACAAATCTGGGAACAACAGTCTCTACGCAACGTACTCCACAAGTCAACATACGGCGCATGGCTGAGCATACCTTGTACCAGTGCTAGTCATTCCCGTTCCTGTTACTCTCGCAAATGTAACGACGGAAAACAGCTGCCTATATGCTTTTGAACGAGCCCTGGATTCTCTTGCTTTCGCGGTACTTAAGCGGGATATATGAAGGTTGCAGTAGGAATGTTCTACAGTCAGTCGCAAATGCGAGGGATTTTTTTCCTTAAGTAAAGAACATCATATTCGCTGTTGACTGAAGACATTATTTGTTGTACTATTACAGTTTCTGTCTCTGGTTCATTTTTGAGTAATAGTGCAGAAGTTTGCTTCAGTTTATTACAGACTTTAAAATCTTGCGACACGTATATACACACCATCGTCAAAAATCGATCTTTCCACTACAGTAACATCAAATGAGAGTGAACCTCTGTGCGTCGTGAAATAATGTAAATTACATGACATGTTAGCAATGTTAACATCATTCACGTAACTCGTTACAAATCGATGTTCTGGAACACTGCATCGTTTGCAGTACCACTTGAAAATTGCCCAAAGACCGAAAATTGCAATAGCGAAATCAATAATTTCTGCAAATAATGATAAATCTGATGTCCTTTAAAAAATTATACATGACTGTGAACCCTGACGATGTAATGTTTCGCGAAAATAACGTTTTCGTCTCCTCATGGATTATCATTTGAGCTTATGGAGTATTTCCGGAATATTCGGGTGTTGATAGAACCTGCCGGTAGCAAATCTAGCAGTACGTCTCTGACTTTCTACGTCTACATACATACTCCGCAAGCCACCGTATGGTGCGTTGCAGAGAGCACCTTACACCACTACTAGTAATTTCCTTTCCTGTTCTACTCGCAAATCGAGCGAGGGAAAAACGGCGCCTCCGTACGAACCCTAATTTTTCTTATCTTTGTGATCCTTATGCGGTACATACGTTGCCGCCAGTAGAATCGTTCTGCAGTCAGATTCAAATACCGGTTCTCTGAATTTTCGCAATAATGTTACGCGAAAAGAACGTCGTCTTCACTCCAGGCATTCCCACTTAAGATCCCGAAACATCTCTGTAGTACTCACGTGTCGCTCGAACCTACTGGCAACAAATCTAGCATCCCGCCATTACATTGCTTCGATGTTTTCCTTTATCTGAGTTGGTGGGGATCCCAAAAGTCGAGCAGTACTCAAGAATGGGTCGCACTAGCATTTTATATGCTGTCTCCTTTACAAATGAGTTACTCTTTCCTCCAATAAAACGAAGTCAACCACTCGCCTTCTGTACATCCTCGTTCCACTTCACATCACATTGCAACGTTGAGTCTAGATATTTAATCGACATATCTTTGTCAAGAATCACACTACTAGTACTGTATTCAAATATTTCACGTTTGTTTTTTTCTAATAATCTGCAATAACTTAAATTTTCTACTTTTAAAACAAGCTGCCATTCATCACACCAAGTAAATATTCTATGTCGTCCTCTGTCTTTCCACAGCCACTCAAAGATAACACCTTCCCGTACACATAGACTTACTAAATAAAAACGCCCGTACACTATAGCGTCGTCAGCAAATAGCTGCAGGCTACTGCTCGCCCTGTCCGTCAGATAATTTATGTATACACAGAATAAGAGTAGTCCTGTCACACTCCACGGGGGAATTCCTGACGATACACCTTGCAACGTGATGAACACTCGCCATCGAGGATAACCTACTGTGTTCTATTACTTAAGGTGTATTCGAGTCACTCACGTATCTGGGAACCTGTTCTGTATGCTCTGCCTTCGCTAACACTCTGCATTGGGGAATCGGGTCAAACACTTCCCGGAAATCTATGAATATGGAGTATACCTGTTGTCCTTCATTCATTCATAGGATATTATACGTTAATATGGCAAGCTTAGTTTCGCACGAATGATTCTTGCTAAATCCGTGCGGATTTCTGGACACAAGCTTTCCCGTGTCAAGGAAACTTATTGTATTCACACTCAGAAGATGTTCAAGAATTCTTAAAAAAGCCATTATTAAGGATGTTGTTCTGCAATCATGCAGGTCCGTTCTTTTACCCTTCCTATATACAAGAGTTTCCGCTGGACGAGAGATTCGAGAGAAATGCAAACTAAGTAAGGGACGAAGTCATAGAGTACCCTCTGTAAAATTCAACTTTTATTCCGTCCGGACCTGGCAATTTACTTATTTTCAACTCATTCAGTTACATTTCTACGCCAGAGACGCCTATTATTGTGTGGTCTACAGATAAGTCTGTGTGATGGTCAAACGACAGGATGTTTTTACGATGCTGCTGCATGAATGTTTTCTTAAACGCAATATTTAAAACGTCATCTTTCCTTTTTGTCTATTCTGTTGCATCACCACACTGGTCAACGAATGACTGAATAGAAACATTATCATCGATTTTACATAGGACCAAAATTTTTCGGGTTCTTCGCAAGATCTTGAGCTGTGGTATAGCTTCGCGCAACGATCTTTCTGCAGAGGCGCGATTCTCTAATAACTTTTTGCCGGTCGTTATTTGCTCGTTCTTTTTTGAACCGAGAGTGCAACAGTTTCTGCCTCCTCATCATTTTCGAATTTTGTTTTTAAATCGTGGTATGTTCTATCCTTCCTTAATTCACTTACTCGGCACATGCTTTTGCAGAGTGCAATTTGCAGTCCACTTAAACTTTGCCTATAATTACTCTAAGTCTATCATAATGTAACAAATGATTGTACTTTATTGTATACGTGAGATGCTAACAGTTGCTTATGTTTCTAGAAGAAACACTCACCTAGCCTTCTTGTCTGATTTATTAACTTTAGTGAACATCGTCACTATGGTATCATAATCACTAACCCCTTTCTCTATACGAACACCGACGATAAAATTAAGCCTATTTATGGATACAAGGTCTAAAACATTTCCAGTGCGTGTGGGTTTTCGAACTAGCTGCTCAAGACTGTTTTTGGAAAACGTGTCCAAAAGTATTTCACAAGACTGCTTGTCTGTACCACCTCTAATGACTCATTAGATATTGCAGTCTTTATTCGGAAGGTTAAAGTCGCCTCCATCTAATAGGCCTGATCTGGGCATTTGTACGCCTTTGAGCGTAGAATTTCTTTCAGTGATACTAAAACTGTCACAGCGGAGTCGGGTGGCTGATTAAAACATCAAACAATTTGGTGGTCAAAATCTCTTTACCCTGTGTGCGGACAGATTTCGGTATTTGCGTGTCAGCTGGCGACTGTTCACCAGAGGACTTCAACCTGCACCCAAGCCTAAAAGTCTCCCACGTACACCCCAAAAGTACTCTGCTTTCTTTACTCGGTGCATCTCTGGCCTAAGAACGAGAGTTCTACAATTCTCCACCCCATAACGCAGGTTCAGAAATCTGCAGCCAAGATCGTCACAGAATCGACACAGCTTTTGATTGAGACACTCGGCCCCAGACCAAAGGACGATGATCAGTTCTGGCAACGATGCTGCAAACTGTGAGCTCTGCCAGCTGTCTTGTGTGGCCAGCTGTCTTCACCACTTCCACTACGTGCCTGTATGAACCGAGAGTGGCCTCAGCACCAAAGTGACAGGCGTCATTGGTGCCCACTTGAGCCACAACTTACAAAATGGCCGCATAATGCACACCCGATAGTTGCAGGCAGGGCCTCCAACACATCTCGGATGAGACCCTCCGACAGAGATGCCACATGCAATTGGGTTTGTTTCTGGCTCTGGACGCTATATCCCAAAGCCTGACAATGCAGCTGTCGATAACTAGCAAACTCCTTTCCCTGTGCGCTTGCTCTGATCGTGCTGAAGAAGCGGCCACCTGTCCACTCACGGGGCGAATAGACGAGGCCAGGCGACCAGTCTCCACACTGAACCTCTACCTCGAGTGACGTGAACACATTACCACCATACGCTCACCCAGCAGTGAGGGCGGACCCACTATGTTGTGTACTCTGATAGGAGCTTCGGCAGCAGAGCCCATGGACGAAAGAAGTGATACCTGCAGTGCGCCACATGATGCGCCAGGTTCTCCACCACAGTTACACTCCATGGCACTATCCTGATGATGGCTGACTGGTGGTGGATTGTGGCCAGCTCCTCCTGCACAGAGGATGCAAGCATCCTATCAATCCTAGTACGACTAACTTAAGAAGCAAACTATAAAAGCACACAGAGAGACCTAAATGTGTAACTTGCTACCCTCATGATGTGTTGTCAATGTGCGCTGACACCTTCCTCAGTTGTGTAGCTCCAAACCAACAAATGTATAAAGTGGGTGCTTATTCTAGAATTGAGAACAACTGTGTAAGTTGATATGACAAGTTTATTGCCGCAAATTTTAGCACAAAAATTACAGCTTTCACATAGTTTTCAACTCGACGACATAAAAACAGCGCAATGGATAACGCATCTCGCCAACATCAAAAAGTGAAAAAATCCTATACACAACACTATTAAATATTAACTCTTTGAAAGAACATTAATCCTAAGCACAATCATATGAAAGTTTAATTGGAAGTTTCTTTATAAAGTTGCTCCTAGACATACATTATGATGTTGTTCAGTACTACGAAAATCGTCCGACACCAGTTCAAAGTTCGGTACTATTTAGGATGACAATCAGATCTTCTGTGGATAGTTAGTTATGTGACAAATTTGAGTGCAAGATTACCCAAGGCCGCTCGAGTTTACAGTGGACGCAAGGTGGTGAACCAACAAAGTTTACGCCTCTGCAAGCAGTATTTATCTTAAGCTGCCGACTGCAAGGCCGCTCTCTCGCACTGAAATTCCTACAAAATTAATCATACCTTTGCTGAACTTTCCAGCAGAAAATTTCCCTACGTTTCTCGTTATGCGAGAAAACGTGTACTCGAATGGTTCAAATGGCTCTGAGCACTATGGAACTTAACATCTATGGTCATCAGTCCCCTAGAACTTAGAACTACTTAAACCTAACTAACCTAAGGACAGCACACAACACCCAGTCATCACGAGGCAGAGAAAATCCATGACCTCGCCGGGAAAAACGTGTACCCAGCCCTAGTCATAGTATGTGGTGATATACACGAGCATGGTTGGAGCAGCGTGCATATTATAGTGCCCTCTCAATTCTCTCAAGAACAATTAATTAATTTAGTTGATTCGTTTCTCCACAGTTTGAGCTAAACGTTGCTACAGCTAATCTCTATCTGGAATGCAGCCGCTGTGAACTCAGTGTCCACACAAATTTCTTCTCTGCATCGTACAGAGCGTTAAGCGCTCTGTTCTGCACTTTATGCCAGTTCAGAGAAGAGTCCCCAAAAAATTCTCTCTTGTTCTACTCATGGCAGAACTTCCCCCCCCCCCCCCCCCCCACTTGGGGTCATTCATTCTTCATGTCACGACCTTTGTCCACCAATAGGAGCGTTCATCTTATTTTGTGGAAAGTCTCTCTACCAATCGCAATGTCCCTTCTATCAAACTGCGTCGAAACTTCAGTATTTTTCTCCTTCCTAGTGCGTTTCCGCCAATCTCACGTTTTGTGCCCATTCTAGACGTCTGAAGTACATTGACCTTTCCATGTGACACACTCACTGGACCCGTGACCAAATTGCGTTACTATTTTTTGTTTGTATCCCTTGGAATTGCGAAACGCAGCTTTCTAAAGCTTTTTCTCTGTCCCTTGTGCAGATGTCCCTCTCCACACGTTCCTCCCTCCTGAATCACCTTCCTCCTGCCACCCCTTTAAGTGGTTTCCATCATAACCCATGCAGCATACCTTCGGTATGCTGTTGTCTGCCTGGCTTTTCAAGCTAAAAACGACTCGCGTTGCCTGTTCCACCTTTCACTCAAAGACATGCATTGTATAGGAACGGTGTGTTAATTACCATCAATTGACTGTCATCCCTTTTTGCATTACATACTGATAGGCAAATGTTCTCATAACCGCCGAATTACGTTAGGTGTCATATTCACCTTCTCATTGCGCCGGCCGGAGTGGCCGAGCGGTTCTAGGCACTTCAGCCTGGAACCGCGCGACCGCTACGGTCGCAGGTTCGAATCCTGCCTCGGGCATGGATGTGTGTGATGTCCTTAGGTTAGTTAGGTTTAAATAGTTCTAAGTTCTAGGGGACTGATGACCATAGAAGTTAAGTCCCATAGTGCTCAGAGCCATTTTAACCACCTTCTCGTTCCAATGTACAAAGCTCTCATGTAAGGTGCGAATCTGACCATTTATTCTGCCACCTTACAAACGACAATTGTGTTATAGATTGCTCAAATTTACACTTTACACCTACCACAACTCGAGATCGTCCCCTTAAATACAAAAACAGGCACGTAATTTAGAATTTAAACTACTAAAAAACACGGAAAAACTTGCTGCTCTGCTGGTGCTTCGCAGCTTGAAACCGACTAGACTGAAACGAACGGTCGTTGGCCTTCAAAACAAACATTTCTTCGACGTCTTCTTTTAATCCAATCTGCTGGGGACCCTGACACATGAGAAGCACTCAAGAAAGGACCGCACAGTTGTTCCGTGTGAGGTCTCCTTTAGAGATGAGCTACACTTCCCTAGAACTCTCCCAATATACCGAAGTCGGCTTCCCTACTACCGACCTTTCGTGCTGATTCTATTTCTCGTCGCTTTGCAACGTTACCCCAAGATATTTTCTCGACGTGACTGTGTCAAGCAGCATACCATTAATACTATATTTGATCGCTACAGGATTGTTTTTCCTGCTCAGCTGCATTAACTTACATTTTTTCCAAGTTCAGAGGTAGCTGCCATTCATAACAGCAAATAAAAATTCTACACAGGTCATCCTGCATCCCTCTACAACACTCAGCAATGACACTTTCCAGCACATTACAGCGTCATCAGCAAACAACCGCAGACTTCTATTCACCCTACCACTTAGATCGTTTTTGCCTGTAGAGAACAACATCTGTCCTGTTACACTTCCCTGGGACACTCAAGACTCTGTCTCTGATAAATGCACGCCGTCCAGGATGACGTACCGGTTTCTATTACTTGAAAAGTATTCGAGTCGTTCACATATCTAAGAACCTATCCCGCACACTCGTGTCTTCGTTAACAGCCTGCCGCATACTTTGGCCCGGGTTCCGAATCCGCCTTTCATCTCCTACACACATCCCGCGACCAGCAGAGAAATCTACACATACATCCCGCAAAGCACTATACAGTGTGTGTGGGAAGGTATTTCACACGGCTATTAGCGATTTTCTGAGCTATTCCATCCCTGTATTTGGCGACAGGGAAAAGCCCTATATACGCTGTCTGCCCAAAAAGTTCCGAGACTGTGTTTTATACCTGGCATATAAGCGACGTCGGAGCAGGAACTACGGTGGTAGCTTCAACTAACAACTACTGTAAACAACAGGTGCGCATTCGACCGGTCAGTTACGAACAGGTTCAAAAAGTGGTTCGAATGGCTCTGAGCACTATGGACCTTAACATCTAAAGTCATCAGTCCCCTAGAACTTAGAACTACTTAAACCTAAATAACCTAAGGATATCACACACACCCATGCCCGAGGCAGGATTCGAACCTGCGACCGTAGCAGCAGCGTGGTTCCAGACTGAAGCGCCTAGAACCGCTCGGCCACAACGGCCGACTTACGAACAGGCAGTGTTAACTTGAAAGACGTGCGGCCATAGAGTGTCAACTTTGTTGTGCCGAAAGTTGCAATGGAGCGACATTTCTATATCATAAAAAACGGTTCAAATGGCTCTGAGCACTATGGGACTCAACAGCTGAGGTCATCAGACCCCTAGAACTTAGAACTACTGAAACCTAACTATCCTAACGACATCACACACATCCATGCCCGAGGCAGGATTCGAACCTGCGACAGTAGCTGTCGCGCGGTTCCAGGCTGAAGCGCCTAGAACCGCCTGGCCACACCGGCCGGCTCTATATCATACGTTCAAGACATACTCCAAGATGTACTAAAGAAGATAGAAGTGTCTGTAAAATTTGTCCCTCACATCTTGACTCACTAACAAACTACGAGACGTGGGCACGTACTGCGACTTGATTGAAATTCAAACTGAAGACAGTTCTTTCCTGGAAATAAATCATCACGGACGACGAGCCTTGGCGTCCTCAGTTACCAAGTGTCACTGTTTACTCTACATCTTCTCCGAATGACATCAGACATGTTCACAGTGCTGAAAGTGTATGTTCCTGGTTTGAGGAACACCCAGAAACCCCACTGCATAACGACCATCCCACTAAATCACCTGATTCGAATCCCGCTGAAAATTTCTGAGGCTATTTTCAACATCGGCTGCTGAATTGTAGCACTCAACATCGCCGCAATTTGTAGCTCTAGAGGATCTTCTCATCAATTAACGCTTCAGCTGGATATGGCACACCTCAAGAAACTTGTGATCTCTCTTCCTCGCCGAACTGCGACCATTACAAAGCAAGATGCAGTGTTACACGGTACTAACATACTTTCTGCTGAGAGTGACTAATCTTTTTCCGATGCGCTTATGATTATCTGCCTCTGCACCATGGTTTGTCAATAGTCACTAGAATACGCTACAATTCAAGCCAGAAAAAAAGAGAAGAAAATGATGCAACACGAAGTGTAATATTGCTACATGAATTGTGCTATGCTGATATCGGTGCTAATAGTAGAATAAAAGCGGGTTAAAAGCCGTGATCTGTCTGGGTACGTTAACCGTGGATTACTGGGCAACTGTTTCATCAGATATTTAGTCTAGGTTTACCAAGCAGACTAACATTAATGATAATCTTTTAATAGTCATACAAAACCGGTAATATATATATATATAAAGAGAATTTAAATAAAAAGAAAGAAATCAGTTTATATTTGGAAATTTATTTTAAGATTGTTCATTGAAATTTCAGCATATTATACGTGAGTTATAACTGAGCTGGTGCCTTATTTACGATTGAAAAATGTGAGATTGTAATCTTACGGAACACATAAAATATGGAGCCAAGATTGGGAGACTGCATACGACACTGCATTCATAAAATACCTCACGAAGAACATTGAAACATAAGCAAGAAGAAATTAACCACAACCAACAGATTCAGTTTTTATACCCAAAGAAATTACGTTCATACCACAATCCTGTCCATCATGTAATTACCACACACTGGTATACTAAATTCATATTAACTCTTTGTGAAGTCTTCGCAAAAAGAATAGCTGAGGGCTACTTTGATGATTACACCACATGCTCCACGTGGTCAATTTGGTTTACACAAAGCGTACAACTCCACAATAATTTTGATAATTAAAATACATTAGATCGAAAAGCAATTGACAAAAGCAAAACCTTGAACTGGTTACTAACGTCTTACTATTAACCTAATGGGTCAAACAGTTATATAAGCACGTGGTACTGGTCTCGCAAAGTACACTCCACGTGGGTTGAACATAAAGAAAAGCATAAAGAAAAGTTGCTATATTGTAAAATATTGTCAAGACGAGACGTTATAATCACACAAGCATTCACATTTAAGATTGATGAACTTAGTTAGAGTTACTGATCAACACGTGGTTCCACTTTACTCGCAAAGTAATGACAAAGCAACTACCCCAAAATAATCTGAACTTCACACGAGAATTACACTACGCTGCAATTTAAGATAACCTTAGATATTTTAGAGCTAAACCCGAGATAAAGATGATTAAATTTTCAGTTAGGCTGAACTTAACAAATCCATTGTCCTATGGACTTAGCAGACACGCGCTTAGCCGGAGATCTTACCACTTCAGACGCTCGCCACCGCCAGACTGCAACTGCCTACTGCCGAGCGTGTTTCCTGAGGGTGGCTCACAAAGACAAACGGAAGGGGCCAGAGGGGCAGCTTCCTATACCAACATGACAACGGACGGACAGAACCATACTAAGGATAGAAACCTCTTTGCTTTTAGGAAGCGTAGCTACCTGTTCCGACGTTGGTCCTACTGTTCTCTAGCAGACAGGCTTGTCTGCTACCCTCAAGCATGCAACTACAAACACATTTGATCATTCATCCTCTCACACAGAAGGGAAGGGGGATGACAGTATCTTATCATATACAGTATATAACAGAAAGCGGATGTAGGTTCCGTATGAGACTGTGTGACATGAATTACATATAAACTGTGTTTTAAAGTGTAGTAGTGTGACAGATCGTTCTTGTTTATGTGTAAAAGTAACACGTTCCACTACTCAGTCTCCTCCCAGATAGTCAGAAACGCCACAGTAAATTTAGGAGAGGAATTTACTCCATAAATGACAACAGATTTAAGAAATCAAACATGAAAGGAATCCAACAGAGACCTTTCAGAAGAAATTATCCAAATGGGGCGGAAGTCGGTGCATGTACAGACAAACAAATGATTACAATTTAAAAAAAAATTATTTATTCAAAAGAAAGAGCTTCACAACTTGGGCAAGTCTATAATGAATTTGTCCATCTCTTGCCCTTATGCAAGCAGCTATTCGGCTTCGCATTGATTGATAGTGTTGTGTTGGATGTCCTCCTGACGGACGCCCTGCCAAATACCATCCAACTGGCGCGTTGGTTCGTCAACATACAGAGCTGGTTGGAGGGCCCTGCCCATAAGGCTCGAAACGTTCTTAATTTGGGAGAGATCCGGCAACCTTGATGGCCAAGATAGGCTTCGGCAAGCATGATGACAAGCAGTAGAGACTCTAATATGGCTACGAAGTATTTCGCGACGGATTTCTTGAATAAAAATCTCTCGGTGTACATGCCGCGTCAATTCAGGATAAAACTCCAAGCTTTCGACCACTACCTCCATAGTCGTCGTCAGGGCTAAAAACTGACTGTCGTGAACGCTTACGCTTACGCTTTACAGACGGGCTTTCCTTGGCCCGAGGTAGCGGAGTTTAAGCTGTTTGAGCTGTTCCTCCTGAAGTCCTCTCGGTTTGGAATGGTTTTTCTTCGCGTGTTGGTCTGTCTTCTGGTTTCTCTGGTTGCAGCAGCTTATCTGCCGGCTGATTCCGGCGGCTTCTTGTTCTTTTCTTATTACTGCTTCCTGGCTGCCCGAATTCTATTCTCTTCAGGCGGGACCAGTCGACTGGCGGAGTCTGTGTCCGGATATACTTGACTGCTTCCTCAGTCATGTATTTCCAGTCCTCGTCCGTGAAGATCGGGTGCTTGTTTATGAGCTCCAGATCTCCACGGCTGACGATTGCCCTCCCGCGCAGCTTCTGGTTTAAGGGTTCGTACCCCCAGTGGAAATCGTAAGGTTTGTGAGGAAGGGGAGGGATGTTGTCTGCCGTGAAATGGTAGGGATGGTCATAATGGGGGTAGCTTCCGTCTCGCAGGGAATCGGCGATCTTGGTGAGCACCTCCCTCACACAGTTCTTGTTAGGGAGGGGGAGGCACTCGAACGGCTCGTCTTCTTCTTCTCCCTCGGACTCCATCGGCACTTCCTGTGTCGTCTGCGTTTCCGCAGAGACAGGAGTAACGACTGCTTGTATGTCCTGCTGGTGCTGCTTCACCACTTCCGGCGGCGGCGGCGAGACGGACAGTACCACATCCACGGGCGTCTCCCCGGTCTCCTGTATTGCTACAGGTTGCGGGGCGACGTCCGTTTGCGCGGACACATCCGTCTGCGTGGACACATCCGTTTGCGTGGACACATCCACCCCAACTTGTCGTGCCACCGTGGGGGTGGCAACGGGGGCGGGTGTCTTCTTCTGCGCCGTCCGGATTTCTTCCCGCAACTCTTGCAGCTGGCGGTGGAGACCGACGATCTCCTTCTGCAAGGCCGCTCTCTCTGCCGCCATCGCGGCTTTGAGGGCGGCCACGGCGTCGTCGGTAGCGGCGCTGGGCGGGATTGCGGCCGCCCGGTTTTCCCCCTTGGGCGGGGGTGGCGGGACGGCTGCCTCTTCTTCATGTACCGCCTTATTGGCGGTTGTTGGTGTCCGCTGCTTCAGGTATGCGCAGCTGCGTGCATTTGCGGCGTGCGCGCCGCCACAGTTAACGCACGTTGGCGCGACGTGTGGTGGCTTGTCGCAGTCGCGTGTATCATGTGCCTTTGCACATTTCAGACACGCGACCGCTTCCCTGCACGTCCTGGCGACGTGTCCCATCTTCTGGCAGCGGTAGCACTGCCTCTTGTGCTGCGGTCGGCTGCGCTTCTTCTTCTTGTTGCTGCCGCGGCCGTCTCCTGCCAGCGTGAGCAGAAACTTTGCCACAGCAGCAAGTTTGCCTCCCTTTCCGCGTCCGGACATGGCGATGGCTAGTAGCGAGCGAGCGACGGTGTAAACGGTGCGAGCCGCAGCGAGTCGAACAGCGGAGTGAGTCGCGTCGCGTGAGCTAGCGAGGCTCCCACTTTTATATGCAAAGGACGGCTTCTGATTGGCTGGAATACGTCATAGCAACAGCGATATGGCGCGTAGTGAAGTGGTGCCCTCTACTTCCATAGATGTAGTTTCTATCCAGCGTTGCTTGCAGCGCCATCCCTTGAATCATGAGGTAAAGTGCGGGAAGTTTTTCTCTGCGATTTTTCTTTATCCAGTGCACTCTTCCAAGTGTTGGTAAGTGCATAGCAGTTGTCTCTGTTAAAGTTATTATCGATAAGTCTAATTTCGACTGCTTCCCGGATCACAGAATCCCAGTAATTCGATGCGTGGGCTATTACTCTGGTTTATTGAAATAAAATCTTATGCTTGTTAAGCAGGCTACGTTCAGCCACCGCTGATTTTTCCAAATACCTGTATTTCAGGTGGCGCTGGTGCTCGATGCAGCGGTCGGTAACGGTTCTTAGAGTCTGGCCCACGTAATTCTTGCCGCATTCGTAAGGAATAGTATAAATTCCCGGCACTCTTAGGCCGAGACTATTTTTGACTGGTCTCAACAGTTCCTTAATTTTCCTAGGTGGTCGGAAAACTGGTTTTATTCCTTGCCTCTTTAGGACTCTGCCTATCTTGCTTGTTGTAGCACCGCAAAAAGGAAGCCGCGCTATGTGTTGGTACTCTTCTTGTATATGGCCGGCATCGTGTCTTACTTTCTTGGACAATACTGATTTAATTTCACCTGTAGAATAACCATTCCTCTCGAAAACAGTCGTCAAATGGTTAATCTCGAGACCGAGGTGGTCCTTGTCGGAAATAGTCCTGGCTCTGTCTACTAAAGTATTCAGCGTAGCTCTCTTCTGAGACAGATGATGGAAGCTGTGGCTATGCAGATATAAGTCTGTATGGGTTGGCTTCCTGTGCACAGAATGGCCCATTCGTCCATCCGGCTTTCACTCCACCAACACATCTAAAAAAGGTAACTTCCCTTCCTTCTCTATCTCCAATGTAAATTTTATGTTCGGACGTAGACCATTTAAATGTTCCACGAACTGCTGCAGCGTGTCACTGCCGTGTGGCCAGATTAAAAAAGTATCGTCGACGTATCTGTAGAAGCATGATGGGCGGAGGTGAGCACTGCTCAACCAACGCTCGTTCTTCAAAATCCTCCATGAAAAAATTCGCTATTGCTGGTGATAGTGGCGAACCCATGGCTGTTCTATCCGTCATTTCATAATAATTTCCACTGTGTAAAAAATAAGTGGTCGTCAAGGTATGCCGGAACAACTTCAAAATTTCTGAGGAAAAATGAGCAGCCAACAGTTGTAATGTGTCATCCACAGGTACTTTGGTGAACAGAGAAACCAGGTCGAGGCTGACCATGATATCATTTGGGCCTATCTTCATTTGTTTTATGATATCAACAAACATTTTTGAATTCGTAATGTCATGTGGGCAGTGACCAACTATAGGCACCAACAATTTAGTTAAGTGTTTTGCAAGCCTGTATGTAGGAGAGCCAATAGTACTAACAATCGGTCTCAACGGGACGTTCTCCTTATGAACCTTTGGAAAACCGTACAATCTTGGTGGCCTAGGTGCTCTCGGCCGTAAGTTCTCCACCAGTTCGTCGGAGAGTCCAGAGTATTTTAGTAGCTCCCTTGTCTTCCTGCTGAGCGCCGATGTCGGATCCCGTCTGAGAATCCGGTATGTGCTGTCCTCTAGTAACAATCCAACTTTCTTGTGGAGACTCTCACCGTGCGCGGTCGGGCATTATCTTGCTGAAACGTAAGCCCAGGATGGCTTGCCATGAAGGGCAAGAAAACGGGGCGTAGAGTATCGTCGACGCACCACTGTGCTTAAGGATGCTTGTCTGGCCATGTGGCGATCGACAGTCAGGTTGGTATTCCATTACTGACTGGGTCATCTCCCAACGCTTCTTCGGCCTAGAATCTCGCCTGGAACCTCATTGTCTGGATTAGAATTGTCTTCAGTGACGAGTCCCGCTTGGAACTCATCCCGATGACCAGCGAAGACGTGTCTGAAGACGCCCCAAACAGTGGTGGGATACCAACCTATTGCCCGCCGTACCAAGAGTGGCAGTGTGTATTGCCATTTCATTCCATAGCAGGACTCCTTTGGTTGTCATCCGCGACACCTTTACTGCTCAAGACAATGCCCGCCCGCAAGCGGCGAGAGCTTCTATTTCCTGTCTTCGTGCTTCTCAAACCCTACCTTGGCAATTTTTACTAAAGTAAGTACTTTTGAAGCACTATGGGGAAATACCCCTCCCCCAAAACCAGCTCGGGATGTTGACGATTCAAAGCCCAGTTGGACAAAATGTGGCATGATATCGCTCGGAAGGACAGCAAGCAACTCTATACATCAATGCTAAGCCGAATAACTAATTGCATAGGAGCCAGAGGTAGACCAACGCGTTATTGACTTGTTCAGTTTATGTGGCTCTTTTTCTTGAGTAAATCAACCAATATTTTTGGAATTGTGATCATTTGTTTGTTTGAAAATGTCCATCGCATCTACCGATTTCTGTGCTATTCGGATAATTTTGTTGCTTTTTTGCAGTGTATATGAAAAGGAACAAATGGTACTGATATTCTGGACAGCTTTGTTTGTAACGTTTATTAACAGATCCCTTCTGCACAGTAGTGTGTCAGTTTACCAGTTGTTCCTGGAATCAACACCAAACGTCATCTAGAGTATAGAAGAATTTCTTCTCCGACGCCGCTCTGTTGAGAGCGCCTTTTGTCTTTTTTCGGACCGGGGAATATACCTTTGTCCTCCATCGGCTGGATTTGTTGCTCTCATATAGGTGCCCTGTTAAATTTCCCTTAGAACTGCAGCCCTCTGGGAACTTGTCACAAACTGAGATGTAAGTGGCTACCGATATGTGCCCAGCTGGTAAAAGGATCGATGGGGCTCTACGGTCACTATTGTTCCATACAAGAGTCAACGACTACCGGTAATGGAATTGCCCTGTGGCTAGGGCCTCCCGTCGGGTAGACCGTTCGCCTGGTGCAAGTCTTTCGAGTTGACGCCACTTCGGCGACTTGCGTGTCGATGGGGATGAAATGATAATGATAAGGACAACGCAACAGTCCCACAGCGGAGAAAATCTCCGACCCAGCCGGGAATCGAACCCGGGCAGTTAGGTATGACGTTCCGTCGCTCAGCTACCAGGGGCGAACAACGACTACCCGTGAATCTGCGTCTAAAGACAATGTATGTTACCTCCTCTTACTCTGTGGGGTGCAACAAGCTGACTGCTACATGGCAGATCAATTAGCCCAGAAATGTTCCCTCAGATTGTCTCCTTACCTCAGAAAAGCGGAAATAACATCTGCCGTGATGGCATGAATACGTAATCGAAAACCCTTTTGAAAAGACTAAACACTTCAGTACTAACAAAAGAGCATTTGTACACTATTAGTCAATTCTCTAGCGTCTTTGAAATCATTATCTATGTGCGTGTATGTTCTCTTTTGGACTAAGTGGTGTATACAGGGCATACTAATTAGTGCATTAGCGCAATAATCAAGATCATTGCCGGAATTAGTCACAATAACGTCAGCAGGGCAGATGCAACAGCTAAGATAACTTTCTGAAACGAAAAGGATGCTGTTGGAGAACTTCCCGGTACATGGTGCTTCTGAATGGATCTGAACGCTCCTCGTCCTTTCCTTCATCTGCTAATGTTTCTTTCTTGGCATCTTTCAAGATTAATGCCCTAAAGACTATTTGATGTCATTGCTTTTTGATGATTTTCATTTCATTTAGTTACTTGTTACTAATTGCTTGTTAAGTATAAGAGATGAATAAATTACTTTCACTTTGACTGTGACATATCGCTTCACGATTAGGTATCAGCTGTGTTACGATTACTAGATAGTTTATTATATGAAGATGGTATTTCTGCTGGGAGTGAAAAGTTATTGGATCTTTTGCATGAAGGAAGTGAGTCTGGCGTGTTGTGCAGTGTAGCAATTGGTCAGCATAGAAGGTATCTCAGAAGCAGGGAACGGCGGCCTCCTGGGAGGCATCTAGTTTTCGCGGTAAGATCTTGTTTCCCGAAATGTTGCTGTGGTCAGTTCATGGCCCTACTCATTTGCAACAGGCGCAGTGCCATCAGCCGCCCAGCATTCCCCTGTGCTTGCTTGAGCATGAAACTTGCCTTCGCATCTGCACCTCATATAAAGGTACGGCGAACATTTCAGGAAACATGCCTCACACACAAAGAAAGAAAATATGTTATGTGGACATGTGTCCGGAAACGCTTACTTTCCATGTTAGAGCTCATTTTATTACTTCTCTTCAAATCACATTAATCATGGAATGGAAACACACACAGGAACAGAACGTACCAGCGTGACTTCAAACACTTTGTTACAGGAAATGTTCAAAATGTCCTCTGTTATCGAGGATACATGCATCCACCCTCTGTCGCATGGAATCCCTGATGCGCTGATGCAGCCCTGGAGAATGGCGTATTGCATCACAGCCGTCCACAATACGAGCACGAGGAGTCTCTACATTTGGTACCGGGGTTGCGTAGACAAGAGCTTTCAAATGCCCCCATAAATGAAAGTCAAGAGGGTTGAGGTAAGGAGAGCGTGGAGGCCATGGAATTGGTCCGCCTCTACCAATCCATCGGTCACCGAATCTGTTGTTGAGAAGCACACTACTGGCCCTTAAAATTGCTACACCGAGAAGAAATGCAGATGATAAACGGGTATTCATTGGACAAATATATTATACTAGAACTGACATATGATTACATTTTCCAGCAATTTGCGTAGATCCTGAAAAATCAGTACCCAGAACAACCACCTCTGGCCGTAATAACGGCCTTGATACGCATGGGCATTGAGTCAAACAGAGCTTGGATGGCGTGGACAGAAACAGCTGCCCATGCAGCTTCAACACGATACCACAGTTCATCAAGAGTAGTGACTGGCGTATTGTGACGAGCCAGTTGCTCGGCCACCATGACCAGACGTTTTCAGTTGGTGAGAGATCTGGGGAATGTGCTGGCCAGGGCAGCAGTCGAACATTTTTTGCATCCAGAAAGGCCCGTACAGGACCTGCAACATGCGGTCGTGCATTATCCTACTGAAATGTAGGGCTACCCAGGGATCGAATGAAGCGTAGAGCCACGGGTCGTAACACATCTTAAATGTAACGTCCACTGTTCAAAGTGCCGTCAATGCGAACAAGAGGTGACATAGACCTGTAACCAATGGCACACGATACCATCACGCTGGGTGATACGCCAGTATGGCGATGACGAATACACGCTTCCAACGTGCGTTCACCGCGATGTCGCCAGACACGGATGAGACCATCACGATGCTGTAAACAGAACCTGGATTCGTCCGAAAAAATGACGTTTTGCCATTCGTGCACCCAGGCTCGTCGTTGAGTACACCATCGCAGACGCTCCTGTCTGTGATGCAGCGTCAGGGGTAACCGCAGCCATGGTCTCCGAGCTGATAGTCCATGCCGCTGCAAACGTCGTGGAACTGTTCGTGCAGATGGTTGTTTTCCTGCAAACGTCTCCATCTGTTGATTCAGGGATCGAGACGTGGCTGCACGATCCGTTACAGCCATACGGATAAGACACCTGTCATCTCGACTGCTAGTGATACGAGGCCGTTGGGATCCAGCACGGCGTTCCGTATTATTCTCCTGAACCCACCGATTCCATATTCTGCTAACAGTCATTGGATCTCGACCAACGTGAGCAGCAATGTCGCGATACGATAAATCGCAATTGCGGGAAGCTACAATCCGACCTTTATCAAAGTCGGAAACGTGATGGTACGCATTTCTCCTCCTTGCACGAGGCATCACAACAACGTTTCACCAGCAACGCCGGTCAACTGCTGTTTGTGTATGAGAAATCGGTTGGAAACTTTCCTCATGTCAGTACGTTGTAGGTGTCGCCACCGGCGCCAACCTTGCGCGAATGCTCTGAAAAGCTTATCATTTGCATATCACAGCATCTTCTACCTGTCGGTTAAATTTCGCGTCTGTAGCATGTCATCTTCGTGATTTAGCAATTTTAATGGGCAATATATATATATATTGGCCATTATATATATATAAACCGATTCGACTATGTGCGCACTCTCCCCAGGCTAACGCATGCACTCATATGTAACAGTCTAAATCTTCTTATCTTAGTCCTCTAAATTAATTACCTATTGCTCACAACAATACTTGGATTCCCGCAACAGGGAGAATGAGGCAACGAGGAGCAGAGACCAAAGTTTTTCTCGTCGTATATTCACGTGGGCTTGTAATATTCGGTTGGTCCATAAGTTTGTAGAGTCCCTAAGTTTAATAAACACAATACATACACATAATAGAGACTTTCGTCATCAATAATATACACTCCTGGAAATTGAAATAAGAACACCGTGAATTCATTGTCCCAGGAAGGGGAAACTTTATTGACACATTCCTGGGGTCAGATACATCACATGATCACACTGACAGAACCACAGGCACATAGACACAGGCAACAGAGCATGCACAATGTCGGCACTAGTACAGTGTATATCCACTTTTCGCAGCAATGCAGGCTGCTATTCTCCCATGGAGACGATCGTAGTGATGCTGGATGTAGTCCTGTGGAACGGCTTGCCATGCCATTTCCACCTGGCGCCTCAGTTGGACCAGCGTTCGTGCTGGACGTGCAGACCGCGTGAGACGACGCTTCATCCAGTCCCAAACATGCTCAATGGGGGACAGATCCGGAGATCTTGCTGGCCAGGGTAGTTGACTTACACCTTCTAGAGCACGTTGGGTGGCACGGGATACATGCGGACGTGCATTGTCCTGTTGGAACAGCAAGTTCCCTTGCCGGTCTAGGAATGGTAGAACGATGCGTTCGATGACGGTTTGGATGTACCGTGCACTATTCAGTGTCCCCTCGACGATCACCAGTGGTGTACGGCCAGTGTAGGAGATCGCTCCCCACACCATGAAGCCGGGTGTTGGCCCTGTGTGCCTCGGTCTTATGCAGTCCTGATTGTGGCGCTCACCTGCACGGCGCCAAACACGCATACGACCATCATTGGCACCAAGGCAGAAGCGACTCTCATCGCTGAAGACGACACGTCTCCATTCGTCCCTCCATTCACGCCTGTCGCGACACCACTGGAGGTGGGCTGCACGATGTTGGGGCGTGCGCGGAAGACGGCCTAACGGTGTGCGGGACCGTAGCCCAGCTTCATGGAGACGGTTGCGAATGGTCCTCGCCGATACCCCAGGAGCAACAGTGTCCCTAATTTGCTGGGAAGTGGCGGTGCGGTCCCCTACGGCACTGCGTAGGATCCTACGGTCTTGGCGTGCATCCGTGCGTCGCTGCGGTCCGGTCCCAGGTCGACGGGCACGTGCACCTTCCGCCGACCACTGGCGACAACATCGATGTACTGTGGAGACCTCACGCCCCACGTGTTGAGCAATTCGGCGGTACGTCCACCCGGCCTCCCGCATGCCCACTATACGCCCTCGCTCAAAGTCCGTCAACTGCACATACGGTTCACGTACACGCTGTCGCGGCATGCTACCAGTGTTAAAGACTGCGATGGAGCTCCGTATGCCACGACAAACTGGCTGACACTGACGGTGGCGGTGCACAAATGCTGCGCAGCTAGCGCCATTCGACGGCCAACACCGCGGTTCCTGGTGTGTCCGCTGTGCCGTGCGTGTGATCATTGCTTGTACAGCCCTCTCGCAGTGTCCGGAGCAAGTATGGTGGGTCTGACACACCGGTGTCAATGTGTTCTTTTTTCCATTTCCAGGAGTGTATTATTCTTCACTATTTACAACAGCCTTCTAACGCTGAAGTAACTCCTCGCTCCGCGACTGTAGATATCTTGTGATTTTCAGGCGAAGAACTAATCGAGCCATGTTCGGAGCACATTTTCATCTGGAAACGGAATTCCTTGAAGGTTATTAGATAGAGAATGTTAAAAGTGAAAATGTGAGGGAGCAATATTAGGCGACTAAGGTGGATGCGAAACGACTTCCCAACTTAAATCCTGTATAGTGTATTTCCTCAGTCTAGCAGAATTCGGAAGGGCGTTATCGTAGAGGAGCTTCACTTCACGCAGTCTCCCTGGTAGCTGTTCTTCGATTGCGTCTGCAAAACGTATCCGTTCACGAGAATAAATGTCAGAAGTGATGGTTACACCCAGGGAAGCAATTCGTAGTACACCACACCGTCGCTGTTCCACCAGATGCATAACATTATCTTTCGGGGATGCGCGCAGGTTTTTGTACGGGGAGTTGCTGCTTTGTTTGGGCTCAGCCATTCCTTTCTTTTCCTTATATTACCATAAAGATACAATTTCTCGTCAGCATTAAGGGGAGGTTTAACATCTTTTGGTTCAAAAAATCAAATTTTTAAAAATTGCATTTTTGGATCCATAAAAGTGTTTAGAATCCACCCCTGATACGGTTTTTCCGAATACGGAACGGAAATGTGTGTTATTCGCGGTTGAACAAAAGAATGCTCCTGCCTGAAATCGGCCTTTTTCACGCACCAGTTTTTTTCTTTCGGAGAACGAGTTACCGGTGCTTGGGAGGAAACATACAAAATTCGAATCAAAGTTTGAACGCATGTGTGTGGAACTTAGCCCCCCAAGCATTTGCATCCTGGTGCGAAGACTGTGGAGATTGCGACTTTCCTGGCAGTGAGCAGCTTCAACGAAGGGCATTCAGCAATTCTGAAGACCACGACAACGATGGAGATCACCTTGGGACTCTAATCGACGCAGTTCGCCAAGCATTCGGACGACCACCGGATTCAAGCGGCTCTGGAGCAGCGCAGGATGGCCAGATCGAGCAGTACACCCTCTATGAGGAAGAGGAAGGACTAGTTTATTGACTCGGAATAGCAGATTGAAGGTAAGTTGCATAATATTGCATTTATATGCAGTCAAAACTTCAAACGCGTGTTTCTCGAAATCACTTTTTTTTTATCGCGCGGTATGAGAACTTCAAATCTACTGAACCGATTGGCTTGATTCTTTGTTTCCGATGAAGTTAACTACATTGTCTTGGAGTTGTACCACTTTTATTCCGATCCATCAACTATAAATATTTTTACTTGGCCGACGAAGTCGAAAAATCGATGAAAAAACCCTACATTTTTCAAATGGACGCCATTTTGTTTCCTATGGTCCAAATAACTTAAGCGAGGTACAACTCCTAAAGAATCTTACATACTTCGCTAACGTCAACTCAATTTTGATTTCAGACGAGCAGGCTGACCTGTGACATACCGCGCGTGGAGGTCTACATCTAAATTTTGTTTCGTTCCGACGTCACTTCTGTCTTTGCTCTTCGACATTCCCGGTCGAAAAAATTTCAGTTCGTAGAGGAAATATCAATAAACAATTTGACCAAATTTGACATTGATATCTATAACACATCCAGAGAAAAAAATTCTCAAAGAACATGCTTTTTTTCGGGACAAAGATAATAAACCTCCCCTTAACGATACAGGATATGAGTAGTCAGTGTTGCTCACGACCCACCTGCTGATTTTCTTTTTTAACCTTCTTGTAACCTTCCCCTTTTTTAATCTTCCCCGTTGTATACAAATGACACAAGATGGTGGAATAATCAAAGTTCATCATACATCCTATTTCTCCTCAACACTGACGCGGATCAATATGGATTAATGTGTTTGAACAATCTTCATCAAACCCCGAACGTCTTCCTGAACATGGAGAGTCTCTAATGTCAAAATATCCTCCTTAAACCTAGAAAACCACTTTATTTCCGTTATCTGTCCAGTGGCATTATCCCCATACAGGGTGCAAATGTTTCTGGTTGCCTCCGCTACTGTCACCTCCCTACTGAACTCAAACAGAAGAATATGTGGAAATGTTCATATTTCTCCACCCGGTACTCTGTTTTCTAGCCGCCACAGCTCCACTCACTATCTTCAAATGACGAAATGACGAAATGACGATACATAAACAGCGAAAGTGAACAACAAATAAAAAATAACAATCGCTGAATGAACCCATAGCAACCGAAATACCAACAAGCAGAGCAAAAACGCTATGAGCTTATGCACCAGCCTAATACTTATGAGTTCGAGTCCGCGTCTGGTACAAATTTTCATATGCCACTATTCGGTAATAGATCTGTACCTAACACAACTGATGTCGAGGAATATTCAGTCAGCGAATAAATTTCTGGAAGTATTTTGTACAATTGTGGACCATCAACAGCATTTGTCCTTTCAGATATCCATGCAATTAACCAAAGTAAGAAATAATGCAAACCAATGGAGAGACGCTATTTGGTACCATGCAAATTAATCCTAATATTCTTTGTTATTTGTCACACTGGGAGTTGGCTGTTTGGGGGTGGGTGGTTGGGGGTTGGTGTGTGGAGGTGTGTCATGCTTGTAGGGCCGCATGAGGGTGTTTGGGTTTGTGGGTGGTCGTACAGGCTCATAAACAGGCGAAGAACTCTATTAATGTTTGGTTATGCTCCTGTTCAAAACTCCCTGGCAAAGTAAGCAACCGTAAAATACATGGAAGTAATTGCCCGGATAGACATGAAGCGCAGTTACCACATAAAAGTAATTCTGCCAAAAACAGATCCCCGGTTGACATCCACTGAAGAAAATATAACACATCCACGAAAGAAGTGACTTACAAAAATCTCGCTCGATCGATGAATGATCGTATGGCATTTATTGGCCTGGATATCCCCTTCGGAGTTCGGCCGCCGTTTTGCAAGTCTTTTCACTTGACGCCACTTCGGCGACTTGCGTGTCCGTGATGATGAAAATGATGGACACCCAACACCCAGTCCCCTGTCTGCGTGGTAGGCAGTAACGCTACCTCTACGCTACGGAGGCGGGCGTTCAACCGATTGTTGAGTATTATTCACCACTCTGGGACCCTTACCTGGTTGGACTGACACAAGAGATAGACAAAATCCGACGAAGGGCATCGCGTTTCGTGACATGATCGTTTAGCTGATACGAGAGCGTTACGGCAATGTTCCTCAAACTCTAAAGGTAGTGCTACAAGAGAGGCGACGTGTATCACGGAGTGAGACTGTTGAAATTCCGAGAGCGTGCGCACAAAGAAAAGGTTGGCACCACATTCCTTCCTCCTATGGCGTGTCGTGAAAACCCGAGAAATTAAAGCTCGTACGGCAGTTTATTGACAGTTTTTTTTCCCCTAGCGCCATTCACGAACAGAACGGAATAGGGAGGAAATGGTAAATGTAGGGGGGGGGGGGGGGGGGGACCCTCCGCCGCACACCGTGAAGAGGCTGGGGGAGGTCAGATGAAGACACAGATTCTTTCGAATTCTATGGAATTCTGTGGTCTAAGAGTGGAAAGTATCATCTGAGAACGAGGTTTTTCAGCAATGCACCTCTCCATATCACTGAATCTTTGGTATGACACTAAATCATACTCATTATTGTTTCAGGTGAAGACTCTAAACTAGAATTTGTACCATAGATATTTCAAGAAATACGTAAATCGTATTGGTTCTCATTGGTTGTGCTGCTTCTACGCCATTCACAGGAGAACAATAACCTGAAATCGTTTTGGTGATGACTTCATCGTTTCGTCTTCATCTACGATTGTCTACTAAAGATGACGGAATTATGCTGTTTCTATCACCTTTCATTCAAATATTTTTACGAAGTTGTATTAATTTTTTGGCAGGGTTTTACATTCTTCAGACGGAAGCAGACTTACACCTCACAGACGGATCATAAACTAATCCGTTCTTGGAGGAACTTACGAGCCAATCATTAAATTTCGTCATCATGGAAGAGAAGATGGGACACCAGGTGACACAAACACCATATTAAACCACACCCGTTGCTGGTTCAGCGTCAGAAGGGCATCAGAGGAGGAATGAGACATGCGCAGAGCGCCGAAGAAGACAGAGTAGCAGCAGACCGGCGTGCCTGAGGCACACATCACTATGACAGGCGGACGTGTACTGACAACGTGGTCGACAATGTTATCCGATATGAACGGGCACGTGGGGCTAGTAAAGGTGTTGTACTCTTGGACGACGACCCAAAACCACACGCAGTCAAGTTCACACAGTACCAGACTCGTCGTTTCGGATGGGAGAGATTGGAACATCCAACCTACAGTCCCGATCTTACCCCACTGAACTTTCGCCTGTTCCCTGCACTACAAACCATACTGTCGGAATGTCACTTCCAAACCAATGCTGAGGCGTAGCAGGCTGTGCGACAATACCTTGCATCACAGGACACAGATTTTTACCGTAGTGATTTCTGTAAACTGACTGCACGCTACGACAAATGTCTCACTGTCGGCGGCAACTATGTCGAAAAATAGTGTAAAGTATATAGTTCATGATAGGATTTGATTTTGGCAGTAAAGTTAACACATGAAAATCAGTGACGAAAATTAATCTCTGAACGTCCTTCGTAAGTATCAGTGTAAGTTAAGGTCCTGCCAATTGTTCGAATGCATATTCTTGGAATAAGCAAATGAGTGTTTGCGAAAGCGAATGGTTTCTACCTTAACCCTATTAATATTTGTCTCATAGTCCTGTATCCCCATTCTACGCACTGAATATTTTCATTTTTTTTATTTAGAAGCCAAGTTTAGGATCATAGAATACCTAGGCAACGTACACAGGAAACAAACACCGTAACTGACGTGGTACTTTTGCTGAAGAGAGGGCACAGAACTACTCTTTAACAAACAAACACACACACACAAACGTATACAGGGTGGTCAATCTGAAGTTTCGGATGAGATTATCTCGAAAACTGTAAATCGGGTAAAAATAGTGGGGCGTGGGGCGGCCAAGGGGGCGGGGCTGGAGGTCACGTGTAGTATCATTTGATGTCCCCCTTTGAGCTTACGAACTTGTCTTCTCCCACCATTTTTTCCCAATGTATAGTTTTCGAGATAATCTCATCCGAAACTTCAGATGGACCACCCTGTATATATCGTTACAAACGTAGTTCAGATTCATCATGAAATATAGAAATTTCCAAGTGAGAAAGACTTTTCACCATATATTTTGTGTAATGAACGGGCTATAGGATATGGAAATACACTGAAGAGGCAAAGAAACTGGTACAGGCATGCTTATTCAAAGACGCATGTGCAGACGAGCAAAATACTGCGCTGCGGTCGGAAACGCCTATATACATAAGACAGAAAGTGTATGGCGCAGTTGTTATGTCTGTTAGTGATGCTACAATGGCAGGTTATCAAGATATAATGGAGTTTTAATATTCTGTTATCGTCGCCGTATTAACGATGGGACACTGCATCTCCGACGTAGCGGTGAAGTCGGAATTTTCCCGTACGACTATTTAACGAGTGTTCGGTTAACATCAGGAATCCCGTAAAACATCAAATCTCCGACATCGCTGCGGCCGGAAAGAGATCCTGCAAGAACGGGACCAACGACGTCTGAAGAGAATTGTTCAACGGGACAGGAGTGCAACCCTTCCGCAGATTGCTGCAGATTTCAATGCTGGGCCATCAGCAAGTGTACACTTGATGACTGGATAACAAAGCTTTACGCCTCGCCTGCTCTCGTCAACACCGACATTGGACAGTTAGTGACTGGAAACATGTTGTCTGGTTGGACAAGTCTTGTTATTCCAGCAACTCAACTAATTAGACAATCATTTCGTTGTAACAGTATCAATCTACATCAGAGCAGGTGGCATTATGTGATACACATCATTTTGAGTATCCCGAGAATGCAGGGTACGAAGTTGTTCGGCCATGCAATTACTCTGTGCCAATTCATTGTTCTCGTGGAGAGTAGCTATGCCTTGTGCCTGCTCGTGGTTTGAAATCTGCTGCACGTATATATATCTTAAAAAAGAAAGCCAATTCCGAAGATCCTGTCAAGATAGTTTTTTTTTTCAGGTCATTGCTTGGTAAAGCCACGAAAGTTAAAATCTAAGTAGTTAAGATGGATTTTTTTTTCCCAATAGACTCGTGACAACTTACACAAGCGGCAGAGTTACGAGACAGACTTTGTATCGTACCAATATTGTATGATACATCACGATAGTGTCGCTTGAGATTTCCTCAACTAGTACAACGCAGTTCCCCAGAATCCTCGCAACTAATATACACTTTCCATTTGCCTTCCCTATTGCTGATTTCGTGTGTTTGTTCAGTGTTGTTGCATAACTTGGTTGCAAGGAGCTAGATATTGAACGCGACATCCTTCAGGTGATGATCAGTAACGTAATTAAACACTATCTGCTATCTCTCCTAGCTTTTATGCTTTACCTTGCTTTTGTATAATAATGTTCATTACTCCCCTGCCGTCATTCTGCGATGACACTTTCCTGTTAAAAGATTCATTATCCATCATATGTATTAAATCACTTACGATCATTAGCGACTCATTCATGCCGTTTTGGAGCTCACTATGTACCCCTCTTCTCATTCTGTTTGTGGAAGTTATCATGGACTCTCACTCACTCACTGATGTGTCTGTGGACCAGAATTTTGACTTGCATGTCATCATACATATGTGGGCCAGTGCAACCAATCAATCTTTCATCTAACATCTTACATCCTCGCCACTCTTGCGTAATGCATTCGTAGCCTCTCTCAGCTGAAAACAGATCAGTTAATTATTTGGTTAGTTGGTTGATTTGGGGCAGGGGACAAAACAGTGAGGTCATCGATCGCATCGGATTAGTGAAGGATGGGGGAAGTCAGCTGTGCCTTTTCAACCGAAACCTCCCAGAATTTGTCTGAAGCGGTTGAGGAAAATCGCGGAAAACCTAAACCAAGATTGCTGGACGCGGGTTTGAGTCGTCGTCCCCAAGACCGCGAGTCCAGTGCGCCACCTCGCTCAGTAATTTGTTATTTCAGTAGTTTTTCTGTTGAGCATTACGTTCGACTGTAGCAAGAAAAGTGTTACTGGATAGTTGTCTGTCTTTGTGGAAATGGGACCAAAGAGTATTAATAGTGCGTACACTTACTTTGTTGTCCCTTGCACTGGCATTCCACGAATTGTGTACACTGCTGCCTCTTCTTATCTCCACTGCAAGTGACCTTTTGCGTTTTCCTTGTGGATTAATTTTACTGTTACTTAGAAAGTCTACCTTATGTATCAGTCTGGTTTCCAAAATGTTACCAACCAAATATAAGGAATCTGAAACAGACGTCGTCCAGCTGAGCACGAGTTTCCCCGAGATTTACTACTTGTGTCCTCAAAACCGATCCCAGACCTTCATAAACCTGCAATACATGGTACTCATGTGATTCTATGTAACTGCACTTTCCTTTTCAGATGTCTTGCACGAGTAGCTGCGTAGTTACTTCTTTTGATCACGAGTAATTTTAGCATGAGACGTAAGTTGATAGAACAGCCAGCGACCATATGTCGTACATTTCTTTGAATTAGAATCTAGTTGCCTCTCAGATGAATCAATTCTGCAGTCAGATGCATATCCTCATTTACTTCTCAATATGTTCGTATAGGCTTGTACGTTATACAGATTGCATCAACAAGGACGCTGAACGGAGGCCTCTATCAAGGTCAATCCAGTTACACAGAATGTTTCAGGGACTAGCATTTCATTTACGTCAAGATCATGACATGCCCATCATTTCGTTAATGGTCGTAGTATGGTTATTGTGATATTTACGTGTAAGAAAGTTACTGCCCGAAATTCGAAAAGTTTGTAATGAAAAATAGTGGACGCCATGATTTTGCGTTTGGTGCATATTACATATGTTGCAGCGTATGAAATATAAGCCAGCCTATTGCATTTTTCTTCAGACTTGAGTGGAGATCTGTCACCAATCTCGAGAAAATTGATCTGATGTAGCACACTCATTTGCGATCGTGCCGCACCAGCGATAAAAGTCAGTGAAATATCCACAACGCTCCTCATATTCCATAAATACAGTAGTTTGAGATATCGAAATGAGAACTTGGCAAATGATAGCACGCAAAGGGGGAGAGTATTTACCATACCGTTATTATGTAAAACCATTTTTTCTATGGATGAATGTAATTTTTAAGGGGCATCGATAGCTGATGAAATGAGAGATGCAATGGGTGTTGGTACAACGTAAGTGAAGAAGTTACACATTCGTTTTGTACCGATAACGTCTTTTTCATAAGCTACTGGCCTTAATTTTTCTAGATTCCTCAAATAAGCTTAAATAAGTTTAATTAACCACTTTTTCAGAATTTTCCAACTGCAACAGCATCTGCTCAACACGTTAATCAGGTGAGACTATAAACTCTGTTGTGTTTTGGCAAAAGTAGTAAATTTATCAAGGCGAATGTTTAGGTTTTACTCAAAATTCGCTACTAATTACGCTTCTCGGAAAGTTACAGAAGGTTAACAAGCCAGGCGAAAATAATTCGCCGCCTTCTCTGCGAAATTCTTTTCAGAAACTAACCAAGGTAAAGGTGACAGCAGTTCCTTCAAAACGGCTATCGTGCATGTTTGACAATGGAGGGCCCCCACTCAATACTCAAAATGTTATCGTTGTCTTACCCTCCAGCACTCGGCATTTCACCTCTACTGCATGCCCGTACCGGCCACCACTACTCTCCCCCATGGTATTATGCGTGCACAATATCTGAATTCTTTTCTCGTTGTGCAGAGTAATCCATTGCGTGAGGGATTTTCAAAAATCGTCATCTTGAGATGGGGCTAATTTCGCAATGCCTTCAATGTAATACCTATTAAGAATCCTATCATGTTTTCGAAGATTTCTGGAATGCTTCAGGTCCTGTACTGGATTGTCAACTTCTAACAAGCATACTAACAGATGGAGTAGCTTCACAAATGTAAGACTGCATTGAAGAAACTGTGTTATAATGATATATCTGTTATACGTTAAAGATGAAGCCTAACAGAAATGAAAGGAATTTAGGTCATGCTACATGAAAGAAAACTGTAACTACTAAAGTTTTCAGTATACATAAATAACAAAGACGGTCAGTATTACTCTTAACATAGTTCACTGACGAAGCTGATGTCTACCAGACAGGATTGTCACTGGGCGAATGAAATAAAATGCCCAACAACTTGCATAAAATTCCACTAACAACAGCTGTTTTTCGGTATGATATTTTAGGTAACGTCCATAAAAAACAAGAAACTGTTGGTATCCTACTACAAGATTAATCTCTTATGTACACATACAAACTTTAAATATTTGGGGTTAACAATAAGAAGATAGGAAATGGAAAAAGAAATCAAATACATATTTATAATATTGAAAATAAATGTATCAGTTACACAAAAAATTGTATTAAACCTATTTTTTGACAAAAATATAAAAAGAAGCTATAAATTAAGACTGCCAGCTACATTAAGTACAAGATACAACATACCTTACAGATCTGTAAAATAAATATTACATTGGGGAAATAAAGTAGCAACCCATAAGTTGTTTAATTAATCTAATTTATTAGATAAATACTTCACACTGTAAACACAGAGACTAAGCACACATAATGCTCATTCCATTTCTACAGTGTTATATGCACTATAACAGCTGTTCTGTCATTACATACATCCCTCAAAGTTCCTTTACATTGTTTGATATTACACTTGATTTCATAATCAATCTTGTCATTATTGGTGTATACAATCAATTGAATTTGGAGATTCGACAGTCTTATAGTCTTCTGAGAGTACAGTCCTCAACTGATATGAAGTACATATTTGTTCATCGTCAATGAAACCTCCATTACTGTCAATAACTGAGGAACATAAATTTCGAATATGAACTGTGTTCTGTTGTCTCTACAGTGCATTTGCCTCTGAAATACAAACAAATGAGAAATTTGCTATCTTACAATTGTCATTTATCACTTGTATTGAATAAATAATTCACACTGTAAACACAGAGTAAGTACATAATTGATTTTTTCGAGCTATGTCTCTAATTTAAAAACAAATTTCGGTTTGTCAACACAACTTAACATAAAAGAATGAGTCCATATAAAATGAATATGACATGGAGAAAGAATACTTAATCATGCACCAAACCTAATTTTAAAACTACACCAGTTAAATAAAACTTTACTGTTCACAAGCTAAAAATAAAACTTACATTTCATAAACAAATGCATGTGGGTAGAAGTTCGTCAGATTTATCTAAGGGATTGAAGGACAATAATTTCCAGAATATCATGAAACTGAAGTATGGCCAAAACAGTGAATTACATGAAGATATGACAACAGATTTAATATGAACACTATGGACTATTACAGAGACACCTATACAGGATTCAAATGTTTCCTACATGTAATAAGCCACAAAAACTTTATTTACTGAATTCTGCAAGTTAGAAAGGAGGTTACTGAGAATATGAAAGGTGTGGTGAAGATTTTAACAGAATTTGGAGAGTAAAAACTATTTGGTACAAAAACAAATGGTACAAAATTCTGAGTAAGTGAGATGTACAATATTTGGAGCACATAAGTGTATTTAGTGACATTACATACATATGATAAAGAGTGGTTTTAGTGATGAAAACAGAGGAATTACGATATAGCTATTACAAAAATTCTATTTTCTATGCTTTTAAGATGTTTCACCCTTCTTACATCTATACAAATTAGATTTATTGCTTCCCCAATTACGATATTTTAAATTTATGATATAAATATAACATTTTTTTAAATGTATAATCTGCATACTTAGTATTTCTCTCATTATCACTAGTTTACAATGTTTACAAGTTCATACAGAATCAGGGACACCAATTATTTGTGATAAAATTGTGTTTTGGTTGCTGCATTTAACTCCTTCATACAACAGAAAGATATTCAGTCATCATATGTTCATTTTCTTCACAAAAATGTATAAATCACAAGTTCGTCCATTACACAAGTAAAATTTCATTCATCATAATCCACATGCAGATTGACCCTTATAATCAGCAAACTATAATCTCTGTCAGTGGTACACTTTATTAACAACCTTTTCTCACACTAGACAGAAGAATTTTATAAAGAACATTGCGGAAATTCAATCGGTTTCAAAAAACTGTAAAATTACAACCAGCTTAATCTGCTGACTACTATTTGTGTAAAATTTGAACTACCTACATCCACAACAGACACAAATTACACTAGTAAATATATATCACAAGATCAGTAAATGATGTCTACAGTGTATTTGTATTCCAATTGTAACATTATTAAAATCAAAATCTGAATCCTGTCAGACATACATCTCACTGGGCAGTTTCCAAGGTATAGTTTATATACTTAAGAAAGTATACATGCCTATTCATATTTCTGAGAGCTCATATCAGTATTAAAATTTAAATCGTCAGTGTCACCCATATTAATTTGTACAGTATTATTTCTAAGAACTGGATAGCTAGAAATACATGTTGTTTCCCCTATAGATATACCTATGCAGTAATATTGAATTTCTGCATGCTTTCATTCAAAAAGCCTTCCTAGGAAAATATTCAAAATTTAAATACGTGAAACGTTTCCATGTTGTAATTAATAAGTCTGTCCTTCGAATTTATTTGCTCCTTATTCCATTTACCTATTGACAATATGAAAGATAAGACACATCCTTCTCTGAGAAAAGGTGATTGAACCTGGTAAGATACAAGTACACATCTGTATACATTCTGCACATGAACTTGCTCCCTTAATAGAACATAACCATTTTTATGCAAGGCTGTTCTATTCATGTGTAATCTGCACATGATGCCCATTCCATTTCTACAGTATTATATGCAATATAACAGCTGTTCTGCCATTACCTACATCCTTTCATTGTTTGTTATTACACTTAATTTTGTAATCAATCTTGTTACTACTGGTGTGTGAAATTAATTGAATTTGGAGATTCGAAAGCCTTAAGCTCTTCTAAGAGTACAGTCCTCAACTGATATGAAGTATGTATTTATTCATCATCAATGAAACCTCCATTACTGTCAATAACTGAGGAACATAAATTCCGAATATGAACTGTATGTTCTGTTGTCTCTACAGTGCATTTTCGAATTATGTTTCCCCAAAACCTGAAAATCACTCAGAATTATGCAGCTTTAGTTCTACATAATTATGCAGTACTCAAAGTATTTTCCTTTGATCGAAAATTTCATGTGACCAACTTAGTTAAATGTTATCACTACTATTTTTGGCATTGTACACATTCTTTGGGCTCACAAAAATTGAAAAGAATGTCGTGGAACTTTTATGTTCTGTCTTTCAAAGTAGATTTGTAGATTATTTGTTTGTCAGTTATCCTCTTAAAGATACAGACGTTATTATCTCTTGATGTAATATAATGTAATTATCTATTTTGCGAGATTGTGCCTGAAGTATTTGTAGTTGCATTGTCATGCATTAGAAGATATGCTAACTTAGCAAGCTTGAACACATGTCACTATTAACTTACTTTAAAATGTTTTACTTATGTTTTATTACATAATTTTCGAACACTTAGCAATACAGAACAGAAGACACTAAGATACTAAATATAAATAAATAGCATATGGTATTAGTTTTTTTAAGACTCCTGGTATTAACTCAGATCTGGAGATTTACAGCTCTTCCTTTTGTAATGTGTTTCATAACCACACACATCAGAAACTTTGTAGTGACGAAAGTTAGTATTATCAGTGATATCCGAGAGATTAGTCTACCCTCAGTCTGCAGCTGTAATTAGGTATCAGCTGGAATTTCTTTTTATTTTACATTCTTGTGGACAGTGAATACTCTGCTACATATTTCTTGTATACTGTGTAAATTGGTTATTCACATTGCCTCTGAAATACAAACAAATGAGAAATTTTGCAATCTTACAATTGTAATTAATCACTTGTATTGAAGAAATAAATTTTATTTCCACAAAAAATTTGCTGACAACGAGTTTTCAAATTACATGCCAGAAAAAATGAATTGTGCGCCAGAACAATAAAATGCATTTTACAAAAGTTGGTGTATCAACCTTGCCACACAGTACCAGTAAAACCAATGTCGCATAAACAACACCTTACTTGACAAATCTACAGAAGCCTTCAAGTACTGACTTACCAGCAGCTAACGTGATCCTTTGTCCAATTGCAAGAAAAACTCTTGTCTTTCTTGTTAGATAACCCAATATTGTGGCTTACATAACTTGAGTCTATTCACTTTGTCACATATCAATTGAGATGAATCTAAATATAGGTATGTGGTGACTGAACGAGCAAATGGCTATGTAAGTGAAAGACATGCTAGGTTCGCCACCAAGCAACCGTTATATCAAACATTCCATTGTGATGGGCTTGTCGCAGTCAGAAATTAAGTGACTTGAAGAATAGCTCCATATTGAAAAAGTCTGCTATGGCACACCATTTCAACTACTACATCATATTAACATGCTGCCACGACAAACGTGTTGACGCTATTTGTATGCAACGTTGCACTTCCTCATGACATTTACCTGATTAACAGATTTATAATTTCCGAGGAAATGTGTTACATCTAATTTGAATGTCATCCATACAATTCTCTTCGTATAATTCAAGAAGTCTTTGAAGTGGGTGTCAGCAATTACCCTTCATATATTTTTTTTGTTTGTTTTGGTTTTAGGGCGCAAAACTTCTATGGTCATTAGCGCCCGGTCCGTGACTTAGAAAACAGTAAAAAGCCGAAATTGAAAACCAGCAGCAATGGGAACGAAAGTCATAAAATTGGAGAGACTAAAAGCAGAAGGAAGGCTTAAAAATCCACTACGGAAAGGGGTTGGTTGTCCCCAAAAAAACTTCAAATGACTGACGTCATTTCACTGGCACTAATAAACTTGAGAACGCGATCGGCTGAGCGCGTGTCATCTGCTAAAATCGACGATATATCAGGCGATAGCTGTAGACGGGAGCGTAACGGATTAAAAAGGGGCACTCAATTAAAAGGTGTCTTACCGTCCACAGCTGAGAGCAGTGGGGACAGAGTGGGGGAGAATCGCCGCTTAAAAGATGTCGATGGCTAAAAAGACAGTGCCCTATCCGGAGTATAGTTACAATTACCTCCTCCCGACGACGCGTTCGGGAGGAAGAGGTACAAGCATAAGGAAGAGCTTTCATGTCCCGCAATTTATTATGGGTAAGTGTCGACCAATGCGTGTGCCATAAATGAACAACACGTCGACATAGAACGCTCCGTCGATCGGCGAAGGGAATCGATTGAATAGCTGGCCGAGGAAGAGAGACTGCAGCCTTGGCTGCAATATCGGCCGCCTCATTTCCACCGATACCAACGTGTCCCGGGAGCCAGAGGAACGCCACCGAGACGCCCCCCAGGTGGAGCAAGCGCAGACAGTCCTGAATCCGGTGGACCAGAGGGTGCACAGGATAAAGAGCTTGGAGACTGAGGAGAGAGCTGAGAGAATCTGAGCAGATAACGTACTGTATCCGCTGATGGCGGCGGATGTAGTGGACAGCCTGGAGAACAGCGTAGAGCTCCGCAGTATGAACCGAACACTGGTCGGGAAGCCGAAAGTGATTTGGGGTGTCGCAAACAATATAGGCACTCCCTACACCTAACGATGTTTTCGAGCCGTCGGTGTAAATAAATGTGGCGTCCGTCATTTGTGCACATAGAGCAGCAAATGCCCGACGATAAACAAGTGAAGGGGTACCATCCTTGGGAAATTGACAAAAGTCACGGAGCAGGCAGATCCGGGGACGGAGCCAAGGCGGTGCTGTAGCCCAAGTTGTCAAGAAGGTTTTAGGAAAACGGAAGGAAAGAGAATGGAGCAGTTGACGGAAGCGGACTCCCGGTGGTAGTAGGGAGGAGGGGCGGCCTGCATACCCTACATCAAAGGAGGCGTCGAAAAAAAGCTCATGGGCTGGATTAGCAGGCATGGAGGACAGATGGCTAGCATAACGACTCAGAAGGACTGCTCGCCGAATGGACAGCGGAGGTTCAGCAGTCTCAGCATAAAGGCTTTCCACAGGGCTGGTGTAAAAAGCTCCAGACACTAAACGTAATCCACGGTGGTGGATAGAGTCGAGACGCCGAAGGATAGACGGCCGAGCAGAGGAGTAGACTATGCTTCCATAGTCCAATTTCGAGCACACTAAAGCGCAATAGAGGCGGAGAAGGACCACTCGGTCCGCTCCCCAGGAGGTACCATTCAGGACACGGAGGGTGTTGAGGGATCGCAGACAGCGAGCCGAAAGATAGGAAACGTGGGAGGACCAGCACAGTTTTCTGTCAAACATAAGACCCAAGAATTTAGCGACGTCTGTAAACGGAAGGTTGACAGGACCTAGATGTAAGGAGGGCGGAAGAAACTCCTTATGTCGCCAAAAATTAACACAAACGGTCTTACTGGGAGAAAAACGGAAGCCGGTTTCGATGCTCCAAGAGTGGAGGCGATCGAGACATCCTTGAAGACGTCGTTCAAGAAGGCTGGTCCGTTGAGAGCTGTAGTATTTCGCAAAATCGTCAACAAAGAGGGAGCCCGAGACATCAGGAAGGAGACAATCCATAATTGGATTGATGGCAATGGCAAACAGTACAACACTCAGCACTGAGCCCTGGGGTACACCGTTTTCTTGGGAGGAAGTACGGGAGAGAGTAGTGTTCACCCGCACCCTAAATGTGCGCTCTGCCATAAATTCGCGAAGAAAAAGGGGCAGCCGACCTCGAAAGCCCCAAGAGAACAGTGTGCGGAGGATGCCTGTCCTCCAACAGGTATCGTATGCTCTCTCCAGATCAAAAAATATTGCTACTGTTTGGCGTTTCCGGAGAAAATTGTTCATGATATAAGTGGAGAGAGCAACAAGATGGTCAACTGCAGAACGATGCTTTCGGAATCCGCATTGGGCAGGTGTTAAAAGACTGCGGGATTCCAGCCACCACGCTAAACGGTAATTCACCATACGCTCCAAAACCTTACAGACACTACTCGTGAGAGAAATGGGGCGATAGCTAGAGGGGAGATGTTTGTCCTTTCCAGGTTTCGGAACAGGAACGACGATAGCTTCCCGCCATCGTCTGGGAAAAGTACTGTCGGTCCAAATTCGATTATAAAGGCAAAGGACGTAACGCAGACTATGGGTTGATAAATGCAGCAACATTTGGACGTGGATACCATCTGGTCCTGGGGCGTAGGAGCGAGAAGAAGAGAGTGCATGTTGGAGTTCCCGCAAGGAGGAAACAGTGTTGTAGCTTTCGCGATTTTGAGAGGAGAAAGCAAGAGGTCGCACTTCCGCTACAGGTTTCTTCGGGAGAAACACTGGTGGGTAATTTGAAGAGCTCGAAATCTCAGCAATGTGCTGATCCAACGAGTTAGAAATTGCGACGGGGTCCACTAATGTGTCATGCGCGACAGTGAGCCCAGAGACCGGGGAGAAAGTAGGCGCGCCTGAGAACCGTCGAAGCCGACTCCAAACTTCCGAGGAGGGAGTTTTTTTTTTTTTTTTTTTTTGTTGTTTTAGGGCGCAAAACTTCTATGGTCATTAGCGCCCAGCCCGTGACGTAGAAAACAGGAAAAAAACGAAATTTAAAATCAGCAGCAATGGAAACAAAGTCAGAAAATTTGAGAAACTAAAGGCAGAAGGAATGCTTAAAAGTCCACTATAGAAAGGGGTTGGTTGTCCCCAAAAAAAAGCTTCAAATGACTGACGTCATTTCACTGTCACTAATAAACTGTAGAACGCGGTCAGCTGAGCGCGTGTCATCTGCTAAAATCGACGATAGATCAGGCGAGAGCTGTAGACGGGAGCGTAACGGATTAAAATAGGGGCATTCAATTAAAAGGTGTCTGACCGTCCACAGCTGAGAGCAGTGGGGACAGAGTGGGGGAGGATCACCGCTTAAAAGATGTCGATGACTAAAAAGACAGTGCCCTATCCGGAGTCGAGCTAAAATTACCTCCTCCCGACGACGCGTTCGGGAGGAAGAGGTCCAAGCGCAAGGAAGGGCTTTCACTTCCCGCAATTTATTGTGGGGAAGTGTTGACCAATGCGCATGCCATAAATGAGTAACTTGGCGACATAAACCGCTCCGTAAATCGGTAAACGGAAGAGACTGAAGAGCTAGCCGAGGAAGGGAGACTGCAGCCTTGGCCGCTATATCGGCCGCCTCATTTCCACAGATACCAGCGTGTCCCGGGAGCCAGAGGAACGCCACTGAGACGCCCCCCAGGTGGAGCAAGCGCAGACAGTCCTGAATCCGGTGGACCAGAGGGTGCACAGGGTAAAGAGCTTGGAGACTTAGGAGAGAGCTGAGAGAATCTGAGCAGATTACGTACTGTATCCGCTGATGGCGGCGGATGTAGTGGACAGCCTGGAGAACAGCGTAAAGCTCCGCAGTATAAACCGAACACTGGTCGGGAAGCCGAAAGTGATTTGGGGTGTCGCCAACAATATAGGCACTCCCTACACCTAACGATGTTTTCGAGCCATCGGTGTAAATAAATGTGGCTTCCGTCATTTGTGCACATAGAGCAGCAAATGCCCGACGGTAAACAAGTGTAGGGGTACCATCCTTGGGAAATTGACATAGGTCTCTGAGCAAGTCGATCCGGGGACGGAGCCAAGGCGGTGCTGTACCCCAAGTTGTCAAGAAGGTTTTAGGAAAGCGGAAGGAAAGAGAATGGAGCAGTTGACGGAAGCGGACTCCCGGGGGTAGTAGGGAGGAGGAGCGGCCTGCATACCCGACATCAAAGGAGGCGTCGAAAAAAAGGTTATGGGCTGGATTAGCAGGCATGGAAGACAGATGGCTAGCATAACGACTCAGAAGGACTGCCCGCCGATTGGACAGCGGAGGTTCAGCAGTCTCAGCATAAAGGCTGTCCACAGGGCTGGTGTAAAAAGCTCCAGACACTAAACGTAATCCACGGTGGTGGATAGAGTCGAGACGCCGAAGAATAGACGGCCGAGCAGAGGAGTAGACTATGCTTCCATAATCCAATTTCGAGCGCACTAAGGCGCGATAGAGGCGGAGAAGGACCACTCGGTCCGCTCCCCAAGAGGTACCATTCAGGACACGGAGGGTGTTAAGGGAACGCAGACAGCGAGCCGAAAGATAGGAAACGTGGGAGGACCAGCACAGTTTTCTGTCAAACATAAGACCCAAGAATTTAGCGACGTCGGAAAACGGAAGGTTGACAGGACCTAGATGTAAGGAGGGCGGAAGAAACTCCTTACGTCGCCAAAAATTAACACAAACGGTCTTACTGGGTGAGAAACGGAAGCCGGTTTCGATGCTCCACGAGTGGAGGCGATCGAGACATCCTTGAAGACGTCTTTCAAGAAGGCTGGTCCGTTGAGAGCTGTAGTAGATCGCAAAATCGTCCACAAAGAGGGAGCCCGAGACATCAGGAAGGAGACAATCCATAATTGGATTAATGGCGATGGCAAACAGTACAACACTCAGCACGGAGCCCTGGGGTACCCCGTTTTCTTGGGAGAAAGTACGGGAGAGAGTAGTGTTCACCCGCACCCTAAATGTGCGCTCTGCCATAAATTCGCGAAGAAAAAGGGGCAGCCGGCCTCTAAAGCCCCAAGAGAACAGTGTGCGGAGGATGCCTGTCCTCCAACAGGTATCATACGCTCTCTCCAGATCAAAAAATATTGCTACCGTTTGGCGTTTCCGGAGAAAATTGTTCATGTTATAAGTGGAGAGAGCAACAAGATGGTCAACAGCAGAACGATGCTTTCGGAATCCGCATTGGGCTGGTGTTAAAAGACTGCGGGACTCCAGCCACCAAGCTAAACGGTAATTCACCATACGCTCCAAAACCTTACAGACACTACTCGTGAGAGAAATGGGACGATAGCTAGAGGGGAGATGTTTGTCCTTTCCAGGTTTCGGAACGGGAACGACAATAGCTTCCCGCCATCGCCTGGGAAAGGTACTGTCGGTCCAAATTCGATTATAAAGGCGAAGGAGGTAACGCAGGCTATGGGTTGATAAATGCAGCAACATTTGGACATGGATACCATCCGGTCCTGGGGCGGAGGAGCGAGAAGGAGAGAGTGCATGTTGGAGTTCGCGCATGGAGAAAACAGTATTGTAGCTTTCGCGATTTTGAGAGGAGAAAGCAACATGTCGCACTTCCGCTGCACGTTTCTTCGGGAGAAACGCTGGCGGGTAATTTGAAGAGCTCGAAATCTCAGCAAAGTGCTGACCCAATGAGTTAGAAATTGCGACGGGGTCCACTAAGGTATCATGCGCGACAGTGAGCCCAGAGACCGGGGAGAAACTAGGCGCGCCTGAGAACCGTCGAAGCCGACTCCAAACTTCCGAGGAGGGAGTGAAGTTGTTAAATGAGCTAGTAAAGAATTTCCAGCTTGCCTTCTTGCTATCGCGGATGACGCGACGGCATCGCGCACGGAGCTGCTTATATCGGATACAGTTGGACAAAGTTGGATGGTGACGGAAAATGCGAAGAGCACGTCGCCGCTCACGTATTGCGTCACGGCATGCCTCGTTCCACCAAGGAACTGGGGGGCGCCGGGGCAATTCGGAGGTGCGTGGTATTGAACGTTCCGCAGCTGTGAGAATAACGTCGGTAAAATGTGTGACCTCATCGTCGACGCTGGGAAAGCGACGGTCATCGAATGTCGCTAGAGACGAAAAAAGTGTCCAATCGGCTTGGGCAAACTTCCAGCGTCGCGAGCGCATATATGGCAGTTGAGGCTGCAGTCTAAGAACACATGGAAAGTGGTCACTCGAGTGTGTATCATCAAGGGCGAACCATTCCAAGCGCCGAGCTAGCGGAACAGTACCGACCGCAAGGTCCAAATGAGATAAATTTGCCGTGGAGGCAGACAAAAATGTGGGGACCCCAGTGTTGAGGCAGACTAGATCCGCTTGGTGGAAGACGTCTAGCAATAGTGAGCCACGTGGACAAGGATGTGGAGATCCCCAAAGCGGGTGGTGGGCATTGAAGTCCCCAACCAGCAAATAGGGGGGTGGAAGCTGATCAAGAAGATGAAGGAGATCAGCTCGTGCCATTGGTGTGGACGATGGAATGTATACCGTACAAAGAGAGAACGTGTATCCAGAAAGGGAAAGACGGACGGCGACAGCTTGGAATGAAGTGTTTATGGGGATTGGGTGATAATGGAGAGTATCATGGAGCAGAATCATGAGTCCTCCATGGGCTGGAGTGCCTTCAACAGAGGGGAGGTCATATCGGATGGACTGAAAATGAGGGAGAACAAAGCGGTCATGGGGACGCAGCTTTGTTTCCTGAAGACAGAAGATGACCGGCGAGTAGGATCTTAAGAGGATCGACAATTCCTCCAGATTGGCGCGAATGCCGCGGATATTCCAGTGGATAATGGACATAGGGTGAACAGAAAATGGAGGAACGTCACCAAGGGTGCTGTCAACTCAACGACTGCTCAGAGCTTGCGACCGACAGCATGGAATGGCATTCAGTCGAAGGCAGAAGTTCCTGATCCATAGGTTGGTCAGGAGCAGCTCCTGCCACCAACGATCGGCCAGTTGACCGGCCACCAACAGTGCGCCTCGGCGACACAGAAGATGGCCGAGGGCGATTTCCGCCAGGTGGTGCTGTAGATGGGACACACCTTGGCGGAGAAGGAGAGGAACTGTGTTTCTTCGTAGCCTTCTTGGAGGTATGTTTAGATGAAGGAGGAACCGATGGTTGTGAAGTTGCAGTACGTAAAAACTCTTCACGAGAATGCTCTTTTTTTGAAGACTTGGCGTCTGACTTTTGGGCTCGAGATTTAGCAGAACCCGACGAAGGGTGAGCCATAGAGTGGGCAGGCGAAAGTGGTGAGGTTGAACGGGCGATCTTTGCGCTGGCCGATCTGACGACCGTGGTACTAAATGTAAGATCGCAAGTCTGCGTGGCCGCCTCCTTTGTTGGCCGAGGAGAAGCAAGAACAGTGCTGTATGTTCCTTTCTGAGGCACGGTGGGCTGTCGACTGGCGAGTAACTTTCGAGCAGCAAAGGTCGACACCTTTTCCTTCACTCTTATTTCCTGGATCAGCTTTTCGTCCTTAAAAACAGGGCAATCTCGAGAGGAAGCAGCGTGGTCACCCATACAGTTGATGCAGCGAGGGGATGGAGGTGGACAAGCACCCTCATGGGCATCCCTGCCACACGTAACACATTTGGCCGGATTGGAACAGGACTGGCTGGTGTGATTGAACCGCTGACACCGATAGCAACGCGTAGGGTTTGGGACATAAGGGCGAACGGAAATTATCTCATAGCCTGCTTTGATTTTTGATGGGAGTTGAACTTTGTCAAATGTCAAGAAGACAATGCGGGTTGGGATGATAACCCGATGAACAGCAGTGACGCCCTGGTCAGACAGGTAGTGCTGAATTTCTTCGTCAGACAATCCATCGAGGGAGCGTGTATAAACGACTCCACGCGAGGAATTTAAGGTACGGTGCGGTTCCACCCGGACAGGGAAGGTGTGGAGCAGAGACGTACGCAGCAATTTTTGAGCCTGGAGGGCACTGTGTGTTTCTAACAACAGGGTGCCATTCCGTAATCTGGAACAAGACTTTACAGGACCCGCAATTGCGTCGACACCTTTCTGAATAATGAAAGGGTTGACCGTGGAAAAGTCGTGACCTTCGTCAGACCGAGAAACAACAAGGAACTGTGGCAACGATGGAAGAACCGTCTGTGGCTGAGACTCAGTGAACTTACGTTTGTGAGCAGACATAGTGGAAGGTGAGGAAACCATTGCGGAAGAATCCCCCATGATTACCGGCGTCTCCGATGGCGCGCTCCTCCCTTGTGGGGGCCCTCACCGAGGGCACACCCGCCTTAGGTGATTGTTCACACCTCAGGTCACACCTCCCGACAAACGGACGGAGGGACCAATCGGCACTTTCGGAAGGTATCAGCTCGGGTAATCACCCCTCCCTGGGCCTGGCCGTTACCAGGGGGTACGTACGTGTCCTACCTGTCTACCCGGGGCGGGGAATTACGCGTTACCCCGTCACCGGCTACGCATGGAAGTGCGTGGGTCGGCCTTCAGACACGCACAGGGAGGAAGAAAGAGACAGGGAAAGGAAAGAAGAGAGGTCTCAAACGCCGCAGCGGAGAAAAGGGTAAAGAGAAGAGGTAAAGAGAAGAGGTAAGGAAAAGAGAAGGACGAAGAAAGATGAAGACATACAAGCAAGGAAGGCGAAGAGTGCGGTACATTTACAAGCGTCCGTCTCCGGACGTAGGCACAAACCATACTCCCAGAGGGGGAGAAAGGGAAGGAAAGAGCCAGAGGTGAGGGGGGGGGCGAAGATGGGGGATGGGGAAGGATACGGAAAGGGAAGGTATGCAGCCCGGAAAGGAAGGAAGGCCACATTAGCTCGGGGTCCCGTGCTCGCTACACACGTATCCACAAAAGAGTTGTGGATCCCCTGGGGGGCCGAGGAGGGAGTGAAGGTGTAAATGAGCTAATAAAGAATTTCCAGCTTGCCTTCTCGCTATCGCGGATGACACGACGGCATCGCGCATGGAACTGCTTATAGCGGATACAGTTGGCCAAAGTAGGATGGTGGCGGAAAACGCGGAGAGCACGTCGCCGCTCACGTATTGCATCACGGCATGCCTCGTTCCACCAAGGAACTGGGGGGCGCCGGGGCAATTTGGAGGTGCGTGGTATTGATTGTTCCGCAGCTGTAAGAATAACGTCGGTAATATGTGTGACCTCATCGTCGACGCTGGGAAAGTAACGGTTATCGAAAGTCGCTAGAGACGAAAAAAGTGTCCAATCGGCTTGGGCAAACTTCCAGCATCGTGGGCGCATGTAGGGCAGTTGAGGCTGCAGTCTAAGGACACATGGAAAGTGGTCACTCGAGTGTGTATCATCAAGGGCGAACCATTCGAAGCGCCGAGCTAGCGGAACAGTACCGACCGCAAGGTCCAAATGAGAGAAATTTGTCGTGGAGTATTGAGGCAAACTAGATATGCTTGGTGGAAGACGTCTAGCAATAGTGAGCCACGTGGACATGGATGTGGAGATCCCCAAAGCGGGTGGTGGGCATTGAAGTCCCCAACCAGCAAATATGGGGGTGGAAGCTGACCAAGAAGATGAAGGAGATCAGCTCGTGCCATTGGTGTGGACGATGGAATGTATACCGTACAAAGAGAGAACGTGTATCCAGAAAGGGAAAGACGGACGGCGGCAGCTTGGAAGGAACTGTTTAAGGGGATTTGGTGATAATGGAGAGTATCTTGGAGCAGAATCATGAGTCCTCCATGGGCTGGAGTGCCTTCAACAGATGGGAGGTCATATCGGACGGACTGAAAATGAGGGAGAACAAAGCGGTCATGGGGACGCAGCTTTGTTTCCTGAAGACAGAAGATGACCGGCGAGTAGGATCGTAAGAGGATCGACAATTCATCCCGATTGGCTCGAATGCCACGGATATTCCAGTGGATAATGGACATAGGGTGAACAGAAAATGGAGGAATGTGACCAAGGTCGCTGTCAACCCAACGACTGCTCAGAGCTTGCGACCGACAGCATGGAATGGCATTCAGCCGAAGGCAGAAGATCCTGATCCATAGGTTGGTCAGGAGCAGCTCCTGCCACCAGCGATCGGCCAGTTGACCGGCCGCCAGCAGTGCGCATCGGCGACACAGAGGACGGCCGAGAGCGATTTCCGCCAGGTGGTGCTGTAGATGGGACACACCTTGGCGGAGAAGGAGAGGAACTGGGTTTCTTTGTAGCCTTCTTGGAAGTATGATGTTTAGAGGAAGGAGGAACCGATGGTTGGGAAGTTGCGGTACGTAAAAACTCTTCACGAGTATGCTCTTTTTTCGAAGTCTTTGTGTCTGACTCTTGGGCTCGAGATTTAGCAGAACTCGACGAAGGGTGAGCCAGAGAGTGGGCAGGCGAAAGTGGTGAGGTTGAACGGGCGATCTTTGCGCTGGCCGATCTGACGACCGTGGCACTAAAGGTGAGGTCACAAGTCTGCGTTGCCGCCTCCTTTGTTGACCGAGGAGAAGCAAGGACAGTGCTGTATTTTCCTTTCTGAGGCACGGTGGGCTGGCGACTGGCGAATAATTTTCGAGCAGCAAAGGTCGACACCTTTTCCTTCACTCTTATTTCCTGGATGAGCTTTTCGTCCTTAAAAACGGGACAATCTCGAGAGGAAGCAGCGTGGTCACCCATACAGTTGATGCAGCGAGGGGATGGAGGTGGACAAGCACCCTCATGGGCATCCTTGCCACATGTAACACATTTGCCCGGATTGGAACAGGACTGGCTGGTGTGATTGAACCGCTGACACCGATAGCAACGCGTAGGGTTTGGGACCTAAGGGCGAACGGAAATTATCTCATAGCCTGCTTTGATTTTCGATGGGAGTTGAACTTTGTCAAATGTCAAGAAGACAATGCGGGTTGGGATGATGTTCGTGTCAACCCTTTTCATAACTCTATGAACAGCCGTTACGCCCTAGTCAGACAGGTAGTGCTGAATTTCTTCGTCAGACAATCCATCGAGGGAGCGAGTATAAACGACTCCGCGCGAGGAATTTAAAGTACGGTGCGGTTCCACCCGGACAGGGAAGGTGTGTAGTAGTGAGGTACGCAGCAATTTTTGTGCCTGGAGGGCACTGACTGTTTCTAACAACAGGGTGCCATTCCGTAATCTGGAACAAGACTTTACAGGACCTGCAATTGCGTCGCCACCTTTCTGAATAATGAAAGGGTTGACCGTGGAGAAGTCGTGACCTTCGTCAGACCGAGAAACAACAAGGAACTGTGGCAACGATGGAAGAACTGACTGTGGCTGAGACTCAGTGAACTTACGCTTGTGAGTAGACAAAGTGGAAGGTGAGGAAACCATTGCGGAAGAATCCCCCATGATAACCGGCGTCTCCGACAGCGCGCTCCTCCCTTGTGGGGGCACTCCCGCCTTAGGTGATTGTTCACACCTCAGGTCACACCTCCCGACAAACGGATGGAGGGACCAATCGGCACTTTCGGAAGGTATCAGCTCGGGTAATCACCCCTCCCTGGGCCTGGCCGTTACCAGGGGAAAAACAAAGACAGAGAAAGGAAAGAGGAGAGGTCTCAAACGCCGCAGGGGAGAAAAGGGTAAAGAGAAGAGGTAAGGAAAAGAGAAGGACAAAGGAAGGATGAAGACATACAAGCAAGGAAGGCAAAGAAGGCGATACATTTACAAGCGTCCGTCTCCGGACGTGGGCACAAACCATACTCCCAGAGGGGGAGAAAGGGAAGGAAAGAGCCAGAGGTGAGGCGGGGGGGGGGGGGGGGGGCGAAGATGGGGATGGGGAAGGATGCGGAAAGGGAAGGTATGCAGCCCGGAAAGGAAGAAAGGCCACATTAGCTCGGGGTCCCGTGCTCGCTACGCACATATCCACAAAAGAGTTGTGGATCCCCTCGGGGGACCCATCATGTATGAACACTGCTTTCATTTTCGCATGAATCTACTGTGGAAACTTGTTGCACAGGTACCAAAAAGCATGTGTGTTATGTAGTGCTTTCACGAAATTGTTCATTAGCCCCAGCTTGGAGAAAAGCAATGGAATAATAACCTTCACAGTCAACACAACACGAAGGACATCAGTATTTCCTAGCGTATTCCGTTTCTATCTGACCAGTTTTTCTTTTGGATTGATTATGGGAGACAAATAGCACAGTTTAGACAAGAAGAAAGGAAAATGGACAAACAGATAAGTAAAAGGAAAGTCAGAGCAGCAGAAAGAGGAAGTAACAGTAGCGGGATGAGAGGGGGAGGGGGGTGTCGACAGTGAGAGCAGGGTGCCCCAGAATCGCTATGCTCATTGTAGCACCATCACCACCTCCAACCCATCGCAATCCCATACCATACCATAATCATGACGTCAGGACAAACCAGGGTAAAAAGAGACAACAGATGAGGAAAAGAAGAAACCTTCATACAGAGCACTGTGGAACACCATTCTCCTGCGTCTGTGGAGAAAAGAGAGTGATGCCAACCTCCAGTTATGAACGACCAGTGGGACAGGAACTGGCGAATAAAAAAGGAATGGGGCCCCAAAGACCCAAACTCAAGGAGCTTAAGGAGGATGCAATGGCACCAAGCTGTTTTGTAGACCTTATAAAGTTTGATGAAAATTGCGACAAGATGGCGACACTGAGAAAAGGCCTGCCAAACTGCAGTTTCCAATCGAAACCAATGATCGCTCAGACTGTCCCTCGTGAAAGCCACAATAAGGACGCAAAAAGTGCTGAGCTTCAAGGACCCAATTGATTCTATGTGGCACCATCCATTCTAGTAACTTACGGGGGACATTTCTCGAGTTGATGGACCAATAAGTATCAAGGGACGATGGATCCTTGTCAGGTTCAAGGACAGGAACAACATTACTGTCTCTCCATTGAGAGGGGAAAACGCCTTCTACCGAAATGCAATTAAACACTTGAACGAGATATTATCCTTGTGGAGAACTTAAGTGTTGAAGCAATTGGTTATGAATGGTATCAGGGCCAGGGGCTGAATCATAGGAAAAAGACTGGGCCAGAAGAGGCTCCCATCAGTAAAAGGTGAATTGTAGGATTCCACACGACAAGGGATAATACATATGTGAGAAACTTCAGCCTGCTGTTTGGAGTAAAGCAGCTGGATTGGAGGCTGATGCCAATATAAAATGGTTCCTTAGGTGTTCTGCAAGAAGTGGTGGATCTTCCTGAAACAGGAAGGAAAAGGTCTGGAATGGAAGACTGCCTCTGATAACCTTGGAGCATGCCGAGTGTATCCCACACTTGTGATAAGGGACTGAAGAACCTACAGAGGAGGCAAAGAATTCTCAATTCACCCACCTGCATTGTTTGATTAAGTAATTGACTGTGGCACGAAGACGTTGAAAGATGATAACACCAGCGGAGGACAGATGCCACTGAAGACGGTTCAAGGCACAAATATGATCACAGATGACGGTGGCAATAGCTGTGCTCTACCATGGAAAGGGCTGACAGTGAATGGGTCCCACCGAGTGAAGAACGTCAATTCTGGCAGTATGGGTTATTTTTTCAGACACATCGCGGACGCCTTCATCAATAGTCCCACTAATAAGGTGTTCCACGACCTGAAAAGTATGCAGAGGCCTAATAGTATGCTGGAAAGCTCAGTGGGGTAAACTGGTCATTGGAAGGTGGGAAGGGAGTGAGAGAATCAATGTGAAGTGTTCACTATGACAGTGATCATTATGAAAGAAAGGAAGAAGGGGGAGGAGGTGAGTGAAAAATAACTGGCAGAGAAAGTGCCTCATGTGTCATAAAATGAGTAGAGGACCAATCATTAAGAAGGCACAGGTGGTCGTCAACAAGACATTTGTCAGTGAGGGCCCCCCCGACTAGACAAAAATGCACTGCTCCACAAAGGGTCATTGGTATTAAAATAACGAGGAGGAGTAAGTGACGGGTGAGTTGCTAAAGGATGGCAGTTGGAACAGCAGGTCCAGGTGGCCTGTTAGGAGGGAAACAGAGATTGGAAACTGACCACACAGTCCAAGTAGACACAGTTGGCAACTGCTCTTAATGTGGTACAAAAATAAATCCTTCTACTAGTAACTTCCCTATGGGCCCATTCCGATGAAGTACAGAACCTATGAAGGATCAGTGGGTGAGTATCAGTAAAATTAGACTTGAGATTACTGGAAAACAACAGAAGCTGCGTGGTGGTGATGGTGATATTTGGTTTATGAGGCACTCAAATGCACAGTCATCAGCACCCATACAAAGTCCCATTGTTTTTACACAGTCCAATCTAACTACTGTCACGAATGATGATGGTGAAATTATAATGCCAACACGAGTGCCCAGTGCGTGGGCAGAGAAAATCCCCAACCCTGCCAGGAATCTGACCTGGGACCCCATGAACCCGAGGCAGCAACACTAGTTTCTAGACCATGAGCTGCAGATGAGGGGTCAGGAAAGAAAGGCCCATCGCCAGTAGGCGCTGAAGCAGGGGAAGAGGTCCCTGGCTGGAGGAGTAGTGGCACCTGGAGGGGGGGTGGGCATAGGGACCAAAGGGGAGTGGGAGAGGGAAGGTCGCAGGACTGGGGTAAGGATGAAGGATGAGGGGCATAGGACGTAACAGAGACCAAGGTAGAAGTCATTGGCACATAGTGAAGTCGCTTGTATTTCTGAGGAGGCTCAGTGTAAGATCAACCATCAAGGGACCTACTCGTGTGTGTTCTTTACTTTCTTATAGGGTGGGCAATATGGTGAGTGTGGAGAGTGACAGGTATGACAACATACACAGGCGGCAGAACACATACGCTCCCCTAATCGAAAAGGCCTCATTCACAGCTCAAAGGGTCTGCCATACAGCATTAAGACATGAGCTGTAAACAAGGGCTGAAAGCACCTAATGCATGGCAGGATGTACAGCTCCACATCACCCCAATAACACACAACCTTGGGCACCTTCAATTAGGTATCTCCCTCAAATGCCAGAATAAAGGCGCCAGCACCAGTGCAATTGTTCTTACAACCTTTCTGAATGAACCAAACGAAACGAACGCCCCATTGTACCAGATGGGTCCAAAGTTAGTTCATTTGATGCTTAGGATTTCTATGAAAAATGACTCCGTGAGCAGTGCTCAACGACTGGATATGGGTAAAGGACACTGGGACGTCGTCAATATAATTGCAAGAATGAAAGGCTGCAGATTGGGCGGCAGATAAGTTTATCAATAGTCAACTGCATGTTACCGAGACACTCCATTTTTTCCAAACTCGTCTTCGGTATTTTCCACAAAGACTAACGGGTTTGTGGTGGTGAACGTGTCCCTGCCTGTCCTGGTGCAAACCAGGTAGCGGGGAAAGTGTTTTACTCCAAGCCAGAGAGCCTTTCCTCCTACCAGTGTGTGGCCAGAGAAGGGAAGCCCACAGGGCCATAGGAAGCAGCATTAAATGATACATTACCAAATGAAGAGAGTGCCATAGAAGAACGACCAGTTTTTTGGAGTTTTCTATATTTCATACACAAAGCATCCATCCTGATACCACCTAATTCTATCAGGGGCTCTGCCCATGGGTGCCATCCAGCCACAGAAAGGGCTCTCTGGCAAGGTGGTTGTTTCTGGTAGTTCTGATGATCCAAAATGACAAGCAACCACTCCCAGGCTTACATGGAGAGCCAACAGTTCAGATATCGGAAGTGTGATCTCTATGTAGTCAGGAGGCACAGCCAGATGGGTTCATAACAGAACACCACACTGGCTGGCTACACGTGTTGGTGACCTAGTGGGTTGGAAGGGGCTTTGGCAGGCAAGAAAGAGGGGAAGGAAGGGGGGGAGGGGTATCCACTCCAGAGATGCTACAGAGGGAATTCTTCCTACAATAGTTCACACTAAAGGGAGAAAATTTAAACGTGGTCAAACCCCTAAGGGGGACCAAAAACGCCAAAAAAGGAAAGAGGAAAGGTTGACTTAAGTAAGAACACAGAGAGGGGGAGGATGGGGCAAAGGGGAAGGAGGATCATGGGGAGGGAAATACAGCCCAGGCATAAAGAATAGGCTGCAGTTAGTAGGGGCCTCGTGTGCGCCATGCACCAAGTCACAGAAGAACGTGAGCCCTATGGGCTTGACAGTAGGAATGAAATAGGAGAAAGACTAATTGAGTTCAGCAATAAATCTCCACTAGTAGTAGAGAATTCTATGTTCAAAAATCCCAAGAGGAAGAGGTATACTTGGAAATGACCAGAAGATAAATGAAGATTCCAGTTAGATTACATCGTGGTCAGGTAGATACTCTGAACTCAGATAGTGGATTGTAAGGCGTACCCAGGAGAATAATTTAAAAGCAAGGGCAGTGGGAATTACACTGCCAAATTACACTGCCAAATGCAGAGAACACATAGCTGGAAAGCACACAGTGAAGGCCTCTGAGAGGGAGAGAACCTCTCTGGTGTGATAAAAGAAGGAGAGTCGACAGGGAAGGGAGAGTGGATCTAATGTTAAAATCGGAATTTCGAGGACGTTTGGAAGACTGAAGCTCAAATAAGATAACATTCCAGTAAAAATTCTGACATTATTGGAGGAAGATTAAACAAAATGACTATTTACGTTGGTGTGTAGACTGAGATCGACGATATACCATCAGGCTTTCAGAAAAACATTTCGGAAAACCACTTTCATAGGGTTCAGTTTTTAACAGTTCTTAAGCCATGCAGAAAATTGCTGAAATTACAAAAATCAACAATGTTAGTTTAACGAGAGGTCGCAGTTCCTTATTGTTGAAAAGATATGTTGTGGCAGTCAGACAGCAGCCCCACTGTGAACACTATTCAGGCAGTGCACGAGTTAATTGCTGTTCGTAGGCAGCCTTAAATCACTGTGACTGGTTTTAAACTTTCAGTAGCTAATGCAAGTGGGTGCGCCTGATGGACTATAATGTCATTTACTAGAATTACCACTGCTGCCTCGAGCTTATGCTGTCCAATGTATTCTGTCTCCTGAAGGACGTCTACTCCACAACTAGACGGAGGGGCAAGTCAGTGGTACATCTAATGCCCTGCACAGAGGAGGTGGGGATCAGGGAGAACTCAAGGTACAACTATCACCCGTCTGATCAATATGAATGAGGTGATATCTCTAACAGAAATTCCCACGCATGGGGCTCACGACTTTCAAGAGTACGTGCGTGGCGAGCATGGGTCCCTGAGCTATTGCAGCCTTCCTTCCTTTCCTGGGCTGCATTTTCTTTCCCTTCCCCTCCTGTCCTGTTCTTGATCATTCCCTGTCCTTGCTCCTTCCCCTTTCCCTCTCTTCTCCCTCCCTTGGTGTCCTTAGTTATGTTGGCTTCGCAATTTGGTTTTGTTGCATAATTACCTCATCCTTTTGGCATCCTCTGGTCCCTTCTGGGGTTTGAACTCCATTACAAAATTCCTATTCCATAATGTGAGTCATTTGGGGAAGAGCACCTTAACTAGTGTCCACGGCATGTGCCCTCCTAGTTCCCTTCCATCTTATCCTTCATGTTGTCTGATTCTAGGGTACATAGCCAGCACGGTAGCCAGCCCATGTGGTGGGGTCGCTATGTACCCATGTGGTTGAGCCCCCTGAAAACACAGGGATCACATTTCTGATACCTGATCTGTGACCTCGTTATGTAAGCCTAAGAGTGGTGGCGGTTGTCCTGGAGCATCGGAACTCCTGGCAATGGCTGCTGTGCCAGATGGCCCTTGCTGTGGCTGGGTGGTACCTGCGGGAAGAGCCCCTGATCGGAGGGGGCAGTATCAGGGTGGACTCTATGCAAATGAAACGCATACGGGTCCAGAACTCTGGCCATTCTCCTACAGCCATCTCTTTGAATGGATATGAATCTTTTAGTGCTGCTTCTTCGGCCCCTTCGCCCTTCCCTTCTGTGGCTACTGCCTTGGAGGAGGGTCAGGCTCGTGGGCTCAGGGCGAAACCTTTTCCCCACTATCTGGTTTGCACCAAGACTGATGGGGATACTTACACCAATACCAAACCTTTATTTTTTGTGGAACACATTGAAGACAAGTGGCCAAGTGGACTCTGAGCAAGATGCAGTTGGGTTTGTTGTTGATCAAAACTGCTTCAGCTGACTAGTCTGCAGTCCCTTCGTGCCTGTGATCATCTTGGCACAATTCCTGTGGCAATTACCAGCACCAGTCTTTGAATATGATTCAAGTTGTAATTTTTCACAGGGACCTCATCCTTCAAACTGATGAACTTAGGGGCAATCTAGGACGGTGGGGTGTTCACTTTGTTTGGCATGTTCAGAAGGCACCGAAGGACAATCACATTGATACTGGTGCCTGTATCATGGCCTTTGAAGGGGAGACCCCCTGAGATTGTAAAGATTATGGTCTATCGATGTGACGTGAAGCTGTACATCCCACCTCCCATGAGATGTTTTAAGTGCTTCCATTTAGGACACATCTTCCCACTGTTCACAAACGGCTCTCTGTTGTGACTGTGGACATCCACTCCATGAGGGGAGTTCCTGTGCTCCCCCCTCCTGTGTGTGTTAATTGTCATGGCAATCATTCTCCATGTTCACCGGATTTCCCAGGTTATAAGAAGGAAATGAAGACAGAGGAGTACATGTCGCTTGATCGTCTAACCTACACACAGGCTCGGAAGAAGTATGCATGCCTTTGTTTTGTGTCAGTGACATCTAGCTATGCTTTAGTTACATCTTCACCCCTTCCTCTCCCTTCCTTATCCCGGTCCCAAACCCCTCTCCTCCCCCATCACCTGCGGTTCCCACACCCTCCCCTCTGGACGACGCTCCCCCTCCACAGCCAGAGAAGTGTCCCACTTCTTCATCTGCTGGTCAAGGGCACCCCTCCCGAGACCCTCCCCCTTCCTGGCACCTCCCAGGCCAAAGGTCTGCTGCCCCACAACGACCACGAGAACCATGGTCTCTGGGCCCACAAATCGCCCACACACTTTCTGTTCCAGATCTTGCTGCAGCTGGCTCCTTTTTGCAGCACAGACCTCCTCGATCTCAAACAGAAAAGAAGAAGAAACATAAGTCCGGCGACAAGAAGCCTCCAGTGTCGCCAGTGGTCCCATCCTCACCTTCACATCCTGATTCTGACGTACTGTTCAAGGATGTTGCCCCCCTCCTTTTCATTGACAGATGGTGACCTGGCGGTATGATTGGCTTTAGCCTGTTCACCCCCCATTTGAATAATCATTCTGTGATTAGCCAATGAAGTTGTAATGGATATTACAGTCACCTTCCAGAGTTTAAATCCCTTATTTCGTTTTAATTTGCAGATTGTGTGGGTCTACAGGAATCTCGTTTTACTGATGATCACTCACCGAATCTCTGTGGGTTCAGTCTTTTCTGTCGAAATCGGGTCAGCTCCCTGTGGGCTTCTGGTAGCGTTTGTACGTTGGTCCGTAAAGACGTTGCTAGCATGTGGATTCCTCTTCAAACTACACTGGAAGCGGCTGCTGTTAGGGTCCACCTGGACTCTGAGGTCGCGGTTTGCGATATTTATCTCCCTCCTGACAGGCGTTAACTGCCCTTCTTCAGCAATTTCCTCCTCCATTCCTCCTCTTCGGGGATTTTAATACTCATCATCCCTTGTGGGGCAGTGCATTTCCATCTAGTTGGGGTCTTCTCATGTACCAATTTCTTGCAGACCAGGACTTGTGAATTCTTAATGGTGGCTCCCCTACCTATTTCTGTGCCGGTCATGGTACCTTTTCTACCACTGATCTTCCTCTTTCTTCTACCTCCCTCCTCCCTTCCTTACACTGGTCGCCACAAGACGACCTTTGCAATAATGACCGCTTTTCACTGATTCTCTCGCTCCCTTCCGGCTCTCCGATGGACAGGTTACCTCGTTGGTCTTCCCATCGCGCCGATTGACCTCTATATACTGCACAGGTCGTTTTTTCTCTCTCTTTGTCGGGTTATATTGATGACGTCCTAAGTGACGTGTCTGATGGGATTGTTCACACTGCTAGCCTTGATATCCCACGCTCATCTGGATCATTTCGCCGCCGGCAAGCCCCATGGTGGAGTACAGCCATTGCCACTGCCGTCTGTGATCTCCATCGAGCTTTGCAACACCTTATGAGGCACCCATCCACTGCCAATCTTATTGCCTTTAAACGCCTTCGCACCAAAGTCCGTTACTTATTGAAACGGAGCGAACGGGTGTGTTGGGAATGCTTTGTTTCTTCCCTCGGTCCTATTGTCCCTATGTCACGGGTATGGGCTACACTGCGCTCTCACCAAGGTTGCATCGGCAGTCTGCCCTCTCGGGCCTTGCACAGACCCATTGATTCCAGGGGAACATCTTGGAACCCATTTTGCAACAGCATCAGCAACAACCTCCTATCTGGCTGCTTTCCTTCACCAGAAATAGCGGTCCAAAGTTTCTGCCGTATATTTTACCCCTTGTCATTCAGTATATTACAATGAACGTTTTACTGAGTGGGAACTTTTCCCCGCTTTCTTCTTCTCGTGATACGGCCCCTGGCCCAGACTACATTCATAACCAATTGCTTCAACGTCTCAGTGCTCCACAACGACATCTTCTCTGGGTGCTTAACTGTATTTGGCTCCAGGGTGAATTCCCTTCTCTATGGAGAAAGAGAATCGTGGTTCCCATCCTTAAGCCTTGTAAGAACCTCCATTTTGTCTAAAGCTATAGGCCAATTAGTCTGACAAACGTTGTTTGCAAGTTACTTGAATGTATGGTAGGCCGTCAGCTCAATTGGATCCTCGAATCTCTGGATATATTGTCCCATTACCAGTGTGGCTTCTGAGAGGGACAGTCTCAGATCAATCATTTACTTTGCTTGGAATCTACAGCTCTGCAGGCTTTTTCCCAGCGCCACCATTTGGTTGCAGTATTTTTGGACCTTCACAAGGACTATGACATGGCTTGGCGCCATCACATCTTACTTGCACTTCATGAGTGGGTTCTTTGGGGCCCACTTCCAATTTTTATCAGCCCGTTCCTGTTCCACCGGTTGTACAGGGTTTTTATAGTCTCCTGGCTGAAGCTGTGATTCCCACCCCCCTCTCTTTCTGTTCGGCGGTCCCAGCTTATGGTCTCTTATGCAATTGCTGTATGTTCCTCTCCCACTCATCCTTCCTATTCTATGCTGTTCCCGTCCCCAACAATCCCCCCCCCCACCCTTGGTTAGTTCCTCAGCCCCGGATTCGGATGGATCTCCACCGAGGTCCGAATGATTCCATTACCCCCGATGGTGTTCCGTTGTTTCTTCCGTCGAATTTTATGGGAGTTTCAGGATGCTGTTTTTTACACCGATGGCTCTAGTTCTGATGATCGTGTGGGATATGCCTCCACGTTTTCTGTTGGCATCTAAAATCATCTCCTGCCAACTGCATGTGAGGTGTTCACTGCAGAATTGATAGCGATTTCCCAGGCCCTTACCTTTATTAAACAATCCCAACTCAACCGCGTTTTGTTATGTACGGACTCAATGAGTGGCCTTCAGGCTATTGACCGGTGTTTTTCCCACCATCCCTTGGTCTCAGCCATATATGACCACATCGCTTATCTTCACCATGCTGCTTGTTCCGTTGACTTCCTTTGGGTCCCTGGCCATGTGGGTATCCCAGGTAATGAGCTTGCTGATCGTTTGGCTGGGGGAGCAGTCACTTACCCCTTTCTCTGCAACCCCTCCTGCGGAGGATTTACGGCTTCATATCAAATTCCACATCGCACAATCATGGGCCAACTCTTGGGAGGCTACCTCCCTGTCTAATAAAATTTGTGCACTTCAGGTGACACCTTCCAGGGACGTTCTTCCTTCCGCCTCTCCCGAAAGGATTCTACCACCTTTTATCGTCTCCGCATCGACCATACCAGGCTGATGAATGGTTTTGTTTTGCGCAATGAGCCACCCCCACTTTGTGATTGTGGAGCTTTCCAGTCAGTAGCCCACATTTTGGTGGAATGCCTCCTTCTTTTGGCTCTGCGTACTAAGTACAGACTTCCCTGCACTTTACCTTTAATACTGGCAGACGATTCGTGGACGTTTGAACTGGTTTCCTCCATGAAAGTGGTTTTTATTTTCAGTTCTAACGTTTTTAATCTCCCTCTGGAGTAGGGGCAGGCGGTGAGGGTTGGTGTGTCTTCCACTGTGAGCTGTATTTCGAGATTCCTGACTCCCCTCCCTAGCCAAGATCCTGTTTTCTCTCCCTTTTACTCTTTTCTTATCGTTTTTAAAATTTGGTTAGTGTCCTTTTACAATACGCATTTCTACATTCTTGTGGTTGAGCGCTTTTGAATAGCAGGTGGTCTTGCCTGTACTGCATCAGAGATGGGATATTTCCTGCCTCTAGCATAGCCTTCGGGTTGCCCACCTGCAGACTTCCCTCCTTTTGTTTTCTCCATTGACAACATGACTGCACTTCTACGTTTTTTTAGCCTTTTACCTTTTATCGTTTTAACACTCTTGAGATGTAAATCCGTCCCAATGGACCACCTTTGACACACAGGACTGATGACATTGCTGTTTGGTCCCTTAAACCCCAATCAACCAACCAATCATCTAACATAAATTGAAACAGCCAGTACAACGAAACTAAGAACAGCCTCTTGAGCCCCGTGTCAGGGACTCAAGTGCGAAACACAGAAATCGGTTAATCGTCGGCGTTTGAAACACATGGCGAATAATTTAATCTCTTAGGGAAAACGCATCACTTTGTGCGCTCACTTGCCCTCAGGCAAGCAAACTAAAAGCATTCTGTATTAATTACAGGGTGCAACATTATAGAATTACTTGTTATGTTCGAGAACATGTTACGTCATATGTGTATGTTTTCAGTAAAATGCCGCAGGGGTATACGTCAGAACGCTGCCTCCGGTTTCCTCTTATAAGCTAACTGCAGAAAGCTGGCAGGACACGTAAGAGTATATATACAGGGCTATTACAAATGATTGAAGCGATTTCATAAATTCACTGTAGCTCCATTCATTGACATATGGTCACGACACACTACAGATACGTAGAAAAACTCAATGTTTTGTTCGGCTGAAGCCGCACTTCAGGTTTCTGCCGCCAGAGCGCTTGAGAGCGCAGTGAGACAAAATGGCGACAGGAGCCGAGAAAGCGTATGTCGTGCTGGAAATGCACTCACATCAGTCAGTCATAACAGTGCAACGACACTTCAGGACGAAGTTCAACAAAGATCCACCAACTGCTAACTCCATTCGGCGATGGTATACGCAGTTTAAAGCTTCTGGATGCCTCTGGAAGGGGAAATCAACGGGTCGGCCTGCAGTGAGCGAAGAAACGGTTGAACGCGTGCGGGCAAGTTTCACGCGTAGCCCGCGGAAGTCGACGAATAAAGCAAGCAGGGAGCTAAACGTACCACAGCCGACGGTTTGGAAAATCTTACGGAAAAGGCTAAAGCAGAAGCCTTACCGTTTACAATTGCTACAAGCCCTGACACCCGATGACAAAGTCAAACGCTTTGAATTTTCGGCGCGGTTGCAACAGCTCTTGGAAGAGGAAGCGTTCAATGCGAAACTTGTTTTCAGTGATGAAGCAACATTTTTTCTTAATGGTGAAGTGAACAGACACAATGTGCGAATTTGGGCGGTAGAGAATCCTCACGCATTCGTGCAGCAAATTCGCAATTCAACAAAAGTTAACGTGTTTTGTGCAATCTCACGGTTTAAAGTTTACGGCCCCTTTTTCTTCTGCGAAAAAAACGTTACAGGACACGTGTATCTGGACATGCTGGAAAATTGGCTCATGACACAACTGGAGACAGACAGCGCCGACTTCATCTTTCAACAGGATGGTGCTCCACCGCACTTTCATCGTGATGTTCGGCATTTCTTAAACAGGAGATTTGAAAACCGATGGATCGGTCGTGGTGGAGATCATGATCAACAATTCATGTCATGGCCTCCACGCTCTCCCGACTTAACCCCATGCGATTTCTTTCTGTGGGGTTACGTGAAAGATTCAGTGTTTAAACCTCCTCTACCAAGAAACGTGCTAGAACTGCGAGCTCGCATCAACGATGCTCTCTAACTCATTGATGGGAACATGCTGCGCCAAGTGTGGGAGGAACTTGATTATCGGCTTGATGTCTGCCGAATCACTAAAGGGGCACGTATCGAACATTTGTGAACGCCTAAAAAAACTGAGTTTTTGTATGTGTGTGCAAAGCGTTGTGAAAATATCTCAAATAATAAAGTTATTGTAGAGCTGTGAAATCGCTTCAATCATTTGTAATAACCCTGTACATGTGAGCACATGTCGTATTAATTCATACAATGTACTCCTGGAGTTATTATTTAAAGGCCAACACCGGCCGAAATTTGTCGTCGGTAACTAGTATTAATTACGAAGTAGAGTGCAGTAGTAAGCATATGCTGCAAGGCTGAATACTCGCCATTGTGAGGGTAATGACTACATTACACTTTCACCGATGTATTTAATTTTCACATAATGCTGCATATCGTTTCAGATTTCACCTGCTTACAGTGCAGGTTCGATAGAAGAGCTGAACTAGACAACAGTCCAGGAGGCAGATAGTTGGGGGCCGCCTAATTATGGGCGGAAGTCAACAACTTTCCTGAAGCTGTCGGCTTAGCAGTGTTTATTTTCCTTCAGAACTACTGAGTCATATCGCCAACAACTTGGTAAAAATATGAAAACATACGCATAGACATATCACAACAATGTAAGATTATTTTACAGAATTTACTTAGGCCATGGACTAGAGCCAATGAATCTTGACATGATGCAAAAAGAATCCAGTAGGTTTTAGAGTATATAGGTGTTAACGTAACTACTGATAATTACTTTGATATTTTTATGACAAAGTAAACCCCATTCTTCATATTCACAATGAAAGTTTTAGTTATCTTCGAAAAAACTGTTGGGAAACAGAGCGTGGTTTATATATCTCCCTCTTCCGACAGCTGCTGAGAGGTTTGTCCTTGATACCTATCTGGTGTAACTGGAAAAATTTCAGCCATCACTATTAAGAATTCTTAACAGAATAGTTATCAACTTCCTCTTCTCCTAAAAATTTTGAGACTAGGGATTTCTAATTAGGGGTTAATTCTCAGTGCAATACTCTGCATTAAGACAGTCTTAAAGGCTTTCTATTCCTCGTCATCCAGTTTCCGTAAACATGTCTGGAGGGAGGTAGTGATGGCCCTTGTAGGACCACATACACTGCCTTCCTTCCCTGACTGATCCACCTTGTCATTCTGAACCAGACCTACAGAACTTAGGGACCATGCAAGAGTCTCGCACCTGTTCTCTTGCTGTGTACAGTTTCTAGAAAATTTGAAAGTTTTACTTCCCCACCTATTGTTTTCAGTAGACTGCAATATATTTTTTGGAATGACGACCAAATGTTTGACCGTATCGTATCAAACTGCTTTGGTAGTAAATATAGTTCTATATCGGTCAGTTAAAATTCCTCGCAGAACTACTTCTTTGGGATAAACAATACACATCCTACAAATGTTTAGATACTGAGAGCCCACAGAGGTTAGTGTAAGGGCTGAAACTTTAATTAGCTGTTCAAACGGAACCTCAACATGAGACCATGAAATAATTAGATTGAGTTCAACACTAGTAGCAGACAAAGATTCCACATACTCGAGATGGGCCTTATGAACGAAGGTATCTCATTTCTTGTAGGATGTTATTAGAGAGTTTTTCCAAAACTGCTGAATAACAAAATGAATAAACCATTATTCAGACGAGGATACCCAATCCATTAAAATCCGCAATACTGCATGAAAGTATGCACACATTTAAATCTAATACCAATGATAGCAGATATAAAGTAGAATCCACTTCCTCATCACAAGGAGTGACTACTACTACTACTACTACTACTACTACTACTACTACTACTACAACTACAACTACAACTACAACCTTTAAGGAAGACATTTTTTGTACTGCCTGCAGAATCAAAATAGAGGGTACACAGACGGGCCCCTGAGCCCCATTTGATCGCCAGTGACAAATGGATCACTAACACCATTACCCTTGAGTATGCCACTGAACAGTCCTTGAGTGTGTGGCACTTATTTTTTCGGCGTCCTGAGAGTTGACAGGCGCATTTTCTAATGTTTCGGCAGGTATTTCCAATATCGTTCTTGCAATGTAGCTGGAGCCAGCTCAGACGAATACTGCTCATTACGTCTTTCATCCACGTTACGCCTTTTCCGTTAAAGAATTACTTAAAGCAGAATTTTGCGTGCCATTTGGATATAGAGCTAGAAATCAGTGAAGTGTTATACTCGTTTTGATAATACGCATTACCAGGAACTGTAAGTGACTAAGGATAACCATTACTGAACAGTGATGGTACCGTCCTGCACGCTACCATCATGTAGCAGCGCTGCTCGTTCGCTGCTGGTGTACTAGTTATTCTTAATGTCTTACTATCCCTGTCAAGACTTATCGATAAAACAAACATCTGAACATCCCACTCAACTAATTTTGACCACTATATCGAATAGGGACATAAGTCTGTTTTAAAATCATTTTTAACAGGAAACATATCGACACTTTCCGTCTACACTGGGTACCGCGTGAAAGACGTTGTGAGCAGTGTTTGTCTGGTCTAACTCCAGCTATGCCGTCTGGTGCAAAGCATCGCAGTTAGATATAAATATTCATGGATTAAAATCTTGCATTGCCGTAGAGGTAGAACACAGAATCTTGTGACTACGATTATTAGTGAGTCATAGTTGCAGTAAATTCAAACATTTCGATGTAACAGTTCGTGAGAGTAAGAGTATTCAGTCGTTGGTACAGAAGCCGGTAGATTTCGGGTCAGTGACAAGGTATTTGTGTTAGGGGCCCTAAACGACGAGATTATCAGAGACCAGGTATGTCATGCACTTTCAAGAAGCGGTGTGCAACGGTTGTCACGATTACTGGAATGTGTTTGACCCATACGATATAGGATGATTATGGGTTATTGAAAGTGTGGACAAAGATTGATTTGACCCACGGGAAAGTATCGCGGAAATGCTCAAGAACCTGAACTTAAAATCGCTTAAATATAGACGCCTACTTACGACGTTTCAAATCTTTTATTCAGGAATATGCCATAACCTACCTATTGTTCGTTTAGGGACTGCGAAGAGAAGATTAGACATATTGCCGCGCGCACAGCGATTAAGCAGTGCTGCTTCCCACTTTCCAACGCGAAAGAACAGAAAGAAATCCAAATAAATGCATCACAGACACCATCTCCCTTTACTGTGATAGCAATATCCTAAATATGGATGCAGATTTAGACGTCAGTTGTAGGTAGTAGTATTAAATTTTAGACTGGCATACGAAAGAAAATTTTAATAGGCCACTTGAAACTAGTTACAATGCTGATTCTTTTTAATTCGGCTTAAATAAAAAAAAAAGAAAAGAAACGCTGGTTTTCAGACTCAGTAAGCAAAGCTGCAGCTGAGGTTCTTGTCTGAGCCGAAGAGTCTGCAAGCGCAAGACCGCTACGGTCGCAGGTTCGAATCCTGCCTCGGGCATGGATGTTTGTGATGTCGTTAGGCTAGTTAGGTTTACCTAGTTCTAAGTTCTAGGGGACTAATGACCTCAGCAGTTGAGTCCCATAGTGCTCAGAGCCATTTGAGCCGAAGAACTGAACCGATGTTTCAAATTAAACCAAGTAAACCACATACGAAACAGATGTTCATTTATTACTTTATGGGGGTAAACGACTGTAGTCACGAAAAATTCTGCCTAAAGCATGTTATTTGCAGTACCTCCACGAAAGTCCATCATGAGTTATCAATGAGCATCTAGTGGACATTGTGGTATCACAGGTCGAAATGAGGTAACTTATTATTAACCCGCTAATGCCCATTTCGCAACCACCTACACCATGTGATCAAAAGTATCCGGACACCTGGCTGAAAATAACTTACAAGTTAGTGGCGCCCTCCATCGGTAATGCTTGAATTCAGTATGGTGTTGGCCCACCCTTAGCCTTGATGACAGCTTCCACTCTCGCAGACATGCGTTCAGTTAGGTACTGGAGGGTTTCTTGGGGAATGGCAGCCCATTCTTCATGGATTGCTGCACTGAGGAGAGGTATCGATGTCGGTCGGTGAGGCCTGGCACGAAGTTGGCGTTCCAAAACATCCCAAAGGTGTTCTATAGGATTCAGGTCAGGACTCTGCAGGCCAGTCCATTACAGGGATGCTATTGTCGTGTAACCACTCCGCCACAGGCTGTGTTTTATGAACTGGTGCTCGATCATGTTGAAAGATGCAATCGCCATCCCCGAATTGCTCTTTAACAGTGGGAAGCAAGAAGGTATTTAAAACAGTAGTGCAGGCCTGTGTTAGAGTGTCATGCAAAACGAGGGGTGCAAGCCATCTCCATGAAAAACACGACCACACCGTAACACCGCCGCCTTCGAATTGTACTGTTGGCACCACATACACTGGCAGATGACGTTCATCGGGCATTCGCCATACCCACACCCATCATCGCATCGCCACACTGTGTACCGTGATTCGTCACTTCACACAACGGTTTACCGCTGTTCAATCGTCCAATGTTTATGCTCCTTACACCAAGCAAAGCGTCGTTTGGCATTTGCCGGCGTGATGGTTGGCTTATGAGCAGCCGCTAGACCATGAAATCCAAGTTTTATCACCTCCCGCCTAACTGTCATAGTACTTGTAGTGGATCCTGATGCAGTATACAACTCCTGTCCGATGATATGGATAGGTGTCTCTGCCTATAACACACTTCGACCCTCTTCAACTGTCGGCGATCTCTGGAAGTCAACAGAAGAGATCGGCCTGTACGCTTTTGTGCTGTAACTGTCCCTTCACGTTTCCACTCTACTAACGCATCGGAAACAGTGGACCTAGGGATGTTTGGAATGTGGAATTCCTGCGTACAGACGTATGACAAGTGACACCCAATCACCTGACCACGTTCGAAGTCCGTTAGTTCCGCGGAGGGCCCCATTCTGCTGTCTCACAATGTCTAACGACTACTGAGGTCGCTGATATGGAGTAGCTCGCAGCACAATGCACGTAATATGAAAAACTTATGTTTTTGGGGGTGTCTGGGTAAGTTTGACCACATAGTGTATGTTTCCCTGAGGTCTGGGAACAGGAACTCAGTAAGCTACTAGCTGAAGGACATTGCCACAGTACACACTGATTTTCGACCTATTTTTATTCTTCCTGTACTGTTGAAGGTCTTAGAATGTGTAGTCCACGACTAGCTAATGAACTACCTAATTACAAACAAACTACTAGACGAACACTTACCAGACATCCGTAAACATCGAAGAGTAATGAAGGAAACAGATGAGCTGAAGCTTACCATTTTTTTTTATGATGCACGAGACGCGACTATCGTGTTGTTCTTAGACTTCAGCAAAGCGCTTGACACTGTCGACCTCTATGACGTCTCGCCAACAAGGCGTCATGTCCTACCGCAAATACCAGACGTACCCTCATGACCATCAGTTGTATCCAAGTGCGAAGCCAATAAACTTGTAGACAGCTATCGAGAGTCTCAATACCGACCAGTGTGAAGTACTACATTGGGGACAGTATGTAGTATTAAACGCAACCCATTCAGAACTTAAGCTATACTGGTTGGTCATTCTAGGCCCATTAGCCCCAATTACTGGGAATCCCTACCGTCTTTAGTAATAAATAGGACAAATATGAACTTCTCACTTACAGCAACGAGTCTAGAAGTAATAACGGATAAATGTCTACATTGGACTGAGCACGTAACTCCTACGTGCAAGAAGGCATCACCATCTCTCCATGTTCGAAAAAAAGAAACATCATCAAAAACCTCTTCCCTCTTGAGTTGAAAAGAAACTTTTACCAACACTTTCAGTTATTGATTACAGCGATGTTATCGGAGAAGATACTTCTCAGGAAAGACCATGACGCCTGGAACTGACAATTAATATCTGTATTCGACATATCTGTAGTATTCGACTCTTGAATCACTTTTCACCATCATATGCTCAGCTATCCTGGCTACGTTGAGACAAGCGCAGTGTATTTGCATACATTCTCTACTCTACTGTCTTAACGTTCACAGTCCGTCATCTCTCCTCAACCTTAACGCTTTTGTCTGAACAAGATTGCAGAAATTACTGTTCCCGTCAGAACAAAACCCTTTCTGTCCCATTCCATCGTCCAGTCACTTTCTCGATGTCCTCAGTAGCAGGAACCCGACTCTGAAATAAGGTCCCGGTTTATATTAGAGAAATGAACACCGCCTCCAGCTTCAGAGGATAGTTAATGATATCTGTTAAAGCAACACTAATGATTACTATTGACCGTGTTTGCAATAGTTACTGTTTTACATCCTTGTTTCCGACCCATCTTCCTTATTTCCAGTTCCTTAGCAGATGATGCCTCCTTTAATTTCCTTTACCCAGAACACGCTATATCAGGAAACACCTACTTTGCATACCTGTTAATTCTTTGTATATCTGTCGTCACCACCACCACCACCACCACCACCACCACCACCACCGGCGGCGGCGGCGGCGGCGGCAGCAGCAGCAGCACTGCCAGTGTTTAGTTGATTAGTTCGTAATCAATATCATTAACATTGTCAGTAAAGACAATATTGTCCCAGAAGAAGCTGTGGTGTAGTGGTTATGATACTAGACTGTTGCATGGAGGGTCGTGAGTTCAAAACTCACCTGAACGGTAAAATTTTAATTTCTATATTCGGTTCGAGTACATTATAGAAATATCCACAGATCTCAAGATCTGCCGGAGGCAGTTCGCTCCACGCTCTTGTATGTGCAAGTGCTGAATAAACCATCGTTCAGTGAAGTTAGTGTTCGTCATTCATCTAATTACACCTTTTTCTACGTGGCAGTATGTCATATTAGAATTGTTACTTCTTAGGTACTATGATGTAAAGGAAGGTATTGTATGTATGAGAACCTTGTCCGATGTAAGATAGGGGCCGATGGCCCTAATCAGATCGGGTTAAATAAATAAGACTCTAGGAAGTTCACACTCACGGTGACACACAATACTAGAACATGTTTCAAATCCAAACTAATTTAATGTTGTCCTCGATGGGACATGGACATTTTAGAATCATTATTGAAAACTCTGAAATAAATGATAGTAACAACGTACTAACAATATTGATATGCACAACTCTAGGAGCTGAAGTGTCAGTTGTGAACACGACTTTTGGATAGTGTGTGACTACTTCAGAATTTCTTGGCCAAGTGTGGTTTAGGACAATATGAGCTTCGAATCCCAACTGCGACCTCAGCCAAATCTATAGACAGAACTGAAATCAATTTCCGTGAGAAACTTTATAAAACGACTGGCATCTGAACAGTTAGGAAAGCTACTACAGCCAATCGCTCTACTCCTACAATATAGTTTGCTGGGGCTCACGGCCCGCCATTCAACAATTCTTATCTAGAAAGATGTTTGAATTTTTCTGTAGATCCCAAGGAACACATGCCTCGGCTGAAGAAGTGAACAAAATCCATACTCCATCAATATCACCAATAGAAGAGATGACAACTTATACAGACAGATGTGGGTTGTTGAACACACTTAAACGACTTTTGAATGATGTTGCTAGGGGCTATTGGAGAGAGAGCAACGACCTATTTTATGATGGAGAAGACTATGGGAATCTCTATAGTAAAGGCACAATGAGTGTCCATAAGCCTGCAATTGAACAAGTGTATCATTTTTCTGCTGGCGAAAGATTTCTGATAAATTCATTCGGCTCTCTTGGAGGGGACTTCCAGGGGACACGACAAGAACAATGAGCAATGAGAGGGTAAAACTCTACGTGTCGGAACGTTTGATGTCGGGAGTCATCAGCGAAGCTAGAAAATATGCAAAGGGGAAAGTAAGGACTCAATATAGATATAGTGGAATGGAAAGAAGACACGGATTTGTGGCCAGACAATTTAAGGAAATTATTAAAGAAAATTGGGAACAGGAGTATGATTCATCATGAACAAGAACTTAGGGTTGAGGGTGACTTACTGGGAACAGTTCAGTGATAGAATCGTCATCTGAATTGAAAGCAATCCAAAACTGATAATAGTTTAGGTACAGATGTCGATATCACAAGCAAGACGAGAAGACGAAGTATATGAGGATATTGAAGGTGTAAGTCAGTACGTACTGGGAGATAAAATGTAATGATCATTGGCGATTGGACCAGTGAAGTGTGGGAGGAAACAAAATAGAGTTGCTATAGGAGCCTGAACGAGAAAGGAAAAATGATAGACTTCTGCAATAATAATAATTAGTAATAGCAATTACATGGATCAGAAAACATGAAACGTGGATGCGTACTAGGAAAAACCCTTAGGCACGACAAGATACCAGATGGATTACCTCTTGGCCAGATATGGCGAAATCACATAGCGAAGTATAATGCATATCCAGAAGCAGATGCAGGCTCAGATCACAATTTAGTACTGAATAGTAGGATGAAATTTAGGAGAATCATCTGGAATAATCAGCCTGGAAAGAAGTGAAATGCTGACGTACTGAGAAATGAACGTTTCAAATTATGTAAGGCTGTGGGTATTGCCATGATGAATACCACAGTAGTTGATATCTCTGGAAGAGACGATCACAGAACCTGGACAGACAACTATGTACAAGGAAGATAATGGATGGGAAAGCATGAATAACAAAAGAAACACTTCAATTGATCGATAAAAGAAGTAAGTACAAAATTCTAAGGGAAAGACGGGAATATAATAATCCAAGTCACTTATAAATTAAATAAACAGGAAGTACAGGGAAGCTAAGGTGAAATAGCTATAGGGAAAAATAAAGCAACAGGAAGAAAAATGAAATTCGGAGGGACAGATACAGCATATATCAAAGTCCTAACAACCTTTGGTGACACTGAAAGCAGATCTCTCGACGTTGCAGAAGGAATTCTGCTTTTAAACTGGGAGATTTTTTTTGTGAGCGAGGGGGAGGGGGGTGTATCATCAGTCTTCTGACTGGTTAGCTGAGGACCGCCACTATTTTCTCTGCTGTGCAAGCTACATCTCAGAGTAGCACTTGCAGTCTACGTCCTCAATTATTTGCTGCATGCATCCCAATGTCTTCCTCTTGAGTTTCTGCCCCCTACAGCTCCCTCCAGTACCATGGAACTCATTCCCTGATGATGTAACAGATGTCCTATCATCCTGTCCCTTCTCCTTGTCCGTGCTATCCACATATTCCTTTCCTCTCCGATTCTGTTCAGAACCTCCTCATTCCTTACCTTATCAGTGCACCTAATTTTCAACATTTTTCTGTTGCACCGCATCTCAAATGCTTTGATTCTTTTCTGTTCTGGTTTTCCCATATTCCATGTTTCACTACCATACAACGCTGTGCTGCACACGTAAATTCTCAGAAATTTCTTCCTCAAATTAAGGCCTATATTTGATACTAGTAGACGCCTCTTCGCCAGGAATTCCCTTTTTGCCATTGCTAACCTGATTATGATGTCCTCCTTGCTCCATCCGTCAATGGTTATTTTGGTGCCTAGGTAAAAGAATACCTATATTTCATCTACTTCGTGACAATCATTCCTGATGTTTCTCGGTGTTCTGATTCCCACTACTTTTGATTACTTTTGTGTTTCTTCAATTTCCTCTCAGTCCATATTCTTTACTCATGAGATTGTTCGTTTCACTCAGCATATCATGTAATTTTTCACTTTCACTCAGGATTGCAATGTCATCAGTGAATTATATCACTGCTATCGTTTAACCTTCGATTTTAATTCCACTCCTGAAACTTTCTTTTATTCCTATCATTGTTTCTTCCAAGTACAGATTAAGGGGAAGACTACATCCCTGTCTTACACCTTTTTTAATCCGAGCGCGTTCTTTATCGTCCACTCATTATTCCCTCTTGGCTACTGCACATTTTGTGTAGTACCAATCTTTCCCTATAGCTCACCCTGATTTTCTCAGAATTTCGAGCATCTTGCACCATTTTACATTGTCGATCGCTTTTTCAGGTTGACGTCCCCTCTGAACCTGTGTTTATTTTTCTTTAGCCGTGCTTCCATTATCAACAGCAAAGTCAGAATTGCCTCTCTCGTGCTTTTACCTTTCCTGAAGCCAAAGTGATAGTCATCTAGCACATCCTGTTTTCCTTTCCATTCTTTTGTGTATTATTGTTATAAGCAATTGGATGCATTAGTTGTTAAGCTGATTGTGCAAAACTTCTCGCACTTGTCTTCGGTCTTTGGAATTGTGTGGATGTTATTTTTCCGAAAGTCACATAGTATGTCGTCAGACGCATACATTTTACACACCAACGTGCATAGTCGTTTTGTTGCCACTTCCCGCAGTGATTTTGGATATGCTGATGGAATGTTATCTATACCTTCTGCCTTATGTGAACTTAAGTCCTCCAAAGCTATTTCAAATTTTGATTCTAATACTGGATCCCCTGTCTCTTAAATAGACTCCTGCTTCTTCTGTCGCATCAGACGAATCTTCCTTCTCATAGAGGACTTCAATGTACTCTTACCACCTATCCGCTCTCTCCTCCACATATAACAATGGAACTTCCACTGCGCCAAATGTTACCATCCTTGCTTTTAATGTCACTGAAGGTTGTTTTGACTTTCCTGAATGCTGAGTCAGTCCTTCCAAAATCATCTCTTTTTCGACTTTTCACGCAACCCTTTTGTCTTAGCTTCCCTGCACTTCCTATTTATTTCACTCACTTCTGCATTGCTGAATTTCCCTGAACGTTTTTGATCTTTCATCGATCAACTGAAATATTTCCTCTGTTACCTATGGTCTCTTCGCATTTACCTTCTTGGTACCTATATTTTTCTTTCCAACTGCATTATAGCCCTTTTTAGCTATGTCCATTCCTCATCAACTGTACTGCATACTGAACTATTCCTTGATGTTCCGTCTATAGCCTTGGAGAACTTTAAGCGTATCTGGTCATAACTTAGTACTTCTGTGTCCGACCTCTTTGCGTATTGATTCTTCCTGGCTGATCTCTTAAACTGTAGCCTCCGCTTCATCACTATTGCATTGTGATCGGAGTCTGTATCTGCTCCTGGGTACGCCTTACAATCCAGAATTTAATTTCGGAATCTTTCTGACCATGATGTAACTGGAATCTTCCCTTAACAACCTGTCTTTTCCAAGTATACCACCTCCTCTTGTGAATATTTAACAGAATATTCGCTATTACTAGATGAGATTTATTACAGAACTCAGTCTTTCTCCTCTCTCATTCTTTGTCCCAAGCCCGTATTCTCCTGAAACCTTTTCTTCCACTCCTTCCTCTGCAACAGTATTCCAGTCACCCATGACAGATTTTTATCCCCCTTTATGTATTTTATTACCCTTTGAATTTTCTCATATACGTTATCTCTTCATTTCCAGCTTGCGAAGTCGGCATGTATTCCTGAACTATCGTTGTCGGTGTTTATTTGCTGTTGATTCTGACAGGAACATCCCTATCACTGAACTGTTCACAGTAACACTCTTGCCCTACATTTCTATTCGTAAAGAATCCTACTCCCGTTGTACCATTTTTTACTACTGTTTATACTACCTTACACTCATCTGACCAGAAACCCTTGTCTTCTTTCCATTTCACTTCACTGACCCCGACTATATCTAGATTGAGCCTTTGCGTTTCCCTTTTCAGAATTTCTAACTTCCCTACCGCATTGAAGCTTGTGACATTCCACTCCCAAACTCGCAGAACGTTAACCTTTAGTTGATTATTGAATAGTTTTCTCTTGGTCCCCTTCCGGAGTTCAGAATGGGGAGCTGTTTCGCAATCTTTTTTCCAATGGAGAGACCATCGTGACACTTTCAACTATAGGCGAACTGTCCTGTGGATACACGTTATGTCTTTAATGCAGTGGTTTCTATTGCCGTCTGCTTTCTCATGCTGTTAGTCATTAGCGATTCTTCCGCCTTTAGGGGTAGTTTCCCATCCCAAGGACAAGAGAGTGCCCTGAACCTCTGTCCACTCTTCTGCCCTCTTTGACAATGAATATGACTTCTTATGCCGGAAGTCTTCGGCCGCCATTTGCTGATTATTAATCAAAATTTAAGCGGTGGCTGGTCTTGAATCCGGGACCAAGAATGTTTTGATTACTAATCAAAGACCCTAGCCCTAGATCACAACGTCTACAGAGAGTAGCGAGAGGACATGCGGAGAGAGTACGTCGGAGGCCTCTTGCAATGGGATGAACTATCCGGTAACGCTATAGAAGATTGGAATCAATGCGGAAGACGTGGAAAGATACAGTATTTGCATCGAAATTTGAGCTTTGGAAGACATACGATCGATTAATGTGTAATATCTGAAATCATCGTGGGACATGGGAACGTAACGACTATTCCGTTTAATGTGAAAAATCTCTAAGTCTAGAAAGATACCATATGACTTTAGGAAAGATATCGTCCATAGTATCACGAAGTTAACAAGGGCGGGTAAGTGCGGGCAGCGGGCAACATACAACCCATTGAAAAATGCTCCTATCAGAGAAGAAAAAAGGCGAATATGATCATGTTTATTAGAAGACAGGATGAGGTAGCTGGTATTTCACTGTCAATCGACCTCCCTCAGCACCTTTAAAAATTTTCTGGAAAACGCCCTTTTAAACATGCAACTCACCTCTCACTCCGACAAGCTGCCCAACTAACTTGCTCACACCTACTAGTCCATCGCTGTAAGTCGCTCATACCCATCCACCCCCTTCTCACTCATTCGTCATTTATCAACCATTCGTCATTTATCAACCATTCGTCATTTATCAACCATTCGTCATTTATCAACCATTCGTCATTTATCAACCATTCGTCATTTATCAACCATTCGTCATTTATCAACCATTCGTCATTTATCAACCATTCGTCATTTATCAACCATTCGTCTTTTATCAACCATTCGTCTTTTATCAACCATTCGTCTTTTATCAACCATTCGTCTTTTATCAACCATTCGTCTTTTATCAACCATTCGTCTTTTATCAACCATTCGTCTTTTATCAACCATTCGTCTTTTATCAACCATTCGTCTTTTATCAACCATTCGTCTTTTATCAACCATTCGTCTTTTATCAACCATTCGTCTTTTATCAACCATTCGTCTTTTATCAACCATTCGTCTTTTATCAACCATTCGTCTTTTATCAACCATTCGTCTTTTATCAACCATTCGTCTTTTATCAACCATTCGTCTTTTATCAACCATTCGTCATTTATCAACCATTCGTCATTTATCAACCATTCGTCATTTATCAACCATTCGTCATTTATCAACCATTCGTCATTTATCAACCATTCGTCATTTATCAACCATTCATCATTTATCAACCATTCATCATTTATCAACCATTCATCATTCAGTCTCATTGTCATTATCTCTTTGTGCCTCTCTGTCACTACCTCTCGCCTCTCAGCCATTGTCTCCATTCTGTCCGTCCAATACTGTCTCCTCTGACCGTCACTGTCTCCCTCTTGCTCTCTCTTACTGCTACCACCTCATTCACTCCTTCCCACTGCTGATCTCTCTCCTCCTCGTTGTCACTGTCATATATTCTCTTTTATTATCACTGGCTCTCATCAACTTCCACTTTCTCCTCCTCTTTATTCATCTACCACTGGCACAGTCTCCTTCCCTCTTTTCCTAGTACTGTTCTGTCACTGCCAACTATGTTGCACCATGACCACTGTCTACTGTCTCCTGTCTCCCAGACTTCTGCATCTTTCGGACATCAGCATAAATAAAGGGCGAGTATGTTCACATGCCAAGATTTTTGGAAAAATTTTTGAAGGTGCTGAGGAACGTAGAAAGGAGCAGCTAGTACCTCGCTTCAGTCAGTATTTTAATAAACAGGAGCAAATTCGCTGCTTTTGTGCTCCACTAGGAGCATTTTTCCGCTTATTCCCTTCTTGCTCCTGCAAGAAGCAGAGCATGTCACTGATATGAAAAGAACTTTATGGGTCAATAAAACAGGTAGTTTACATATGTAGCTAACTAATGTCACATCTCGAACCGGTTTTTCCACGCTCAAAAATTATTTATGTGCTTCATTACTACAACATGGGGTTCCGGGAACCATTCTGATTACAGACACTTCGCAGAATATTTATCCGCGCTACGTCACTATATAAACTGCGTTCTCGGCCCCCTGCCGCCGTTGGATAAGCAGCTGCCACCAGAAAGTCGTATACTCCTAGCTCACTTATTTGTTACATAGTTTAATTCTTAATTTCTTTGCGTGTTTTTGGTACTTGCATTGTTTAATTCATAAATTTCTGGCGTATTATAGTATTTGAGAGTTGTAGCATCGCGTTTTAGTACCTGAATAGTGTAAAATCGCGTAGTCTCCTTCCGCCGCCGAGCAGTGTGTCAGCAGTGCGCAAGTAGCAGCATTGCTGCATTTACTAGGAAATCTTGCATTTTAATAACCGTTTAAATTTTGTGTCGATTTGTTTGTGCTCTCTGTAGATTAGTTCAGACGTTCTTTGCACAACAGTTTTTAGCATGGATAGGGACTGCAACTGCTGTGTTCGGCTGCAGGCTGAGTTGGCATCCCTTCACTCCCAGCTTCAGGCAGTGTTGGCTTCAGTCATACAGCTTGAGGCTGTTGCCAATGGGCATCACTGTGGGGGTCCGGATGGGGGGTTTGTCGGGGACGGCCAGCTCGTCCCACGCATCCCCCGATCGGACTACGACTGTGGCTGCCCGGGATACTGCCCACATTGAGGCTGATCCCTCACCTGTGGTAGAGTGGGAGGTCGACTCAAGGTGTGGCAGGGGGCGAAAGACATTCCAGAGGGCTGAACGGAAGGCCTCTCCAGTTCGTCTGACGAACCGGTTTCAGGCTCTGTCTCAGGCTGATATTGATCTTCGGCCGGACGTGGCTGCTTGTCCTGTTCCAGAGGTTGCCCCTCAGTCTGCAAGATCCGGGCAGTCGCAGAGGGTGGGCTTACTGGTAGTTGGGAGCTCCAACGTCAGGCGCGTAATGGGGCCCCTTAGGGATACGGCAGCAAGAGAGGGGAAGAAAACCAATGTGCACTCCGTGTGCATACCGGGAGGAGTCATTCCAGATGTGGAAAGCGTCCTTCCGGATGCCATGAAGGTTACAGGGTGCACCCATCTGCAGGTGGTCGCTCATGTCGGCACCACTGATGTGTGTCGCTATGGACTGGAGGAAATCCTCTCTGGCTTCCAGCGGCTATCTGATTTAGTGAAGACTGCCAGTCTCGCTAGTGGGATGAAAGCAGAGCTCACCATCTGCAACATCGTCGACAGGACTGACAGCGGACCTTTGGTACAGAGCCCAGTGGAGGGTCTGAATCAGAGGCTGAGACGGTTCTGCGACCGTGTGGGCTGCATACTTGGGCCATAGGGTGGTGGGGTTTCGAGTTCCGCTGGATAAGTCAGAAGTCCACTACACGCAGCAAGCGGCTACACGGGTAGGAGGGGTTGTGTGGCGTGGACTGGGCAGTTTGTTTAGGTTAGATGGCTTCGGGCAAGTACAGAAAGGGCAACAGCCTCAAAGGGTGCGGGGCAAAGTCAGGACATGCGGGGACCAAGCAGCAATCGGTATTGTAATTGTAAACTGTCGAAGCTGCATTGGTAAAGTACCGGAACTTCAAGCGCTTATAGAAAGCACCGAGGCTGAAATCGTTGTATGTACAGAAAGCTGGCTGAAGCCAGAGATAAATTCTGCCGAAATTTTTACAAAGGCACAGACGGTGTTTAGAAAGGATAGATTGCATGCAACCGGTGGTGGCGTGTTTGTCGCTGTTAGAAGTAGTTTATCCTGTAGTGAAGTAGAAGTGGATAGTTCCTGTGAATTATTATGGGTGGAGGTTACACTCAACAACCGAGCTAGGTTAATAATTTGCTCCTTTTACCGACCTCCCGACTCAGCAGCATTAGTGGCAGAAAAACTGAGAGAGAATTTGGAATATATTTCACATAAATTTTCTCAGCATGTTATAGTCTTAGGTGGAGATTTCAATTTGCCAGATATAGACTGGGACACTCAGATGTTTAGGACGGGTGGTAGGGACAGAGCATCGAGTGACATTATACTGAGTGCACTACCCGAAAATTACCTCGAGCAATTAAACATTGAACCGACTCGTGGAGATAACATCTTGGACCTACTGATAACAAACAAACCCGAACTTTTCGACTCTGTACGCGCAGAACACGGAATCAGTGATCACAAGGCCGTTGCAGCATCCCTGAATATGTAAATTAATAGGAATCTTAAAAATGGAGGAAGGTTTATCTGTTTAGCAAGAGTAATAGAAGGCAGATTTCAGACTTCCTAACATATCAAAACGAAAATTTCTGTTCCGACACTGACAATGTTGAGTGTTTATGGAAAAAGTTCAAAGCAATCTTAAAATGCATTTTAGACAGGTACGTGCCGAGTAAAACTGTGAGGGACGGGAAAAACCCACCGTGGTTCAACAACGAAGTTAGGAAACTACTGCGAAAGCAAAGAGAGCTTCACTCCAAGTTTAAACGCAGCCAAACCCTCTCAGACAAACAGAAGCTAAACGATGTCAAAGTTAGCGTAAGGAGGGCTATGAGTGAGGCGTTCAGTGAATTTGAAAGTAAAATTCTATGTACCGACTTGACAGAAAATCCTAGGAAGTTCTGGTCTTACGTTAAATCAGTAAGTGGCTCGAAACAGCATATCCAGACACTCCGGGATGATGATGGCATTGAAACAGAGGATGACACGCGTGAAACTGAAATACTAAACACCTTTTTCCAAATCTGTTTCACAGAGGAAGACCGAACTGCAGTTCCTTCTCTAAATCCTCGCACAAACGAAAAAATGGCTGACATCGAAATAAGTGTCCAAGGAATAGAAAAGCAACTGGAATCACTCAACAGAGGAAAGTCCACTGGATCTGACGGGATACCAATTCGATTCTACACAGAGTACGCGAAAGAACTTGCCCCCCTTCCAACAGCCGTGTACCGCAAGTCTCTAGAGGAACGGAAGGTTCCAAATGATTGAAAAAGAGCACAGGTAGTTCCAGATTTCAAGAAGGGTCATTGAGCAGATGTGCAAAACTATAGACCTATATCTCTGACGTCGATCTGTTGTAGAATTTTAGAACATGTTTTTGCTCGAGTATCATGTTTTTGGAAACCCAGAATCTACTCTGTAGGAATCAACATGGATTCCGGAAACAGCGATCGTGTGAGACCCAACTTGCTTTGTTTGTTCACGAGACCCAGAAAATATTAGATACAGGCTCCCAGGTAGATGCCATTTTCCTTGACTTCCGGAAGGCGTTCGATACAGTTCCGCACTGTCGCCTGATAAAGTAAGAGCCTACGGAATATCAGACCAGCTGTGTGGCTGGATTGAACAGTTTCTAGCAAACAGAACACAGCATGTTGTTATCAATGGAGAGACGTCTACAGGCGAAGTAACCTCTGGCGTGCCACAAGGGAGTGTTATGGGACCATTGTTTTTCACAATATATATAAATGACCTAGTAGATAGTGTCGGAAGTTCCATGCGGCTTTTCGCGGATGATGCTGTAGTACACAGAGAAGTTGCAGCATTAGAAAATTGTAGCGAAATGCAGGAAGATCTGCAGCGGATAGGCACTTGGTGCAGGGAGTGGCAACTGACCCTTAACATAGACAAATGTAATGTATTGCGAATACATAGAAAGAAGGATCCTTTATTGCATGATTATATGATAGCGGAACAAACACTGGTAGCAGTTACTTCTGTAAAATATCTGGGAGTATGCCTGCGAAACTATTTGAAGTGGAATGATCATATAAAATTAATTGTTGGTAAGGCGGGTACCAGGTTGAGATTCACTGGGAGAGTCCTTAGAAAATGTAGTCCAACAAAGGAGGTGGCTTACAAAACACTCGTTCGACCTATACTTTAGTATTGCTCATCAGTGTGGGATCCGTACCAGATCGGGTTGACGGAGGAGATAGAGAAGATCCAAAGAAGAGCGGCGCGTTTCGTCACAGGGTTATTTGGTAACCGTGATAGCGTTACGGAGATGTTTAGCAAACTCAAGTGGCAGACTCTGGAAGAGAGGCGCTCTGCATCGCCGTGTAGCTTGCACGCCAGGTTTCGAGAGGGTGCGTTTCTGGATGAGGTATCGAATATATTGCTTCCCCCTACTTATACCTCCCGAGGAGATCACGAATGTAAAATTAGAGAGATTCTAGCGCGCACAGAGGCTTTCAGACAGTCGTTCTTCCCACGAACCATACGCGACTGGAACAGAAAAGGGAGGTAATGACAGTGGCACGTAAAGTGCCCTCCGCCACACAGCGTTGGGTGGCTTGCGGAGTATAAATGTAGATGTAGATCGGATTTTCACGCACGTATCTTACGTGCAGAAGTAGACTAACTTTTACCCTCTGTATCTCGGAAACTGATAAAGATACCAAGAATTTTCAATTCGAGATGGGGATCTTAGAATATATCGCAAAAATTTCAAGCATTGGCTGTGCATAGCGGTCTTCAAATCCGCAGCTAGGCTCTGGTACCCAAAAACCACGTGTTTTCGGTTTTCGTCAGGAACCGCCCCTGAACGAAATGGCGTCTCCGTAAGCCCCTTAAGGCGCACCACAGATCACATATAACTCTAGGAGAACCAATCGATTTGCTCCATTTGCCTAAGTTGAAGGAAATGTATCATATGCAGACTCTGACCCTGTATTGTAGGATAACATTATGACGATGCTTCTGTTAACAAATGGCCCCTAGTTCAAGAGCTACCTGAAACACTATCACGAACAGAACCCGAGGTATGTGCCCCGGAAAAATCCCGTTTATATGCTCGGCGCTTTGGAGCACGTTAGGTACCGCATGCTGTCGCATACGTTGAGATATTTACAAGAACCAAGAGAAATAAATGAGAATGGAAGACCAAACAAGAAGTGCTCGGATTAAAAATGAGGTAAGACAGGGATTTCGTCGTTTGCCTGTTATTCAGTTCATACACCATAGGAACAGTGACGAAAATTGAAGGAAGCGTCACGAGTTTGGTTAAAATTCTGTGATAAGATACGACTGTAAGTTTGCTATTCTCAGTGAATGTGAAGAAATAGGATCCTTTGAACTCAATATGCAGTCTTCGGTTTACTCTGTATTATAAGTGATGAGGAGAAGGAAAGAGACTGGTGATGAACGTATCAAAACTGGGAATACTGGGCGATTTTAAGTGATTCTGTTATACTGTCAGCCAAACAACATATGGCTGACTAAACGAAGACATAAAAAGCAGGCTAGCCCAGGCAGAGAGGACATTTCTGGCTAAGAAGTCTACTGGTATCAAACATATTCCTTACTTTTGAAGAAAATTTTCTGCAGTGCATGTCTGGGGCGCTGAATTATGTGGAAGTCGATCACAAAATGCGAGAAAACCAGAAAAAGAATGGAAACGCTGAGAGGTGGTGCCAAAAATGTTTAGTTAGGTGGCCTAATAAAGTAAGAAATGAGAGACTTCCCCCTCAAATTCGATGCTCAGAGGAACACGTGGAAAACATTGGCAAGAAGACGGGGCAGAATACTAAGACACGTCTCAAGATAAAAGGGAATAATTGCCACGGTACTTAAAGGAGGTGTAATGATGAAAACGGTGGAAGAAGATAGATTGGAATACAAACTAATAATCGACTACGATGATTAAAAGCTACCCTGAGAAGCTTGGCGTGACAGGCCGCATGAAGGCAGTCTTGAGTCTTATGGAGGAGACATCTCCAATTTAATAATTAGCGACTGGGTATCCCGTAACACTCAATAAATGTTACTGTGTTGAAACTTTATGGCAGATTAGAACTGTGTGGCGGGCCGAGACGCGAACTCGGGACTACTAGCTTTCGCGGGCAAATGTTTAATATCTTGAAAAAAAAAAAAAAAAAAAAAATAGGTTCACGTACCCAGCTCGACATCGTGTCTAGTGCCTCTGACGAGCACAATGAAGTGGACATGGACTATCTCCACGCTATAACTGTTTAGTGCTGACACGCTGTCAGCTGTAGATGGTCTGTGGTTAAGGTTCTTTAAGACCTTCACTGTTCTGACCCCCCAAAATTTGGGTGTTTTACGTGTTGCGTCTGCAGTCGTGACCAAAAATTGATTAAGGGCTCTGAGAAATGTTTTAGCGGTGGTAGCTAGATAAGTTATTACGACAGGCTTAATTATAAACCATTTTGTTGTTTGACATCTTGGACATTCGGGAATCCAGCCGGATGTTCGCATCGTTCTCGCACGATATTTCAACAGCGTGTCTCGCTGTCTTCTTCAGGTACTACCTGAAGTCTCAGGTAGCACCTGAAGAAGACAGCGAGGCACGCTGTTGAAATATCGTGCGAGAACGACGCGAACATCCAGCTGGATTCCCGGATATCCAAGATGTCAACAGATCGCCGGGAAAGCGTGAAGAATTACATTTTGTTGTTTATTTGTGTATCTTCGCATGACATTTCCATATGTTGCTTGATGTATACTTCCATCAGTGGTTTGTCCAACTTTTATCAAGCACAACATTACGTGACATCTGGAATCTATGGTCCTACTTTGAACAAAATGGTGGACAGCTGAAGTAAAGCAATAAATTGCAACAGGAAACTGAGGAGCACCGTAAGAATAGTAGTATTTAATATTGTGTATTAAACATGACGATGGTTATTACCTGGACTTAATTATATTTAGGTCTTCGACCTATTTGATTTGCATATTCAGAAACAACTAAGAAATTGAGGGACTTGCGGTCGTCAACGATGGTAACAATCAGGGGAAAGGTCTGGAAATGAATATGCAACTTTATACATTTTATACAATGACGAGGTGTAACACCTAGAAGAATTTCAGTCATCTACATCTACATACATACTCCGCAATCCACCATACGGTGCGTGGCGGAGGGTACCTCGTACCACATCTTCTCATCACGGATATCTTCTCTCCCTGTTCCACTCCCAAACAGAACGAGGGAAAAATGACTACCTATATGCCTCTGTACGAGCCATGTCTTTCCGCGACATGTAAGTTGGCGGCAGTAAAATTGTACTGCAGTCAGCCTCAAATGATGGTTCTCTAAATTTCCTCAGTAGTGATTCACGAAAAGAACGCCTCCTTTCCTCTAGAGACTCCCACCCGAGTTGCTGAAGCATTTCCCTAACACTCGCGTGATGATCAAACCTACCTGTAACAAATCTAGCAGCCCGCCTCTGAATTGCTTCTATGTCCTCCCTCAATCCGACCTGGTAGGGATCCCAAACGCTCTAGCAGTACTCAAGAATAGGTCGTATTAGTGTTTTATAAGCGGTCTACTTTACAGACGAACCTCATCTTCCCAAAACTCTACCAATGAACCGAAGACGACTATCCGCCTTCCCCACAACTGCCATTACATGCTTGTCCCACTTCATATCGCTCTGCAATGTTACGCCCAAATATTTAATCGACGTGACTGTGTCAAGCGCTACACTACTAATGGAGTATTCTAACATTACAGGATTCTTTTTCCTATTCATCTGCAGTAATTTGCATTTACCTATATTTAGAGTTAGCTAGCATTCTTTACACCAATCACAAAACCTGTCCAAGTCATCTTGTATCCTCCTACAGTCACTCAACGACACCACCTTCCCGTACACCACAGCATGATCAGCAAACAGCCGCACATTGCTATCCACCCTATCCAAAAGATCATTTATGTAGATAGAAAACAACAACGGACCTAACACACTTCCCTGGGGCACTCCAGATCAGAAGCACTCCAGATGATACCTTCACCTCCGATATACACTCACCATCGAGGACAACGTACTGGGTTCTATTACTTAAGAAGTCAATCGTGACACCAGCCGCAAAAGCCTACGTAGTTACATCATTGTTTAAGTGATTTGAAATACTTGACGCCTGATGACCACTGTTTGGTTCGAAATGCGTCACTAATAATGTCTTAAAATAAACTGACATTGTGCCTGGTTAGGGCACACACATTTCCTTTATTATAATTGTAACCAAAACCGTCAATAACGGCATTGATTAGTTTGAGGTATTCAAAAGACTTAACATCAATATTTAAGTTGACGGAACTTACCCGTGTTTCTGTAGACCTCATGTGGCTGCATCAGTGGCATGTTATCCATACTGCGGTAATATGATGGTTGCGACGGCTGATGATGATGCCGTCGGCCGCCGCCACAAGTAACTTCACTCCTACAATGCGAAGTGTTAATGAAAGTGTGCATCTTAGGTGGATATATTGACCATATCAAGCATATGACAGGCTCCGAATTCGCCCAGTTCGAAAATTGTGTCATCAAGACTGCCTGTCACTATCGCAGGATATCGCTAAAGAGAGGAAACAGCCCATGCTACTGCTGAGCTCCTGGGTCAGTGTTGCGGTCAGCAACGGTAGGATCTGGTGCTGATGACGCAGACAGAGTATCTACTGAAACAGTGGGAATAGATGTTGGTGGCACTTCAGTCTGGTTGTTACACTTCATGGTGGCAGCAGCTGTTCTCGGCACCATTACTATTACACTTTGACGCACATCGTGAGGTTGTGTTACCATTCCATATGGTGGTGTTCGATCGACGTTAGCTGCAGAAATCTGTAGTGCGACCGCAGACCCTGTCGAAGGACGGGTAGGTCGATGCATACGCTTTGGAGTGCGAGGTGCTGCGACAGTTCGTGGATATAGGAGTGGACTTTCTGGGAAAAGTGGTGGTGGTCTGGGTGTCACAAATTTCGGAGTAGGTAAAGAAGTAATCCCCGACTGTGGGATATGCCTTCGGATGGCATAATATGATGAAGCAGGAGGTGGAGGCAGCTGGAGCCGCGGCGGAACACCAGGTGGCTGTAATGGTGGCTGCTGTCTGGTGTCACTCCGCGAGAGATCAAGTGGCTGCATCTCAGCAGGTTGTGTGACGAATTTGTTTGCACCTATTACGGCAGATGATTGAGGTACCTGCCACCTGGTTGGCAAATTTCGCTGGTTCGTTTGGACTGAAGCAACCTCGCTGAATTGTAGGGATGGCCACAGTGACGCTTGACTCATCGTGCTGCGCTCTACACGTTCTCCCTCAACACGTGAAGTCTTTGCTTTCGAAGCCACTGAATAATTTAAGTGCTTTTCGTGTGTACCTCTCGAAAGTACTGTCTTTGCAATTTTTTTTGGCACCCTTGTCTGAGCTCCTAGAGAGTTACGAAATTGTGACATGTTAGGTAACATAGAATTTTGGACAGAAGACGTAATTGTGTTTTGCATGGTTGATGTAGGGAGCATCGCCAGTGTCACATTAAGGGACAGATCTTCTGTTGGAGTTGTGACAGACGAACAATGGGTATAGCTCTTGTGGGGGTACTGTGCTAAATGGCTCCTAGCTTCAGTTATCGGCGCAGAGCCTTCTCGCTTTGTCGTCGTCGATCCAACGCTAGTATTCTCCGTGCTCAAAGCAGCTTGTTGGCAGTTTGACCCAGGGACTGTCGTCTGGTCATGCGTGGGTTTCGGAAGTGCAGTGCTATGCGCCGGTGCACAGAAGTACTTCACGTCCTGTGAAGTCAACGTGGCCAGTTTTGTGGGCATAAATTCTCTGTCATTAGATTTGATGCTTGATGATCCCGTACCACCAGAATCCGGTGTTTTGCCTTTCATCTCTGTTACCGTACCTCCTACCCACGTTATTGTACAGTTTACAGGTCCTTTACATGTAACATTAGGAACTACTGTCTTTTCAACTGTCTTTGGGGTACTTTGTGCTGTCACAGAAACATGGAAGTTTGACAGGTTAGATAGCATCGACATTTCGACTGATGACGTAGGAACCGTGGTTCGTGAGCTTGATGCAGGTGACATCACTGTTGGGTTAATAGGCAGACTTCTTGGAATGGTGAGTGGCGACGAATTAGGATTATCCTGGTGGAGGGAATTTGCCATACTGTTCGTGGTTTGAACTGTAGGTTCTGATCCTACCACCCCCGTCACTGTCGGTTCGACACCGTTAGTTTCCACTGGTGAAATGTTCTGTTGAAAGCCTGAAAATGTGTATGAATATGGCCCTGTAAGACCAGTCATTTGTGTGCTTGATGTCGGTAAACTCAGTACCATCGGATTTACGGACATATTTGCTTGGTGAAAGGGAGTCGGTGACGAATCAGTATGGGAACTATACGGAGAGAATGCTGCGAGGTACGTAGCTCCGGCTATCGGTTCTGCCATCGCCGATCTGAAACCACCAGTCTGTGCAGCACCTCTACGTTTGCGCATAGTAAGTGCCCTACGAAGCTTGGATTGTGTGTTTTGTGTTGGCATTCTTAAGGGTGTCTGACTAGCAATCGGATTTGTTGGCAAAAAGAAACTTGGGACAAAGTCAGAAGGTATCGGGTAGGGAGACAGTACTGAGCCGTACGTAGCTCCAGCAATCGGCACTTTGTCTAGCACCTGTGGTGCTGCCGATTGAACTCCACCTGTTGGCACTGATAAAGTAGTCCACTGAGTGCCCGACAGTAGCTCTGCAGAGGGCTTCACCGGCTCCATCGTCTGGGCTGGCGACGACTTGGGAGGCTCAGTGGTTACCACCGTTGCACCAGAGTTCTCCGAGTCAGCAGAAGTCACCACACCCATCACATGAGATCCCACTCTTCCATCCAGAGATTCGTTGTCATCAGAACTGATACTTATAACCCTGGTGTCACGAGCAGCCGGTGCTGTTCCTTCACCTTTATTTGTTTCTGCTTCATCTTTGCACTTCGATTCTTGTTTCATATCAGAGGACTCCAACAATGGACAAGCTTCTGAATCAGTGGTCGCATCCTGAAACACCAAACAGTTACGTTAGATATATATTTCTACACAGACATAAGCAGTGCAGTAATAATTGATGAATGCAAGAGCTGAATCTGTGATGACTCAAGCCGAGACATTCTAGTGACGTCCAAACTCTAATAGAACTGAAAGAGTGAAAAAAAATAAATAAAAAAGCCACCAGCCCAGTTTAGAGCTACATGCGAGTCCTGAAACCGACAAATTCCTCCTGAGGATTCTGAATGTGAATCCTAAATAATGACTACATCGAATTCTACTCGCGGCGAAGGCTACATCGTGTACCATTGCAATTTCCACTATCTGTTGCAGTGGTGTATGGTTTGCAGAGAGTACGACTGCTGGTAAGCGTCCGTTTGGGCTCCGACCTTTAACTTTGGCTTCCCTCGAGATGGACGTGGGAGGAAGCAATGTATTTGTTTACTCTTCTAGGAACGTACGCTCTTTGAACAGTAAACCGCACCGTGACTAAGAACGGCTCTCTTGCAGCGTCTGCCAATGGAGTCGGCCGAGCATATCCATGATGCTTTCGCGCTTATAAAATGAACATGTGACAGACAGTGGTGCTCTTCTTTGGATCTTCTTTGTCCCCTGTATCAGACCTACTTGATACGGATTCGATACTATCTAGCAACGTTAAAGTATTGGTCTCAGTGTTGGCCGAACGAATGCTTTGGAAGGTGCTTCCTTTGTTTATGGACAGCATTTCCTGAGCGTTCCTCCGATGAACCTCATCCTGACACCTCATTCAGGATTAATTTTAGGCAGTCGTTCCACTTCAAATCGCTCTATAAGCACACTCTTGGACATTTTATGAAAGTAACTTCTTCCAGGTATTGTTCTGCAATTTTATAATCATACAATAAAGGGTGTTTGTTTCTATGTATCCACAATACGTTACATTTCTTTATATTGAGAATCAATTGCCAATCCTTGCACCAAGCGTCAATCCTCTGCAGGTCTTCCTGCATTTCGCTGCAATTTTCTAGCGTCGGGACCTGTCTGTAGACTACAGCATCATTCACGGAAACCCTCATGGAACTTCCGATGTTAATTACCAGGTAATTTATATACAACGTGGTTATAATTAAACTTTTGGTACTTGAGACAGTGTAGACGGACAACTATTAGGTGCGTTCGACAGCTAATGCAACCATTTCTTACCTGAAAGCTGGTTACTTTTATTCAGGATTCCAATACAACAGACTATTCCCCACTCTTTTGGCTATAAAACCCTAATTTTCAACATAATCTCCATTCCATGAGGCAGCCTTACGCAACTATCTTACTTGGAGGGCCTGTGTGGTACCACCCTACCAGTCGACGTCTGACCCCGACGTCTTACTGTATTAATAACTTCATCACTAAGCGAGGTGGCGCAGTGGTTATCAAAATGGACTCGCATTCGGGAAGACGACTGTTCAAACCCGCGGCCAGACGTCCTCATTTAGGTTTTCCGTGATTTCCCTAAATTGCTTCCGGCAAGTGCCAGGATGGTTCCTTTGCAAGGGCACGGCTATTTCCCTCCCCAACCTTCCCTATTCCGATGGGACCGATGACCCCACTGTTTGGTCCCCTCCATCAAATCAGCCAACCAACCTCTCCATCACCCACGTTCTGCTTCTCGCGGAGTCCATACTTTATTGGGCGAAACAGATGGAACTCGGAAAGTCTGACATCCGAGCTGTAGAGTGGATGAGGGAGAAATTCCAATAATGTTTTATGAGTTCCTCTCGCATTCGTAGACTTGTGTAAGGCATAACGTTGTCTTGGAGAGGAAATTCGTTTGCATTTTTGTGGCGACGAACAAGATAAAGTCTTTCCTCCATTTTGCTGAGGGTAGGTCAGTACACGTTATAGCTGATGATTGCATCTTGAGTCGGGACATCTAACACAACTCCTCCTTTAGAGTCCCAGATACGCTCTGTCGTTACCTTACCGGCTGAGGGTGTGTCATCCTCTGAGCAGAGGTGATGTGGCTCCCTCCATGGACTGCCGTTTATTTTCCGGTTCAAAGTGACAAATCTAAGTTTTATTCTTAGATTCTTTTTTGGCGGCGACGAACCCTGCGGGCAGCCACCTATCAGTACCCCAACTGGCGAACGAGTGTGTTACCACTACAGACAGAGACTTCCAGTTGGGCAGCAAAGTGTTTTATCGTGATCCATGCATCACCTCGAATGAAAATGTGGCCACGCTCCAACACTGCACGAGTCACAGCTGTGTGTGGATGCCGACACGCGGAAGATCAGACGATCTATGCCTCCCAACGACCTGCCGAGCTTTTCTTCACTCCCAGATCTCTTAGATAGTCTGCAAGGGTCTGAGTATTTGTAATGCTCTGATTTTCCGCCAACAGAAACTCAATGACAGGTCTCTGCTTGGAACGCACCTCCTTTAAAGACGCCATTTTGAAGGTCGCATATAGCGCCACTAACTATACGAACTTCATTGAGCTACGGGGGGCTGAAGATAGACAATTCCGTATTTTTCAACCAAAACTGGTCGAGAAAAAATGTGTTGCATTAATTATTGAACGCCCCTCGTCTACTACATCTACGTGATTACTCTGCTATTCACAATAAAGTGCCTGGCAGAGGGTTCAATGAACCACCTTCAAGCTGTCTCTCTACCGTTCCACTCTCGAACGGCACGCGGGAAAAACGATCACTTAAATTTATCTGTGCGAGCCCTGATTTCCTTTATTTTATCGTGATTATCATTTCTCCCGATTTAGGTGGGTGCCAAAAGAATGTTTTCGCAATCGGAGGAGAAAACTGGTGATTGAAATTTTATGACAAGATCCCGTCGCAACGAAAAACGCCTTTGTTTTAATGATTGCCACTCCAGTTCACGTATCATGTCTGTGAGACTATCTCCCCTATTTCGCTATAATACAAAACGAGCTGCCCTTCGTTGTACTTTTTCGATGTCATCCGTCAGTCCCACCTGATGCGGGATCCCACACCGCACAGCAGTACTCCAGAATAGGGCGGACAAGCGTGATTTAGGCAGTCTCTTTAGTAGACCTGTTGCACCTTCTAAGTGTTCTGCCACTGAATCGCAGTCTTTGGTTTGCTCTACCCACAATATTATATATGTGATCGTTCCAGTTTAGGTTATTTGTAATTGTAATCCGTAAGTATTTAGCTGCATTTACAGCCTTCAGATTTGTGTGACTTATCGCGTAATCGAAATTTAGTTGATTTCTTTTAGTACTCATGTGAATAACTTCACACTTTTCTTTACTCAGGGTCAATTGCCACTTCTCGCACCGTACAGATATCTTATCTAAATCATTTTGAAAGTCGTTTTGGTCATCTGATAACTTTACAAGACGGTAAATGACAGCATCATCTGCAAACAATGTAAGACGGCTACTGAGATTGTTTCCTATGGCGTTAATATAGGTCATGAACAATAGAGGGCCTATAACACTTCCTTAGGGAAATCGGGACATTACTTCTGTTTTACTCGATGACTTTCCGTCTATTACTACGAACTGTGACCTTTCTGAGAGGAAATCACAAATCAAGTCGCACGACTGAGGATATACTCCGTAGGTACGCAGTTTGGTTAGAAGACGCTTGTAAGGAACGGTGTCGAAAGCCTTCTGGAAATCTAAAAATATGGAATCAATTTGACATCCGCTATCTATAGCACTCATTACTTCATGAGTGTAAAGAGCTAGTTGTGTTTCACAAGAACAGTATTTTCTGAATCCGTGCTGACTGTGTCAATCTTTTTCTTCGAGGTACTTCATAATGTTCGAATACAGTTCATGTTCCAAAACCCTACTGCAAATCGACGTTAGTGATACAGGCCTGTAATTAAGTGTATTACTCCTACTTCCCTTTTGGGGTATTTGTGTTACTTGAGCAATTATCCAGTCTTTAGGTATGGATCTTTCTGTGAGCGAGTCGTTGTATATAATTGTTAAATATATTTTATCAGCATACTCAGAGGAATCTGACTGGTATACAATCTGGACCGGAGGCCTTGCCTTTATTAAGTGACTGAAGCTGCTTAGTTACACCGAGGATATCTACTAACTTTCTCATCTTGGCAGTTGTTCTTGATTGGAATTCGCCAATATTTACTGCGTCTTCTTTGCTGAAGGAGTTTCGGAAAACCGTGTTCAGCAATTCTGCTTTAGTGGCATTGTCATCAGTGACTTCACCGTTGTTATCGCGCAGTGAAGGTATCGATTGCGTCTTGCCACTGGTGTGCTTTATGTATGACCAGAATCTCTGAGTTGTCTGCCATATTTCGAGACAGAATTTCGTTGTGGAAATTATTAAAAGCATCTCGCACTGAAGTACGCACTATATTTCGAACTTCTGTAAAACTTTGCCAATCTTGGGGATTTTGCGTTCTTTTAAATCTGTCATGCTTTTTTCCGTATGTACGTTAAAGGTACCCAACTTTACAGGAATCATGTTCAGATTGTGCGCTTCGGGATTCGCGTTGTTTGGAGTGCGTCATAACTTACCGTTAGGCGTCAGTGCTGGTGCGACAACTTTGGAGGAACTCAGACCCCCAAGGACGAAGGACATGCAGCGTGAACGGCACACGTTGCTTTGATCTGCTTTGCCAAGATGTGATTCCTGCTATTCTGGGAAGACGTTTTGAGTCGTCTGTTTTTATGCACAAGGGTACTACTACTGACATTGCTAGTGAAGTCACTGTTACTCTGCAATAAGTTTGGAGAAAACAGAATCATTAACCGTCGTTCCAAACTGCGTGTCCACCAAGATCATTAGATTCGAACCAGTGTCACTTCTGGCTGTGGGGTTACCTGAAGGTAAGGATTTATCAATAGGATATTAACACATGTAGTCCAGTCACATGGCGATTCTCGTGAAAACTTCGTAGAAGTTTTTGACAATCTTTTTATATTTTCGAAGGCGCTGAATCCGAATTATTTAAGTCCAACCAAAATAGCTACACAGAAATGCGCATCTGCAACCAAGTCAGGAATTGGCCCAGTCCAACATATTATTGAGCGTCAGAATTCACTGCTTTGTCTCAGCAAGGTTCAGAACAGTCTCTCGCAGCCCACTTTAGGCACACAGTACGCCAGATTCCGTTGATTGCCTGGAAGCGTTTTTTGCTGACCCAGAGATTCTGGTGTAATAGTCGATCCGCACAAAAATAGTTTTTTTTTTAAATCAGATTCCAGGTGAGCAGATCGAGTTACTTTTCGTCTGGAACCAGCCGTAGCCTCTTCGCCTCCACAGAGATTAACTTTTTGTTAGTTTACTTTTTCGGCATGGTTCATGATCCTTAGTTTTGCCCTTCGAAAGAACAGCTATATGATTCCTTCTCTTACTTGGTTCAAGAACACCCTTCAGGCGCACTTCGGGCGTAAGTGACCACATTTTTCTCCCACAACCCAGTACACTGTAAAACAGAATGCACTACTCCCTTGAACTCATTATGTAAGAGTATTTTCTACATTTAAACCGAATTTATCGATCGCAAATGCAAATACATCGTAGGGGGAAAGCGTAAACAACAACCGGCGTAGGTGACCAACGCAAAGGACCGGCTTTCCGCCGTCAGGAGTAGAAGACACCTGTCTTCTCACGAGCAAAGTACCAACCACTGAAGTAACATCGTAACTGCTGGAGGATGGAATTCTGCAATGGGTATGTAACAAATTACGTTAAGGCCTCGGGGTTGTAGGTCTTGAGATAGCGCTATTTCGAAGCTGAGGACATGGACCAACGTCGACACGCTCTATATGCCATACTATTTGACGAAAATTTAGCTCATATCTAACATGCGGGAAATTTTTCCTTCTTTATTTTCATAAACAGTCAATTCTGCCGGGAAGTGCGTCGTTTCCGAGTTATACTATAAGCGAAAAAACAAGAAGTCCAGTTTCGTGGTTTGTAAATTTTTGACCCGTTTCCGGACCGACATTTTGGTTGGACTTTGAAAATTCGGATTCAGCATCATCGAAAATATGTAGAAATCTTGTTAAATTCCTCTGCGAAACTTGCAGCTATTTGGTGGTTAGGGCAACATTCGACTCCATTAACGGTGAAGATGAGTGTAGCGGGCGATAGCAGAGCAGTGTGTAGTGCTGTTCCAGGTTGTCGTAAATACATATGGTCTTCACATTTAGCATCGTTTGTAAACTGGAATGTGAACACAAAGTTTGATAGTCCTATGATCACTCGTTTTTCATGGGGATCCTCTGAAGTAGCGAAAGGCTAATTATAACCACCCTATAGATTATGAAAATGAATGGTCTTGTGAAAGTACCCTGTGACACTCGCGAACTAATTTTACGTCTGAGGTCACCTCTCAGTCCAGAATGATGTGTGTTCTGTTTAGCAAGAGCGGCAGATAGACATTTCAGATGACCCCTGAGGTCATCAAGAAAATTCCAACTCCGGCACTGAAAATGTTGAGCTTCAATGGACCATATTACAGAGCATCGCTAAACACGCCTCCGACATGAGCTGAACACGGTATTGTGAGGTATGGAAGAGACCAATCGTGATTTGACAACCGTGTTAGGAAGCTGTTACGAAAGCAAAGTGAGATTCACTGTCAATTTAAACGCAGGCAAAGCCTCACAGACAAATATCTAACGATACCAAAATTAACGTAAGAAGAGCCATGCGTCAAGTGTTCAACGAATGCGAAAGTAAAACTCCACAACATTGACAGAAAATCCTAAGTTGCTCCGATCTTGCGTTAAATTAGTAAACCGACCGAAGCCATCCGCATACACACACTGTGACCATAATGGTACTTAAATCTAGACTAACACAAAAAACGCCGAAATACGAAGCGTCCATTTTCAGAGCTGTTTCTCAGAGGAAGGTAACACCATAGTTCCTTCAAGCTGTCGTACTAACGACAAAGTGAGAGGTACCGAAATAAGTGACCATTGGATAGAACAGAAACGTGAAATCGCTTAAGCTAGGGAAGGCCACTGGACCTGACGGGATACCATTACGATTTTACACAGTTTGCTAAAGAACTTGTCCTTCCCAAGCAGCAGTGTACCACATATCCGTACAGGGGTGAAGCGTTCCTGACGATTGGAGAAAAAGAAGTTACTTCAGTTCTCAAGGAAGATTGCCAAGCAGAGAACAAAACTATAGGTCCCTATCTCTGACTTAGGTCTGTTGTGAAATTGCGGAACATGATTTGCGCTTTCACACAATTTTTTCTCTAGGAACCAAAATAGGTTACGAAAACAACTATCGTTTGTAACCCAACTCGCTTTGTTCTTCCACGGTACCCGGAACGCAGTAGATACAGGTTCCCTGGTGGCGGCTGCGTTGCTTGACTTGCAGGAGGCATTCGATACAGTCCCGAACTACCGTCAGATTAAGAAAATACGGGTGTATGGAGCATCAGACCAACAGTGTGATTGGCTTGAAGAATTTCTAGACAGAAAGGTCTTCCTGCTTTCCTTTGTCTTTCTATTCAGAACCGTATTCAGTAATCCTGTAATTGCCTTATGGTCACTGACTCCCCATCCTACGCTGATTAGGAAAGTTCGAGTCTGTGTCACGAACTTGTCTAAGACCTTGTCTAAGACCTTATCTTCACCAGTCTCTAACCGCCCAGGCTGATTTTCGGTTAAGGCACCTTGAACAATTTCGCATGATGCTCCGTCCCTACGATCCGTCATAATCACTTTAGTCTCGCAGTTTATACCTGAAAAGTTAAAATCTCCACCTAAAACTATAACGACAGAAATTTAAGCGGAAACATTCCAGTCGAAGTTTAAACTTTTATTGCGATTTACATCTGGTTTCAGCCACTTCTTGTCCCCCTAGTATAATGTGACTATACACCACTGCTCGTAAGAAAATCTAAAACTGTTAAGAGATTTGGGGGGGGGGGGGTGGAAGGACGAAAAGGTCCCAATAATTTTGGTATATACGACGAGGCAATACGAGAAACTGTCTTTCTAATGCTTGTCGAACTGATGTTTGTGACAGAGCATCTATTTGGAGGACTCAACCATCTGATGCGCCATTGAATTAAAATGTCTAGATTAACTGGTTTCATTCATGTCTTTGGCATAGTAGATGTGTGGCTGGACACCACCGACGTGATTGTAGGAATGGTAACGGGAAAGAGGGTCGAATAAACAGGTGTTGAACGCAAAAGGGAACCCCCAGGAATGCTGCGCGGAGTTCCTGGTAAGTTTCGACACAACGAATATGAATAATTAGTTTTGAAGTCTAGTTGGAATAGTGAAGGGGAGAAAGCACAAGTCTTTAACACACACAGTGGGCATGTGTCTGTGGAAAGTATGGATCTCGTAGGACAGAAGCGATTAACCCTCCATGGTACTACAGGGTGGCGCACGAAATGTGTTACCAATTGTTTCTTTCGCAATTTACGACGCACATTAGATATCCCGCTGGGATCTCTACAGCAGTACCAGCAGAGCTTGGAAAACAAATGAGTTACGAAATGACGTGTAATTCACGATACTGCCGTTAGGAGACTAGTAAGCAGCAATGGCTGACAATGGAAGACTGACGACATAGCAACGATCGGCAATTGTGTTACTTTTTCATCAAACGAAAAGCCTTGTTGTGACTCAGAGGCGTTTTCGACAACAGTTTAACACACGATGGGTCCCTTGCAAGAAGACTATACATAGGTTGTACGATAAATTTGTACAGGAAGGAACAATATTGAAACCGAAGCGACCTCGGCCTAAGCCTGTTTGTTCGCCGGAGAATATTGAAGCGGTACGAGTTGCTGTACAGAGAAGTCTCGGGAAATCGTGTAGAACGGCAACATTCATGTGGGTTTTTTAGGTTAGAGAATTCCCTCCCTAGGCCCGACAAGACGCCTCCTGAGACGCTGCAAGGTAGGAGTAGGCAAAATGCAACAGGGAATAACAATATTAATGTGCTAATAGTAAACTGCAGGAGCGTCTATAGAAAGGTCCCAGAACTGCTCTCATTAATAAACAGTCACAATGCCCATATAGTACTAGGGACAGAAAGTTGGCTGAAACCAGACGTAAACAGTAATGAAATCCTAAACTCAGATTGGTATGTATACCGCAGAGAGAGGCTGGGCAGTGAAGGGGGAGGCGTGTTTATAGCGATAAGAAGTGCAATAGTATCGAAGGAAATTGACGGAGATCCGAAATGTGAAATAATTTGGGTGAAGGTCACGGTTAAAGCAGGTTCAGACATGGTAATTTGATGTCTCTATAGGCCCCCTGGCTCAGCAGCTGTTGTGGCTGAGCATCTGAAGGATAATTTGGAAAATATTTCGAGTAGATTTCCCCACCATGTTATAGTTTTGGGTGGAGATTTTAATTTGCCGAACATAGACTGGGAGACTCAAACGTTCATAACGGGTGGCAGGGACAAAGAATCCAATGAAAATTTTTAAGTGCTTTATCTGAAAACTACCTTGAGCAGTTAAACAGAGAACCGACTCGTGGCGATAACATATTAGACGTTCTGGTGACTATTTGAAACAGTTAATGCAGAACAGGGAATCGGCGATCATAAAGCGGTTACTGCATCGATGATTTCAGCCGTAAATAGAAATATTAAAAAGGCAGGAAGATTTTTCTGTTTAGCAAAAGTGACAAAAAGCAGATTACAGAGTACCTGACGGCTCAACACAAAAGTTTTGTCTCAACTACAGATAGTGTTGAGGATCAGTGGAAAAAGTTCAAAACCATCGTACAATATGCGTTAGATGAGTATGTATCAATCAAGGTCGTAAGAGATGGAAAAGAGCCACCGTGGTACAACAACCCAGTTAGAAAACTGCTGCGGAAGCAAAGGGAACTTCACAGCAAAACAAACATAGCCAAAGCCTTGCAGACAACAAAAATTACGCAAAGCGAAATGTAGTGTGAGGAGGGCTATGCGAGAGGCGTTCAATGAATTCGAAAGTAAAGTTCTATGTACTGACTTGGCAGAAAATCCTAAGAAATTTTGGTCTTATGTCAAAGCGGTAGGTGGATCAAAACAAAATGTCCAGACACTCTGTGACCAAAGTGGTAATGAAACAGAGAATGACAGACTAAATGCCGAAATGCTAAATGTCTTTTTCCAAAGCTGTTTCACAGAGGAAGACTGCTCTGTAGTTCCTTCTCTGGATTGTCGCACAGATGACAAAATGGTAGATATCGAAATAGACGACAGAGGGATAGAGAAACAAAATCGTTCAAGAGAGGAAAGGCTGCTGGACTGATGGGATACCAGTTCCATTTTACACAGAGTACGCGAAGGAACTTGCCCCCCTTCTTGCAGCGGTGTACCGTAGGTCTCTAGAAGAGCGTAGGGTTCCAAAGGATTGGAAAAGGGCACAGGTTATCCCCGTTTTCAAGGAAGGACGTCGAACAGATGTGCAGAACTATAGACCTATATCTGTAACGTCGATCAGTTGTAGAATTTTGGAACACGTATTATGTTCGAGTATAATGACTTTTCTGGAGACTAGAAATCTACTCTCTAGGAATCAGCATGGGTTTCGAAAAAGACTCGTGTGAAACCCAGCTCGCGCTATTCGTCCACGAGACTCAGAGGGCCATAGACACGGGTTCCCAGGTAGATGCCGTGTTTCTTGACTTCCGCAAGGCGTTCGATAGAGTTCCCCACAGTCGTTTAATGAACAAAGTAAGAGCAGATGGACTATCAGAGCAATTGTGTGATTGGATTGAAGAGTTCCTAGATAAGAGAACGCAGCATTTCATTCTCAATGGAGAGAAGTCTTCCGAAGTAAGAGTGATTTCAGGTGTGCCGCAGGGGAGTGTAATAGGACCGTTGCTATTCACAATCCTAAGGAAATGCAGTCCGAAAACAAAGGAAGTAGGTTACAGTACGCTTGTTCGCCCACTGCTTGAATACTGTTCAGCAGTGTGGGATCCGTACCAGATAGTGTTGATAGAAGAGAGAGAGAAGATCCAACGGAGAGCAGCGCGCTTCGTTACAGGATCATTTAGTAATCGCGAAAGCATTACGGAGATGATAGATAAACTCCAGTGGAAGACTCTGCATGAGAGACGCTCAGTAGCTCGGTACGGGCTTTTGTTAAAGTTTCGAGAACATACCTTCACCGAAGAGTCAAGCAGTATATTGCTCCCTCCTACGTGTATCTCGCGAAGAGACCATGAGGATAAAATCAGAGAGATTAGAGCCCGCACAGAACATACCGACAATCCTCCTATCCACGAACAATACGAGACTGGAATAGAAGGGAGAACCGATAGAGGTACTCAAGGTACCTTCCGCCACACACCGTCAGGTGGCTTGCGGAGTATGGATGTGGATGTAGATGCAACTGGGAATATCCAGACGCTCCGTTCAACGCATTCTTAAAAGTGACCTCCATATGTACCCATACAAGATAACCTGTGCACAGAAGCTCACTGAAGAACACAAGCAGCAGAGACTGTTTGCTCAGTGGGCGGAGGATAGGGAAGATACTCTCAACAACGTTTGGTTTTCAGTCGAGGCGCATTTTCATTTAGACGGTGTGGTTAACAAACAAAATGTAAGCTTTTGGGCCACTGAAAACCCACAAGTGCTTCATTAACGACAACATTATTCTCCGAGGATTACAGCGTGGGCAGCAATTTCCAGTCACGGACTTATTGGACACTTTTTCTTTGAAGAAACTGTGAACAGCGAGCGTTATTTAAGCATGCTTCGCAATAGCTTCATTCCACAGCTTCTTGTTACTGCCTTGCCCTTCAACACGCAGTGGTTTACGCAGGATGGATCAAGGTCACATACTGCAAACACCGTGTTGGAGTTTTTACACGAGCATTTCGACATGCGGATCATTTCACTCAGGTTTCCAGGTCGCTTAAATGACGCACAAAATTGGCCCCACAATAGTCCAGACCTCAATCCATGTGACTTTTTTCTTTAGGGGTACCTAAAGTAAAATTTTCCCGAAACGTCCACGTGATTTAATGGAGCTCAGAAGACTTATTCTTCAAGCTTGCAGTGAAATTACGGAAGACATGTGCTGTACGGTAATCACTAACTTCAGTGTTCGTTTAAAGGAAGTTAGGAACGAAATGGACATATTCAGCATGTGTTGAGTTAGAACAAATCTCCATGGACGGCTCTTCATTGTAATATATGTTCCTTTCAGATTTTATAGACAATAAAGTTTATATTCAGAAATAAAATGGTAACACATTTCGTGGGCCACCGTGTATTTACGTGGCGTTTGGGATAGTAATGTGGAGTATTTGGGTCCAGCAGTGACAAGTTTTCAGGCGGGGATATTGCGTTTTAATCAGTAGGTAGATGTCGTGCTCCGAGTAAGTTATGGTTACTGCATGATCTTAGGACTGGACTTTCTGACAGCACAGCATGCCAAAATTTACCTTAGCTTAACTTAGGGGGACGTTCCAGCTAGAGGAGACGGCCACCAGTGAAATACGAACATGAAGTGCAACAATCTAAAGATGTAAACCACTGAAACGGCAGTCAATACAAATAATGAATAATTCGTACTTCATTATGCAACAAGGTACCTGGAAGTTGATCTGAGTAAATGTGGGTCCGGAACGGCCTGTTAATGCATTGCGCTTGGTAGAACCACTGGCAGAAAATTGTGTATTAAATTTATCACGTAGCTTCCTAAGGAGAAGGGAACACAGCTCACCAAGAGAATCTTGGAAGCTAATTTGTAAGTTATTGGTGATGTGGGTAGGGACAGACTCAGTGTGCACCAGAGTAAAGTGCATGTTACCCATACAACAGCATTGCTTAGGGAATAGGGTATTTATTTTTTATGTATGGCTTTCAAAAATAATTGTAACGCAGCGTCGTTACGATAAGTGATTCGCTGCCACATCTTAGACCTTACCGTATACCACAATGTACGTAACCCATATTAGAGCAACAGCTCGCGGATGGAGTAATAGAGGGAAGCACAGTCTGGGTGCAACCGTTGCTATTTTACTGAGAAGGACATGAGATGGGACCAAAAGATGTGGATTCCGTTGTGACAGACCATTTAAGTAGCAAAACCATAACCGATGCATAATTAAAGCCAAAATTCCTGAAACTACTGACGATTTGGCGTAGAGTACTTCTCTGCCTCCACCTTGAGTGGATACTATCAGTTACAGGTACATCCGGAGAACAAGTCAGGAAACAGTTCTCGGTCCCTTGGGGCCATTTTCAATATTGTAAAACGCAGTCATGGTTGAAAACATTGTCGCAACGTTTCACCATTTGCTGGGTGGAGTGCTGAGGGCATTGAAACCTCACCAGTGCACGATGAACCTGGATGATGCGCAATTTTTGGAAAGGATATGGGAGAGCACATACAGCGTTTGCGAAACATTTTCGGAAGACTGAGCAGCAAATTTACCATTAAACACGGAAAAATGTCGCTTTGCGTTAGAATAAGTTAAGTTTTTATATGTTAAGACAGATCCGAGGTTGATACAGGCAGTGTAGGAATTTATGGTTCCTAGTAATATTAAGGCATTACAATCTTTTGTGTGTTTAGACAATTATAGAGAATTCATAAAAAGGTTTGCAGATTTACTGGAACCACTTAAACGACTATTAAAAAAAAAGGGGTTGAAGTTCGAATGGACAAAGCAATTCTGTCATGTACCCACAGTTAAAGAAAGAATTGACATTAAGCACAGCACTAATTTTTCCAAACTACGACAAAGAGTATCTTATCAAATGACACTTCCAATCAGGTTATAGGAGGCGTTCTCAGGTATGTGGAGCAGCATTCGGTAGCGTATGCTTCTAGGCAGTTTAACAGAACAGAGAGGAGCTATTCGACAACGGGAAGGGACATGTATAATGTGATATACGGTACTAAATATTTCAGGTTTTATTTGCATGGATAGAGTTTGAAGTGGTAACAGAAAATGCAACCCTTAAATGGTTGTTCGGGCTTAAGGACCCCTCTAGTACGCTGGCTAGATAGGCATTGAGGTTAAGTGAATTCGGGTACGAAGTTACACACAATGCTGGTAAGACACACAAACCCAGATAGTTGAAGCCAAAAAGTGACAGGGCCCGACACAGGATCACAACACTGCATAATGGCCAGGAGTGCAACAGGCAGACTTGGAATGCAAACAGTGAGTCACACTATGTGGGACGGGTTATTGTGTAATATTGCGAGGTTGGGACTGCAGGTAGTAGTACCAAGCAAGCTGAAAGAGGAAGTGCTGAAAGAAGTGCATTATCAAGTGTTGTGTTCTGACAAGAGTTGCAGAACAACGAATAGGCGAGTACCGGAGCACTGCTGGTGAAAGTGTAGGAAAAAAAATATGGATCGGTATGTAAGCGGTTACCAGAGGCAACCGAGCTTTTTAAAATGATTCAGCTGAACGATTTTAGGCCGTTCAATAATACTCCAGCTAGGAATCTCTGTTAATGATTATTTATCATTTTTCTAGATATGTGCAAATGACAGGTATCTCTAAACAAAAGGCAGCAACAATAGCACAAGCTTTGGTAAACAGGTGGGTGTTCAAATCTGAGATCCAGAAACTATGATCACTGATCAAGGGACAAACTTTTTCCGATTTGTTGAAGCAGCTACGTAAGTTGCTAGAGATTAAGAAGCTAAGGACGAGGCTATTGCAACCTCAGGCTAACTGTAGGACAGGGTGCACATCGCACAGTCGGAAAAGGATGTTTACCTATCATGTGGACGTACACCGTAATGATTGGGACGTGTATTCATCTTCCATCGTGAGCGTATGAAGTTTGAAAGTCCATTCAATGACAGGGTTTAACACTATATGAGGTATTTTACAGAAGGTGCACGCCATCATTATTTGATAAAATAAGGCCAAAAGCTGACAGGGACGGGGAGTCCGTTAATGAACTTCTTAAGAACGTGACGAAAATGTGAAAATTCAGGGAGCAGATACCAGAGCTCTGGAATGTGAAAGGCGGTTGGGGAATCGTGTGGGCAAATTAAAACAGTATAAAATCGGTCAGTGGGTAATGTTACCAAACCAGTACTATCCAAAGGGTAAGACCAAGAAATCTGTAACTCGTTAGCAAATGCTGATCGGGTAGTTGAGCAAAGTTCGCCGACAAACGCAAGCTTCAGTAACTGACTCTTACAACTATAGTATTTGCGGGGCGCCTGAAGTCGTTTAGAGATGCTTCAGATGAGCTGGTGCATGTGTCGTCCGTTGAGGGTAGGAATATGGGTAGTAGGAAGAAGTACGGAAACTTTGCATGACATGTACAAGAGATCGTGTACGTATTAAGATGAAGGAAGTAGTAGGGAATAGTTTATGTTTGGGTTACACTGTACGTGCTATTTAGAGACATAGGTGAACATCAGAACAGCAGCGATTGAGCGTAGGGGGAAGAAACTGTTCATGGTAGATGTAGGAAAATACTTTTACGTTCATTTGTTAGAAGATTAGGTATTTTAGGGTTGAGTTTTCTTTGATATTTTTGTGTAACGGCAGGCTTCTTGAAGGGGAGAAGGAATTGGTGAGAGTTCCCTGTTTCCACATTGCCACTGGTCGAAGTAGAAGATGAAGATCCTTATCTCAGCAATGTTGCACCTCTTCACCAGGAGTGGAGTGGGGACACTGCGGGTACTACCATTGGAACTTAGAGTACTTTTTAAAAGGTCAGAAGATGCTGTACTCTTAAATAATCGTTGGACACTGAAGCTGATAAATTTGGGAAAATTCATCCAAATAAGGACAAAGGAGGTACTGTTGATCGCAGATAATGGTAGTTACGCGGTGACGTCACTAACCGAACTAACATTGTCAGAGGGAAAGGGTTAATATTTTCCAGACCCAGGTGAAGCAAATGGATATCACCACGTGCGAGATGATGATGTACTTAGGTCAAATGGATGAGGATAGACACTTTACTTATTGGAGCCGAGACACCATTTTCAGCAAGCAGGTTTGCGCTGCATGGTTTCTGTGAACACTACCAAAACGGTATTAGCGAACTGCTACGAGTAAGATAAATTTCAGGAGCTGAAATTTCTGATCTTCACCTGAGTGGAACACTTTAATATGACGGACAGTGATAGAACAGGTCAGACATTTCACCTGTCAACCTGTGTTACTGTAGAATCGAAGTTTAACATTAAGGAGCCACAGCTGTACTGGCAGGCGAAGCCACTAGCGATCGCTCCAGTGAAAAATGTTATCTGCATGAAAGAAACGTTTAATCCTGACCCAATCCTGTCCTTAAATTGACTGACAGACTATCAAGACAGGCCATTTTGAGTACAGCAAATCTTTTCAGATGTTCAGTACTGTCTTGAGCAGCAGTACACGAAGACCATAAGCATCACAACTACAGCCGCTATGTTAATGTTGACTTTTGGGCAGCTACCGTCTATGTATGTCGATGCCTGTGCACGGTTGAAATTATCGAACACCTCAGATACCGCTGGACCAGTTAATCGTTCTTACATGAGAAGGTACGATAAGCGCAAAAGCTAGATGTAGTGATAAGAGTTATACTGTAGGAAGTAACTAATTGTGATTCGAAGGACTAGAGATTTGGATAGTGTTGAAACGAAAGCTGTTGCTTACCGTACAAGATACCTTGAGGGTCCGTTAAGGGGACTTCATGTAAATAGTTGTTTAAAGTTTTCGAGGGATTGAAGGTTGAGAGAGAGGTCAAACGGAAACGGAAGTTGTACACTGAGGAGACAAAAGTCATGGGGTACCTCTTAAAGTAGTGTCAGACCTTTGCCAGGCATAGCGCAGCAACTCTACGTGGCACGAGGGTAACAAGTCGTTGGTAGACCCCTAAAGAAATATTGAGCCATGCTGCCTCTATAACCGCCCGTAATTACGAAAGTGGTGCCGCTGCAGAATATATGGGTGGCCACATCATTCGCTCCAATTGTTCATAATGTTCTTCAAACCAATCGCGATTAGTTGTTGCCCAGTGACAGGTCGCATTGTCATCCACATAAATGAAGTCCATGAATGGCTGCAAACAGTCTCCAAGTAGCCGAACATAATCATTTCCATTCAATGATCTGTTCATTTGGAACAGAGGACCCAATCCATTCCATATGAACACAGCTCACACAAAGAGCCACCACCAGCGTCCACAGGGCCTTTCTGACAACTTGTTTCCATGGCTTCGTGGGGTCTGCGCCACACTAACCCTGCCATCAGCTCTTACCAACTGAAATCAGGTGTCATCTGATCACGTCGCGATTTTCCAGACGTCTAGTGTCCAACCAACACGGGCATGAGCTCAAGAGAGGGTTGCAGGCGGTGTCGTGCTGTTAGCAAATGGGCGCGAGTCGCTCGTCTGATTCCATAGCCCATCAACGCCGTATTTCACCGCGCTGTCCAAAGGGATACCATCGTCGTACGTTCCTCATTGATTGCTGCGGTTATTTCACGCACGGTTGCTTGTCTGTTAGCACTAACAACTCTCCGAAAATGCCGCTGCTCTAGACCGTTAAGTGAAGAAATTTTGTATTCTCGGTACTCTCTCGACAATGTCGACCTCTGAACATTGAAATTCTTATTGATTTACGAAGTATTATGTCCCATGCTTGTAACCCGAACTACCATTCTGCGTTCGAAGTCGCAACTTCCATCTTGCGACGATAATCATGGTTGAAGCTCACGATGTGCAACATCGAGCGACTTTAAATAGCCAGTGTTTCGTGACTGTATAGTCACTGTGTGACTGCGAAGTGGGAGATCCGCGTTCAAATTTCCCTCGTACCCACACACTATTTTTTCACGAAATTACGGCCTGTCCCTCCGGTCATTGATGCGTCTGTTCGCTGTATTCAGATTCCTGTGTGTTGTGGTGTAACGTCCGTTCGCAACAGCGAGATGTTAGGAAGGGTCATCTAAACGTACTTACCTCCTATTCGTTTTATTCAAGTACAACATGTTACGACTCTTGTGTTCCGGCTTGGAAGTTTTGACCGTTCCCTTTGTTGTAACGTAGTTCTTGCCCCTTTCTCCATAGGTTTCGTTTATGTGAAAGATCTTTGCGACTTCTCGGATGCTCTCGCTATTCATCACATTTACTTGCTACGGTGGGATATTCTTACCACATGACTCATACTCTAGAGGCAATGTATAATATCGCAATTGCCAAGAGTGGAGAACATCAACTATCATCGCTGAGGCCGGAATAAGATCATGCAAGAATGGGACCAACGACTGAAGAGAGTCGTTCAACATGACAGAAATGCCACCCTTCCGCAAATTGCTGCATATTTCAATGCTGAGCCATGAACAAGTGTCAGCATGCGAACCATTGAACGAAACCTCAACGATATGGGCTTTCGGACGCGAAGGCCCACTCTTATACCCTTGATGACTGCACGACACAAAGCTTTGCGCCTCGCCTGGGTCCATCAACACAGACATTGGACTGTTGATGACCGGAAACATGTTGCCTGGTCGAATGAATCTCGTTTCAAATTGTGTCGAGCGAATGGACTGTACGGGTATGGAGACGACCTCATGAATCCATAGATCTTTTATCTCAAGATGGTGGAGGCTCCGTAATGGTGTGGGTCGTGTGCAGCTGGAGTGATATGGGACCCCTGATACGTCTAGATACGACTGACGGGTGACACGCACATAACCATCCTGTCTCATAACCTGCATCCATGCATGTCCATTGTGCCTTCCTGCGGACTTTAGCAATTCCAGCAGGACAATGCGACACCCCACAAGTCGTCAACAACAACAACAACAACAACAACAACAACAACAGAGTGACTCCAGGAACACTCTTCTGAGTTTAAACACTCCCACTGAGCACCAATGTCTGTCCCGGGGACTTCGCGATACAATGGAGAGCGATAAATCAGGTGCCACAGTAGCACCGAAATTCTGCCTTTGAGGACAGCAGTTCACGGCCAGCGCCCTCCGCATCGGAGCGATCTCGTAACCTAGTAGCCGCGCGCGCCTAAGAGAAATCAGGAGACGTACACATCGCTGAAACTGCTCACTCACGGACGCTTAGTGTTAGCTCAAGCGCGCGCTACTGAGTGAGATAAGCAGTGTCAGTAAACCAGGGCACTCACGTCGAGCGGCCATCCCAACACAGCGGCATTCCGACGTCATCGGCATCACCGGTGGACCGTCTACCAGCAAAGGGCGAATCCAGGGACGTTACAGCACTTCGCCGCCATTGTAGTCCAAGATGAATAAAGTGTGTTTTATCTTGCAGTGAAGTTTTCCTAGTCACCCCTGGAAAGCACCATCGCATGAACTGCCAGTTTACCACCTGTACGCCGTGACGGCTTAACTCGATTCTGGTCGCTGTGTAACCATAGATATGTTAATCTTTAAATGATTTATTAATTATGGATATGGAGGCATCTTTGTAATTTATAAATGACTTACTTTTGTAAGTACATTACTTTGAACAGATAAACGATGGATCTTATTTATTTTATTGTAAGTGACAATGATCAGTCTATTGGAAGTAAAAGTAGAGCAGTGAAAATCAAGCTATTGGATTGAACGGTTGGCTTGGCGTCCTGTGTTGTGATGTGCGCAGCGGTAGCGGGAAGACAGACAGTGGCGAGCTCTTGAAGTGTTAAGAAGGGCTGTGAATGTGAAACTGTGGTGCCAAACGGTACATCGAAGCGGTATGAGAGTGGTTTGATATTAACTGTGATCATTTAAACTTTTTATAAATTAAGCCTTTTGCATTTGCCGCTCTGTTTTCCACTTACTGACGTCAGTTTTGCTGAAGGAAAGTTCACAATCCAAGTAATAATTTTCAATGAATTAATTACGTAGAAGTCTTTAAGATTGCTGCTTGAAAGTGGCATTAAAATCATTATTGCTTCCTTTCATCTTGCATTGTTAAATATGAATCACAGTTAAAAGGAATGCTTATTTAATTCACAGTAAATTTCAGAATTACTCAAAATGAAATTAGCTTCTTCAGAGCTCTGCGACCATACGAACCTATACACTTTTATTTCTGAAGTTTTAAGTAAGTTTATTCACCATCATCTGTGCCTATAACAAGAATATGTTCAACTGACAAATGTAATCACGATATCAAAACGATACCGGAGCTAAGTAGTATTACACGGTATTTTTCAGTAGTGGATGAAATATACGATCGAACCCTTATCTACTGGTTACTTCGGATCCAGTAGTCTATTGCCTCAATTGTTCAGTGACTAATCACTACCTGCGAACACTGTTTGCTTTAGCGAAAACATTGATAACATCCTTATTTCCCAAAGTAAACACAATCCAAACACTACATTCAGTGATAAAGGCTGTTACGTTCGCCGAAAACTTTGGCGAACGCAAAAGTTGCGATCTGTTTTCGAGCCACGGTCGCGCGCCACGGGCGCGTACTGGACAGGTGCAGCATCAAATTTCTCATGTATCGGCCGGTTACGCTGAACAATAACTTTCGTAAATCAGTGTAAGTGTTTTGACAGCACTTCGCGCATTTAAATGCTCGTAGCTCCTGCAACAAACAGTAAGGCCTACTGGTCACTAAGTGTCAGTCTCCTAGTGACAAGTAAGAAACTTGGTAAGATAGTTTGCAACATAAAAACACCAATTTTACGTAAAATTGTGACGGTTCGGATACAAGGTGCACGTGAGCGAAATATTTTCGCATTCGGAGGAGAAAGCTGGTGACTGGATAGATCAACTAACCACAGAAAGTCTCTTTAGAAGATTCGTTGGAACATTCAAGTCTTCTACCAGTAAGACATCAGTTCACCGCCTCCACTATATTTTGAGTGTGATTGTTTGAATTTAATGTATTTGAATTTAAGTTATTTGTTAATGTAATCCGTTGATATTGAATTGAATCGACAGACTTAAAAGTTTTGATTTTTATTATACAACAAGAATTCAACGAATTTTTAGCACTCGTGTGGTGTAGCTCGCCTTCTGTAGTTGATTGTCAACTGCCACTCTACGGATACCTTGTTTAAGTAATTTTTCAGTTCGTTTTGACATGATGATTTTAACAGATGGTAAATTACGTCATCTGCAAACAAACAAAGATGGCTGCTCTGACTCCCAAATCATTTATATGGGTGATTGTAAGTGAAGTTAAACTTTCAAAACGCTGTAGAAATAACACCACTGGTCAGAATGACGTCGAAGTGCAACGGAGTATTATCGGAGAAGGGGGGGAACTTAGGGCAGAAGATAAAAATAGTGTGGAAACGGATCAATAGATGGCACTGTATGCGTCAGAATATGTAAATGTAAACCTGTCATGCGCACGACCCATTGAAGTTGGTGTAAACACGCCAGGTACATTGCTTTTCCTCCTTTCGCGTCTGCGACGTTCGCCACGACTGTCTCAGTGCAGGATCGCGCTCTGCTTGTGAAGCTGTATTACAAGAATGGTGACTGTGCATAGGTCACTCTGCACAAGTTCCGGATACTGAAGGGTTTGAAGAAACGCGTTGGCCCGATGAGTGCCGTGGGTCTGGAGAAAATGATTTTAAAAGACGAGCTTTTTTTGTTGTGTGACCTGGTAGAGGGGGAAACGAATTTATTCAATGTCAGTGGAAGCAGTGGCCACAGCAGTGCAGGAGACGAGTGGTGGTGTGCAAACGTGGTGTGCACGGAGAATTGCCCGAACATTGGACATAATCCTGAGCACAGTGCGTAAAATCTTACGAGACATCCTTCTTTGCTATCCATTCAAAATTACCCATGTGCACGAGTTGCTTCCTGCTGACCTGCCGGCAAGAGATAATCAACACACAGAATTGTCGAATATGGGCAACGGAAAATCGACACGCAAATCAAATTAAAATGGCTCTGAGCACTATGGGACTTCACTTCTAAGGTGACCAGTCCCCTAGAACTTAGGACTACTTAAACCTAACTAACCGAGGGACACCACACACATCCATGCCGGAGGCAGGATTCGAACCTGCGACCGTAGCCGTCGCGCGGCTCCAGACTGTAGCGCCTAGAACCGCTCGGCCACCACGGCCGTCGTCACGCAAATCAACCAGTACCACTTCATCCTGAAAAGATCACTGCGTGGTGCGGGTTTACGGCATCCTTTATCATGGGGCCATATTTTTTCCATGAAGAGATGCTTCCGGTCGTGTCAGCTGTACCGCGCTATGAGTGTCTTGTGCGCAACCACGTCATTCCAGCTCTCCAACAGCGTGTATGGGATCATTTATATGCAAGATGGCGCACCTCAGGATACTGCCAATCCAGATAAGCAGCTGCCGAAGCCCATTTCGGAAATGCTAGAATTATCAGCCGCCATTTCTCTACAGCCTGGCCGCCCCAATCACCTGATCTTGATCCGTGTGACTTCTGGCTGTGGGGCTATTTGAAAGATATTGTGTTCAGTGTTCAGATTGCAAACGTAGCTGCTTCGAAGGCACGCATTGCACAACACATTCTGAACGTAACCCAGGAAACACTTGGATCAGTTGTGCAACATGCTATGTCTCTGTTTCATTTTGTTGCAGAAAACGGTGGACAGCGTATTGTACACGTTTTGCGCTAGTCACGCGGAAATTAATAATCCGATGCCTTCTATGTGGTTTTTGGCCTCAGGACAGTTAAAAACCGAATTTTCCCATCTGATGTGATACGACCTTGCCGTGGTGGATGGGCTTACGTAACTAACAGTATCACACCTGTACACCCATGCACCCTGAGTAGTGCAGTTTAACGTCAAACGTACACCTCAGGCATTGTTGCAGCATTCATTTGTCATTTGTAGTCGACCACTATTAAATTATGATGCTTACAGCGCCATCTGTTGCTACATTTTGTAGCTATTTTTCTTCTGCCATAGGTTTTCCTCCTCTGATAATATTCCGTTGAAATTTGACATCTTTGATCAGTGGTGTTATTTCTACAGCGGTTTGATAGTTTAGTTCTGATCACCCTGTAGATTAGGAACAGAGGGTCTGGAACATTTTCTTGTGAGATACTTCAGGTAACACTTCAGCTTCAGTCTGTGCGTTTTTATCAGGTACTTTGGACTGTGACCTGACAGGAAATCGAGTCGCACAACTGAGACAGTCCATGCGCACCCAGTTTCATTAGAAGCTGTTTGAAGAAGTGTCAGAAGCATCCTGGATATCTATAAATATGGGGAATGTGCAGGCCACAAAGTATTCGTAACTATACCTCTAAGGATTGCAGTCATATGACTGCACTTGATTAGTTCCATTACAGACAACCAGGCTTTTTTTTTTACACACTGAATCTGAATACCCGCCCGAACTCTCGGTCCAATAACTGGAAGCTAATTTAGATGTATGTACATTCACATAATTTAGGATTTGCAGGGTACTTACTATCAGCTTAGCTTTTGGGAAACGGTTCTGACTTTGCATTTGATAGCGGAAATAAGACAAGAATGAACAAGACACGTTGTTAGGAATTGTAGAGAGAGAAAAAGCGTTACACAGTCTGAAATGGTGCTAGACATTTGAAGTTCTCAGGAAAACAGGTAATGCTATATGGGCAGATGATCAATACAGACTTCACAGAAGAACCAAGAGATGAAAGTAATGGAAGACCAAGAATCTAGTTCTCGAATGAAAAATGTGCATGACATATGCAAAATAGATGAGGCACATCAAGGGCGATTTAAAAAGCAGATTAGTACCAGTGGACCTTTTCGCCCGAAATAAGTTTGCTAGAACCAAACTTCGGCCCTAATTTGAGACAGACATTTCTGAGGGTATATATATATATATATATATATATATATATATATATATTCGTTAGCTGTTGTTACATGAAGTAAATTGTTAAACACAGCGCAATGAGAACCACTGTGAAGTTCTTCAGCTCTGACTTCAGATGGGCATTAGGATCGATAACTTACATCGAAGCATTCTATTCAATGCCTACTATGGCGTAGTGACATCCCTTTGTTAGATGTTTTAGCACTTTCTTTAAACATGCTGCTTGCGGTTCCCAAGGTAACATCCAAGTAACCAGAACTTGCCACCGGTGGGACCTCATACTGGTGGTCACTGCCTAACAAATCACCTATGGGGAGGCTGACGGACATAGCACCAATACATCTGGTGGTGCATATCGCGCTATTATCAGTGTCATTGCTGGAAGGACCATCCAGTGCCTCTGTTCCTGATCACTACTAGAGGCACTTCTGGGTGCCAGGGCCTACCTGTTTAGTGGAGCCAGGGTCAGTTGACTACGTGACTTCTGATAGTGCAGTACATTCCAGTGGGTCATTGCGAGTCATTATCTGATGTAGGATCGAGTACACTAACAGCGTGAAAGCATTTTCTCACACTACGTTCGTTTTCAGACTGCCAGACCGCAGCCTGTATGAATTCAGCAACGTTGCAGGAATAGTAGTCTTGTGGAGGACCTGATAGCCGAGCAGAAATCTGGAGACAGTGGAATTCCTCTGCCATTGGCACTAGGCGTCAGACATAGAACTGTCAATCTTAACGAATCAATGTTTATGTGCTAATAATGTTATATTAAACTTGGAAGATGCTCTACAGGTTCCACAACGCTATCCTAACAAAGCATAGAGTGTGTACGGTACCTCTAGGGTGCTATAGGAGGATATCTAAATTAGGAGATCTTCCAAAGAGTTACTGATGACGTAGAAGTTTTTACTGTGTGTTAAAACATCTAAGAATAACTTTCATGGTAATTGAGAGAGTTGTATAGGAAAAAACTGTATAGGAGGAGACTGGAATATATTCAGCAAATAATTGAGATCGTGTAGTTGCTACTTAGATGGAAAGGAATTCGTGGTGAATCTCATCGAACTATCGTAGGTCTGATGGAGGATTTTTAACAACAGCATATGATGGGGTAGTAACATTATATCGATCGTTTGATACAAGATTTGCCCCAAGTTCATATAGCTGATGAAAGTATTTTCCTTGATAGTGAAGGTAATATGCACGTAAGATGGAAATCTAGTAATGCCCATCAAATAGACACGGAACACTAAGAGATCTCTCTAGTCCCTGTTAGTCACTTCTGAATGCCGTTTTGGTTCGGAAAACGTCTAATTGCCTACAATGAACGTGTGGAAAAATTCCGCAACACAGAGACATCAGCGATACACGCCTACAGCTATGTGCATCTGTTTGAACATCTTTCTAGGAAATGAGAATCGTACAATTTAAATAAGTTGCATTCATTGCACCAGCGACCTGCAATGAACAGGTACTAATAAACGAGTCTTTTTTACTCATAATCTAGATTGAACTATACAGCTATCCCACCAGGTGCAATCTTCTCTTGCTGGACTGGGTTTCAGGTAAGTTTCCACGAAGCAGAAAATCAGAGTGGAACAATTTATGGAGACAGAATTCAGTATTTTGTCCATCTGTCAGACATCCTTCGTTTCAGTGTCTCGTGGACTAGTTTCACGTAAACGCTTTAAATTAGCTAGAACTTGAGAACTGTTGCGTATCAACTTCAGCATTTACAGTGGAGATCGAACGTTTGGAAATAATTGTGAATGGACTTACTGGATGTGGATATAGCAAGCGGTAGGCGCTCCCTGGATCTTGTCCCGCCCTGCCCTGTGTTGACAGCGACCAATCCACAGATGAGCGAGGCTGGTCTGCAGACGAAGGCGGCGAAGCAGCCAGCAGGTGCTTCTGGCTTTTGGTCCTCTGCAATTGCGGCGATATTATTGTTACTGAGTCGTCACTCTTCGCAGGGCTCTGCTCCCGTCGAAGACGAGGAGACTTACAGGGAGTTGCCGCATCGATGTGGCCACTCTGCAACGTCGACGGCAATGCGCGTCAGGCACCAAATAATGCTCCCAAGAGTATTTTCAGGGACAGTCTAACCATTATCTCAGCAGACGTTTTAGATGATCAACGAGGTTTTCGAGAGACTCAAATCCTCCAACGATTTGTAACAAAGTACTAGCCTTGAAGCTGTGACTACTAACACAGACCATTCGTGTACACACACCCTGTTCTTACCAGTGAAATTCTTTTCTGAGCAGTAAGTATGAGCAATTTTCAAAACACACAACAATGCCAGGAGAATAACTAAAAACAATAGTCAATCTCTGACAAAACACTGTTGATCTTGCTTCACTATGTAAGTACGTTCACTTATCGCATATGGACACCGAAAACAGCATTGATAATTACTGTAACCAGAAAAGGAGGTAATCGAAGCATTTGGCGTATGGTGCTATAGAAGGATGCTGGAAATTACGTGGACTACTAATGAAAGAAGTAAGGTTCCCAGCAAAATTGGCGTAGAAAGGAACATATGGAAAACACTAACAAGAAAAAATGATAAGAGATCAAGGAAGAACTCCATGGTAGTAAAGAAAGCTGAAGAATGCGCAAACTATAGGGGAAAACAGATTGGAAAACATGAAACAAGTAATTCAGGGCGCAGGTTTCAAGCGATACTCTGCAATGATGAGGTAGTCCAAGACGAATCCGTGGAGAACCACAATGAACTTATCATAATATCGACGACTTAAGAAAACTGTACCATGAAACAAGATCTACACAAATTAAGTTTATTCAAAACAGCACTTTCTACCGAGAAATAAAATTATACATTAAACTGCCGAAGAAGATTAAGGGGGGAAGGGGGGGGGGGGAAATATTCATGAAAAGCCTACACTATTTAAAAGATGCACCAAATCCACAATTCTGAAGATACAGAAATGAAATTTTGTACCATGCTTTGGATTAAATTAACACATGTGCTGATAAGCGAATTGGATTATACGTATTTAACTTTTTTGAACGGACTTTAAAAACTTTGTTTTCGAAAGAATAATGCACGTACCTTTTTCTCAGGAACTGTTCAGAAGATTACTACAAAATTTTCTGTTTAATCTCTTTGCACATGGTAAGCTTCTGTAATGAGGTTCTTTTAATGTGTCCAACAGGAGAATTTTAGTGATTTTTTTAAAGTGTAATTCTGTAAGCAAACATAAAATCCATGCAAAATTCAAAGGATTTTACCACATATCTCAGTTCACACTCAGAAGTTTCAATTTACTCTTGAGACAATATTTATTGGGTTTATTGAAATAAGTATGCAAAACTTCGTATTTCTGACCTTCAGATACTGATAAAAAGATATATAATCATTAAAAAAAACGTAATTTTCAGGAAATTCAATTCTGAAGTTCACCCTAAAGTTTTTCTGATGTCACCTCTTGAAAACGCCCCAGATTTGTACTCAGGGTGTTTCATCCTCTCAGGTCCTCTTTTCTGGTTCCTTATTTTCTTCCTTCTTTCCTTTATCAGGTCTTTAACTGACTTTTCAGCTGCAGAGAGGCACTGGAACCCATTTTTCTCAATATGTCTTGACTGACCTTTCCTATCTTAAAATCCAGTGTCTCTAATATCTTCACCTTCCTAACGTTCCAGTCATTAAATACAACAGCGTCGTAAGTTGCATTTCTGGTAACTGTAGCAGATGAAAAATATGGTTTTAGGGTCTCGTTTCCATGTAAGTAAATTTAGAGACTCATTTTGCAATAACGCACTTGTTTAGAAGATCATCGGGCTGAAACCTTTAAGTGGGCTTGACAATGTCCAGGATACAATTTGGAAGCCTCTCCTTGTTAATGTAGAGGTTGTCATCCCTCAGAGCCTGTAGATATTTACGTTAGTTAATGTTGCACAGATAATGAATGGGATGTCTTGCATTCACTAAAATCTGCAAACGCAGTGTCTCTCTTTCCCTATTGAATGATGAAAGAATGGAACACTTGCGCACACCTCCATCAGTTGCAAAATGCAAAACCAGAGTTGTTTCTTCCTAAATTAAGCAGCTGGTTTGGTATATTTTCTAACAGTCACGCATTACCTATAAAAGTAGTGAGTATGCACCATAGCCTTCTAGATATATCCCGTCCAAGTTTACTTGAAACTAATCCATGGAATCTTTGGTCACGGAAATATTGTATTTCTGCTTCAAGAAGTGGACGTAGCAGGACGGTCGCGTCACAAAATTAATGGATGCGATTTCATCACTGAAACTTTGTTAACTCACTGACGATGAGTTCTAGTTGAAAACTGACATTCTCAGTTAATTTCATTTGTGTCCCCCCTTAAAGAGATTGCTAAAACGTACTTATTTGGAAAGACAATTAACACGATATTGGGTGTTGGTTATGGTAAGCTGCATACCCGTATGAAGCGCAGGACCATACTTTAGTGACCAACGGAGTCAGGGAGAACCCCAAAAAAATCAACCAGATTAGTTTAAAACAAGGATAATACCATGCAATGCATATTTATTATTTAATGAATGTTAATAAGGGTAGCTCAACTGAGCATAGAAGAAGTGGGTACCACATCATTCTCATAGATGTTTTAATGGGAGAAGGGATATTCTGATTACATATTGAAAAAATGACCATTGTAACAATGATTTATTGTCCTTAAACATGACAATTACCCACTGATACATTGAGAGTCATAATTCACAAACGCACAAGGGATTACAACTGAAGTGTAACCTTCGCACAGGTAAGTGAGGAGGCTGAAACAGTGTTACTTTAATAATGTGCGAACATGGCCAGCGACTGCGTAAGTTGTTGGTTAAATGTAGAAAGCACACTAAAAGGTGGGATTGAATACCCTGAGACTGCCACAACGCGCATTGAGAGTAACAAGCTGGATGCATGCCTTTGAGTCTGCACACTCGGCTCCTGAATGGAGCGAGTTAACTTCGCGTCCAAAGGGCGTCCGTGCGTGCAGTGGAGACTCGTCTTACCCAGCGGGTAGCGCGTGAATAAATCAGACGGTGGCAGTAGCGGCTGGAGCTTCAGATTCAGCTGTCTCTTGTAAAGACGTCCTAGTTGCAACAAGGCTCGTCTCGTCAGGCATCTCTAATGAAGTCTCACTTCTGTCCTAAATTCTGCGAAGACCTAAAGCGAAGGCAGTTCCTTCTCGCTCATACGTAGCTCTGCTTTTTTTGTCAGAGCAGAAACTGTATGGCCAATGGTGGTTAAGTTTACGATCCAAAACCAGTGAAGTACAAGTTAAGATATAAAACAATCCCCTAGTCTTGGGGATTTTTGCTATGTTGAAGTAAATAGTGCTCTGATGTGCGGAGAAACGCAGGAAAATCTTTCCCACTCCGTGGTACAGTTCTGAATAGAGGCTATCCAACGCTCTGCACTAACACACAGTGAAGAAGTGCGGGCTCTCCAGAAAATAATAGTATGGCCCAATCAGCAAGCTTGTCTGGAAGTTCAAACCGAATGTTATTCTGAGACGATGTAACGAAAATTCACACGGCCTCCGAGAAGTCACATCTGGTGAGGGATTTTTATCTTGCTAAAAGGCATCTATGAAGAATTCGATGTTTCTTCCAATAGAAGAAAAAGGCATCCCATATACCGCCTGCAGAGTGAGCTGGGATACAGGAATGCTAGTCGGACTGCCTGAAGCTGTGACTCAGCCAAGATCTCAACGTTTTTATGATGGCCAACTCCTCTTAAAAGAATTCTTATCTCGTGCAACCAGCTTGTAAGTTTTCAATTATTTGGAACCTCCACTGTACTACAGAGGAAACAAACACAAAGTGAAGTGGAAACAGCCACTGCTGATGCTAAGCTAATTCTGCAATTTCAGAACAGTGTAACTGATCTACTACTTTATCAGGAAAATTTACGTACCATTCTCCCAAATGAGTTAGTTGACACTTTCACAAAAAAGTAGCCATCTTACAACTACCTATTTTTCTAAGCTATTAACTCTCTACACTGAAGGATTATTTACTTAACACAGAAAGGTCATGGTAAAAAAAAAGAGGTAGCGACAAGCCGAGAGGTAGCGACAAGCCGAGAGGTAGGACTACATCACGGCAGGAGCGTCACCTGCAAGAAGTGAATATAAGCGTCGCTCCTGCCAGCCTCGGCCGGACATTAGTGGACCATTAGGATGGCCTAGCAGAGTGTGCTACGATATCAGATTGTGGTGATCCATATGCATTGATTGTTTGAACATTGTGTATAGCCACGACTGATTTATGTTGCACGTCGCCCATCGAGTGCGACACCTTTGTAGATTAAAGTTAAGTATTGTCAATCCGCTTTGTAGAAATAAAATTACTAATGTTATTTGCTTGAATTATTGTATAGCATTCCAAGAACCCAGCATTCCTTTGGCACCCTATACGAGACAAGTGGGCAAGACCCAACAATAACCAACATCAACGTAGAAACTCCTGTACAGAGTGTGCCGCTATTTATAGGGACAATGAATATTCAGGAACATGCAAATATTACATACATAACGATGGAAAATCTTCCAGAAATAACGAAGACTAAATATCAATGAACCGTATGTGACATCCGACAAGTGATGGAAGGAGACGATGCGACCGAAAGCAACACTTCAGTAACGTTTTCGACAGCCTAAATTTCCGCATAGGAGTAGTAGTTGGCAGCTAGTCTTCCGGGGTATGCTTGGCATTATAGTGCTCTCGGACCTTCTCCAGGACGTCAGTAAGCGCCATAATTTGCGCAAATTTGGCTGTGAAAGTGACACTGCTGGATCCATGTTCGGCACGTCAGTACTGAACTTACCACAAATTCACTATGTAAAAACCTTTGCAATTCGCACGTTTATTTATGTACCCCCCAATGCATCAAAAGTACTTGCACACCCGTGTACAATGCGAAACTGACCACTAGATGTCACGAGAAGCGGACCCACCAGTGTAAAAGTAGGCGTAGGGTATTTATAATTTCAGTAGGAAAGCAGCAGCTGCGAAGTGGGTCCGTCAGGAAATCTCAGTCAGTGACTCCAAGTGCGGTTCAAGTGAGTAACGAATCTACAAGGGAAATACCAATCTTTATGCAGATGCTTAAATCGGCTATTGATAATGTGACTGAAGCGGAAACGCGAAAAAACACCTAGAGCTACAAGACCAGACAGATCTGATGATGTACTGACGCAGAGGGACCGTCGAGCATTGTAGAGGGTGGTTGTAAAAAAATTACATGAAATCAGCGGAAGGACTCACTCGTGAGAAGTGCTACCAGCAGTACAGACAGCACAGTGATTGTGCATACGGAGTTAAAAAGAATAGTGTACCAAAGTCCAGCAGCTCCTCATAAGTCACACGTTTTTGTAGTCAAGGCTAGGCAACACTTGAAGTGGTGTAAAGAATGACACGACTGGACAGCTTGATAAGGGCAAAGGACTAGGGCACAGAATAATTCCCACTCGCTGAATGGAGCATTATAGGGCTCCAAGTGGTGTGTATGAAAGGTAAGTATAATCGTTCAATCCACTGTTTAAGGAGACGAAAGACAGGTTGATAGTTCTGACATGCAGAGGATTAGGGCATAAGGCAAAGCAAAAAATTTGGCTACAGTGACTAGGTCAGTGGAATAAAAAAACACCACCATTATAGGAAATACCAAACACACCTGCAGAGGACGTATCATTAGAGGTACCTGATCTTCCCCTAAACCTTTAGAGGCGGCATACATGGTGCAATGGTTGAAATGTGTCATTCCCAGCATTCTTGCTTCTGTCTTTTTGTGAAGTGACAGACCCGGGCACAGAGCCATTTAAAGGTAATGAAATGCTCGACTGATGGATGTTACTTATGGCATTGGAGAACCTGCCTACGATCTCTAATGGCCTCAGCAATTTCGACGTCCACCAAGATATTACCTTCCAAATGGGCATTCCAATGAATATGGGATCGCTAAGTCGGCTGCTTATAGTATGGCTGCTGTTGCTTTCTGGACAGTCTCGTCAGTGCCTCCATTTTGAGGTGATCTCAGAACAAAAGTGGGTTGAAACGATCCCATTTGGCATTGTGGAGAGCCCACCTAGTCAGACACCCAGGGGAGTGGTGCTGAGGGAGGTACAGGAAGCTTGGGAAATGGTACCACATAAATCATTGTGGAACCTCCAGTTGATGAATGGGAGAAGACCAGGGATGTTAATAGAGTGATCAATGGGCGAGTGAGTTCCATGTGTCACACTCAAGCGAGTATAGGCAGCAGTATTCAAGTGAGAGGTCGCGATCTGTCAGGATGTTTTCAGTGTCCTTACCACAGCCAGTGATCGTGGTTTTACCCCACGAAGGGTTATGGGCTCCGAAACCGACCAAGATTAGGAAACATGGGGGACCTGAGAAACCAATGCAGGTAATGTATTCTGAGGCACTCTTCCACTGGGAGGGAGATAAACATTTCAGTTGGCAAAATCCTGAAATGCCCTTACCTGAACCGCTACAGCCTCGAAAATTTCATTAAGAAGCCAACGTTCGTTATATAGAAAGATCAGAACTCCACCTGACACTCTGTCAAACAGCACGATTCTTAAATTATACGCAGTAGCCATGAAGGGCAGGGTCCACATTGCTGGAAACCAAGTTTCCTGAAAGGCAATACAGAAAGCAGGGGAGGAGCTTAAGAGATGGCGCAGTTCAGACAGGAGATCGAAAAAAAATTGCTGTAATTTCTTTCACCTTTCAAGACTATCTTCACTATGACCAGCAGCCTGTGGCTCCTTCATCCACTGGCTGATATCTGATTGCAGACTGGCAGAAACCTTTGAGGGAAATGCCCAAGCGACCCCTTCCTGTCGTGAGAAGCCGAATGAGGTTGATGTATTTCCAGATGGGGGACAGGAATCGGCATCTCCGCTAGGTAGGGAGCTATTGCTGCCAAAGTGGGTGTGGGAGAAGCAGCAGGAGGAAACCCTCCAACCATCAGAAGGGCAGGCATGGTCGAGCACCCCTGAGGTCTCGCTGTAGGTTGCGTGATGGAGGTGAGTAGCATTGACAGAGAGGATGACACTGTCATAGCTGTAGCATATGATGCTGTCACGCATGCAGGATGTAGGCTTTCGTACTTTTTCTTTGCCTCTTGGTATGTCAGTCTGTCCACGGTCTCACATTCTTGTCCTTTCTCTCTGAAAGACTGTACAATCTGGTGAGCAGGTAGAATGGTGCTCTCCACAGTCGATGCAAACAGGGATTGAGCACAAGGAACAACATAACAGTGGTAATCGACAATCCCTACAGACTGTACTGGTATTGCAGCGTAAGATCATGTCCCTGAACTTCATACCACTCTACTTGGGGAGGGGGAGGAGGAAAACACAGTTTAACATCACATAGATATACCATTACCTTTATCTTTTCAGGCTACGGATCGCCCTCAGAGGCTACGATTAACGCCCCACTCGCAGCCTTATTGTCCTTTTCCCCCTATGCCCCATCTCTCCATGACAGCGCGCAGCTCCTCCTCTGACTGCAAGACGAGGTCGCGATGGAAAATAATGCTCTGGACCATATTTAGACTATTATAGGAAATGATAGTCACCTGAATGTTTCCCAGCTTGGAACGAGCAAGCAACCCCTATTACTGGGCAGGAGACGCTTTTTTATGAAAATTTACCCAATGTTCATTTTGAAGATGGCTGCAACTTCCACAAACTTATCCGTTATAGTCTCCACAAAGAATAAATGCTTGTGGCCAAAAAGGAATCCCCATTCGTCCTTGTACAAACCAGGTATTGGGCTGACTGTCTCCGTTTGTCGCTTAGCCCAACTTTCCACCCACAGTGAAGCCAGGGAAGGAAACCTTGAGGTCTTCGCTCTCTGCATTGAACGAGTTCTTTCCTTCTGTGGAGACTACTAGAGTTTTATGACCACCAGGAAGACGAAGTCTTATCCATTTATACTACCTTATTGGAAACGAAGGATGCTATTGTGGAAAGGCAGAAAGGTGAAGCAGCCACCACACTGGGTGACCTCTTCTGCACAATCCACTCTTCTGAAAAATTTGGAAAAGTGGTGGCAGGTCAAACCCAACAATGAAGACCATTTATTTATTAACTAAAAGATGTAGAGAGCGCTGGAAGTGAAATGGATATCTAGGGTCCTAAATCATGTACTGGGCCCATGCAGGGTCTACACCACTAAGAGCATTATATGGAAAGGTAGAAGGAATAAAGGAACATACTCATCGAAGAGTTGAGAGACCCTCTGTATCTTCCTTTCCTTCTCATAAACCAGCTAACATGGAGTTTTGGTTGTGGCAATTAACCCACGCAGGCGGCAGAACACAGGGGCTCCCCAGATGGAGACTGTGTCCACAATCATAGAAAAAAGGGTACTCTGTACAACACGTAAATGTACCTAAGATGCAACACCAAAAACACTTCAGGAATGGAGAAAGATACAGTTCCACATCACATTGCTAAGCCATAACCTTCACATCTCTGGAAGGATAATCCTCCGAATGCCAGAATAAATGTGCCAGTATCGGTTGATTTGTCTTTGTGCCTTTGTGAAACACGCTGAATAAAGTAACCATATGGATACTGGGATACGTCTAAGATGGTCATAGGCACTATGAGCCGCAGACTTGACAGCAGAAGAGTTACGATCAACAGCGAACCCGACCCCATCTTACTCAGAGTGTTCACTTCACCAAACTTGTCTTCGATAGTTTCCACAAAAAGTAACGGCCTGGTGGCGTTAAAACTGTCTGTTAGACCTGATGCAGACCAGGTAGTGGGGAAAGGATTTCACCCCAAGCTGGCAAGCCTGGTCTCCCTCCTAGGGGCAGTCAGGCAGATGATGTCACAGGGTCATTAGAATCAGGTTTAAAAGATCCATCCCCGACCAAGGAGAGAGCCGCAGAAGAAAATTTTTTTAAGCTTAATGAGTTTCATATGCAAAGCGTTCGGCCTGATACCACCCATTCCAATGGTGGGCTTTCCCCATGGGCACCTCTCATCCATATCAAGGGCTGTGTGGCATGGCAGCCGTTGCCGGGAGTTTGCATGCTCCAAAATGACAAGCAGCCATTCTTAGGCATTCGCAGGGAGGCAACAGCTCAGGTACCAATTGTGATCCCAAATGCGTACCTAGTAGCTCCATCCCACAGATTGGCTACTCTGCTGGCTATATGGCATTTAAGGACAACGGCGTCGAGGTAGAGACGGAAGTGGTGTTAAGGCCACACTTCTAAGACACTGCTGTTTTTCCCTAGTTGGCTCTCACAACAGAGACGAATTTTAGAGGAGGGAGATAAACCCTAAAGGGGGACCTAAAAAACACCGAGAAGGAAAGAGAGGTAAAACGAACAAAAGGAATAAAACTATAAGAGCAAAACCCAGAAAGGTAGCCAGGGCAATGTAAGCGAGGCACGAAGAGAGGGGGAAGGAAGAGGCGGAGGAGAGGGAGCAAGGACACGAAGGAGCACAGGGAAGGGAATGCAACCCAGGAAGGAAGAAAGGATCACGGAAGTTCAGGGCCCCGTGTGCAGCATGCACCCACTCGTGGAAGAGCCTTGAGCCTCCCGAGGGGCATTCTTGAATGCTAGTTAATAGCACTCTTAGCTTAACAGAGCCAGAAAGCAAGAGAGAACGAGCAGGTTTATTTATGAGTTCCTTGTATACTGTTCTGTGAACCATTGAACCAATCAAAATGCAGCCACACTGTGAATGCCGTTCTCTAAAAGAGGATGAGATCGTTTACTCTCGCAAGCAGTTGAAAATCATCCTGATTACTGCAAACCGATTGGAAGCTGCTGTGGATTGTCGTGTTGGGATAGGTCCAGAGAAACATGTACCCCAGATACCGAAGGTATCTTAAGTACTACGCTCTCCTGCGGACCCTATGTCCCCTGCACAAAGAACTAAATCCATCATAACTCGTCCCCATGGCTGCGTGGCTTATCAGTAATAGGATGCAAGTTAAATAAGGCAACTAGTGCGTAGCTGGAAGCCGTAAGGTGCTGAGAAGGAAAATTGGATGTTTGTACCAGTAGAGCACTTATTTGAAATAATCAGTTAAAAAGAGTTACCTAAAATTTAAGATACTCCACTTTGCTTTTCATTACAAAACGCTTACTGATGGCAGCAGAAGGAATGAGTTACAACTCAAAGAATTCGAAAATAGAACACTTCTCTATTAAAACATTTAAGCGAATGAGCAACAATTTAAAAACATTGAGATATCAATAACTTAACTGCAAGATATACATAGAGGTGAAAATTGGATAATCGCTTCCGCTGCCCCTGGTTCAATCATTATCAGATAAATAATACAATAACAGAACAAAATTACATTACACACATTGATCAGAAGCAAAATTCAAGGACATATAAGAATCGCCCCAGATGAACTAGTGAGTGGTCATAACCAATCAAAATCCAAACAAGTGAGCACAATACAACTTTCAGGTACAATTAAGAAAATGGGAGCGCAGCTATTGCACGAACAATGGGGCTCAAAATACTGAACTTTAAGCAAAGCCCACAGAAAGTATCCAAGAATACCTTTTCACGAATCGAAGTACAAGCAAATGCCCAAATTGCGCCAGAAGAAATTTTAGTAGTGGCAGTTATTAGGGAAAGAAAATTTACGCTTCAAAGAAAAGTTTAAATGACATTTAAACAAACAAATTAAGAAAGATAGCAATGACAGAGTCTGAAAAAATTCAACTGGCCCATGCTTAGCAAAATAACTTCACTCCATCCAACACGCAAATATGGCCAACACCTTCCAGGTCAATGGGCCCAAAAAAAGAGGAACCACTAGGAAACTTGAGCTTGCATGTGCAATTTTCACGTGGGGCACACGCTTGATTAACGCATACGCATCAAAAGGCAAGTGCTACCGTTGCACGTAGGCAAGAAACACTAACGCCGTTACCGGTACTCCTCCCTTGAAAGTGGGTGCACTTAACCGCTGAGCACAAGCACGCTGCAGAACCAGGCAAGACGTTCAAGAAACAAATCCATATGTGACTGCTGCTCCACTCTGTCCGTATACCCACGGACGGAGCAGCAAAAGAGAACCAAGGCCGTGTTGTAACTCTAGTGTCGTGTTTTTCAAGCAACTGACCTTAGCAATGCAAGACCCACTTAACAGACAGCGCAATGCGGAGAAATGCTCATCAGTTTACAGCCCCACGGAACGACCACTTGTCGCTGCTCAGGAACTAGCGGGAAGGTGGAACTGAGCAGGAGATAAGGTAGGTGGTCGCGTGCACGCCTTCTCGCCGCACGTCAGGAGGGAGGTTACATAGCGACCGCCAAAGGTGTAGCATCGGACTAGCGATGACAACTCTATAGAGCGAACGGCTGACAAGGGAAACGAAGACTAGGGAATACTCATCTCCCTAACCAACAACTTCCAGGTACTGCCTTTGAGTGAAGCTGAAAGTGAGCCAGTAAGACTTGCTTCGCCTGTTCCAAAACCTGCCGCGCCCTGTGCCAAGAGGTGGCGAACGCAGCAGGATAGTGTGTTATTCGTCCATAGTTTAAATGTGCAGCCCCCTTACAGAAATGGCAGAGAGGAGTGAGAGGGCAGAACAGTTGCACTCCGTGTTGTAACACGTCCGATTTATGTATCCCGCTCGATCGGGATCTGATAGCTGCCCAAATAAATATTAATTAATGTGACCGTGTACCTAATGGGGCTGGCAATCGGATTTGACTGCTACGGAGTTGTTACATTCCATTTTGTCCTTCTCAAATGCTGTAATAATGAAATGTCTGCTAACAAGGAGAACAACAACACAGCTTCTCTAATCAAGACCTATATTCGTCTCAAAAACACAAGAAAAAGGAGACAGCCACTGCCTTCGTCATACATATTTAATCACGGCTAATCTCAGCACAGGCTTCTTCGTTATTCATAATCGTCACACGCAAATTCAATCACTGTAATCCAACACTGCAATCCAAATGATGCCGGCGCGGTAGACGCGAAACCAAATAAATATCGTCACAAAAATATCACTGATCACTCTCGTAATTAAACTTCTTCACCTTCCCGTATTATTCTAACACAAAGGGGTTAAACCGCGGCGATGGCCACTCCCTTTGTCGGTAATCCTTGCCGACATCAACCGGTCTCCACACGGTGCGGCCCGCAACCAGGGAACAGGCTGACAACTCTCACTCGCTCTCGCAACCCGACACTATCGATTGTTTGCCCTTTCGACCTGTGCCGAGTGCAAACTTATAGTAAGGGCCTTCGGACCCCTTACAGTGTGTATGCCTGGAGGCTTCGTTAAAAATGCTGAAAAGGCTATTCGCGCAGCCATTAAAGGAACATGATGCAAACAACTGAAAATTGTGGTGCACATTGGAACAAACGATGCCTGCCTGTAGATGAATTATTGGGTTGTATGGATGTGTATACTAGTAAACGACAGATGAAAACGATAGGGCAATAGCTGACGACGTTCATCGATAGGAAGAGACGTATAGGTCTCAGGCCATCGTCTTCATCTACAACTCCGCAGCTGACACTTTAGTGCCTGACGGAGGGTTAATCGCACCACCTTCCGACTAATTCACGATCTTGCGACACTAACGGCACGTGGCAAAAACGAACACCGATGTCTTTCCGTACAATCTCCGATCTCTCTTATTTTAGAACGGTTACCATTCCCCATGAATTAGGTGGATGTCAGAAAGTATTTTCGTATTCGGAGGCAAAAAGTTGGTGATGGGAATATCATGACAGGATCTCGCCACAACAAAAGAACATCATTGTTTTAGTGTCTGTCAACTCCAGAAGAGGGCGGAGAAACCCTACCATAGAAAGTGTCTAAGACTTGTTGGAACTGCTAACCGTCCAGCCAAGAAAACACAGTCTTCGGTTCGCCTCATCCACTACATTTTCAGTGTGATGATTTGAATTTAAGTTATTTGTTAACATACACTCCTGGAAATGGAAAAAAGGACACATTGACACCGGTGTGTCAGACCTACCATACTTGCTCCGGACACTGCGAGAGGGCTGTACAAGCAATGATCACACGCACGGCACAGCGGACACACCAGGAACCGCGGTGTTGGCCGTCGAATGGCGCTAGCTGTGCAGCATTTGTGCACCGCCGCCGTCAGTGTCAGCCAGTTTGCCGTGGCATACGGAGCTCCATCGCAGTCTTTAACACTGGTAGCATGCCGCGACAGCGTGGACGTGAACCGTATGTGCAGTTGACGGACTTTGAGCGAGGGCGTATAGTGGGCATGCGGGAGGCCGGGTGGACGTACCGACGAATTGCTCAACACGTGGGGCGTGAGGTCTCCACAGTACATCGATGTTGTCGCCAGTGGTCGGCGGAAGGTGCACGTGCCCGTCGACCTGGGACCGGACCGCAGCGACGCACGGATGTACGCCAAGACCGTAGGATCCTACGCAGTGCCGTAGGGGACCGCACCGCCACTTCCCAGCAAATTAGGGACACTGTTGCTCCTGGGGTATCGGCGAGGACCATTCGCAACCGTCTCCATGAAGCTGGGCTACGGTCCCGCACACCGTTAGGCCGTCTTCCGCTCACGCCCCAACATCGTGCAGCCCGCCTCCAGTGGTGTCGCGACAGGCGTGAATGGAGGGACGAATGGAGACGTGTCGTCTTCAGCGATGAGAGTCGCTTCTGCCTTGGTGCCAATGACGGTCGTATGCGTGTTTGGCGCCGTGCAGGTGAGCGCCACAATCAGGACTGCATACGACCGAGGCACACAGGGCCAACACCCGGCATCATGGTGTGGGGAGCGATCTCCTACACTGGCCGTACACCACTGGTCATCGTCGAGGGGACACTGAATAGTGCACGGTACATCCAAACCGTCATCGAACCCATCGTTCTACCATTCCTAGACTGGCAAGGGAACTTGCTGTTCCAACAGGACAATGCACGTCCGCAAGTATCCCGTGTCACCCAACGAGCTCTAGAAGGTGTAAGTCAACTACCCTGGCCAGCAAGATCTCCGGATCTGTCCCCCATTGAGCATGTTTGGGACTGGATGAAGCGTCGTTTCACGCGGTCTGCACGTCCAGCACGAACGCTGGTCCAGCTAAGGCGCCAGGTGGAAATGGCATGGCAAGCCGTTCCACAGGACTACATCTAGCATCTCTACGATCGTCTCCATGGGAGAACAGCAGCCTGCATTGCTGCGAAAGGTGGATATACACTGTACTAGTGCCGACATTGTGCATGCTCTGTTGCCTGTGTCTATGTGCCTGTGGTTCTGTCAGTGTGATCATGTGATGTATCTGACCCCAGGAATGTGTCAATAAAGTTTCCCCTTCATGGGACAATGAATTCACGGTGTTCTTATTTCAATTTCCAGGAGTGTAATTCCTTCACATTTAACTGAACCAACAATTTTTAAAGTTGTTTTTTATTGAGCAACAAAAATTTAACGGGCTTTTAGCAGTCATGAGGAGCAGCTCACTTTTTGTAGTTTAGTCTCAATTGCCACCATACAGATATCTTGTTTAAATAATTTTTTAATTCTTTTTGATATTATGATAATTTTAATGGACGGTAAATGACAGCGTCTGCAAACAAAGAGGGCTGCTCTGTCTCCTAATGCGTGTACGTATATTAGGAAAAGAGGCTCTGCAAAATTTCTTTGAGAGGAACATCACATACCACTTCAGCTTCAGTCTTGGGGTTTGTCAATCATTTCTGATTGTTACCTGACAAGAAATCAGGAATCAAATCTTACAGTTAAGACGGCACTCCATACGCAACCAATTTCATTAAAAGCCACTTGGGAGAGAAGTATCTAAGGCCTTCTGGAAATCTAGGAACATGGGGAATGATTCGTGACTATACCTCTAAGAATTACTGAGAGGTTTCCCCAAGTAAGTGTCCATTGGAAGGCTGCACCATACGGTGTGGTGGCCATGAAGTTGCGAGCCAGAGCTAAGGGTGACTTATTTCACTGCTACCGAAATAGCAAAAACCGATCGAATATAGGTACGAAGTGGTGATTAGCTACGTCGAACTATAAGACAGACGAGAGAGCACATATGAAAACCCAAAACAAATTCGATTTTATATCAGAGACAATGAAAGCCTTATACTTGGCTTTGTACTTACGACTATTACTCAAACGCCTTATGTGACAAAGCAAGTGTCTTGACTGGGCTCATCTAGTGCCAATAAGTACAACGAGATTTTTTCTAAATCTTTTTTGAATAACAGACCAAACTCTCAATCCGATGATCAAAAGCTAATTTAAATCTACGTACATTCACAAAATTTAGGATCTGCAGGGTACTATCAGTTTAGCTATGGGAAAGAAAGCCACAAGCGAAGCAGTTCTGACTTAATGCTTGATAATGGAAGGCAGACAAGAAAGAATAGTATACATTCTTAGGAATTTTAGAGCTGGGTAACTGTTACACAATGTAAAATGTTACTTCACCTTTGAAGTTCTCATAAAAACTGATAAACCTATACCGTCAGAAGTTAATATAAAGCACATACGAGAACAAAGAGCTGAAAGTAATAGAATACAAAGAACCAAGTTCTCGAAATAAAAATGTGCATGACGGGGATGAAAAATAGATTAAGTGAGGCAGTACTAGGTATTATGAGCTAATCAAGGGCGAATTGAAAACCATAATAGTACTTGCAAATAGTACGTTCCGCCCAAAAGTCGTCTGCAAGAATCAAACTTCAGCCTTAATTTGAGGCAGAAATTTATCGGGGTGTCTAGCAGATGAATCCTGAATTGTGAGAAGCAAGGACGACATTTAACGTACAGAAACATGTCTAAATGAGACTGAATGACGAAGAGGTTCTCCAAAGAATCGGAGATCAGAGAAACATGTGCTAGATGATAGGACATGTGCTAAGACCTCAAGGAACAGCTTTCGAGGGAACAGATAGCAGTAGATGATCTGAACTGTATAGTAAGACAGACTGAAATATATTCAACGAATAATTGAAGACGCTGACTCTAGGGGCCACTTAGATGAAGAAGAATTAGTGGTGACTCGCATCTAATTATCATAGGTGTGATGAGAGATTTGTCACACTAGCATATGACAGCAGTATCAGAATATCGAACACTAATATACGACTTGCCCGAAGTTCGTGTAGTCTATGAAATTAGTATTTTTCAATAATGACAGTAGCATGCAAATACCATGGAAATCTAGGAATATGACATCAGCCGGTCACCTAACAATAAGAGACCCCTGCCTCTGTAATCCATATTGGTCACTACTGAATGGGCTTTCGATTCTAAACAAGCCTTACATAGCCTGCGTTAAACATGTTGGAAATTTCCTCAACACAGTGACGTCATCAATATACGTCTGCAGATACATGAGTCTCTTCGATGACCCTTATTGGATATCAGAATAACATACAATTCAAATAACTTCCATTCTTCGCACATGCGACCTACAGCGAACATCTACTGGGAGAGAAAACAGTCTTTCTTCACATAACCTGGATAAAAGTGTGCAACTACCCCACCAGATGCACTCATTTGTGTACTGACGGATTGAAGTAAAATTCCACGAAGCAGGAAATCAGAGTAGAACTATTTACGAAGATAGACAACAGAATTTAGTTCACCTGCCCGATATCCTTCGTTTCGATGCTCTTGGGAACTATTTTCGTGTATACGCTTTAAATTCTGCATCACCTGACAATTGTCGTGAATCAACCTCAGCATGATGTTGTTGTTGTTGTTGTTGTTGTTGTTTTCAGTCCTGAGACTGGTTTGATGCAGCTCTCCATGCTACTCTATCCTGTGCAAGCTTCTTCATCTCCCAGTACTTACTGCAACCTACATCCTTCTGAATCTGCTTAGTGTATTCATCTCTTGGTCTCCCTCTACGATTTTTACCCTCCACGCTGCCCTCCAGTACAAAATTGGTAATCCCTTGATGCCTCAGAACATGACCTACCAACCTATCCCTTCTTCTAGTCAAGTTGTGCCACAAACTCCTCTTCTCCCCAATTCTATTCAATACCTCCTCATTAGTTATGTCATCTACCCATCTAATCTTCAGCATTCTTCTGTAGCACCACATTTCGAAAGCTTCTATTCTCTTCTTGTCCAAACTATTTATCATCCATGTTTCACTTCCATACATGGCTACACTCCATACAAATACTTTCAGAAATGACTTCCTGACACTTAAATCTATACTCGATGTTAACAAATTTCTCTTCTTCAGAAAAGATTTCCTTGCCATTGCCAGTCTACATTTTATATACTCTCTACTTCGACCATCATCAGTTATTTTGCTCCTCAAATAGCAGAACTCCTTTACTACTGTAAGTGTCTCATTTCCTAATCTAATTCCCTCAGTATCACCCGACTTAATTCAACTACATTCTATTATCCTCGTTTTGCTTTTGTTGATGTTCATCTTATACCCTCCTTTCAAGACACTGTCCATTCCGTTCAACTGCTCTTCCAAGTCCTTTGCTGTCTCTGACAGAATTACAATGTCATCGGCGAACCTCAAAGTTTTTATTTCTTCTCCATGGATTTTAATACCTACTCCGACTTTTCTTTTGTTCCTTTACTGCTTGCTCAATATACAGATTGAATAGCATCGGGGAGAGGCTACAACCCTGTCTCATTCCCTTCCCAACCACTGCTTCCCTTTCATGTCCCTCGACTCTTGTAACTGCCATCTGGTTTCTGTACAAATTGTAAATAGCCTTTCGCTCCCTGTATGTTACCCCTGCCACCTTCAGAATTTGAAAGAATATTCCAATTAACATTGTCAAAAGCTTTCTCTAAGTCTACAAATGCTAGAAACGTGGGTTTGCCTTTCCTTAATCTATTTTCTAAGGTAAGTCGTACGGTCAGTATTGCCTCACGCGTTCCAACACTCCTACGGAATCCAAACTGATCTTCCCCGAGGTCGGCTTCTACCAGTTTTTCCATTCGTCTGTAAAGAATTCGCGTTAGTATTTTGCAGCTGTCACTTATTAAACTGATAGTTCGGTAATTTTCACATCTGTAAACACCTGCTTTCTTTGGGATTGGAATTATTATATTCTTCTTGAAGTCTGAGGAAATTTCCCCTGTCTCATACATCTTGCTCACCAGATGGTAGAGTTTTGTCAGGACTGGCTCTCCCAAGGCCGTCAGTAGTTCTAATGGAATGTTGTCTACTCACGAGGCCTTGCTTGGACTTAGGTCTTTCAGTGCTCTGTCAAACTCTTCACGCAATATCATATCTCCCATTTCATCTTCATCTACCTCCTCCTCCATTTCCTTAATATTGTCCACAAGAACATCGCCCCTGTATAGACCCTGTACATGCTCCTTCCACCTTTCTGCTTTCCCTTCTTTGCTTAGTACTGGGTTTCCATCTGAGCTCTTGATATTCATGCAAGTGGTTCTCTTTTCTCCAAAGGTCTCTTTAATTTTCCTGTAGGCAGTATCTATCTTACCCCTCGTGAGATAAGCCTCTACATCCTTACATTTGCCCTCTAGCCATCCCTGCTTAGCCATTTTACACTTCCTGTCGATCTCATTTTTGAGACGTTTGTATTCCTTTTTGCCTGCTTCACTTACTGCATTTTTGTATTTTCTCCTTTCATCAATTAAATTCAGTGTCTCTTCTGTTACGCAAGGATTTCTACTAGCCCTCGTCTTTTTACCTACTTGATACTCTGCTGCCTTCACTATTTCATTCCTCAAAGCTACCCATTCTTCTTCTACTGTAATTATTTCCCCCGTACCTGTCAATTGTTCCCTTATGCTCTCCCTGAAACTATGTACAACCTCTGGTTCTTTCAGTTTATCCAGGTTACGTCTCCTTAAATTCCCACCTTTTCAGTTTCTTCGGTTTTAATCTACAGTTCATAACCAATAGATTGTGGTCAGAGTCCACATCTGCCCCTGGAAATGTCTTATAATTTAAAACCTGGTTCTTAAATCACTGTCTTACCATTATATAATCTATCTGAAACCTTTTATTATCTCCAGGGTTCTTCGATGTATACAACTTTCTTCCATGATTCTTGAACCAAGTGTTAGGTATGATTAAGTTATGCTCTGTGCAAAATTCTACCAGGCGGCTTCCTCTTTCATTTCTTAGCCCCAATCCATATTCACCTACTACGTTTCCTTCTCTTCCTTTTCCTACTGTCAAATTCCAGTCACCCATGACTATTAAATTTTCATCTCCATTCACTACCTGAATAATTTCTTTTATCTCATCATACATTTCATCAATTTCTTCGTCATCTGCAGAGCCAGTTGGCATATAAACTTTTACTACTGTAGTAGGCATGGGATTCGTGTCTATCTTGGCCACAATAATGCGTTCACTATGCTGTTTGTAGTAGCTTACCCGCATTCCTATTTTCCTATTCATTTTTAAACCTACTCCTGCATTACCCCTATTTGATTTTGTATTTATAACCCTGTATTCACCTGACCAAAAGTCTTGTTCCTCCTGCCACCGAGCTTCACTAGTTCCCACTATATCTAACTTTAACCTATCCATTTCCCTTTTTAAATTTTCTAACCTACCTGCCCGATTAAGGGATCTGACATTCCACGTTCCGATCCGTAGAACGCCAGTTTTCGTTCTCCTGATAACGACGTCCTCCTCAGCAGTCCCCGCCCGGAGATCCGAATGGGAGACTATTTTACCTCTGGAATATTTTACCCTAGATGACACCATCATCATTTAACCATGCAGTAAAGCTGCATGCCCTCGGGAAAAATTACGGCTGTAGTTTCCCCTTGCGTTCAGCCGTTCGCAGTACCAGCACCGCAAGGCCGTTTCGGTTAGTGTGACAAGGCCCATCAGTCAATCATACAGACTTGTCCCTGCAACTATTGAAAAGGCTGCTGCCCTCTTCAGGAACCACACGTTTGTCTGGCCTCTCAACAGATACCCCTCCGTTGTGGTTGCACCTACGGTACGGAGGCTATCTGTGTCGTTGAGGCACGCAAGCCTCCCCACCGAGACGGTTGTGAAAGGACTTACTCGATTTGGAGACGGTTGCGAAAGGACTTACTCGATTTGGAGACGGTTGCGAAAGGACTTACTCGATTTGGAGACGGTTGCGAAAGGACTTACTCGATTTGGAGACGGTTGTGAAAGGACTTACTCGATTTGGAGACGGTTGCGAAAGGACTTACTCGATTTGGAGACGGTTGCGAAAGGACTTACTCGATTTGGAGACGGTTGCGAAAGGACTTACTCGATTTGGAGACGGTTGCGAAAGGACTTACTCGATTTGGAGACGGTTGCGAAAGGACTTACTCGATTTGGAGACTCCTGGAGGCAGACGCGTCCTGGATCTTGTCCCGCCCTGCGCCGTGGAGACAGCGACCAATCCACAGACGAGCAAGGCGGGTCTGCAGACGAAGGCGGCGAAGCAGCCACCAAGTGCTCCTGGCTTTTGGTCCTCTGCATTTGCGGCGACGCTACTGGTAGCGAGTCGTAATTCCTTGTAGGGCTCTGCTCCCGTTGCAGACGAGGAGACTTGTAGGGAGTTGCCGCATCGAAGCTGTCACTCTGCAACGGCGACAGCAATGTGCATGAGACACCGAATACTGCTTCCCAGAGCACTTTTACACAGCCTAACCATTACCTCTGCACAAATTTATGATCATTAATGAGGTTTTCATCTGTTTCGTGAAGTTCCATACATGGAGCTCGTGACTGGTAGCAAAGTCACGAGTACCTGCCTAGCGCGTGCCCACACACACACACACACACACACACACACACACACACACACACACACACACACACACAATTCTTAGCAATGGGCTACTTAGTGCATTGGTAATTAATGAAACCTGGGCAGGAGAGAATCTAAGCAATTGAGGTGTGTAAGATGTGATGCTATAGAGAAGGATGTTGAAAATTAGGTCGACTAAAACGGTAAGTACTGAGGAGGTTCTTTGCAACATCGGCTAAGAGAGAAATGTACGGAAAACACGAAGAAGTAGTATGGATAGAATGACAGGACGTGTGTTAAGACGTCGATGATTTACTTTCATTACACTAGAGAGAGTTATGGAGGTTAAATCCTGTGGGGGAAGACAGACTGGAAAACATCAGACAAGTAATTCAGGGTGTAGGATTAAGTACTACTGTGAGAGGATGGGTTTGGCCCAAGACGGGAATATGTGGAGGGCCACAGTAAACCTATCAGAATGGTGACAGCGTTTAACACCACCGAACAAGATCCAGACAACTTACATTTACTTTAAACAGCATTTTCTACCAACGAATAAAGCTGTACGTCACAATGCCCAAGGAGTTGAGAGAGATTAGTAAAGAAAACGTATTTGAAAAGGCAGTTAAAGAGTACCTGTTTAGCAATAAAATCTGTACAGTGAAAGGTTACTCGTAACACAATACTAGTTTTCTAGAAGGGTAACAGTTTATAATAGTAACAAAAAATTATAACGAAACATTTCACGTAACACAGTCACGCATTTTTCTGGAAAATCATACTCCCAAAGCTATGCAGTGTATAATGTTAACATCTTATCCTCTTTCTGAGCCAAACATCTCACTCATGATCCAGGAATGCTGACTATGTTCCAAGCTAGCACCCAGAAAACTCCGTTACACAAAATGAAAACCAAGTGGTGTCGCTATGCTCCTAGTCAGCTGATAGTGTATGTACTGGTATTATGAAATATTGTGTGTGCAGCGACAATGGAGGAACAGTGTAGCATTAGCCTTTTACACTATTTAGTAACTTTTAAATAATTACTATTAAAAACAGTCTTGATCACGATTTATTTAACAAGGTGACCGGTTTCGACCACTACTGTGGTCATCTTCAGACCACTGAGTAGGAACCTCTTTCTGTTGGAGAATCACCAGCAGAAAGAGGTTCCTACTCAATGGTCTGAAGATGACCACAGTAGTGGTCGAAACCGGTCACCTTGTTAAATAAATCGTGATCAAGACTGTTTTTAATAGTAATTCTTTATAAGACATTGATCACTGCTGTTCCCGTAATGCATTCAAAAGTAATTTAGTAACTTCTTTGTAAAACGGTATTCTGTATTAGAGATGACCAGGTCTCTCTTAAACTGACGGGACTTTTATTCGCAATAGGGTTGAGGTTAACAACACCACCACTTGCAGTAGTAGTAGTAGTAGTAGTAGTAGTAGTAGTAGTTGTTGTAGTTGTAGTAATAGTCTCAGTTTATTACTTGGTCCGTCCCAGAATTAACAATAATTCCACGTATGTTTCCCTTTGCTTTACTCTCAATAAATCAATCTACAGCAACCATCGAGAACTAAATACGCTAAATCAGTTACTAGAACTCAATAAACTCTCAATAATTGCTTTAAGCTGAACATCAGCGTCCTTAGTTAATGGGTGCAGACTTGTTTGTCCATATTACTATACAGGCATTTTGGGCGAATAAACCTATTTGACCCTCAGGGAGACGAGTTAACATTACTGATTTCAGGTCTTATATGTGAAGAACGTAGAATTATGTGCTCCCAGCAAGATGTTTGCCAGCACGTGAGCGTTGGTAGTATTGGACTATTCAGAATGCCAGATAGAAGAGAGAGCACAATAAACTGGCGTTCTAAATAGCCCTACTTTACGTCTCCAATTTTATTTACGCATAAAAAGATACACCGGTCTGATATTTAACGGTAGGAAAGGCTTTCTCCGGATCTACCAGACTTATAACATTTCGAGAATATTAGATGCTACGAAAGCAAATTCGGCGTTAGTAAAATCGTGCTTCCTAAAAAAAACTTTAAATAATTAAAAATCTATCAAATATTTCCTGAAACTATTTTGCTACAACAAATAAAATAGATTAGAGGAACATTTAACGTCGCTTTGAATGATGCTCGAAATCATGTACAGCAAATGAGGCGCATTAAATGTTTCATTTGTCATTTCTTACTTTTAGACAAATCGTTTTACAAAACTATTTTTCGATATTTAGATTAATTGATACCCTTGGCATGAACATTGATTGGTAATGAATTAAGTTCCCAACAATCTAGAAATAGTAAAATTTCGTGGTTGTTCGGAGTGTTTTATTAGGAATTTAACGTGTGTTATTCTGGGTGACTTTTTCCACTGTGTAAAAATTCTGGTCATTTATCGATGAAAGAACACGCAACAAAAAAAGATACAATGAACTTATGTTCGGAAATGCATTGGTTCCACGCTAGAGACCATATATTCATTCATACATTGTTACAGAGACTGTGGTATAATACGCGCTGTACCATGCAGCCATTTACAGTATGTGTTGAAAATTGTTTTCATGTGCCTCAATGCATGTGTGTTACATGGTTCTGTTTCATGTTCACGTATGTCGGGCTGCATCCCAACAGAGTCAAAGGCAGCATGAATACGCTGCTCCAGTGTCTCCACATCTCGGGTGGATTCTGCATACTTTCGAGATGGCCCATAACCAGAAATCGCACTGGTTGAGATCTGGTGAACGAGGCCATGCAACTGGACCCCTCCTACGATCCGTCGACAAGGGAAGACAAGACAGATGAGTCCGGACGTTATCGGTGAATTGGGCTGGAGCAACATCATGTAGCAATCACATAACCCTCCGAATCATTAATGGCACTTCTTCCAGTAAGGGAGACAAAGCCACCGGCAATAAACGCCAGTAGTTCCGGTCTGTTAGGTGACGTGGAAGGAAGACTTGTCCCAAAATACGGTCTACAATTACCCCGGCCCACACATTCTGGCTCCACAGATGCTGATGATTCGCTGTCACCATACGATGGGGGTTCAACGTACTATCCCACAGATGATGTATAATAAGTTGAAGATACCACTCCGCATGAAGGTGGCCTTATCTGTGAACAGGAGGAATGACACAGATCCCGGAATCGTGGTTGCCTGGTGAAGAAAACAGTGCAGAACTGCTTCCGATGTGGAAAGTCTGACGCTAGTAAGCCCTGCACACGCTGTAAGTGATAAAGGTAGTAATATTTGTCATGGAGAATGTTCCTCACGATCGTCTGGCTTATCCTGAACTGGCGGTCCAACTGCCTGGTCGTGATACGGCGATCGCCTTCCACAGCGTTTACCACATTTTCCTCAAAGTCTGGTATTCCAACATTTCAGGTACGTCCTTCATGACTCCCTGCTTCCTGAAACGACCCTGTCTTAGAGAAACGGCGAAACACAGTTGCAGACATTGAATGTTGTGCTGGTTGTCGGCGGAGCAGATCTCCTGATATAACCTTGCTGCCCGCCGTCCGTTGCCATTTGCCTTTCCTTAAGTAAAGGCATTGTTACTAAGCTCTGGATTCGAACAAGGAACCTTTGTGTACAATGCTTTATCACATCCGCTACAAGGTGAGTCAGCAAGAGAAGTGAATCGAACACAACATTACCCATTACTATGGCAGGAGAGGGCGCTAGGGTATGACTTATAAGGAACAGTACCACCCCCTAGGAGAAAAACCACGCGTACTGTAACTATGGCTGCATGGTGTAGCGCGTATTAGACCGCAACCACTGTAACGAAGTATGACTGAATAAATAGTGCCTAATATGGAAACCATTCATTTCCGGACATAAGTTCTTGTTCCATATCCTCTCCTCTATCAATCCCTAGAGTTTTTACACGGTGGAAAAAAAAATCATCCTGCATACCTTGAAAATACACTTTGAAATTGAGTGTAATGGTTAGGTGTAAAACTGGGTATACACAACACTATAGTATTATAGCTGAGTCAGTCAAAATATAACAAACAGCCGGATCCAAAACCAGGATCCACGACAATTCAGATAACTAAAGACGCTATCGCTACACTATGAATACCTCATGGATAAAGTCACTCGTTTTTTCACACATACGTTAGCCATTCTTTCGGAATTATCGACTGTTCAAAGTTCGTGATCAGATAAATATTTTTCTTTAATTCGTCAATGAGATGATCGAATATATATCTGCACATCCGCGTGTATTCCGAACATTTGTCTGATGATCCTCGTAGTTGATACAAATTATAGAAGTCTCCATTAAGATTCCTTCCTTTGTTAATGCACCGTGCTTCGTTATCGGCTTATTTTGATAATTAAAGCAAACTTCGTGGCCTTACTCTCGAACTTCAATATTTTATGGTTATTGAGCGCCGTTTTGTAGGAACAGTTGGTCGGTTCTAGCAGTCAACTTGCGGCGGGAATTTGTCGGTCCACCGCAACACACTCGAGCGCATAAAAAAGGGTTCAAATGGCTCGAGCACTATGGGACTGAGGTCATCACCTAGGCTTAGAACTACTTGAACTTAACTAACCTAAGGACATCACACACATTCATGCCCGAGGCAGGATTCGAACCTGCAACCGGCCTCGAGCGCCTCGCCCGACGCTGCTTCTTGTCGCTGGGATGTTGGAAATCCACATGTCGTGCACTGTTGGTCGCTTATTTCGTTAACGCGGGACGCGGCCTAAATCGGTGTATCGCAAGTCTCAAATTATTTCTTTGAAGGGTCAGGTACTAAGAAATTCCCGCAACATGTCCAACTATAATTGAACGTATTACAAATACATGCAGACTGACGAAGAAATTCTGTCAAGTTGTCAGGCACCAGCCACAGTGAAGTAACCGATTTTGTGACATTTTACGAGTTCATAACCAGGAGCGAATTGTATAGTTTCATCTGTGTGCTTTGGTTGTTCAGTTTTTGAATCTCTGTGTCTTGAACTAATATATTAGACGCAGTTCTTGCGGTTTTCATCAGTGTCTACACTAGAGTTCGCGTGCTGATGGTCCTCCGTTTCTCTGGGTAGTGTAGTTTTCCACGGTATTAGCATGGTTAGGGGCTGTGATTGCAATGTGTGGATCCGAGCTGCTGACACTTCGCTCACAGCTCTCGACTGTGATGGCTTCGGTTATGCAGCTCGAAGCTGCAGTGAGTTGGTATCACTGTTGTGGGTCGGCCTTGGGGATCCAACAGACTGTGTGGGGCGGCGGGTTAATACTGGTAAACCCTAAGTAATAGTAAATATTAGAATAATTTTCACAGTCCTTTACGAGAGCCTGTGGTCAACCAAAAAGTGATGGAAAACATACTGACAATCGTTCCCAGTGTGGAAGTCCCCATTCCTGTCCAGCCCTCTGAAAAATGTTTCTAATCTCTATTTACTTAGCGGGATCAGGACTAAGATTATAAATGAAGATTGAGTTCTAATTGATAGATATATTTGATAGATTTCCACGCGCACAACATCGTAATATTCATGATGTTAATACTAATAATAAATCTCTAAGCTAAACAGCACCATTAGCAGTTCAGAGTCGACCTCTCTGGTAATTTCCCATTAAATGGTATTTTTCCCTGACTTCTGATATTCAAAATAATTGCTCGCCACAAAAATGGAAAATAGTTGTCACCTCTTGCTGCGCGGATTTGTTAACATTATGGGTGACACAGTGACAGTGACTTCTGTGAAATCTATTCGATCCAGGACGGTGTACAGTCCTTGCGAGGTCACTTCCGATTTGTACCGAAAACTTGAGTTTAATTGCAGTCCAGCACGTCTGGGTCCACCGATCGGTCCGCACAGGTCGCCAGCCCAGTTACTGCTCGCACCGAGTTTGACCTCTCATCCATGGTAGAGTGGGAGGCGGCGAAAGACTTCCCATGGGCCGCACTAAGCCCTCCCTGGTTAGTGTGACAAACAGGTTCCACGTGCTGTCTGTGGCTGACACTGTCCCTAGGCACATGCAGTCTCTTACCTGTTTTAGAGGAAACCTCTCAGCCTGCAAGATCCAAGAAATCACAGAGGATGTAATTGTTGGCATTTGGGAGCTCCAATATTAGTCACGTTATGGGGGGACTTAGGGACATGGCTGCCAAGAAAGGGAAGAAAGCCGATGTACACTCAGGGTGCATAACAGTTGGAATAACTCCACAAAAAAATGGTTCAAATGGCTCTGAGCACTATGGTACTTAACTTCTGAGGTCATCAGTCCCCTATAACTTAGAACTACTTAAACCTAACTAACCTAAGGACATCACACACATCCATGCCAGAGGCAGGATTCGAACCTGCGACCGTAGCCATCGCACGGTTCCAGACTGTAGCGCCTAGAACCGCTCGGCCATCGCGGCCGGCATAACTCCATATGTAGAACAGGTCCTTCCAGATGCCACGAGGAGCGCAGGGTGTAGCAGATGATGGTTGGTTGGTTGGTTTAAAAGGGGAGAAAGGGACCAAACTGCGAGGTCATCGATCACTTGTTCCCAGTAGAACAATTACTCACATAAGGCACAATAATAGGATAAAAGAAGAACCAGAGGAACGACAGAAGGACCACAAACACTACAATTAGTAAAACAGGAAAAGTAAACGACAGAGACACGCAAGAAACAGGGGGAAGAGATTAAAAACAAGAAAGATTACAACAGCTGGCTGACCATGAGAGTAAAGAAGGAGAAGCCAGCCACTCTGCAACACATTAAAACCGCCACCTTAAAAGCCCTAGGGTGGAGGACACTAAGGCACACAGGACATGCGCTAAAACTCAGATCAAATGATAAAACCCACCCTCACGAATAAAACGTAAAACTAAAGCTGCTATTGAGGCATTGTCGCCCAACACCGAAGCCAGGGTGCTGGGAAAGTTAAAAGTCCGCCGCAGAGCGGATAAAAGTGGGCAGTCCAGCAAGAGGTGGACGACTGTAATCCTGGAGCCACGGGTGACACTGATGTGGGTCCTCGCAACGGAAGAGGTAACCATGAGTGAGCCACGTATGGTCAATGCGAAGCTGACGAATGACAACTGATTCCCTGCGAGAAGCCTGCAGGGAAGACTTCCACACATTCGCCGTCTCCTAAATGACACGCAGTTTATTGTGCATACTGCTATGCCACCGTCTCCCAAAGCCGAAGAGCCTTGCACCGTAAGACAAAATACAGGTCAGTTTCAGAGATGCCCATCGCCAGGAGCGGTTTCCACGTAGCCTGTTTGGCCAGCCCATCATCAAGTTCGTTGCCTGGGATTCCGACGTGTCCTAGGGTCCAGACAAACAATACTGAACGACTGGACCGTTCCAGGGCAGAGATGCACTCGTGGATGTTCGCTACCAAAGGATGTCGAGGGTAGCACTGGTCGATAATTTGTAAGCTGCTCAGGGAGTCAGAACAGAGGAGAAACGACTCACAAGAACAGGAAAGGATGTATGGCCCCAAGCTCTGCAGTGAATACACTCCAGCCAAAGGGCAAGGAATGCTGTTCAATATGGCATCTGCAAAAATAGGTGAAGCCAACATTACCATCAGCCATCGAGCCCAGGAACACGTCAAGAATTGAGAGGAAGCGACAGCGGAGAGCGGCAGGAGTAACTGAGTCCTTAGGGTCATGCGAAAGGTTCAAATGAATCTGCGGTGTAGGTGTACACCATGGAGGCGTATGCAGAAAGACCTGTATGGGAGGTGGTAAAGGGAAGGACTCTAGTTCAGACAAAAGGCATCCGACATTAAAATCAATCGTTAGCCATGGCCTGGGCCGCTGATGCGGGAGATCAACTGCCACAGGCGGAAAAAGGCAGTAATTCGGATACTCAGGAAAGCTACGAATGTGTGCAACTTAACTGGCGAGCAGTTTTTCACGTAGGAGCTGCAATGGAGGGACTCCAGCCTCCACCAGAACACTGGTCACCAGACTCGTTCTAAAAGCTCCCATAGCTTGCCCGCTTAGAGACTGCTCTCTGCAGTTGACACAGATGGTACATGGGGCACATGGAGTATTGGGATGCGATGGACGTTCACAATCTCGACAGGTGGGGCTAGAATTACAGCAGAAAATCGTATAGCTGAACTTCCACCACTTAAAGCATCGCATCGGGGGAGGAATATATGGCTTGACGTCACAGCGGTAGACAATCACCTTGACCTCCTCGAGTAGTGTGTCACCATCGAAGGCCAAGATGAAGGCACCAGGTTATCCCTGAGACTCCGACGGACGCGCCGGACGAAATTAACTCCTCGTCGCTCTAAATTGGCGCTCAGCTCGTCGTCTGACTGCAGAAGAAGGTCACTGTGGAATGTAATACCCTGGAACATATTTACGCTCTTATGGGGCGTGATGGTTACAGAAACATCCCCGAACTTTCCACAAGCGAGCAATGCCCATGACTGGGCAGAATGTGCTGTTTATCAAAACTGACCCAGATCGCATTTTGGACAAGCCCTCCACCTCCCCAAACTTGTCCTCCAAATGCTCCTCAAAAAACTGAGGCTTCATGTTCGTGAAAGATTCCACATCAACTCTCGTACATACGAGGTACTGAGGCGAATAAGTTTCACTGCCATCCTTAGCCTGGCGTTCCTCCCATGTTATGGCCAGGGAGAGAAACGACTTGGTATCATATTTCTTGGCATTGAAGTTAGACTTTGCCCGCTTAGAGACTGCTTCATTCCCTCCAGGTATCCAACTTTGAACCCATCTTCCTCAAAATATTGGGGAAATTGATATCCTTTCAAATTTCAAAAGCGTTATGGTTTTCCTATCACATCAAGTATATCTTGTTGAAGCTCACTTTCATCAACCCTCCCTCCGTCACCAGTTTTCCCTACTCTCGTCTACAGATTTCTCTACTGAAATTCTGTATTTCCTAGAGACCATTGTCACATTTTTATTACTATGACAAATTATTACTTTTTGTTAGTAATCCAAATTATTGTAATTTTCATGAAACATTTTTGTATGTGTTGTTTCTGGCCAGTGGTAAGGGGAGGGGGGGGGGGGGTGCGCCTTACGGTTGTAATCTGTTCTGGGTAAGTAAGGAATGAACAAAATGTATCTAACTGTACACATGTTCTATGTGTACAGTTAGTTCACAGGAACACGCGTGAACCGCTCGGTGGATCTATTTCGGAATAAGGTATATAGTGTGTAGCACATCTCTCCAACGTCGCCTTTTTGGGTGGCCGTTAAACTATTTCAGGCGCTTGTTCCACATTCTGTACTACCTGATGGCTGTTTCACACCAGCCTCACCGTATGCAATACATATGTAACATTTGGACATCCTTGTGGGTAGACTTACTAGATTTCGTGGTGACTGTTGGCGAAAGAGACGCCCTGGATCTTGTCCCGCCATGCGCAGTGGAAGGTGCGATGAACCAGTGGAGGATTCAGCCCGGTCTGGAGGCGAAGGTGACGAAGCCACCACAGAGTGTTCCTGGCTTTGCGTCCTGTAGAGTTGATGCGGTGCTGTAGTAGTAGTAGTAGTAGTAGTAATTGTCGTCGTCGTCGTCGTCGTCGTCGTCGTCGAGACCATATCAGAACTCTCAGTGCTTTGATCCGGCCCTTGAGGCGCAGATCTACAGGGGATCGCCACATCGAACTGGTCACTCTGCAATGGCAACAGTAAATTTAAAAATCGCCGCGTGTGCGCGCGCGCGCGTTTATGCTGTAAAGTTCTCTGGCAGCACGCATCCAAAGTGAAAGTTAAAAGAACATTTCGATGTATAATGCTCACTGTAACATATAATTTATATGTATTTCTATTAATTGAATTTCAAAAGGACACTTAATTTTGTGAGGAAAAAGATAATTATGAATTTTGCTATTACAAATGACTATTCAAAGAGTGTGAAATACTATCTGTGGCGGAGGATGTGAAAACCACCACAGAAGAAACGACATGTATTCCAAACTGACGAAGACTGTACAAGAATTAGTTAAGATATAAATAGGCAATATATTGTAATAGAATCGCTTGTCTTCTGCACGGACTGAATGGGAGAGGAACCCGTGACGTTGCATTAGGCTCTTACGTAGTCTTCATTTATCATAATTCGATGATCGACGCCATTTGTAGCTGGGATTGTAAAAGGTGTGTAAAGATTTTAATTGTTTCTGTTAAAATATATTTCTCCAGTAAAATCTGTCACAATTACTGCAGAGTTCGCACCGGACATTATCCATTTTATTTAAGAAACTTCAGCATTTTATTGGATATCGCTGGCGGTGCGGAGCTGTGCCGCGAGCGACCAGTCTGCAACAGCGGCAGATTTAAATATACGATAGCAATAACGACCACATCTAAAAAGTGTACAGGTAGAGGCGAACGAAAACAATAAAGTGTTTCTTTTCACAGTATTCCAGACGCAGAATAAAAAGAGATAGTCAATTTTACCTTGTGCATTCATTCACAGGTGGATACAAGCTGCAGCTTTTGTAAATTTTCATTAAAAAATGATAAATTCTGAACATATAGTAAAGTGTATTTAAAAGTGGATAATTTTCATGAGAGCTTAGCAATATAACACAAGAAAACGTTTTCATATAATAAAGGTAGTATTATGCTTCAAAGCTAGTCAGGATATATAAAATTAAACAAAAATCCACTGCAACATGAAAATGTTTGCTAAGTTCCATGGACATTAATATTTTCATTCTTGCACAAACAGCTTTAGTACTTGAATAAAAATAAAGCTTAAATCATTATTTTGGGAATATTCAAATAAAGTCATTTTTATTAATCTGCAACAGAATATTTCATATGTAAAGTAATAATCACAGATGAAAAATTTATTGCAACCTTTCATTTTTCATGTCCATCCATGTATATGTTAAGTTCAATCTCAACGGTTTCCCAGTCAAATTAAACGCAAAAAGCAAAGAAAGTTTAAAACCAGACGGTCAACTCCAGAATAATTAAAACAGGCAGAATCGCATTAAAGTGCGTATGTTTGTAAAAAATAAACTTAAGAGTGACTGGAAAGGACACCTGCTGTATGCACACCAGGGGGCATTGTGTACTTTAAGTGTGGAACTTCGTCATGTGCTGGACATTACAGTCAAATGTGTCATTTCTGAACGTAGGTACAGTGTCAGCCATCATCAGCTCAGAGGGTTTCTTCGAGATATGGAGACATACCTTGCCGCTACACCTTCAGTTGATCAGCAGAAATAAGGTTCTTTAGTTTCTTGTAACTCGTGAAGAAAGGGCTAGAAATTCCTTACTTCATAGAACCAAAATGGATATTAGATGTTGCTTTTCTGGCTGACGTCTCGCTATAGGGGCAATATTTGTTGATAGTACACATGCTTGACCAGCTCAAGGCGTTCCGATTGAAGCTCCGTTTATTTGAGAAGGAGAAAACTGAACTATAACGTTCTTCACTCGCCTTTTAGTCTCTGAATTTAGTTTTCGACTTCTCCTTTGTAAACTATGAACGTATAATTTATCAGCTAATTAATAGTTTCCTGTCATAGTTCCAAGAGGGCACTTCTTACGGAAGAAATTACAGTTGCTCAATGCTTCTTTATCAATTACACCTGATTTGCCACCGGCCTTTTGAGTAGTCAGCGGTCCGCCAAGAATTCCTCTCCTGCGTCAACATTTTCATCTCTCAGTAATATCGAAACCTACGTCCTCAGTTATTTGCTAGACGTATTCCAATTAGTGTCTGCCTACAGTTTTCTGTTCCTTCTAGTACCATGGAATCTATTCTCTGATATCGTAACAGATGTCTTATCGTTCTGTCTCTTCTTATCAGTATTTTCCATTTCTTACATTAGTGGTCTATTTTGCGGAGAACCACATACCTTACCTTATCACTCCACCTAATTTTCAACATTCGTCTGTCACACCGCATCTCAAATGCTTCGATTCTGTTCTTTTCCTAAAGTCCATGTTTCACTGCAGTACAATGCTATGCTCGAAACGTACATTGTCAGACATTTCCTTCTCAAATTAAGGCCTATGTTTGATACTAGTAGGCTTCTGTTTGCCTGGAATGAACTTTCCGTCAGTGCTAGTCTGCTCTTCATGACGGGTCTTGAATAAATAATGACATTTTTTTCTCTGCCAATTTCGGTTGAAAAATGCTAAATTTTTTGTGGGACATCGTGAAATATTTCCGCGTCATTGCCACTAGTTCCATGAAGTATAATGGTATATATGTATCTTCCGAAATGATGTCCGTAACGGAGGTCCGTTCCAACCACAGACCTGTGATCGAGTTTCTTTTGATGCTAAGAGGGGGGGGGGGGGTATAAGAACGAGGGAAGGGGCGCAGAGGGAAGGGACAAAGGGCGTGGGGGGGGGGGGTCCGCAGAGGGCAGAGGGCAGAGGGGGGCCAGAAGAAGCAAGGGGAGGGGGCAGAAGAAGGAAGAGGGGGGGCAGAAGAAGGAAGAGGGGGGGCAGAAGAAGGAAGAGGGGGGGCAGAAGAAGGAAGAGGGGGGGCAGAAGAAGGAAGAGGGGGGGCAGAAGAAGGAAGAGGGGGGGCAGAAGAAGGAAGAGGGGGGCAGAAGAAGGAAGAGGGGGGGCAGAAGAAGGAAGAGGGGGGGCAGAAGAAGGAAGAGGGGGGCAGAAGAAGGAAGAGGGGGGGCAGAAGAAGGAAGAGGGGGGGCAGAAGAAGGAAGAGGGGGGGCAGAAGAAGGAAGAGGGGGGGCAGAAGAAGGAAGAGGGGGGGCAGAAGAAGGAAGAGGGGGGGCAGAAGAAGGAAGAGGGGGGGCAGAAGAAGGAAGAGGGGGGGCAGAAGAAGGAAGAGGGGGGGCAGAAGAAGGAAGAGGGGGGGCAGAAGAAGGAAGAGGGGGGGCAGAAGAAGGAAGAGGGGGGGGCAGAAGAAGGAAGAGGGGGGGCAGAAGAAGGAAGAGGGGGGGCAGAAGAAGGAAGAGGGGGGGCAGAAGAAGGAAGAGGGGGGGCAGAAGAAGGAAGAGGGGGGGCAGAAGAAGGAAGAGGGGGGGCAGAAGAAGGAAGAGGGGGGGCAGAAGAAGGAAGAGGGGGGGCAGAAGAAGGAAGAGGGGGGGCAGAAGAAGGAAGAGGGGGGGCAGAAGAAGGAAGAGGGGGGGCAGAAGAAGGAAGAGGGGGGCAGAAGAAGGAAGAGGGGGGCAGAAGAAGGAAGAGGGGGGACAGAAGAAGGAAGAGGGGGACAGAAGAAGGAAGAGGGGGGCAGAAGAAGGAAGAGGGGGGCAGAAGAAGGAAGAGGGGGGCAGAAGAAGGAAGAGGGGGCAGAAGAAGGAAGAGGGGGGCAGAAGAAGGAAGAGGGGGGCAGAAGAAGGAAGAGGGGGGCAGAAGAAGGAAGAGGGGGGCAGAAGAAGGAAGAGGGGGGCAGGAGGCAGTACCCATGTTTATTTTTTTTTTTTGCCTGATGTGAGGCAATGGGATGTTTATCTGTGGGGTAACAGGAAAGATCAGTGTTTGGGAAGGCGTGTTTTTTTTTTTACTCATGCGTTCTATTCATTGCATGAAACAACCGCAACCTGGTGATTTATGCTACATTAACTTGAAGGCCGTGAGCGTAATGCCACAGTCTCCAGCTTGTTCGTGCATTTGATGAGATGCTCAATAGCATGGTTGCTGATGTCGCGAGTTGTCTTGGGGCAGGCCGCTTGTGCCTCTGTCTTGGTTCGTATTGCTCTCCAGCATTTTATTAATGTTTCTGTGAGTTTATTTGTTCCAATATAACCTTAAGGTTTCCTATTTGTAATTGTTCCCCTGTCAAGGTCTTTGGTCACGACTTAAAGAGGAATTTTTACAAATTATTTGGTAGTGTCAGTGCTCTTCATAATGAACTCAGTGTGTTTAAGTTTATTGTATTGAGCTGAAGGTTTCCAAGCCCATCACTTATTTAATATTGTCTCCTGCCAGGGTGCTAGAATCAGAGTTCCTGCTCATTTGTGCTTAATACTGGTCATTCATCAATTGTATGTTCATGTTTTAATATGTATTCGTTTTAGTTATGTTTAGATTCGTTGCCTAGATAGGTCCCCACGGCTTTTATTGGGGTCGTTATTATGGAGGAATTGGTTAGTTGCTCGCCATTGCCCTGTGATTTTGAGGTAAGGTATAGTTTAGCTTTTCTAATCTTACGTTCAAGCCTCAAACGCAAAAATTTTTGGGGTGCTGTTGGACTTCTCATTATCCATCAGATTAAGTAATTTTTTAACTGTTTTCAATTTAACTAATTGGTGCTGCAAAGTATATTAAATTTAATTTGTCTACTTTAGAGTTTTCACTAAGTTTTTTGTGTATATAATTTAATGAATATTCAAATTCTAGCGCACAGGCCAGTAACTTGATCATTTAATTGTAACTAATTGAAGGGACTTACGTGTCTCTTGCGCAACCTTTGGCGAAGGGCTATTGTGCCTGTATTACAGTTTCATTGGGACCTGTATTGCTTAGGCGATTTCATCGCTGCGCTGTTTCCTACCACGCAGTGTTTCTCGCCTTGGTTGCGTGATAAGGGGGGAAACCGGGACTGGAGTCAGTGTATTGCTGTGCGACTCCAAAATTCTGGCTGTTGGGCAGTGCGAGGTCTGACGCCGTCACTTACCTCTGCGGGCAGCTTTCATGCCGCTTCGTCAACTCTCTTAGTTGAGTTTGCCTTTCCTTCTGTAACGTTTAGCCCATTGTTCCTCAGTGCCTCGCATCCTGAGATTCTATCTAGCCCACTGATCGTAAGTGCTGGTGCAGGCCTGTGATATTAAGGACTTACTGCCATTGACTCAAACACTTGTTAATCAGTTCTTGCTAATTTATTCATTCTGAAGAAGGGCCTTTCTTAAAGACTGTTCTGAAACAGTTTCGGGGCCCATTGCTAACTTGGTATTGCTTAATATACAATTACATCTTTTTTTTACCTGACTGGCTTTGCTAAATTCACAGTTTATTCAGTATTAAACGTTTGTCCAGCAACTGGTATGCCGATTCTGTAGTTGTCATTCAGCACCGCCTCAACTAAAAGTTTTAAATTTTTGTTGCTCCCTTCTCTTTAAAAACAATGGATTGTGAAGCACAATATTTGAACTTACGTCATTCACTATTTACAATTGTTCGAATTCTTTGGAGCAAATGAACCCTTTCTCAGTTGTGATTATCTCATAAAAAAATAAATGCAAACTGCGAGAAATAATGTCGTAATTGGGGCTTAGCCTTCCACGAGGAGTTCCAATCCCTGTCCTGTTCCTGGGGATTTCACCATTTGTTCATGGGCGGTACCTGAGAAAACACCGCAAACTACAGTTTTTGGGTACCGCACGGATAATCGCCGAAACTTTTACCATACATTCCGAAGATGATGATCTCCTGGAATCTTCAAACTTTTTTCAATATTATTATCCGTTACCGAGCTTCAGAAATTCAGAATTATGGTACTTCTACACGCACTTAATATCCAGTCTGAGGTAAATGAAGTTTTGACGGATGTACTGAAAACATTTCCATGTTTCTGGTGTCATCTAAACAATTCTAACGTCGCCAAATTACAGTCAACATTCTCTTTTTTTCAGCAATTAAATTCTATGGCACTTTCCATGCAGTGGACACTGCACGCCTACACAGGCTTTCTGGACCCCGAAATGGCAGTATCAGCACCCCACAAAAAATCTTTTTACCACAGGGAATTCTCTGTACTTACAAGTCTAACGCCGCATTTTATGTATACGGTAGGTGTACCCTAAAGGTGATGTGCATTTATATGTGCAGTAGTATAAAGCGAATTTGTGTTGGATGAGAGACCACCTGTCAAAAGCTGGAATAACCACTTTTTGCGGTATGGACCGCTACAGGACAGTCAAAGTGTCTTGGGTTCTGGAAGGAACCAGCAGGAATGTAGAATCAAGCTGACTAGTGCCGTGGCCTTCCGCGCTAGGTTTCTCGGTTGAGGATATAGTCCGTTTCGGACTGTCTTTCACTTTCTCGATTGCGTTTAGATATTAGGGGGGAGGGGGAGGAGGGGGGGAGGGGGGAGGGGGGGATTTGGTAGCCAGGGCAGTACGGTAAAGTCATCCTGCTGCTCATCAAAACACACATATACTCTGCCAACTGTGTGACATATTGCAGTGTCCTGCTGGTAGGTGCCATCATGCTGAGGAAAATTAAACTGCATGTAAGGGTGGACATTGTCACCAAGGAGAGACGCATACCTGTGTTGTTCCATTGTGACTTTCAGAATTACGTCATCTCACAGGGAATGCCAACATTCTCCAGACCATAATGCTCCCTCCTCCGGCCTGGACCCTTCCGACAATTGCTGCAGGCTGTTTGCTTTCAGACATTTCACGCTGGTGAAACGTAAAACTACATCTGAAAATTTCACCTGTCGTCAGTCTGTGGACGTCCAGTTGCGTTATTTTTATCCAAATTCTAGCCTTCTTCGCCAATTAACAGCTGTCAGCGTGGGCACCTCTTGCATGGGCCCATAGACAGCAACGTTCGCTGAACGACAGTCGAGGAGACTGGCTAGCCCCTTGATTCATCTGGGTAGTCAGCTGCTCAGGAGTTTGGTCTGCATTCACCCCTGCTCACCTTCATAGCCGTCGTTCACCCTTGACATCTAGGGCCATCAGCCTGTGACGAACACAGTTGCCTCAGCACTGGTTTTGGATAGTGCCATATTCCCGTGCGCGATATACTTCAACCATGATCGCACGCGAACGGTTTACAAACTCTGCGTTTCGGAAATACTCCCACCCATGATCATGCTCCTTTGAACGTTACATAAATCGCTCCGTTTCTTCATCATGACAATGACTGCACAGTTTTCCGCGTTCCCTCCTTGACACTTCATATAGGGTGGTCAGACATAATTTGAAAAGCTTGAGTGTTGCAAAGAAGTTGCAGTGAGAAATAACAAAAAAAAATCGATACGTTTCGCCACTTCCGAGTTAATTAGCACTGAAATTAGACAAGCTGGCCGTTGCGTGTGCAAACTCAAGCAGCCCGCTGATTACGGTTAGTGTCAGTTGTTCTCATATAGCAGATGACAGCAGACGGAACATTTCAGCCTTCGGCTCGGGTTCGATCCCGAAGCCAAAATTTTTTGTTAGAAATGTGAAATGAGAACCGTGGCAGCCGACTCAATTTTTGTCAGTCTTTTAAAGAGGAGCGTATTAGTTTTTTGTGGTTTGACAGGATTTTTTTCAATGGGTAAAGTTCTTCAACTATTCCCCAATATAACTGGTTGTTTATGTGTGAGACCCAGGGCGCTCGTCATCTACGGCCTTCATAGAAAAACTTGTACCTCTCATAAACCTTCATTTACTATAAGAAAGTGATGTAATGAATTAAAGCTGGGACTTTAACCTCCTGCTTGTTTACTCATAAACTCATCGAATAAATATTGAACGTTTCTAAAACTTTGCTGCACACTATATCGTTCTCATAGCGGTATTTAATACAAGTCCTGTGATCCCCTTATATACAAAATATCGAATCACATGTAACTGTTTTTGGTAACTAAGGATAAAAATTCAATATGGCTGAAGTAAATATATTTTTCTACATGGTTACCAACACAACAAGAAAATTGCGTGAATCTAATACTATACGGGAAATTACAAAATTTCCTCTACTTTTTGGACAAACTTCGTATAGGTGTTTAGGAGAACAAAATGTTTTTCTCCCAGGACTCTGCACTCCTTACCACTTGAAACCGCCCGTGGTAACCCAAAGTAAGTTTCGTGTAGTGAACGATCGTGTGTCACATCTTGGAGAAGAAACTTAAAAAAATTGTAACTTTCCACTACCTACTTTTTTCTCGCAGAAAAGAACGAAAAACTAGTTACGTGCACTATTGTAACGAAGTCTAAATGATGATAGTACATCCGGGATACCATTACATAAAGGGAAGCGATGTTTACGTAAATATAGCAGTACCGAAACAGGGATTGCTGTTAATCCTACTGAGTTCGTATTCGTTCAGTTTTGCGGAACATTATTTCGTTGTTGGTCGACCCTCATTGCATACTGCTCTGTTATGAATACTTCCTATACTCCAACTAAAATTACTTGATAGTTGACACTTTACTCGTTGTAGCTGGTTTCCTCCAATCGGAGCGCTCAACGTCACGCCCGAAACGTTCGCCGTTGCCAAACTGTCACAACAATTAGTTCACTTCAAATTCCTTGTTCCGCTTCCTTAATGTGTTTGGATCCCAAATCCTCGATCTATCCCTTCCTTCTATTTAGTATTTCTCACACATAACTACAGGGCACACGCACACACACACACACACACACACACACACACACACACACACACACACACACACACTATGCTGACATTATACAACTTTTCATACACAGCGCTAACAAACGCTACAGCATTCCTCCGCACAATACGCGGATATCTGCTTACATTAGATAAGCTTTCAACAGCATTGTGTTAACTAGAATTTTAGAAGGCTGTAATTAATCGTGTCAACGGGGTTACCAGAGTCAAGCACAAAAACCTTTCTCAGTGTAATGGTACAGCATAGCAGTTAGCATATAAACCTGACACGCTAAAGTTCGTATGTTTTAATCCCGTCAAATTCAACGAATTTTTTTATTCTTCTAAATCTAATCAAAAGCTATCTTTGATCATTAGTTAATTATATTTTTTGTATTTTTAAAGCTTTGCCGCAGCATTGTAATCGTCGTATTGACTTTATTTGCTCTTATTTTTCTTGCTATCACGTTTTTCGTTTAGAACATGTCTATTACATTTCAGTCAGTGTTCATTTCAAAACAGCTGTCGATAAAGCCTCACCGATCTCCGTCATACTTCGCGGCGGTGGCGGCTGCTTCCGACATTACATATTAAAAGCCGTATTTGTATTTCGCCTATAACCGAGTGGTAGCCGGCAGCCAATGTGGCAACACTGTAGCGGCAGACACAGACGTCAGCTATGAAGTAACTTAAATTGGACTCGAGTAATGAACGTTATATAGTTTTCATCTTGAACCAACTTCGTCGATCATATGGTAGACTCAGCCGTTTCTTTTCTTTTTACAGAAATATTTTAACATGAAACAGTAGCCTAAGTATTGAGTCAAATGAAGTATTCCGTGAACAAATTCGAACAATTTTACCGTTTTCAATCCGAAATCCAAATCACTAATAGTACTGCTCTTCATGTTCAAATTTTACTATGTAAATAACGTCTCACGCCTAACTTGGTATCACGTTTAGGTTTGCCGGATGCGAAGCTATTCTTCTATCAGTGGAAACTTGTAACCGAAGGGAAGGACACGACCAAGAACCGTAACTTTTTTGTTTTTTTTGTTTTGTTTTGGTTTAGGGCGCAAAACTGCTATGGTCATTAGCGCCCGGTCCGTGACTTAGGAAACAGTAAAAAACCGAAAATGGAAACCAGCAGCAATGGGAACGAAAGTCAAAATTGGAGAAACAAAGCAGAAGGAAGGCTTAAAAATCCACTACAGAAAGGGGTTGGTTGTCCCCAAAAAAAGCTTCAAATGACTGAAGTCATTTCACTGGCACTAATAAACTTGAGAACGCGGTCGGCTGAGCGCGTGTCATCTGCTAAAATCGACGTTATATCAGGCGGTAGCTGTAGACGGGAGCGTAACGGATTAAAATAGGGGCACTCAATTAAAAGGTGTCTTACCGTCCACAGCTGAGAGCAGTGGGGACAGAGTGGGGGAGGATCGCCGCTTAAAAAATATCGATGGCTAAAAAGACAGTGCCCTATCCGGAGTCTAGTTAAAATTACCTCATCCCGACGACGCGTTCGGGAGGAAGAGGTCCAAGCACAAGGAAGAGCTTTCACGTCCCGCAATTTATTATGGGGAAGTGTCGACCAATGCGCGTGCCATAAATGAACAACACGACGACATAAAACGCTCCGTAGATCGGCGAAGGGAATCGATTGAATAGCTGGCCGAAGAAAGACTGCAGCCTTGGCTGCAATACCGGCCGCCTCATTTCCACAGATACCAACGTGTCCCGGGAGCCAGAGGAACGCCACCGAGACGCCCCCCAGGTGGAGCAAGCGCAGACAGTCCTGAATCCGGTGCACCAGAGGGTGCACAGGATAAAGAGCTTGGAGACTGAGGAGAGAGCTGAGGGCATCTGAGCAGATAACGTATTGTATCCGCTGATGACGGCGGATGTAGTGGACAGCCTGGAGAACAGCGTAAAGCTCGGCAGTATAAACCGAACACTGGTCGGGAAGCCGAAAGTGATTTGGGGTGTCGCCAACAATATAGGCACTCCCTACACCTAACGATGTTTTCGAGCCGTTGGTGTAAATAAATGTGGCGTCCGTCATTTGTGCACATAGAGCAGCAAATGCCCGACGATATACTAGTGAAGGGGTACCATCCTTGGGAAATCGACAAAGGTCACGGAGCAGACAGATCCGGGGACGGAGCCAAGGCGGTGCTGTACCCCAAGTTTTTTTTTTTTTTTTTTTTTTTTTTTGTGGTTTTAGGGCGCAAAACTTCTATGGTCATTAGCGCCCAGCCCGTGACGTAGAAAACAGGAAAAAAACGAAATGTAAAATCAGCAGCAATGGAAACAAAGTCAGAAAATTTGAGAAACTAAAGGCAGAAGGAATGCTTAAAAGTCCACTATAGAAAGGGGTTGGTTGTCCCCCAAAAAAAAACTTCAAATGACTGACGTCATTTCACTGTCTCTAATAAACTGTAGAACGCGGTCAGCTGAGCGCGTGTCATCTGCTAAAATCGACGATAGATCAGGCGATAGCTGTAGACGGGAGCGTAACGGATTAAAATAGGGGCATTCAATTAAAAGGTGTCTGACCGTCCACAGCTGAGAGCAGTGGGGACAGAGTGGGGGAGGATCACCGCTTAAAAGATGTCGATGACTAAAAAGACAGTGCCCTATCCGGAGTCGGGCTAAAATTACCTCCTCCCGACGACGCGTTCGGGAGGAAGAGGTCCAAGCGCAAGGAAGGGCTTTCACTTCCCGCAATTTATTGTGGGGAAGTGTTGACCAATGCGCATGCCATAAATGAGTAACTTGGCGACATAAACCGCTCCGTACATCGGTAAACGGAAGAGACTGAAGAGCTGGCTGAGGAAGAGAGACTGCAGCCTTGGCTGCTATATCGGCCGCCTCATTTCCACAGATACCAACGTGTCCCGGGAGCCAGAGGAACGCCACTGAGACGCCCCCCAGGTGGAGCAAGCGCAGACAGTCCTGAATCCGGTGGACCAGAGGGTGCACAGGGTAAAGAGCTTGGAGACTGAGGAGAGAGCTGAGAGAATCTGAGCAGATTACGTACTGTATCCGCTGATGGCGGCGGATGTAGTGGACAGCCTGGAGAACAGCGTAAAGCTCCGCAGTATAAACCGAACACTGGTCGGGAAGCCGAAAGTGATTTGGGGTGTCGCCAACAATATAGGCACTCCCTACACCTAACGATGTTTTCGAGCCATCGGTGAAAATAAATGTGGCTTCCGTCATTTGTGAACATAGAGCAGCAAATGCCCGACGGTAAACAAGTGTAGGGGTACCATCCTTGGGAAATTCACATAGGTCTCTGAGCAAGTCGATCCGGGGACGGTGCCAAGGCGGTGCTGTACCCCAAGTTGTCAAGAAGGTTTTAGGAAAGCGGAAGGAAAGAGAATGGAGCAGTTGACGGAAGCGGAATCCCGGAGGTAGTAGGGAGGAGGAGCGGCCTGCATACCCGACATCAAAGGAGGCGTAGAAATAAATGTCATGGGCTGGATTAGCAGGCATGGAAGACAGATGGCTAGCATAACGACTCAGAAGGACTGTTCGCCGATTGGACAGCGGAGGTTCAGCAGTCTCAGCATAAAGGCTTTCCACAGGGCTGGTGTAAAAAGCTCCAGACACTAAACGTAATCCACGGTGGTGGATAGAGTCGAGACGCCGAAGAATAGACGGCCGAGCAGAGGAGTAGACTATGCTTCCATAGTACAATTTCTAGCGCACTAAGGCGCGATAGAGGCGGAGAAGGACCACTGGGTCCCCTCCCTAGGAGGTACCATTCAGGACACGGAGGGTGTTGAGGGATCACAAACAACGAGCCAGGACCAGCACAGTTTTCTGTCAAACGTAAGACCCAAGAATTTAGTGACGTCCGAAAACGGAAGGTTGACAGGTCCTAGATGTAAGGAGGGCGGAAGAAACTCCTTACGTCGCCAAAAATTAACACAAACGGTCTTACTGGGAGAAAAACGGAAGCCTGTTTCGATGCTCCAAGAGTGGAGGCGATCGAGACATCCTTGAAGACGTCGTTCAAGAAGGCTGGTCCGTTGAGAGCTGTAGTAGATCGCAAAATCGTCCACAAAGAGGGAGCCCGAGACATCAGGAAGGAGACAATCCATAATTGGATTTATGGCAATGGCAAACAGTACAACACTCAGCACTGAGCCCGGGGGTACCCCGTTTTCTTGGGTGAAAGTACGAGAGAGAGTAGTGTTCACCCGCACCCTAAATGTGTGCTCTGCCATAAACTCGCGAAGAAAAAGGGGCAGCCGACCTCGAAAGCCCCAAGAGAACAGTGTGCGGAGGATGCCTGTCCTTCAACAGGTATCGTATGCTCTCTCCAGATCAAAAAATATTGCTACTGTTTGGCGTTTCCGGAGAAAATTGTTCATGATATAAGTGGAGAGAGCAACAAGATGGTCAACTGCAGAACGATGCTTTCGGAATCCGCATTGAGCAGGTGTTAAAAGACTGCGGGATTCCAGCCACCACGCTAAACGGTAATTCACCATACGCTCCAAAACCTTACAGACACTACTCGTGAGAGAAATGGGGCGATAGCTACAGGGGAGATGTTTGTCCTTTCCAGGTTTCGGAACAGGAACGACGATAGCTTCCCGCCATCGTCTGGGTAAGGTACAGTCGGTCTAAATTCGATTATAAAGGCGAAGGAGGTAACGCAGACTATGGGTTGATAAATGCAGCAACATTTGGACGTGGATACCATCCGGTCCTGGGGCGGAGGAGCGAGAAGAAGCATGTTGGAGTTCCCGCATGGAGAAAACAGTATTGTAGCTTTCGTGATTTTGAGAGGAGAAAGCAAGAGGTCGCACTTCCGCTGCACGTTTCTTTGGGAGAAACGCTGGCGGGTAATTTGAAGAGCTCGAAATCTCAGCAAAGTGCTGACCCAACGAGTTAGAAATTGCGACCGGCTCCACTAATGTAACATGCACGACAGTGAGCCCAGAGACCAGGGAGAAACTAGGCGCGCCTGAGAACCGTCGAAGCCGACTCCAAACTTCCGAGGAGGGGTGAAGGTGTTAAATGAGCTAATAAAGAATTTCCAGCTTGCCTTCTTGCTATCGCGGATGACACGACGGCATCGCGCACGGAACTGCTTATAGCGGATACTGTTGGCCAAAGTAGGATGGTGGCGGAAAACGCGAGGAGCACGTCGCCGCTCACGTATTGAATCACGGCATGCCTCGTTCCACCAAGGAACTGGGGGGCGCCGGGGCAATTCGGAGGTGCGTGGTATTGAACGTTCCGCAGCTGTAAGAATAACGTCGGTAATATGTGTGACCTCATCGTCGACGCTGGGAAAGTGACGGTCATCGAATGTCGCTAGAGGCGAAAAAAGTGTCCAACCAGCTTGAGCAAACTTCCAGCAACGCGGGCGCATATGGGGCAGTTGAGGCTGCAGTCGAAGGACACATGGAAAGTGGTCACTCGAGTGTGTATCATCAAGGGCGAACCATTCGAAGCGCCGAGCTAGCGGAACAGTACCGACCACAAGGTCCAAATGAGAGAAATTTGTCATGGAGGCAGACAAAAATGTAGGGACCCCAGTGTTGAGGCAAACTAGATCCGCTTGGTGGAAGAGTCTAGCAATAGTGAGCCACGTGGACAAGGATGTGGAAATCCCCAAAGCGGGTAGTGGGCATTGAAGTCCCCAACCAGCAAATAGGGGGGTGGAAGCTGACCAAGAAGATGAAGATCAGCTCGTGCCATTGGTGTGGACGATGGAATGTATACAGTAAAAAGAGAGAACGTGTATCCGGAAAGGGAAAGACGGACGGCGACAGCTTGGAAGGAAGTGTGTAAGGGGATTGGGTGATAATAGAGAGTATCATGGAGAAGAATCATGAGTCCTCCATGTGCTGGAGTGCCTTCAACAGAGGGGAGATCATATCAGATGGACTGAAAATGAGGGAGAACAAAGCAGTCATGGGGACGCAGCTTTGTTTCCTGAAGACAGAGGATGACCGGCGAGTAGGATCGTAAGAGGATCGACAATTCATTCCGACTGGCTCGAATACCGCGGATATTCCAGTGGATAATGGACATAGGGTGAACAGAAAATGGAGGAATGTGACCAAGGTTGCTGTCAACCCAACGACTGCTCAGAGCTTGCGACCGACAGCATGGAATGGCATTCAGCCGAAGGCAGAAGATCCTGATCCATAGGTTGTTCAGGAGCAGCTCCTGCCACCAGCGATCGGCCGGTTGATCGGCCGCCAGCAGTGCGCCTCGACGACACAGAAGACGGCCGAGGGCGATTTCCGCCAGGTGGTGCTGTAGATGGGACACGCCTTGGCAGAGAAGGAGAGGAATTGGGTTTCTTTGTAGCCTTCTTGGAAGTATGATGTTTAGATGAAGGAGGAACCGATGGTTGGAAAGTTGCGGTATGTAAAAACTCTTCACGAGTATGCTCTTTTTTCGAAGTCTTAGTGTCTGACTTTTGGGCTCGAGATTTAGCAGAACCCGACGAATGGTGAGCCAGAGAGTGGGCAGGCGAAAGTGGTGAGGTTGAATGGGCGATCTTTGCGCTGGCCGATCTGACGACCATGGCACTAAAGGTGAGGTCGCAAGTCTGCGTGGCCGCCTCCTTTGTTGGCCGAGGAGAATCAAGGACAGTGCTGTATTTTCCTGTCTGAGGTACGGTGGGCTGTCGACTGGCGAATAATTTTCGAGCAGCAAAGGTCGACACCTTTTCCTTCACTCTGATTTCCTGGATGAGCTTTTCGTCCTTAAAAACGGGGCAATCTCGAGAGGAAGCAGCGTGGTCACCCATACAGTTGATGCAGCGAGGGGATGTAGGTGGACAAGCACCCTCATGGGCATCCTTGCCACACGTAACACATCTGGCCGGATTGGAACAGGACTGGCTGGTGTGATTGAACCGCTGACATCGATAGCAACGCGTAGGGTTTGGGACATAAGGGCGAACGGAAATTATCTCATAGCCTGCTTTGATTTTTGATGGGAGTTGAACTTTGTCAAATGTCAAGAAGACTGTGCGGGTTGGAATGATGTTCGAGTCAACCCTTTTCATAACCCGATGAACAGCCGTGACGCCCTGGTCAGACAGGTAGTGCTGAATTTCTTCGTCAGACAATCCATCGAGGGAGCGTGTATAAACGACTCCACGCGAGGAATTTAAGGTACGGTGCGGTTCCACCCGGACAGGGAAGGTGTGGAGCAGAGAAGTACGCAGCAATTTTTGAGCCTGGAGGGCACTGTGTGTTTCTAACAACAGGGTGCCATTCCGTAATCTGGAACAAGACTTTACAGGACCCGCAATTGCGTCGACACCTTTCTGAATAATGAAAGGGTTGACCGTGGAAAAGTCGTGACCTTCGTCAGACCGAGAAACAACAAGGAACTGTGGCAACGATGGAAGAACCGTCTGTGGCTGAGACTCAGTGAACTTACGTTTGTGAGCAGACATAGTGGAAGGTGAGGAAACCATTGCGGAAGAATGCCCCATGATTACCGGCGTCTCCGATGGCGCGCTCCTCCCTTGTGGGGGCCCTCACCGAGGGCACACCCGCCTTAGGTGATTGTTCACACCTCAGGTCACACCTCCCGACAAACGGACGGAGGGACCAATCGGCACTTTCGGAAGGTATCAGCTCGGGTAATCACCCCTCCCTGGGCCTGGCCGTTACCAGGGGGTACGTACGTGTCCTACCTGTCTACCCGGGGCGGGGAATTACGCGTTACCCCATCACCGGCTACGCATGGAAGTGCGTGGGTCGGCCTTCAGACACGCACAGGGAGGAAAACAGAGAAAGGGAAAGGAAAGAAGAGGGGGTCTCAAACGCCGCAGCGGAGAAAAGGGCAAGGAGAAGAGGGAAGGAAAAGAAGGACAGAGGAAGGACGAGGACTTGCAAGTCTAGAAAGCAAGGAATTTGGAACAGTTTCGAGCGTCCGTCTCCGGACGTAGGCACAAACCATACTCCCAGAGGGGGAGAAAGGGAAGGAAAGAGCCAGAGGTGAGGGGGGGGCGAAGATGGGGGACGGGGAGGGATGCGGAAAGGGAAGGGAAGGTATGCAGCCCGGAAAGGAAGAGGGCCACATTAGCTCGGGGTCCCGTGCTCGCTACGCATGTGTCCACAAAAGAGTTGTGGACCCCCTGGGGGGAAGAACCGTAACGACGGGAAATAATGAGACCGCAGTGTTAGCTTTCGTTGCTGTAAACCCTGGCATGCATTCCTTATTATTCTAGAATATTACTGACTAGTGTTCTCAGAATATTACTCCTTCGATGCATCTTCAGGAACTTCGAGCGATGTACGTTTTCAGACGACTCAGTTTGCACGGTTAATGGTAAGCAATTGGCCACACTTATCACTGGAGCTGGTAGCACCTATCACTGGAACCAGGCGAGTCTGCATTGGACGCGTGAGAAACACTAGCGTCTTTACCTAACGTCTGCTACGGAGTATGTTTGAATATCTCTCGTAACAGCACCGAAGGAAAAGCTGTTTCCCACGCAGACATCAGTAACCGACGGCCTACGTGGCGCAGTAGCCCATCATGGGAGTGAGAAGAGGTAGAGAGCCTTGAGAATTAATCTTGCCTGGCGATTTATACATAGGAGAATCATGTGTGTTCTGGTACAAATCTATATATTCTCTTTATTGGCTATTATCAACCGCCACTTTTAGCATAGCAAATACTAGGGTAAGTCTATGGATCATTAGAGCTTTAATATGATAATAATACTACTTAGTAAACGAGTAGACAAAACAATATTGTTAAGCTACCGACGAGGTACAAATAGCTATCAGGTTTTACAAAATATGCAACAGTTTGTCGTCAGTCAGCGATAGGAAGTACTCAGATTATCTTTTTTCATAGTCGCCTTTACCATTATCACCAATTTTATTAACTTTTTGAAATTAATCGTTTCACACTAATTTTAACTATTTTACAAATGTTTGCTAATAAACGCATTGTAATTGCATCCTTTAATTTATTTCTAAAATTAGCTGCCTGCACATTCACATATAATCACAGATACCAAACTGCACGTTTTGAAAAATCCACTGCTTCGAGGGGAAAACGAGAGATTCACATGAAGTAAAGCCTATACGAACAGGCGAACGCGATACGGCGCTATGAGTGTGTTATCAACCATCATTACCTTGTTTGTTTTGTTTCTGTTTCAAGTCGCAAAGACAATTAGGCTCATATGCGCCCATGTGAAAATTTTAAATCACGAAGACAAAGAAAAGAGTTGAAAACGACTACACGTCAATCTCAATGGACGAAAGAGAAGGCAACTAAAAACAGGGATCGAAGATGTGTATATAAAATACGCCATAGAGAAACGGAGGTCCTGAACTAAAAACTAAATGGCCTTCGGCATATTGCTACGACGGATAAAAAGTAAAATCCCGTCGACTGCCCGCGCGTAGTTCGTTAAAACGGGCGCTAACTCAGACGGCCAACACAAACGAGAACATAAGCGGTTACGAAAAAGGGCATAACCTCAGGAAATGGCAGACAGTTAAAAGCTGGACTTAATGTGAGCGAATTGGTGGGAGAGAACCACTTAAATGTCGATGGCTAAAAAGACAGTGCCCTATAAGCAACATTGTTAAAATGATGTCGCGGCGAGGCGGCCGAGAGGAGGTAGTCCAACCCGCTGGGAGAGGCTTAATAACCCGGAGCTTGTTCCCATGAAGGGAGGACGCGTGGTGATGCCAAGGTGACACCACCTGCTGATAGATGGCGATACATCTGAGGGAACGTTAAGAACTAGCGGGCTGAGGTACAAGGACTGCAGACTTGGCAGCAGCGTCAGCGGCCTCATTTCCTGTCAGACCGACTGACCGGGAACCCACATGAACATCACAGTGGCTCCATCAAGAGTGAGCAAGTGACAGCTTTCCTAGACCCATTGCATTAAGGGATGGACGGTGTGCAGCACACACAGGGTCTGAAGGGCACAGAGAGTCTGAGCATTTGACGCAAGTGAAAAGCCTGTGTCGCCGGATGTACTGTGTGGCCTGATACAGGGCGAATAGCTCTGCTGTAAATACTGAGCCGTGTTCCGGAAGCCAATACCGAAAAATGTCGGCGCCGATTTCGAAGGTACACCCGACTTCATGGTCAGTCCGAGAGCCAGCAGTGTACACGGAGTCACTACGGCCAAGTTCTATGCAAAGGTCGTGAAACTTAAGGCGATAGAGCGAGGACTGAGTAGTGTCCATAGGAAGTGAATGAAGGCCAAGGTGAAAACGAACCGCCGCACGAATCCAAGGTGGTGAAGCTGCAGGCAGCGTGAAGTTAAGCTGCTGGAGCAAGAGCCGAAAGCGAACTCCAGTAGGTAAGCAGAAGAGGCACCCCATACTGCCGATCAAAGGAGTCATCTAAGAACGAGGTGTAGGATGGATGACCACGCATGGCAGATGAACGGCAGACAAAAGGCGTATCTGTTGAGGCGAAAGTCAGGGCGGTAGGACAGCATTAGTTCGGTATCTTCTGTATATATACTCTCAACTGGGCTAGTGTAAAATGTGCCAGCAGCCAAACGGATGCCACGATGGTGGATAGTATTGAGACGGCGTAAGAGGGGTGGACGCGCCGATGCATAAGCGGAACATCCATAGTCTAGTTCCGAACGGACAAGGGACGAGTACAAATGGAGGAGTGATGTTCGATCCGCACCCCAGTAAGTACCATTGAGGACAGGTAGGACACTGAGGGACTGCATACAACAGGCTGTCAGATATGACACGTGGGGGGAGCTAGAGTGTTTCCTATCGTGCATGAGCCCCAGGACTTTAGTAGTTTCAATGAATGGAATAGCAACAGGCCCTAAGATGTATAGGCAGCGACAGAAACCAATTGCGCCACCAGAAACTCATACAAACGGTTTTGTAGTCGAAAAGTGAAAGCCATTGTTGTCGCCCCATGAGTAAAGACGATCGAGGCACCGCTGAAGGCGCTACCAGGAAAATTCCGTGGAGACCTGCAATAAACGGCAAAATCGTGAACGAAAAGGGAGCCAGAGATGCCCAGTGGGAGAGAGGCAATTATAAGGTTAATGGCAATAGCAAAGAGGACGATGCTCAGGATGGAAGCCTGAGGCACACCATTCTCCGGGATAAAGGCGTCCGACAAGGTACAACCCAAACACATCCTGAAAACTGTTTTAAAAATTCCCAATGGAAACGGGGCAATCGGCCACGGAAAACCCGTGTGTAGAGAGTATGGAGGATACCAGTCCTCCAGCATGTGTCTTAGGCTTTCTCTAAATCGAAGAACGCAGTCACAGTCAGATTTCCGCAGAAAACCGTTCAAGGCATGGGTGATAATGAGATGTTCAATCGCAGAACGGAGCACTCTATATCCACACTGTGCAGTTGTTAGTAAATTGCGACACTCGAGCCACCACACCAGTCAGGCATGAATCATACGTTCCAGCTCCTTGCAAACACAGCTGGTGTGAGAAATGGAGCAGTAGCTAGAAGAAAGGCGTTCTTCCTTACCAGGTTTAGGTATGGGTATGGGTATGACATTGGCTTCCCACCATCATTTGGGATGATTGGTTGACCGGTCGTTTGGTTTGTTTGGGGTATAAACAGAACAAACTTAGGGTCATCAGTCCCTTTTTCCTGACTCAAGCAAGGCTCAATGTACGAAAATACCCAACACCACACCCAAAAAGAAAACTAATGAACAAAAAACAGGGAAAACTTACACCACAAGGAAAAGTAGTAGAAGAAGGTATTAAAACCATAGAGCACATGGTCTGGGCTGGCTGATCACAATAACAAAAAAAGTGGAAATGAGCGTTTGGCGGGACAGATCCAGCCACCTTGTGGCAGGTCTCATTACATTCTACGCCACATTTGGCGACCTGCGCGCCGGATGGTGGTGCAATGATGATGAAGACAACAACACCCAGTCCCTGAGTGGAGAAAAATCCCCAACCCAGCTGGAAATTGAATCCAGGCCACTTAGGACAGCAGTCCGTCACTCTGACCATTCAGCTACTGGGGTGGACACAATAATAAAAGAGGATCAGCCAGCCACTCTGCAACACATTAAAATGTCCACCCTAAAAAGACAAAGCGAGATGAATTCATGTAGGGGAAAGACCACAAAGACAAACAAATGCAAAGAAAGTGCAACAGAGTTAAAATGGAGGGAGTGTGGCAACCTCAGAAGGCTAAATGCCCACCCTTAGATGGTACGATAAACCATCCCCCTCACGAATAAAACTTAAAACTAAGTCTACTGTTCAGGTTAGTTGGTTTAGAAGATGGGGGAAGGGACCAAACAGTTAGGTCATCAGTCCCTTGTTCCAAATGAAACAATGCCACAAGGGTGAGAATAAAACAAGCAAGACTGACAACAAAAACGGAGAGGTAAGGAAAAACCACAACAATGACAGAAGACCAACAAACACTTAAATGTACAAAAGGGGAGAAGAAAACCACAGAAACGGAAGAGACGGGTATAACAGATTAAAACGACGAAACATCATGGCTGGCTGACCATGAGAATATAAAGGAGAAGCCAGCCACTCTGCAACACATTAAAACCTCCACCCACATACCACTAGGGCGGAGGACACAGAGAGACACAGGACATGTGCTAAAACTTAGATCAAATGATAAAACCCACCCTCACGAATATAATTTAAAACTAAATCACCCAATGAGGCGTTGTCAGATAAAATCACCGGCAATAAATCCGGTAATCGAAGTTTTCGTCTCGGGGCAGTCAAAGTGGGACAGTGCACCAGAATATGGGCCACTGTCAACTGGGCACCGCAACGACACTGAGTCGGATCTTCACGGCGCAGGAGGTAGCCGTGGGTCGCCCAAGCGTGGCCAATGCGGAGCTGACAGAACCACAGAGTTCCTGCGAGATGCCTGCATGGAGGACTGCCAAACATTCGTAGTCACCTTAATGGCACGCAGTTTGTTGTGTGTACTGAGACTATGCCATTCCATCTCCCTAAGCCGAAAAACCTGACGGCGTAAAAACGAACGCAGTTCAGTTACTGGAATGCCGGTCTCTATAAGCGGTTTCTGTGTAGCCTGTTTGTTCAGCCTGTCAGCAAGTTCGTTGCCTGGGACTCCGACGTTACCTGGTGTCCACACGAACACCACTGGACGACCGGACCATTCCAGTGCATAGATGGACACCTGGATGGTCGCTACCAAAGGTTGACGAGGGTAGCACTGGTCGATAGCTTGTAGGCTGCTCAAGGAGTCAGTACACAGAAGAAACGCCTCCCCAGGGCATGAACGGATATGCTCAAAAGCACGTAATATAGCCACCAGCTCTGCAATGGAAACACTGCAGCCATCGGGCAAGGATGAGTGGGTGGATTCCAGAAGGGACCATACTATGCGGTCATCACTCCCTCCGACCTTGGAGTAACTAAACCGAGACAACCTCACAGTATAAAAGGGAACTAAAATGGCCATAATATTACAAAAGATTGACAGAGAAGGAAGGGAGGAGAGAGGAAGGAAATAAAGTGACTAATGACAGGGGCATGAAGGAAGAAGCACAGGTAGACAAGAAAGACACTCAAGAGAAAACAGATCCCACAAAGAAAGGAGTGGGAAGGCAGAGGGCGAGTGTGAACCACCAAGCCAAATCTTAGGCAACCCAATCGGGACGAAGGGGGCAGAAATATGGCCTGCCATCCCCTCCACCCACCTGTAAGGTTGAAGGTCCCACCCTTAAATAAAGCAATAAAAAACCTCATCAAAAAGAAATTATAAAACTTGATCAGCTACTGAGGTATTGTCTGTGAATGCCAGAGGTAGCGAGTCAGGAAAGCTGTAAGTCCATCACAGGGCAGCTAAGTCAGGACAGTCCAATAAGAGGTGAACCACAGTCAATATTGATCCGCAACAACAGAGAGGGATCCTCAAGACAGAGGAGATAACAGAGTCAGCCAGGTATGGCAAATGCAGAGCTGGCAAAGAACGACAGAGGCTTTATGAGAGGCCCATAAGGAGGACCACCACAGTTTTAGAATCCTTTATCGCCATGATCTTGTTCGGCAAAGAGAGAGTGCCATTCTGCATTCCAAAGTCCCAAAACCTGATGATGTAATGCCAAGCAAAGATCTATTTCCAGAATGATAATAGCAAGAGATGGCCGTTTAGTAGCCAATTTAGCCAGTCTATTGGCAAGTTCATTGACAAGGATCCCAACATGGCCTAGGGTCCAAATCAAAACAACTGAGCATCCACATTGATCAATGAGAAAAACGGAGTCGTGGATAGCTATGACCTACGGGTGGCGAGGGAAGCACTGGCCGATAGTTTGCAGACTGCCCAGAGAGTCACTACAGATAGTGAAAGACAGTCCTGAGAAGAAACGGACATGGTCCAGAGCGCGCAAGGTGGCTACCAATTCTACAGTAAAAACACTACAGCTAACTGGCAAGGAATGATGTTCTGAGTGTCTCGCATAGGTGTGAACATAACCAGTGTGACCAGCAACGATGGAGCCATCAGTATAAATCATTTCTGCAGCCTGGAATTAACTGAGGATACAGTAGAATTGCTGGCGAAGGTCCTCTGGAGGGACGGAATCCTTTGAATTGATGGAGAGATCAAGATAGAGCTGTGACTGAGAAACGCACCGTGGCTGGTAAGTGCATGAGCAGAGAAGAGAGATGGTAAAGGGAAGTGCTGGAGTGCAGAACAAAGCGACAATGCGGGCAGCCGTGCTAAGCCCACATCGTGGCCGCTGCGGGAGGTTAAGCTCCATGTCTGGATAAAGGATAGCATAATTAGGGTGCTTTGGGGTGCAGCGAATGTGGAGTGCGTAATATATCAGCTGTTCTTGGCGCAAACTCGCAGCAGTGGAAACCCCACCTCTGCCAGAAGGCTAATCACAGCGCTAGTCTGGAAGGCACCAGTCGCTAGGTGTACCCCACAATGGTGGATGGGGTCATGTCCTGCACTGTCGAAGGTGACACAGAACCCCAGACAGAACTCCCATAGTCTAATCGAGACTGGACCAGCACTTTGTACAATCGCAGGAGGATAGAGCAGTCTGCACCCCAGGTGGTATTGCACAGACATCTAACAACATTGATATGTAACTAGCACGTCCTCTTCAGCTGGCGAAGATGAGGGAGCCATGTCAACCAGTCATCTAAGACCAGACCCAAGAAGTGATGGGTGTCCACCACCTTGGAGGACTGGTCATTGAGGAACAGGTCCAGATGGGGATGGACTGTACAGCGACCGCAGAAATGCACGACAAATATATATATATATATATATATATATATATATATATCAGATCTGGTCCAGGAGCCGTGTCGGCACAAAGGTTGAGGGCGCTGGTAAATTCTCACTCGATAAATGGGGCATTATAAGGCTCCAAGCAGCGTGAAACTAAAGTCAAAGGCAGTCGTTCTGTGCACTCTTTCAGGAGGAGGAACATGGTTTAATACTGAGTCGATGCAGAGGCTAGGGCAAAGTGTTGAGCTAAATGCTCTGCGACAAAGTACAGATAGGTAAGGGCAACACCATGCACAGAAATTCCTGCAACGCCGGTGGGAGGACGATGGCCAAAAATTCGCCCAAGTTCGGCCCAGATTGTGAAGAGGGGGAGTGCGGTCCTATGGCAGCCACACATCGCTCCCACCAAATCCGTTTCTGAAATTTGATTAGCTAGCAGGTCCAGGTGTTGAATCTTTTAAGGACCAGAACGAGAGCAGAAGGGTGCCTTTTGAAGTATTGAAGAGCACAGTGGCAGGCTTATGGCCACAGCAATTTCCAGAGTCCACCGAAGGACCATCTTGGTTGGTTGGGTGAAAGATTAAAGTGACCAAACTACAAAGGTCATCGGTCCCTTGTTTCATAAAAACACAGAGCACAGTGAAACTCTCCACCAGTCAGGTGAAGCACTAAAAGAAAAATTCCGGGGGAAGAAAAGCCCCATAGTCCATTGTAAGACAACACGGAAAACAGAGCACAGCAACAAAATCAACATAGAGAACAAAGGCAGAAGGAATTAAAACTGCACAGCAGAGGACTGTGGCTGGCTGATCACGAAAATAATAGGATGAGCCAGCCACTCTGCAACACGTTAAAACCTCCAGCCTGAAAGTTTAGGGTGGAGTCGAATCACAACACAAAACTAATTAGAAGAGACAGCTCAAAAGAGGGTGATGTTAAAAAAAATTTAAATGGACCTATAAAAGCCGCTTGCGCGAATAAAACTTAAAACCCGATCTGCCATAGAGACATTGTCACCTAAAAGAGATGATAAAGCACCCTGGAGATTAAAAGTTCGCCTGAGGGCGGTTAAAAGTGGACAGTCCAACAATATATGGGCCACCGTCATATTCGCACCACAGCGACAATGAGGGGGGTCCTCTCGACGCAGCAGATGACTATGCATCAGCCAAGAGTGACCAATGCGGAGCCTACAGAGAACAACAGAATCCCTGCGAGAGGCCCGCATGGAGGAACCCCACACGGTCGTGGCCTCCTTTACACGCCGCAGCTTGTTGGGTACAGACAGAGTGCGCCATTCGTCTGCCCACATCCCAAAGACCCGACGGCGTAACACCGACCGGAGATCAGTTGCCGGGAGGCCGATCTCCAACGGCAGTTTGCGGGTGGCTTCTTTAGCTAACTTGTCGGCGTGTTCGTTTCCCGCTATCCCAACGTGTCCCGAGGTCCAAATGAACACCACTGAACGTCCACGCCGTTCAAGAGCATGAACGGACTCCTAGATGGCAACAACAATGGGATGGCGTGGGTAGCACTGGTCAAGAGCCTGTAGACTACTGAGAGAGCCACTGCAAATGACAAAAGACTCGCCAGTGCTGGTACGAATACGCTCAAGGGCACGAAAAATGGCTGTTAGCTCTGCAGTGTAAACACTGCAGCCGTCCGGCAAGGAGCGCTGGTCTACATAGTCCGCATGAGCGTAAGCGTACCCCACATGGCCATCAACCATCGAGCCATCTGTATAGATAACCTCCGAGTCACGGGCTGCGTCAAGGAGAGCAAGAAATTGGCGGCGCAAGACTGCAGGAGGAACTGAATCCTTTTGCCATTGTGAGAGATCCAGCCAAAGCTGCGGCCGACGAATGCACCAAGGTGGTGTATGTGGGTGGACCTGAAAAGCAGATGGAAGAGGCAAAGACTCGAGTGCACTAAGGAGTGACCAAACACGGATCCCAATTGCGTGGCCTGATCGCGGCCGCCGGTGTGGGATATGGACTGCCGCATCGGCGAAAAGGAGACGGTAGTTAGGGTGACAGGGAGAACAACGGACATGGGCCGCATAGTTGGCTAAGAGTTGGTGACGCCGAATGTGGAGCGGAGGAACCCCAGCCTCAGCAAGTAGGCTATTAACAGGACTGGTGCGCAATGCTCCTGTCGCCTGTCGAACTCCACAGTGGTGAACGGGGTCCAGCAGTTGCAACGCTGAGGGCGACGCTGAGCCATACGCCACACTCCCATAATCCAGTTGAGACAGCACAAGGGCTTTGTAGAGCTGCAGCAGCGTGTTACGGCCTGCACCCCAAGTTGTGTTGCTGAGGCAGCGGAGGGCATTCAGATGCTGCCAGCACTGACGCTTGAGCTCACGAATATGTGGAAGCCAAGTAAGCCGGGCATCGAACAGCAATCCCAGAAAACGGTAAGTGTCAACAACCCTGAGCATAGCATCCTGAAGATGGAGCTCAGGGTGGGGATGGACAGTTCGACGCCGACAAAAGTGCATAACACAAGTCTTCGCAGGAGAAAACTGAAACCCATGGGCTAAGGCCCACGCCTGCGCCTTGCCTATGGCTCCCTGCAACCGACGTTCTGCAACACCAATGGTGGAGGAGCTGAAAAAGATGCAGAAATCGTCAGCATATAGCGTGGGTGAGACAGACGACCCTACTGCTGCTGCAAGGCCATTAATGGCCACAAGGAAAAGGGGCACACTCAATACAGAGCCCTGTGGAACGCTGTTCTCCTGGATATGAAGTGAACTATGGGATGTGCCAATTAAAACACGGAATGTCCGAACAGATAAAAAATTCTGAATAAAAATGGGGAGAGAGCCCCGGAGACCCCACCCGTGCAACATGGCGAGAATATGGTGCCGCCACGTCGTGTCATATGCTCTGTAGAGGTCTAAAAAGACGGAGACGAGGTGTTGGCGCCTGGAAAAAGCAGTGCGGATTGCAGACTCAAGGAAGACCAAAGTATCGGCGGTGGAACAGCCGTCGACTCACCATGCGTTCCAGTAGCTTGCACAGAGTATTTGTCAAGCTGATGGGCCGATAGCTATCCACAGTAAGCGGGTCCTTGCCAGGCTTCAGCACTGGAATGATGTTACTTTCTCGCCACTGCGACGGAAAGACACCATCACCCCATATGCGGTTGAAGATGGCAAGAAGACATCGCTGACAGTCCGGGGCCAGGTGTTTGAGCATCTGATTGTGGACGCCATCTGGCCCAGAGGCTGTATCGGGGCACTGTGCCAGGGCGCTCTGGAGTTCCCACAAACTAAACAGGGCGTTATACGCCTCAGGGTGGCGAGAAGCGAAAGAAAGCCGTTTGCCTTCCTCCCGGCTTTTCAGCGCGCGAAACGCAGGCGGGTAATTCCCTGACGCAGAGGCCAGAACATAGTGCCGTGCGAAATGCTCGGCAATTGCATCGGCATCGGTGGATACCGCCCCGTTGATGGTAAGCCCTGGGACACCTGTAGAGTACTGCAATCCAAAGATGCGCCGAATCTTCATCCACACCTGGGAGGGTGAAGTACGGGAACCAATGTTGGAAACGTACCTCTCCCAGCACTCCCTTTTCCGCCGTTTAATAAGCCTCCGTACCTGAGCATGGAGACGTTTGAATAAAATGAGGTTCTCCAAAGACGGGTGCCGCTTATGTCGCTGAAGAGCCCGCCGACGTTCTTTAATGGCGTCAGCGACCTCTGAAGACCACCAAGGCACTGACTTTCGCTGGGGGCACCCGAACAAACGAGGAATGGTACGTTCCGCAGCTGAAACAATCGCTGCAGTCAGTGTCTCAACCGCCACATCGATGGTACCATGGGGGAGAGATACAACAGTGGCAGCAGAGGAGAACGTGTCCCAGTTTGCCTTGCTAAATGCCCATCTAGGCAAGCGTTCATGGGAGCGACGCTGGGGTAGTGAAAGGAAGATGGGAAAATGGTCACTACCACACAAGTCGTCATGGACTCTCCAGTGGACCGATGGTACAAGCCCTGGGCTGCACAACGACAGATCTATGGCTGAGAACGTGCCATGCGCCACACTGAAATGTGTGGCGGCGCCAGTGTTTAAGAGGCAGAGGTCGAGTTGGGAGATGAGATTCTCGACCTCTCGGCCTCGGCCAGAAACCTTCGTTCCACCCCACAGGGGATTGTGGGCGTTAAAATCCCCCAGGAGAAGAAAAGGCGTGGGGAGTTGGGCGACAAGTGCAGCCAATTCGGTCAGGGAGACTGTACCACCTGGTGGGAGATAGACACTGCAGACGGTTATGTCCTGGGTAGTCCTTACGCGTACAGCCACAGCTTCCAATGATGTTTGAAGGGGCACAGGAGCACTATATACAGAGGTAAGCACATACACGCAGGCTCCACCTGACACACAATTGTAGGTGCTACGGTTGCAGTAATAACCCCTGTATCCACGAAGGACAGGGGTCCGCATTGCCGGGAACCAGGTTTCCTGGAGGGTAATGCAGAAAGCAGGTGTCAGGCTTAGAAGCTGTCGTAGCTCAGGGAGATGGCTAAAATAACCGCCACAATTCCACTGGAGGATCGTACAAAGCGTGCCCTGTAAGGGCATGAAGGTACTGAAAAAGCAAATTACTTCACAGGGTCACATGTTGCCACAGACTGAGTGACGGACGTCGCTACAGCCATGGTTTCTGAGGAGACTGCGAGATCCAGGTCGTCAGGGGACGCAAAGAGCTCGACCTCATCCTCAGAGGCTGAGCTGACAGGAAGCGTTCGTGCGGGAACCACTGGGTCCTTATCCTTCTTGGAGAGCTTCCTCTTCTCTCTCTTGTCTTTGGGAGGAGGGTTGGCATGCTGGGAGGGCTTTCCTGATGCATTATCGGGAACAGATGAAGAGCAGTAAGCCCTTTGACCAGCAGCTGGTGGCTTCTTCAGCCACTGGCTAGTGTCTTGGGAGACACTGAGGAACTCCCTGGAAGGTTTTTTTTTTTTTTGGTAGGGTTTAAGGGCGCTCAACTGCTGAGGTCATTAGCGCCCAGTCACTGGTGTTAGAGCACAAGGAACCTGCTAAAACTCAAGGGGATGGGGGGACATCAAAAGGACCTGACAAGGATGCAGATGAAATAAGTAAAAAGGTTAAATGTCTTTGGTCAAGCCAGTTAAAGTTATAAAACGCAGAAGACGAGCAGCTGCTCGAGCGTCATCAGCTAAAACATCCGGTAAGGTAGATGGCAGGGACAGGACAACACGAAATTGACTAAAACGGGGACACGACAATAAAACATGGCGCACCGTTAATGCCTGACCACAAGGGCACTGCGGGGCTGGGTCACCAGAGAGCAGGTAGCGGTGGCTAAACCGGCAATGCCCAATCCGCAACCTGGTCAGAAGGACCTCCTCGCGCCGAGATGGTCGGGAGGAAGTTGTCCAAGCAGTTGGGAGCGGTTTTACTGCCTGGAGCTTGTTTCCTTGGAGGGATGACCAAGCATCCCACCACAAGGACACAAGCCTCTTACATACATCCCCACAAACGTCAGATGACGGGACACAATGGGAGGCTGGCCGAGGCTGGAGGACTGCAGCCTTGGCTGCAGCATCCGCAGCCTCATTCCCAGGCACTCCTACATGTCCGGGAACCCACAGAAAGCTGACAGAACCGCCATTATCAGCGAAACAATGGAGGGACTGCTGTATTCGTTGAATCAAGGGATGGACCGGATAGGGAGCCCCAAGGCTCTGAAGAGCACTGAGTGAGTCAGTGCAGAGGACATACGATGAATGGCGGTGGCGGCGGGCATACTGAATGGCCTGATGGAGAGCAAAAAGCTCGGCCGTAAAGCTGGAACATTGGTCAAGGAGCCGGTATTTAAAGGTGGCGGTCCCGACGACAAAGGCACAGCCGACACCATCGTCAGTTTTGGAGCCATCGGTGTAAATAAAGGTGTGACCAGCAAGTCGAGCACGAAGTTCGACAAACCGTGAGCAATACACTGCAGCCGGAGTACCCTCCTTCGGGAGTGAGCTGAGGTCGAGATAAATACGAACCGGAGCCTGGAGCCTAGGTGGTGTCGGGCTCTCACCCTCTCTGAAGGTGGTAGGGAGGGCAAAATCCAATTGTCGAAGCAGGCGACGGAAGCGGACTCCGGGGGGCAGCAGGGCGGACACATATAACCCGTACTGACGGTCGAGAGAATCAGCGAAGAAGGACTTGTAAGAGGGGTGTTCGGGCATAGACAACAGCCGGCAGGCATACCGACACAGCAGTATGTCGCGCCGGTAGGTCAACGGTAACTCGGCAGCTTCAGCGTAAAGACTCTCGACAGGACTAGTGTAGAAGGCTCCGGTCGCAAGACGTATCCCCCGATGGTGGATGGAGTTGAGCCGGCGTAAGAGGGATGGCCGAGCGGACGAGTAGACGAAGCTCCCATAATCCAGCTTCGATCGGACTATGGACCGATACAAGCGAAGCAGGACAGTGCGATCCGCTCCCCAAGATGAACCGCTAAGAACTCTGATGACATTAAGGGAACGTGTACAACGGGCCGCCAAATAAGAGACATGTGGAGACCAACACAGTTTCCGGTCCAACGTGAGCCCTAGAAACTTAGTTGTGTCCACGAATGGGAGAACAACGGGACCGAGATGTAAGGATGGCGGAAGGAACGCTTTATATCGCCAAAAGTTGATACAAACCGTCTTCTCTTCAGAGAACCGGAAGCCATTTGCCACGCTCCATGAGTAGAGGCTGTCTAGACAACGCTGGAGGCAGCGCTCCAGGAGGCATGTTCTCTGGGCACTGCAGTAGATCGCGAAGTCATCGACAAAGAGAGAGCCTGAGACATTAGGTGGAATGCAATCCATAATTGGATTGATCGCGATGGCAAAAAGGGCTACGCTCAAGACGGAGCCCTGAGGCACTCCGTTCTCCTGGAGGAAGACGTCGGAAAATACGGAACCCACACGTACCCTAAACTTTCGATCCGTTAAAAAGGAATCAATAAAAAGGGGCAGACGACCGCGTAGGCCCCACTTGTGCATAGTGCGGAGGATACCTCCTCTCCAACAGGTATCATAAGCCTTCTCCAAGTCGAAGAACACGGCTACCGTTTGGCGCCTTCGCAAAAAGTTGTTCATGATGAATGTCGACAAGGTCACAAGGTGGTCAACAGCGGAGCGGCGGCGACGAAAGCCGCATTGGACATTAGTAAGTAGTCGTCGAGATTCAAGAATCCAAACTAACCGAGCATTAACCATGCGCTCCATCACCTTACAGACACAGCTTGTAAGAGAAATGGGGCGGTAACTAGAAGGAAGGTGTCTATCCTTCCCGGGTTTGAGTATAGGAACAACAACGGCGTCACGCCAACGCATGGGGACCTGACCTTCGGTCCAGACGCGATTGTAGGTACGAAGAAGGAAGCTTTTGCCCGCCGGAGAAAGGTGTGCCAGCATCTGAACGTGAATGGCATCTGGCCCCGGAGCAGAGGACCGGGACAGTGCAAGCGCACGTTCGAGTTCCCGCATAGTAAAGGGGGCATTGTAAGTCTCCAGATTCAGCGAGTGGAAGGAAGGTCGCCGAGCCTCGTCGGCCTCTTTCCTGGGAAGGAAGGCAGGATGGTAATGGGCAGAGCTTGAAACCTCCGCGAAAAAGCGGCCAAAGGCGTTGGAGACAGCCACAGGATCAACAAGAACCTCATTACCTGAGGTCAGGCCAGGTACTGAGGAGTGGGCCTTAATGCCCGACAGCCGGTGCAGGCTACCCCAAACAACGGAAGAGGGAGTAAAACTGGTAAAGGAGCTCGTGAAAGAGGCCCAGCAAGCTTTTTTGCTGTCTTTGATGACTCTACGGCATTGCGCTCGGAGTCGTTTGTATTCAATACAATTCGCCAACGTAGGATGGCGGCGAAAGGTGCGTAAAGCACGTCGTCGAGCACGGATAGCGTCCTTACAAGCCTCGTTCCACCAGGGGACGGAAACGCGACGTGAAGAAGAAGTAGTAGTACGAGGTATGGAACGTTCGGCAGCATTGATAATAACAGCCGTGAGGTATTCGACCTGACTGTCACAACTGGAAAAATCGCGGTCCGGAAAGGTCGCCAGGGAGGAGTAAAGTCCCCAGTCAGCTTTCAGTATGTTCCAGCGCGAAGGACGTGGGGATGGGGTGTGGTGCAGGAGACGAACGACACAGGGGAAGTGGTCGCTCGAATAGGTGTCAGAAAGGACATACCACTCGAACCGACGGGCAAGAGTGGTAGAACAGATCGAGAGGTCCAAGTGGGAGTAGGTATGAGTAGAGTCCGAGAGGAAAGTCGGGGCGCCGGTATTGAGGCAGACAAGATTGAGATGGTTGAAGACATCCGCCAAGAGTGAGCCTCTTTGACAGGATGCAGGAGAGCCCCAAAGGGGATGATGGGCATTGAAGTCGCCAAACAATAAGAACGGCGGGGGAAGCTGATCGATCAGGTGCATCATGTCAGCCCGACTAACAGCAGATGACGGTGGAGTGTAGACGGTACAAACTGAAAAAGTAAAAGCAGAAAGAGTAATGCGGATAGCTATTGCTTGGAGTGGGGTGGTCAATGGGATGGGATGGTAATAGACATCGTCCCGAACGAGCAACATGACCCCACCATGAGCTGGGATACCGTCCACAGGGGCGAGGTCATACCGCTCCGAGGTATAGTGGGAAAAGGCAATACGGTCAGTCGGGCGCAACTTGGTTTCCTGGAGACCAAGGACGAGCGGACAGTGCAGGCGGAGGAGCAGTTGTAATTCCTCTCGATTAGATCGAATCCCTCTTATGTTCCAATGAAACAACGCCATTGCTAGTCAAAAAGTTGGGGGAACGAGACGGGGAAGAGCTGGTCACCTCGATGGCCACGGAGGGCCAGGTTGCGAGGCAACAACGCTACAACTGACGGCAGGCGGATCCGGTTCCATCGACTCGTCGCCAGCTGCGGCCGCTGTCCCTGATTGTGTAGGAGGGGCCGCATCATTTGCCGACAAAAGGCCGGCGGAACGCCTGGCAGCAGAGCGTCCCGGCGAAACTGAGGACGGCCGGGAGCAGCGACTCACGGATGAAGCGTCAGATGAAACGCGCCGGGGTGGAGAGGGGGATAGAGATTTCTTCTTGGAGGCCTTCTTGGAAGGCCGAGGAGGCACAGGGATGGTGGGCTGGACCCGAAGAAGGTCCTCACGCGCGGGGTCCGTTTTGGAACGCCGGACCTCGGAAGCTGGGGTCCGGAACGTTTCCCCGATGGACGCCTGAGAAGAGGATCGCTTCTCAGGTGGCGTGGGGGGAGGAGGAGGAGGAAGGGTGGCCCCTGGGGCAGGGGGGGTGGGGGCCGCGGGGGAGGAGGAGTTGGAAGGGAGGGATTTGGGAGGCGGAGGCAGAGCCCCCTGACGGGTAGAGGAGGCGGAGGGGGGACAGGATAGAGGTGAGGATACAGCGGAAGGAGTGGACACAACTGAGGCAAACGAAGTGGCCAGTGACACGGGATGAAGGCGGTCATACTTCTTCCTGGCCTCAGAATAAGAGAGCCGATCCAAAGTTTTGATTTCTTGTATCTTTTTCTCCTTCTGATACGCGGGGCAGTCTGGGGACCTAGGCGAGTGGACGCCAGGACAATTAGGGCACCGAGGTGGTGGGGTGCAAGTATGTTCCTCACGAAGAGGACGTCCACAGTCGCCACAAAGGGGCTCAGCCTCACACCGGGACGACATGTGCCCAAAGCGCAAACACCTAAAACAGCGCATAGGAGGCGGGACGTAAGGTCGCACGTCGCCCCGGTAGCACATCACCTTTACCTTCTCTGGGAGAACGTCCCCCTCGAAGGCGAGGATAAAGGCCCCGGTGTCGATGCGACGGTCTTTGGGGCCGCGCTGGACTCGCCGGACGAAATGCACGCCGCGGCGCTCCAGGTTGGCCCTGAGCTCCTCATCAGATTGTAGCAGGAGGTCACGATGAAAAATGACCCCCTGCGTCCTATTGAGTGCCAGATGTGGGACAATGGAGACTGGGATGTCCCCTAGGCGGTCGCACGCCTGGAGTGCCGCCGATTGTGTGGCAGAGGTGGTCTTGATAAGAACGGACCCTGATCGCATCTTGCTGAGAGCCTCGATTTCCCCGAAGACGTCCTCAATGTGTTGAACAAAGAACATGGGCTTGGAGGTGGCGAACGTCCCCCCATCTGTTCGAGAACAGACCAAATAGCGGGGGAAGTACTTCGCCCCAAGCCGGCGGGCCTGTCCCTCCTCCCATGGAGTGGCCAAGGGGGAAAGGGCAGGAGAACCAGAACTAGAAACGGTACCTTTTCTTTTGGAAGACTCGGCCGCAGAGCGACCTGATACGTGTTGACGTTTCATGTGCGAAACGTCCGCCCCGATACCACCCACTCCGACCAGGGGCTCTCCCCACGGGCGCCACCCAGCCGCAGCAAGGGCCACCTGGCAGGATGACCATTGCCGGGAGTCCTGATGCCCCAAGGAGACGGGCATCTACTCCTTGGCCAACGTGGGGAGGGTGCAGCTCAGGTATCGGCAGTACGATCCCTGTGTTGTCAGGGGGCTACAACCTAGAGGGTACATGACGACCCCACCACAACGGGCTGGCTACCGTGCTGGATTTCTGGTGCCATGGAAAGTCCATCATGATCGCTGGTGCAGATGGAGAGGCACTATGGGCGTAACGTGGACAACCCATCAGGCGTTTAGGCCCAATTTGAGGAATAATGGGTATGGTGACAACGCCGGTGCAATGCTGAGTGCCAAGGTCTTAGTGCACTTAGGACCAGTGGTACACCACGTAAGGTGTCCTTCCCCAAAAGGCTCGTACTTCTGTAGAATTTTGAAAAATGGAGGTCAAACCCCAAGGGGGACCATCACATTAAGGCCAAAACATTTGAGACTCCTTTTAGTCGCCTCTTACGACAGGCAGGAATACCGCGGGCCTATTCTAATCCCCGGACCCGCAGGGGGGTCCCTGGAAGGGACTCCCCCAAGGGATCCCGTCCGAACAAGTGAGGCCGGAGGAGGCTGTTGCGTCTCCGGCTGAGCAGCTGGAGAGAGCTGTCACTTTCCCGGCTGAGGAGCCGGAGAGGGCTGTCGCCGCTCCGGCTGAGAGGTGGGGACTGACATCCCCGGTTGCTTGGGGCGCACTGCTCCCAAACTGGGTGTTTTGGGAGCAGTGGAAGAGAGAGTGGCCTGTCCCAGCGGTGGGGCAGACGTGACTTGAGTTCTCTGTGGGCCAACAGAGAAGGGAGTCTGTGCAGGAGCTGGTGGTGGCAGTGTGACGGTAGCATAACTCCTCAACATAGGTGAGGGGTTGAGTCGTTCTAGCTTCTTCTTTGCCTCTTGGTAACTTAAACGGTCCTAGGTCTTAATTTCTTGTATCTTCCGCTCTCGTTGATAGACTGCACAGTCTGGTGAGCAGGGAGAATGATGCTCCCCACAGTTAACGCAGGTGGGAGGCGGAGCCAATGGAGCATTAGGATGCGGAGGTCGTCCACAATCACGACATGTGGGGCTGGCAGTGCACCTGGAGGACATGTGTCCGAATTTCCAGCACTGGAAGCATCGCATAGGGGGCAGAACATAGGGCTTGACATCGCACCGGTATATCATGACCTTGACTTTCTCAGGCAAGCAGTCGCCCTCAAAGGCCAGGATGAAAGCACCGGTAGCGACCCTATTATCCTTCGGCCCCCTAAAGACACGATGGACAAAGTGTACACATCGTTGTGCCAGGTTCTCACGTAGCTCGTCATCAGACTGTAGCAGAAGATCTTTATGAAAAATAATCCCCTGGACCAAATTTAAGGGGAGTGACAGTAACGGGGATGTCACCGAGCTTCTCACAGGCGAGTAATGCCTGGGACTGTGCAGATGAAGCTGCTTGTATCAGCATGGCCCCACTTCTCATTTTGGAAAGAGACGCCACTTCCCCAAACTTATCTTCGAGATTGTGCACAAAGAAAAGAGGCTTAGTCCCCAAAAACGAATCCCCATCAGTTCTGCTGCATACAAGGTATCGTGGCGAATACGGCTCCTGTCTGTCTGCAGCCCTACGTTCCTCCCATGGTGTGGCTAGGGAAGGGAACGATTTCGGGTTATATGTCACAGCGTTAAATTCCACCTTACCACGCTTAGAGACATTGGCGGTCGGGCGACCACCAGATTGAGATTTCACCCGCTTCATTGCGGGGCATCCGCCCCGATGCCACCCACTCCGACCAGGGGCTCTCCCCATGGGCGCCACCCAGCCACAGCAAAGGCCACCTGGCAGGATGGCCGTTGCCGGGAGTCCCGATGCCCCAGAGAGACTGGCATCTACTCCTCGGCTTACGTGGGGAGGTGTCAGCTCAGGCATCGGCAGTACGGTCCCTGTGTTGTCAGGGGGCTACAACCTAGAGGGTACATGACAACCCCACCACAACGGGCTGGCTACCGTGCTGGATTTTTGGTGGCATGGGTAGTCCATAGTGATCGTGGGTGCAGATGGTGACGCACTAAGGGCGTGACGTACACAACCCATCAGGTGTGTATGCCCAAAATGAGGGATGGAGGGTGCAGTGACGACGCCAAGACGATCAAGAGTGCCAAGGCCTTAGGGCACAGAGGACTCACGGTGCACCACGTAAGGTGTCCTTCCCCAAAAGGCTCGTACTTCCGTGGAATTTGGAAAAATGGAGGTCAAACCCTAATGGGGACCATCACATTAAAGGCCGAAACGTTTGAGACTCCTTTTAGTCGCCTCTTACGACAGGCAGGAATACCACGGGCCTATTCTAACCCCCGAACCTGCAGGGGGAGAAGGACCATCTTCCGACGGGGTGAACCCAAGGAAGAAGGGATGGCTGGAACAGCTGCAGGAAGAATGACAGCAGTCAACGTCTGTGTAGACCCATCACTACTATTGTGTGGTAGTACAGGGGGGATGGTAACAGAGAAGGCACCCCAATCAGGTTTAGAGAAGGCCCACCTGGGAGGGTGACAGAGCGAGATATACTGAAAGAAGGCCAAAACTATTGGGTAATGATTGCTGTCACGTAAGTCATCGTGGACACCCCAACGAATGGAGGGAAGAAAGCCGGGACTGCCGATGGAGAGGTCAATGGCAGAGAAAGTGCCGTTTGCCAAACTAAAATGTGTAGGAGGGCCAATGTTTATGAGGTAGAGGTCAAGCCCTGCCAGAACAGCTTCAACTGTCCTGCCCAGAGCAGTAGCCGTTTGACTACCCCAAAGAGGGTTGTGGGAATTAAAGTCCTCCAGAAGCAGGAAGGGAGAAGGGAGTTGTTGAAGGGTGGTTAGGACAAAGGATGTGGGTGGCCTGTCAGGCAGGAGGTATAAATTACAGATCGTGATTGTAGTGGCTAGTGGAGCCTGACAGCAATTGCTTCCAGAGTGGTATGGAGGGAAACCCATTTACTAACAATATCCTTGCGGGCCAAGGTACAAACACCACCAGAAGGCCGCAAGGGGCCAATTGAGTTTTGACAGAAAGTGTGGAACCCGCTAAGGGTGGGTGAGTAAGAATTGACAAAATGGGGCTCCTGGAGAGCAATGCAAGCAGCAGAGTAGGAGGAAAGAACGGACTGCAACTCCAAGAGGTGACGCAAATAGCCATTACAATTCCACTGGAGGATTCTCAAGCTGGAGTCCATATTGGAAGTGAACGGACCGGAGTTGGTCACGCCGCCGAGTCCCCATCTGTCAACTGGTAAAGATAGGGTAATATCCATATAGGTGGGGTCGGACTCTATTGGTTCATTGACTGGAGGAGGGGAAGACTCACCTCAGGGGGTACCAGAGGGCCTTGCCCTTTTTCTTATGTTTCTGCTTCTTCTCTTGTGAAGGAAGAGAAGGGCAGACTGCAGCAAGGTTGGGCACAGAATTAAACCTGGCAATCTTTGCGCCCACTGGCCCCAGATCGCATGGCCAATGTGGAGCTGCAGTTCGCCTTTCAGGGTGGTGCCGGGAAGAGGAGTCCCGGCAGGGAGCTCCAGTACCAGCAACTGCCGAAGGATAGCACTTCCCTGGCAGGGGAGGAGAGCAGCACCTGAAGGGGTGGGTATGGGTACTGATGGGGAGGGGAAGGGGACAGGGAGTGGAAGACTGAGGGTGAGGTGGAAGGTGTGGGGCGAATGGGGCAGGGCTGGGAAGAGCAGGGGATAGAATGGGGAATGGATGTAACTGAAGCAAAAGTGGAATTTATAGGCACGGGATGGAGCTTGTCATACTTTCGACAAGCCTTGGTGTACGTAAGTCAATCTAAAGTCTTTTGAATCTGTCATTCTTTCATGTACACCGGGCATGCTGGTGAGTGTGGAGGATGCTGCACACAAGAATTTACACACACTGGTAGGGGAGCACAGGCACACCCCTCATGGAGGGGACGCCCACAGTCACCGCAAAGGGGATCACTGGTGCAGTGGAAAGACATGTGTCTGAACTGTAAGCATTTAGAGCATCTCATTGGTCATGGAATGTAAGAGCTTACATCACACCTATACACCATCACCTTGACCTCCTCTGGGAGGGTATCCCCCTCGAAGGCCAGGATAAAGTCACCTGCATCAGTGATTTGTTTTTAAGGTCTTGCTGTGTACGGTGGATGAATCTGACTCCTCACTACTCAAGGTTTGCACGGAGCTCCTTGTCAGTTTGGAGAAGAAGATCCCAGTGGAAAATGAAGCCCTGTACCGAGTTCAAAGATTAGTGGGGTGTGTTGAAGGCTGGGATGTCACTGAGATGGTCACAAGCACGCAGGGTTTCAGGCTGGGTAGCAGAAGATGTCTTTATGGGCAAAGAACCGGGCCGTATTTTACTCTTGGATTCCAGTTTGCCATACTTATCTTCAATCGTCTCCACGAAAAACAAAGACATGGTCGTGGCAAAAATTTCACCATCTGTGCTGGTAGAAACCAGGTACCGAAGGAAAGGTTTCAACCCAAGCTGCGAAACTTGGCCCTCTTCCCAGGGGGTAGCCAGGGAGGGGAAGGCCAAAGAATCAGAAGGAGTGTCATGTCTTCTATCACTCTTAGAAACGGCCACAGAATGGCCAGGATGTTTAAGCTTTTGTCATTTCATGTGAAAGGCGTCCATCCTAGCACCACCTACTCCAACCAGGGGCTCGCCCCATGGGTGCCACCCAGCCACAGCAACAGGGTTTGGCATGGCAGCCACTGTAAGGAGTTCTGTTGCTCCAAAGTGATGAGCGTAGACTCCTTGGCACTCATGAGACGTTAACAGCTCATGTACTAGCAGTATGATCAACGCATTGTCAGGGAGCTCGGCCAAGTGGGTACTTAACAGCCCCACCACACAGACTGGCTACCGTGCTGGTGACCTAGCATGAAGGGGGCCAGGGTGCAAGGGGAAAAAGGAGGGGATGGGGAGATAAGCCTGCACCATGGAAACTAGGTTGGGAGTTCATCCCCAAATGGCTCAAACTGAACAGAAAACGTTGGAAATGGAGGTCAAACCTCAAGGGGGACCAAAAACACCGGAAAGGTGATGAAAATAGCAAACTAAACAGTAACACATACCAAAACAAAGTTGGGAGGATAGCCAGGTCCACATAAAGAAGTCCACCAAGAGGGGAAGGAGGGGGCAGGGATAAAGGACCAAGGACAGGGAAGGAAAGGAAGAGGGGAGGTAATGCAGTATGGAAAAAGGAAGGAGACTGCAATAGCTCGAGGTCCCGTGCGAGCCACACATGTACCCACAAAAGGAACTGTGGGCCCCCTTGGGGGGGGGGGGGGGATTGGGCAAGGAATGCTGTTCAATATTTCCTCCATGGACATACGTGAAGCCAACGTGACCATCAGCCATCAAGCCATCAGTGTAGATCACTTCATAGCCTCAGTACATGTCAAGAATCGAGATGAAGTGACAGCACAGAGCTGTGGGTGAACTGAGTCCTTTGGGCCACATGAAAGGTCCAGGCGAAACCGCTGCCTAGGTGTACATCAAGGAGGTGAACGCGAATGGACCTCGAGTATAGGTGGTAAAGGCTAGGACTCTAATTCAGATAGAAGGGATCGGACACTAACTGGAACTATACGCTCTGACCTGCACCCCTATGTGGGGGATGAACCAGCATGGGTGGGAAAAGGAGACAGTAATTCGGATGTGTAGGATAACTAAAAACCTGTGCAATGTACCTGGCGAGCAGCTGTGCACGCCTGACCTGCAAGGACGCTGGTCACCAGACTCGTCCTAAAATCTCCCATCGCTAGTCGAACACCACAGTGGTGCACTGGGTCGAGTAAACGCAGTGCTAAGGGCGCCACTGAATCATAAACCAGACTCCCACAATCAAGACAGGAATGAAGAAGGGCTCTGTATAGCTGCAGCAGCGTAGAGCGATCTGCACCCCAGTTGGTGTTGCTCAGAGAGCGGAGGGCATTAAAGTGATGCTAGCACGTCCACTTAAGATGGCGAAGGAGCATGGAAAACCAGTCCTCAAAGTCGATACGACTCCACTAGAGTGAGGGCATCGTCAGTAAGGTAAAGTTCTGGTTCCGGATGAACGGTACACTGCCGAGAGAAGTGCATGAGACACGACTTTGCGACCGAAAACTGAAAGCCGTAGGCTAGAACCTATGACTTCCTTGCGGATGGCCCCCTGTAGGTGCCACTAAAAAACACCAGAGCTGGTGGGGCAGTACGAAATGCAGAAGTCGACTGCATACAGAGAGGGTGAGACAGACGGCCCTACAGCTGCTGCTAAACCGTTAATGGCCACTAAAAATAGAGATATACTCAATACAGAGACCTGCAGGACCCCATTCTCCTGTATATGGGGGGAGGGGAGAACTATGGGGGGGCTCCAACTTGGACACGGAAAGTACGAAGCGACAGGAAATTCTGGAAAAAAAATCGGGAGCGGGCCTCAGATACCCCACTCATTGTGTGCCAAGGATATGATGTCACCAGGTGGTGTGACACGCTTTTCATAAATCAAAAAAGGCAGCAACAAGGAGTCTGCGTCTGGAAAAGACTGTTCAGATTGCAATCTCAAGGGACACAAGATTATCAGTGGTAGAGTGACCAAGGTGGAAGCCGCCCTGGCACGTAACCAGTAGGTCATGTGACTCCACGACCTGACCCCATCCGACCCCTGACACACCATACATCCCAGCAGCTAACGACAACGTTGGTGAGGCTGATAGGACGATAGCTATCCACATCAAGCGAGTTTTTGCTGGGTTTGAGCACCAGAACAATGGTGCTCTCCTGCCATTGCGATGGGAAGACGCCATCGCACCAGAGCCGGTTGAAGATGGCGAGGGGATGGAGCTTGTAGTCAGATGAGAGATGTTTAATCATCTGACTGTGAATCCGATCTGACCCAGAAGTAGTGTCGGGGCAATGTTCAATGGTGCTGAGGAGATCCCACTCTGTAAATGGGGTGTTATAGGATTTACTGTGGAGAGGGCTTTCCTTTCCGTCCGCCGTTTGAGGGTGCCAAAGCCTGTGGGGTAGTTCTCTGACACAGAGGCTCGAGCATAGTGCTCAGCAATGTGCTTGGCTATGTCATTTGCGTAGGTACATAGCACGCCATTGATGGTAACGCCAGGGACACCTGTTGGGGTCTGGTACCCGAAAAGACATATGATCTTCGTCCAGACTTGGGAAGGTGATGTATGGCACCCAATGGTCGGTATTGTCTCGCCTAACACTCCTGTTTCCGTCGTTTTATAATGCATATATGGGCACAGATCCGCTTAAAGGTTATCAGATGCGTAAGGGAAGAGTGCCGCTTTTGTCGCTGTAGAGCTCGTCAACGCTCCTTAATTGCTTCAGTGACTTCTGGCGACCACCAAGGGATCGCCTTTCGCTGGGGGCACCTTAAAGAGCGAGGGATCACGTTTTCTGCCGCAGAAACGATTGTTATTGTCATCCACTCAACCATCACATCGATGTTACCGTGTAGGGCAGAATCAGTGGTGACAGCAGAGGTGAAAGTTTCCCAGTTCGCCTTGTTTAAAGCCCATCTGGGCAGACGTCTGTGCGCCTGACGCTGGGGCAGTGACAGGAAGATGGGAAAGTGGTCACTACCACACAGGACGACATGTGCTCTGCAGTGGATATATGGGGAAGTCCTGGGCCGCAAATTGATAAATCAATGGCAAAGTAACTCCCAAGAGCCATACTGAAATGTGGCGACCCCAGTATTTAAGAGGCAGAGGTCGAACTGAGACAGTAAAGTTTCGGCATCACTGCCTCGCCCAGTAAGCACAGTGTCACCCCACAAGGGGTTATGTGCGTTGAAATCTCTTAAAAGTAGGAAAGGTTTAGGGAGTTGATCAATCAGTGCATTTAATACATTCAGGGCTACTGCACCATCTGGAGGAAAAAATACATTGCAGACAGTTATTTCCTGTGTCATCCGTATTCTGACGCCACAGATTCAAGAGGGGTTTGAAAGGGCACAGTTTCACTACAGACTGAGTTTACCATATAAACGCAAACTCCACAAGACACTACTGTAGTCTCTACAGTTCCTGTAAAATCCCTTAAAGCCGTGGCTGGCACGGATCGGCATTGCTGGGAACCAGGTTTCTTTGAGGGCAATGTAGCAAGCAGGTGTAAAACTCAACAGTTGCCGTAGCTCAGCCAGGCGGTGGAATAATCCACAATTCCACTGGAGGATGACATCATTATGGGACTGGGGAAGCATGGAATATTCAATGAGACAGTTTACGCCTCAGGGTCACCTGCTGCCACCGACTTTTTGCCTGAGCAGTCTATATTCGTTTTGTCTGAGGATCCAGCGAGATCCAGGTACTCAGTGGGCGCCAGAATCTCCACCCGATCCTCAGACACAGAGCTTGTAGGTAGCGGTGGTGTGGAAGCCACCTCAAGTTCCTTGTTCTTAGGGTCTTCTTTTTCAATTTATCTCGCTTTTCCTTTTGTTTCCCTGGCTGGGAGGACTTCACTGCATCAGTCTCCAGGGCTGAGGATTAGCATGAAGCCCTATGACCAGTTGCTTCAGGGCTCTTCAGCCACTGGGCAGTGTCATCTTTCCCACTAGCAGAAAGCTGGGAAGGGAGTGACCCAAGGGCTCCTTCCTAGAGAGAGGAGCCGAGGAAGATTTACACTTCTCTGGCTCAGAAGTGGGAACTGAAATCCCTTATGGTTGGGAGGATGTTGCTCCCGAAGTAGGTGGTGCGGGAGCAACAGGGAGGGAAGTGCTCCCCACCATCAAGGGGCAGGTGTAGTCTCCCACTTCCGAGAGGCGACAGTAATTCGAGGAAGTGATGGGGCGACAACTGTTATCGTAGTGGCGGCGTATGAGGTGGTCATAGCCACTGTGTAGGAGCTCAATTTTTCTCTTGACCTCAGTGTAGGTCAGTCGGTCGAGGGTCTTATATTCGATGATTTTCCTCTCTTTCTGTAAAATCCTACAGTCTAGCAATCAAGGTTAATGATGCTCTCCACAGTTGACACTGATGGGAGGCGGGGCACATGGACTATTGGCATGTAATGGACGTCCACAATCTCGACAAGTGGGTCTGGTAGTACAGCGGGAAGACATATGGCAGAACTTCCAGAACTTAAAGCACTGCATTGGGAAAGGGATATATGGCTTGACGTCACAGCAGTAGACCATCACCTTGACCACCTCAGGCAATTTGTCACCCTCGAAGGCCAAGATGAAGGCACCGGTGGCAACCTGGTTACCCCTCAGACGCCGATGGAAGTGCCAGACGAAATGAACACTTCGCCTCTCTAAATTGGCGCGCAGCTCGTCGTCAGACAGCAAAAGAAGGTCCCTGTGGAATATAATACGCCGGACCATATTTGAGATCTTATGAGACATGATGGTAATAGGAACATACCCCAACTTGCCACAAGAATGCCCATGACTGGGCAGAGGATGCTGTTTCTATCAATACTGACACAGAGCGCATTTTGGACACGCCCTCCACTTCCCTAAACTTGTCCTCCAAACGCTCCACAAATATCTTAGTCTTCATGGACATAAAAGATTTCCCATTAACTCTCGTACTGGAGCGAACAAGTTTCACCGCCATCCTTACCCTGCATTCCTCCCATGGTGAGGTCATGGAGGGGAACGATTTGGGGCCGTACTTCTGTGCGTTGAATTGAGCTCGTCATTGCTTAGAGACTGCTGTTGTTTCACCACCAGCAAGAGATGATGGACTACGCTTCATCGCTTGTCATCCGCCCTGATGCCACCCACTCCGACCAGGGGCCCTCCTCACTGGCGCCACCCAGCTACAGTAAAGGTCACCTGGCAGGATGGCCACTGCCGGGAGTCCTGATGCACCATGGGGATGGGCATCTACCCCTTGGCATACGTGGGGAGTTAACGGCGCAGGCATCAGCAGAGCGATCCCTGTGTGGTCAGGGGGCTACAACCAACAGGGTACATGGCGGCCCCACCACAACGGACTGGCTACCGTGCTGGATATCAGGTGCAAGTAAGTCCATGGTCATCGTCGATGCAGAAATAGACACTGCATAGTGCACAGTGGAAAACGCACCCAACAAGGTGTCCTCGCCCAAGAGATGGAGACTGGGCGGGACTACAACGCGACGACGACAAAGTGGGCTAAAGATCTCAATGCATGATGGAAATGATGCACCTTGTAAGGTGCCCTTCCCCAGTTGGCTCGCTCTTCGGGAAAATTTTGAAGAATGTAGGTCAAACCCAGGGGACCATTATATAAAGGCCGAAACGTGTGAAACTCATTTTGGTCGCCTCGTACAACAGGCAGGAATACCTCAGACCTATTGTAACCCCCGCACCTACCGGGGGCAATGCTATTGAAAATGTGAATAGTGGACACTTTTCCACACCAAAGTGACTATAAATCTTCGTGGGAGTTATTCTTATTTGTAGTGCTGACTCCATCATCTAAACCGTTAGTTTGGAAAAGAAAGCTATGTTAATGCCAAATTTCATAACAGAATAAATACGAGTATATTGCGAAGCAGTAGCTAGTATTCGCAGTTCAATGAACAGCCCTCTGCAGGACGCTCTTTAGTTCACACCCCGATTAATTCTTGTTGCATGTGTTTGGACCTGGAAAACTTTAGCTTGGCTTTACGGGTTCCCACAGAAAATAATACTGTATGGGGTGGAGTGGAAGTATGGTTAGCACGCTACCTTTTTATTTTGTATCACCTATGTCTGACAACATTTACATAGCATATAGATTTACTTGGGCGCTTCAGCAATTTTGTGGTATGCTACTCCCAATTAGATTTTTTATCAGGCTGTAATCCCAATAATTTAACTCATTCAACTTCTATCTACTTAGTTTAGGCATACACTGGCAGGAAACCTTTTACAAGTTCTGAAATGCGTATAGTATTTCTTCTTCAAGATTTAGTGGCAGAATTTGCCAAGAACCATTTATTATCGTCCTCGATAATTTCATTAGCCGATCTTTCTAAGTCTATACTTGATTTATTATTTATTGCAATGTTTGTATCATCTGAAAACAACTACTTGGCATCTGCTAATGTTACTAATGCAAGGTCATTGGTATACTCAAGAAAAAATGAGGGCCTAAAATGGAACATTGTGCGGGAGGAGGGAGGGCATATGTTATTGGTTCCCAGTTGCATAATGCGTGATAGCTTAATACGTCTCTTTCCTATTGAACCCTTTGTTTTTATCAGATATATAGGATTTGAACCATTTTGCATTTCCAGTTACATCATAATATTCTAATTTACTTAAAAGGATATTGTGATTTACAGTGTCGAGCACCGAAAGGCCTTGGACTCAATACAAAATATTACTGAAGGCTGCATGTTACTTACAAAAATATTCTAACCTAAAAGCTACAGCCACAGAGATCTTGACATATTGTCAATAACCCTGACCATAAGATGCGTATTAGGCTGTCTAAGAACTATAATAAAGCTCGTATCGAAGATAGAACCATGGTCTTATGAACGATTGAAGTATCCACATACAACATCAAAGATTTATAAACTGTTATAAAAGATTATTTGATTAAGTTCCTTTACAGTGTAATACGAGCCTTAAAAGGGCCCGCACAGGTTCAAAATATTTTACTTACAATACTAATTTGTCAAACGTTCAATACACTGAAGCCACTCAACACCAATAGTTTTGTCAATATCGTCGAATGTCAACTGGCAACGCGATATAAGAAGGTTAAAAATTTCGAATACCCAAAAGGAAGTGAGTCGCAATTTTATCAGCTATAGCTGGGAATAAACGACAGTAAATGGCGATAAAGAAGAAATGAGTCTGAGAACAGCTGCAAAGGAGCGATCTGTCGCTTGTTAATTTACTGACTGATTCGAGACCTATTTTCAGACGAGTCCTGTGTTTCATGGCAACTTTGACACGATATAAATAGAGAAACAGAATATGTTAAAGAGAGGCAATCACAGTCAACTAGAGATTTGGAGTAACTTTCACATTTCTGGTGACAGGCAAGTATTCGAATGCTCTGAGTTTACTGATACATCAGGAAAAATTTTGAAAATTGTTACGCAAACCTCTGGCACAGCTATACGTGGTGAATCAGCGATGTTACAAACATTCGGGGATGATGGAGGAGAATAAATGTATCAGTTTGAAGTAAGGGATCCTGATCTGACAAAGATAAGCGAAAATCGTTCTGTTCCCTTGACAGCGGAATACATGTACCGGTAATGTTGCTGCTATGAATGTACGGCAGGCAACTTTCAGAGGTGGCCATGTGGACCAAAGTCTAGAAAAAAGATCTAGTAAACATGGATTCTACTACGGCACGCATTAAGAGCTATGTGCACTTTTCCATCTTCGCTGCTGTGAAACCCATTCCTGCTGAACACGCGCCAATAGCTCTTACGGCATGCATTTTAGAGCTCATGTTTACTATTCCTTTGTTTTCGTCTATACTACCACCTCTAAAAGTTTCTTACTCTACAGTCCTAGCAGTAACAGTACCAGTGCATTATCTCGTTGCCAGAAATGTCCTAACTATTTTTGACAGTTATGACTTACGACACGGTCGTTTCCGGACAAGCGTCTCTTCCCCAATTTAACTCATTTACCCTTAACCATCCCTGAAAGTTTTTAACATCGCAGAATCACACTATCTGCCATGCAAGGTTGTACTCCGATATTCAACGTAAAAAATTTTGTTCGAACTAGAAGAGTTTGTCCACACTGTAAGAAGAAAATACCATGCTTTCAAATTGATAGAGCAGTGTCACAGTGAATCTTTCACAGACCGTGGAAACGTTGGAAATTCGGTTACTATCCCTGCAGTGGCCTACTAAAACTTTAGTGTTAAAGGACAACTTGAAAAATTGAAAGATGTGTGATATGCACACAAATATAAAACAGTTCCCGCTTATGTCGTGTGGCTGGTTCGTGTTCACAGTCCGTTGATTCTCGATCTCATACACACTGTACATGTCGACAATGCTTAGAATATTTTGTGCCAACAATACTGCTTGTCAATATTTCTCTTATTGACAATACGTCAATACGCGCCCTCAATCAGTCAATACACTGACGGTTTGACAATAGTATTTAGCATGTTAAGGCCCCTTTAGCTGGATTACTAAACACGATTATAACAATGGCTTTATGGGTTAGCATTCTGCCTTGTTAGGGTGCGAACGACAACCGCTTTTGCACAACATGTAAGGAGACACCCACTATGTTTAAAAGCCCCTTCACGCGCCGGTTTATCGGCAGAACGACTGATCAATATTGTGGCAGTCTACACACATCCCGACCGACGGCTCTCACCGATTTCAGAGCCGTCATATTGCGACTGAAGTTCATGGAAGATATGTTCGACGAAATTCCGCTCGGTATTATACAGAAGGAAAAACGATTTGCCTTGGCTGTTTTAGAAGTAACGAGATAAAACAAAAAAAAACCAAGACAAAGCTGTTGGCAAGTAAGTTGCTAAGGCGAGGAAAGAAATTTATCCACATTCTGTTACTTAAGCAGCTCAAAGCCGACGATTTTTCATAGCTAAGAACGGATGAACCATGTATTTCGGAGTTGCTGAACACAAAACCATTTTAACGAAAAAGAATATAATCATGAGAGGCTGAAAACTGCGGTGAGACTGTTAGCGACATTACAATTACTAGCAAGTTGCAGAAGTTGAGAGGACCTCAAACTCAGTGCTCTTTTATCTCCACAATTATTAACTAAATTGATTCCTGACACTTGCAATGGGTTTATAAATACCCGAGGAAATACATGATGACGAAGCAAAATAAATAAGAGACATGTGAATGTTACGTAGCATAAAAATGACCCGTATTTTAAGAAACTCTTTTCAGATTTGAAGAAGATCAAACATGGCCGTGGAGCAAATCATCTAACAAATACAGCAACAGATATGTAAGAAATGAAGTAATTAGCAACTGTTAGGAATGTAGAAACAGTCTTTGCTCATCATAGCAGTGGTCTTGGAGAACCATTGGACTTAAATATTTATAACATTTAAGCAAAACATTTTCTGAATGAACGGCCACTGAATTTCCGTGTTTCGGTTTTCAGATTTCATTACCAATAAGCATCGGAAATAAAAACTAAAAAAATACAGAAGGTCGACAGACTTATTCTGTGTGTTCCACACGAAACCACTAGTGATTAGTTTAAAAAAATGAAAAACTTATTTCTTCCATCTATATTGCTATACCCCTTGCACGACGTGTCCCACAAACATCTGCAGTCTAATTTTCTCCAGTAACTGTCAAAGTTTCGTCTGCGTCACACCCTGTCGTGTAGATTAGAACAGCATAAAATCCCGCACGCAGCAACGAAAGATGAACATGTGTCGGGTGGTTGGTACGAGAGCGCTACACGCGGCATGATTTGTTGGGTGTAGTGACTTCGAGCGGTGAAAGTGTGCTGTCAGTTGGTCCGACGTGCCCGACACGACATCCTGACAAGGGAAGTTCGTCGGCCCGCCGGTCAAAACGCTTACACACGTCCAATTTGTCGGTCGGTCGGTGCGTGTGTGTGTAGGGCCTTAAACACGTTGATTGCCACGAGGCCGCCGGCGGCCACAACAGAGCCTGACCCGGCGTGCCCGGGCTGGCTGTGCAACATCCGGCACTATTCGTGCGAGAGTCCACGTGTGAAAATAGCTATTATGGCTTTTTTTTGTTTTTTTTTTTCCTCCCTACAGAAACCTTGGCTACTCAACTGCCGACAGCAGTGGCACAACGCCTCTACTTGCCATTTTGTGGACGCCGCTTAGTCGGTCTGCTTCCTGCTGTACCCTCAGTTGGACGCGGAACACTGACGTGGCTGACACGTAAACAGAACGCCGGTTGTTTGCCGCCTCTGACTACAAAGATATTCATACTTCCCTCAGATACAGTGCGACACACTCGAGTGAAAAGTAATGACAATACTTTGGCCCATGAGTTCTTCGACGTATGTATTAGAACGTTTAATCGCAAGACCATATGAAGCTCCAAAACTCTTAAATTTCACCACACCTTACAAATCCTAGAGCATGTACGTCTACATGCTTAGTCCACGAGCCACCATACATACGGTGCACGGCGGAGGTTTCCTTGTACCGCTGTTAGGCAGGTATCACACTATCAAATTTCTTTGACACAGAAGTTTGATCAAATATTAATCATATTTCTTTGACAAAAATCTTTGACTTGGCTGAAAAAGGAGCATTACTCAGTCATCAAAAATTTTGTCGTAGTTCCTTCAGATAGCTGACATGTAGTCGTAAAAGAACCACATGATACCAACGGAGAAACTGTTATTTTTAGCTTCATAGTTCCCGGTCACTAAACGAGGCAGTGATATTTCCAAACATGAATACGAAATTTAATCTTCGTGTTAATGTTAATATAATCTGAGTGCACTGTAATGTATACAGATCACAGTAGCCGAGTCGTAATGGTATCATCGAAAAATCCTTTAAGATGAGAACTGAATTGTGACCTGATGTTTTGAAGTTCAAAAGGAACTGATCATGAGTATATCTGCGTGCTTGCCAGGTACTTTATGATCCTTTGGAGGTAGCATTAGGTTGGTGCATATGTCCGTAGCGTTTTTCGATAAGTTTAATAAACACATCAGATAGACAGAGCCTTCGGACACCAATAATATATTCCCGTTCAATATTTACAACAGTCTGCCAATGCTAGGGTAACGTTTCTATTTCGCGACTGTAGAATCACGTGGTTTTCAGGCGAAGAACTGGTTGCGTCATGTCCGGAACGCGTTTTCGTCCAAAAAGGGAGCTTCTCGAAAATTGTTTGATAGAGAGCGGAAAAGGTGAATATCTGAAGGTACAAGATCAGATGGGGTGCAGAATGGCTTCCCAACCTAACTCCTGTATAGTGTTTGTTGTCAGTCTAGCAGAACGCCGGCGGCCGTTATCATGGAGTAGCATCAATTCACACAGTCTTCCTGGTCGTTGTTCTCGGATTTCGTGCGCAAGACGTCTCACTTGTTGAGCAAAAATGACAGCAGTGATTATTACACCTCGGGGAAGCAATTCGCAGTACCCTACACCGTAGCTGTGCGACTAGATGCATAACTTTATTTTTCGTGAACGATCGCAGGTCTTTGTACAGCGAGTGGCTGCTTTGTTTGAGCTCAACCATTTCGTTCTTTTCCTTATGCTGGCATAAAGACACAATTTCTCGTCAAAAGTAATGATATAGGATAGGAGTGTTTGGTGTTGTTCACGAGCCAATTGATGGCGAGCAAGGAGAGATGTACATCTGGTCATTGCTGATTTTTGTCGCTTTGGCTTTGAGCATGCGATACCCAAACATTAGATTTTTGAACCTTCCCCATTGCATGCAAATGTCGCACGGGGATGGGATGACTACATTTCATTACATTTGCCAGTTCTCTATTAGACTGAGGGTGATCATTGTGGATTAATGCTTTTAAAAGTCTGCTACGATAGCTAAGTGGCCAGCGTAACGGATTGCCGTCCTACGGGCCCGGGTGCGATTCCCGGCTGTGTCGGGGAATTTTCTCCGTTCAAGGTCTGGCTGTTGTGTTGTCATCATCATCATTTCATCCCCATCCGGCCCGCAGGTCGCCCAATGTGGTGTCGAATGTAACAAGACCTGCACCACGGCGGCCGGACCTGCCCCGCAAGGGGCCTCCCGGCCAAAGACGCCAAACGCTCTTTTCCATTGCAAATGCTTTTAAACTATCTTCATCAAACCCCGAAGGTATTCCTGAAAGTGGAGGGTCACTAACGTCGAAACGATCCTCCTTAAAACGAAAAAATCATTTTCTTACCATGCTCTGTCCGGTGGAATTATCTCAATAGGCGGCGCAAGTGTTTCCGGCTGCTTCCTCTGCTGTCACCCCCCTACTGAACTCAAACAGAAGAATATGGCGGATTTTTCCACTTAGAACTCATTTTCTAGCGTCCACAGCTCCACTCTGTATCTCCAAATGACAAAATGAAAATATTTGAACTCAAATAGCAACACTGAACTACAAACAAAATTGACAATCGATAAAGAAACCCACAGCAACTGGAATGCCAGCATGCAAAACAAAAACGCCATGAACTTATGTACCAACCCAGCTGGTCGTTTCTAGATTTTCTTTACGGATTTAAGACTCATTTTAATACATTCAAAATTAGGCACAATTTTTACGTTCTTGGACATTAGCTGCTATATATTCTTCTAAAAGACCGTATGGACTTATCCTTGCTTCTGTGTCTTGCGTGTGCCCATCAAGTTTCTCTTTCTCGGCTGCAACATTTAGCATTTAGTCTTCTAGCATGTCGGCCTGTGATGCTATCCTCTTTATGTGCGTATCGTAACCTATAGCTAGCACATGTTCCATTATATTTAGCACAAAAACAATTCCTATTCAAATGGTTCAAATTTCTCTGAGCACTATGGGACTTAACATCTATGGTCATCAGTCCCCTAGAACTTAGAACTACTTAAACCTAACTAACCTAAGGACATCACACAACACCCAGCCCTCACGAGGCAGAGAAAATCCCTGACCCCGCCGGGAATCGAACCCGGGAAACCGAGCGTGGGAAGCGAGAACGCTACCGCACGACCACGAGATGCGGGCACAATTCCTATTCACCTGCTGCTTCATCAATGAATCTTGTTGAACTAATTTTCTTCCCCTGACAAACAATAACAGTTATTTAATTCCGTTTTCAAGGAACAAATAAGCATCATTGGTGACAGTGAACTTGCCTTACATCATTCCTGATTTTGACTTCTTAGACGAATCTGTCAGAGCTGAATAGTCTAATTCACTTCGAAGAAAGAGAGTGAATTTCAATCTTACTGCTTTCTTTGATGAAATGTAAGGCGGGGCGCTAGGTTTAGTCAAAAAAATTCGATTAAAGGCAACATTTCACAAAAGTTGCCTATTACACTACGTCAGACATATCTGACAAACTTTATCTAAGAAATTTTCTATTGTAATACTGGTCTTAGTCATTTCCGTTTATGTTACACTCACGAACGGAACGAAGGAAAAATTACTGCCTAGAAGCTTCTGAAGAAGCCCAGAATTATTTTAGCTTGTCTTCGCGGTCCTTTTGCGAGAAATATGTCGATGGCGGCAGGAAAGTCCTGCAGTCAGTCGCAAATCCGTGTTCTTCATATTTTCTCAATAGTATTTTGCGAGAAGAATATCTTCTTCGTTCCTGCAGATATTCTCATTTAAGTTCACGGAGCATTTCCATGATCAGACCTACCGGTGACAAATTTGGCGCTACTTTGTATGTCTCGTTTAGAGATGAGCTACACTCTTCTACAATTCTCCTAATGAACTGAAGTTGACCATTCGCCTGTCCTACAATCATCCTATGTATTCGTGCCCTTTTATGTCGCTTTGTAACGTTGCACCTAGATATTTAATTGACGTGACTGTGTCATACAGCACACATCCAACACTTTATTCCAACATTATAGAGTACTTTCCTACTCGCCTTCAGTAACTTACATTTTTCTGCATTTACAGCAAGTTGCCATTCATTACAGCAAATAAGAATTCCGTTCAAGTTGTCTTTTGTCCTCCTACAAGCAATTAAAGACGACATTTTCCCGTACACTAAAGGGCCATCAGCAATTAATCGCAGATTGCTAATGGCGTTTAATGGTGCCATTCTATAACTGTACTGAGCCCATAGGACATATTACCTGTCAAACTGTCTGTGACTCTGACACAATCGATGATAGTTTTAATCTTAATTATTCACTTGAACCATCGCCTTTTTCTTGATGGAGTGGACTCAGAGGTGTATAAACTCTCTTTCCGCCTATCTTCGCCGCAACCACTGAAGCAGATTAGCCTGCCGCAACGGAGACAAGAGTACATGTGTGCTGAAGCACTGTGGTTGAAGCAGGCCATGTTGGGTTTTCGCAAGCCTGGCAAGTTTCACAGTACCCGTTCAGCCTGCTGCACCTGAGAACAGGTTGTGCTATCTATCCACCGTGACTAGATACATGGTTGCGTAGGTAGTTTTACTGTAACTCATTTATCGTAACAATCGGAGCAGCAAAATGAACAAACCAGACTTAAAGGAGTTAGAAGAAAAATCAGGAATTGGGGAGTATGTATCAATCACGGAACAGAGCCCAAGTCCAGCAGGGGGAAAGTTTCTTTTGTGTTTGTCAGACATCTTCAAATAAATCGATAATGTCTCCCAATGAAAATTGTACAAAAAGTTACTGAATACTCATTCGGGAACCTCGAGTATGATACGGCACGTTTGTAAATTTGACCAGCAATTTCCTCACTGCATAAATATTTTGAAAGAGGACAAAGACTTAGTGAGTGACAAGTACGTGCAAATGCTAAGGACTCGAGGCCATTTAGCAGTATATAGGCTTTCTAAGCTTAGGGAAAACATTGACTGAAATATAAAAAAATATGGGTGTTAAAAACCATATTCTGGAGGTATGTAACACAGTGCGGGGAAAGCTTAATATGAAAGTAAAGCTTCTTCTTTCAGACATATACTTTTTAGATTAATATAATGCGAAAAAAAAGAACTTCGATTTGCTACAATGCATTTGGGGAAGTTAGATTAAACTATTTTGGCCAATTAGAATGAATTCGGCGTACCCGCAATACACAGTCTGGAAAAAGTATTTAAATTTGGTATAATGGGAGTCATATTTGGCTGAAACATACGAAGGTTATAGAAACTAGACTTCCGAAACATTACTTGCAGTATCATACACATCTGCAGGTTCTTAGGTGCAAAGGAACTCGACTTTCAGAGATGGTTTTGATTCCTACAGAAAACATGTATTAGAGGTGACCTAATGATGGTTCGGCTCGATAATAGCCGGTACTAGTCGAAAGAGGGTGAAGCTGCAGAGAAAACTGTTCATGTGGATATAAATAAATGAGCTCAAAAACGCCGAAAAGTAAATAAATCCACCATTTTCTGACTTACAATGACCCAAAATGAATATATATTTCATTGAGCCTCGATTTGTGTTACTTGGGTAAAAAGAGGCTTTTCATCAACTTCCGAAGCTACTCCTAACACTCCAATGAAAGCGTACAGATTAAACTACTACATAGCGCAGCCCTGCGGGAAACCTGCTTGGATTGGGCGTAGCTTGCCTTGGACGGGAGTAAGCAGCCATCCATGTCTGCCCCTAACGTGCGGTAGCTCGCCTGCTTGGCTAACAGTCAAGTATGGGTAGATTAAAAGCGGAATCTATACATCTTTGAGCGGACCTGCTACGCAGGCTACCAAATCCTGCCCTGTGACTTCTACTTCTACAGAAGGTCGTGGGCTGGAAGAGAGATTTATAGTACCGCAGCAATGAAATAACCTACTGCGCTTCAAAGAACTCTTTTGTATTTTGTTGCTCTTATATAACAACCACAACGCTGTATGAACAGATCTCTTATTAATTATAACATCACCGATCCGAATCCCATAAGAGAACAAAAAGACAATGGCATTCCTTTTCAGCTTCTTTCAACTGTTTCTGGGCATTGTAATTATAGGCAGCACTTTTTGTTCTATGTTCGCTGATGAAAGATTAAGCTAGGGATCGATACCTTAAGAAGTTGAGATGATTACCTTTGCCTTGTCATCATGTTTACCTGTGTATTATCATATTTGCGAATCAGTAATGTATTTGAAAATGGGGTGATCACCCAAAATGTAGGTTGTGCAATAACATTAATAATAAAATTGTGAAACAAGGCCAAAACCAGTGTTTGTTTAGTTGTCTAATGAGTTCGCCAACTAGTGAACTAGCTATAGAAATGTGTGCTTGTAAGTTAATACTGAACAACATGATACTTGTTGTCACATTATGACAAGCCTGTCTAGTAGTGAGATTAAGTCTAATGTATGTTTATCCTCTGCTATTTGATAACCACTCTAATGCTGTAAACAGCTCCTTATACACCAAACTCGACGTTCTGAGTGTTAGAAAAAGTCTCACGAGAAATTCTGCTACAATATGAGCATTCCATAGAAAAGGAGAATCCGTTTGCACACTGAATAATAGGCCAGTTTCAGTGACTTCAGCACTAGACAAGTTGCTTGAGAGAGTAATTATTTACCAACTCGAATTTTTATTCTGTAGATACAGAATTTGTGGCATGACTTCTTAAAATGGCAATTGATAGTAACAATAGAAACAACTTTTTTCTTTGAGGCATTGAAAACAGTGGATAGAGGATATAAACTCATTGGGACTTTTATGCATTTGAATAAGATCTTTGGCCTAAGGATCATTCAGTACTCTTTCACAAATTAGAAAGATGAGTAGTACTAAATCTCTTTGCTTATTTCCTGTATTATTGAAGACAGGTTACCAAACTGTGCTATAATAGTTGTAGTTGTAGTTCAAATGTTCAACTGTGTGTGAAATCTTATGGGACTTAACTGCTAAGGTCATCAATCCCTACGCTTATGCACTACTTAACCTAAATTATCCTAAGGACAAACACACACACCCAAGCCCGAGGGAGGACTCGAACCTCTGCCGGGACCAGCCGCACTGTCCATGACTGCAGCGCCTTAGACCGCTTGGCTAATCCCGTGTGGCTGTAGCGGTAGTTCTAGTAGAAGTAATTATGATGGTGATTGTGAGTTCCAACAGACTAAGAAATTAAAGATTGCCCCCCTTCCCCCAATCCCTTCCCCACATGAAATCTGTTTATGTTATCTTTCTGCATCTACGCTACATATAATTTGCAAGCGTGAGAAAGTTTTATAAATGTTTGTGTAAAGTGTATATGGGGTGTGATGTGGGTACCAGCCTAGTATCTATCTAGTAGGGTGTGGGAAACAGCCTAAAAACCTTATCGAGGATGACCAGCTCACCAGCCCACCCCTTTAAACTGCAAGATGGATTCAGTATAGGTCAGTCTTACCTCCAATGTCCCAAAAGTGGCATGTTAACTTGCTTAACTACTCAGGTGGTTACGGTAGTAGTACCAGAAGTGTTAATTTTAAAAATCTGTGGATCACTTTTACAGGATATTGGGCATACCATGCTATTATAGTTTAAGAACATGGAAAAAATAATTCGTATATACAGGCATTCTCAGCTGTGTGGTTCCATAGAAAACTTCCTTGCATCATTTCGGTTTCTTGTTTATACTAATGTTATAAACAGCCATTAAACTTCATTTCAGTGAAGTCTGAAGTCTGCTGCTGACATGTCCTTTTTTAGCTAAGTCTGTGCTGAAATAAAATGTCCTATGGCTAGGGGTCGTAACATTACATGAGTATGTCCTATATAGTCGGATCTACTTTGCGTCATGTGAGTGTAGGGGAGTCGAAACCAGTAGTGACCCATGATGTCATATCAACTGGAGATTTTTTTATACATGGTATTCATTTCTAAACGTTATTGATTATTTGCAGAGTAAAGAATTTAATTATGTACAACATTTAATAGGTAAAGAGTTTTAATGAGACAGATATAAATATGTTTTCACATAGCAAATAACCGTGCATTATGCATGATATGTTTTCTCTTTGTAAGAAAAAAACTTCCGTGCTGCTCAAGTGCGCGATCAAGTAGTAGTCGAGTGGGGATCTGCTGTAACTTTCAAGAATGGTCATAGAATTGTTAATTTACAACCCGCAGTTGATTTACAAATTATTCTAGGGAACCACGGCCCGACTATGGTGCAAACAAATCGCGCGCGAATTCTCAAATATCGGCGCGGAGTTCAAGATACGCGGCTGGATATCGGGTGTTGTTGTTGCGTGTGTGATTCAGTAACATTAACCGCAATTTACGGACATTAGCTTGATAATAGCGATCAAAGACTTATATGAGTGGCATAGTAATCGTGTTGATGCTTAAAGCAAGTGAGAAGCGATTTACTGTTGGGATATGACAAATATTAATCATTGCATAGTCAACTCGTTGATACGTTGCTTAGCAACTCATAAACGGACAGTGATAGAATTATTGAAACGCTCTTTTAAGTATTAATGACCGCCACACAAACATTAGGAACTAATTACCCAAAATGTGAGTGACTTCTGGATTGGATGAGTTTTTTTTTATTTCAGCTAATTGGTATTAATAAACTACTTTCGAGGTTGACACTTCATCAATGATGTCGCGCTCATTCAACTTAGTAGAACGATAGATAGTACTAGCTACGCTACTATTTATAGTTCTAAAAGAAAAGAGAGCACATACTTGTTTTTCTTTTGAGAAATGTTCGTACTTCAGTTGTCAGTCTTCTCAAACCAGAGGTACGAGTGATGCTCCCTCACAGCACTACGATATCATGAACCACCACACACATGTGCCCCCTTCCACTACATTTCTGCATTGAAAACCCTGTGATATAGCCACGGTAAGAAGAAGATAGAAAAAGGAGGAAAGATCAGCGAAAGAAACTAAGCAAAGAGGGAAGGGGACGTCACAGGCCTCCCGTCAGGTAGACCGGTCACCTGGTGCAAGTCTCTTGAGTTGACGCCACTTCGGCGAGCCACGGTACGAAGAAGGAAGACAGAAGAGGAAAGGTCAGCGAAAGAAACGGAGCAAAGAGAGAAGGGGAGGTCTCATTTGGCGCCCAACGTGGGGCTCGAGTACTTTGCAGCGCAAGAGACATCTGGTCGCAACATCTAACTTCGCACAGACCGACTGAATAAGTACTCGCTATTGAAAAATGCGAGACTCGCAGTTATGAGTAGACTAGTGAATCAAAATTTGTTATTGTTGTCTTTTGTGTGTGTCGTAACGACGCCAGTAGCAGCAGTGTGTAGGGAGAAAATTTGTGAAAATGCATACTCGAAGAAAAAAATATTTTAATAAAAGTGCGAAAAACATGAATGCAGGGAGCAGTGATAAGGAAATAGAACCTGAGCCTCAGGGTGAGGCGTTTCAGGAATTAAATGTGGGACAGACATTGCATGGGTTAAGGGAGGAGAGCCATGACATGTCACATGTGAAAGAGATAGAATCACAAACATCAGGTTTGGGTGAAAGTGATGTGCAAGATACTGAAACAGATAGGGAGAGAGGTGCCACAGCTGGTGGCCCAAGTGAGGCAGAGAAGTCCACTAGTGTGATAACGGACAGGGACACCAAGATATTGGATTTGTTAGTGGTATTAAACACAAACGGGCGTTCACTGAACACAGATATGAGTTCATTGAAAATGGACATGCATTTATTGAACACAGACATAGGTTCATTGAAAACGGAAATGGGTTCCTTAAATGAGAAATTTGAGAAATTACAACTTCACTGGGAAGAACAATTAAATGCTAAGTTTGAAGAATTTGAAATCAAAGTATCTAAGCATATTAATGATTTACATTCTGAATTTACAGGAAAAATAAATGAAGGAGACAGTAAATGTGATGATATTTCACAAGGGCATACTGATTTATCAAACAGAGTCAGTAGTTGAGAAAGTAGTTGTCTGAAAACCGGTGTGCAGATCGAAGATCTGTCCGCAAAAATAGCAGATTTCGAAAACGACACGTGTAAGGGTATTGATAAGTATTTAAACGAACAAACTTCAAAATTGGAGGAAGATTTTAACAAATGGATTGAGGTTAAGAATAAGGAGGTTGAGGAGAAATTTAATAACACTCTCGAAGTGAAACGATCCTAACTTATCGAAAGGAAACAGTCTCAACACGACTAACTTGTCAAATTGTTTACTTATGAATTTCAAGCAATTACAGAAAGAATAATTGAAGAACTGCCGAAGGGCCAAAGGGACATGAATTTTAAAATGTATGATTTAGGTCGGAGGTCATCACAAAATGTTTTGATTGACGATAATCATTCAATGGACAAATCGAAAAACAGTCGACACTGTAGTAAGTGTAAATGTAACTGTGGTATCACAGTACCTGATAAATCTTATGAACGTTACGAGAATGAACATAATCCATTTGTACAGAGAGGGAATCTATCGTCTCTAAAAGTTGAAAATAGCATATTTAAAAGTAGGAAATTGTCGACATTTTCGTCAGAGAAGGACAACATCCATCCCAAAATTTTCATAAATAACTTCAATCATGTTTTTCCACATAGTTGGTCGGACAAGATAAGCCTCAGTTCATCGTATCCAAAATTACAGGTGAAGCAGCGCTGTGGGCTGCAGAAGCTAGCGAGAACTGTAGTACTTGTGCAGAATTTGAGCAGCTTTTTCTGTCAAAATACTGGTCTAAGAGCAAACAGGAACGGTTGCGTACGGACGTGTACCAACCTGAATATTATAACAGTAAGAGAAGTTCACTGCGACAGTATTTCGAAAAATACATTAACAAAACGAGATACTGGTGTGAGCACATTTCACATCAGGAAGTAATACGCATTCTAAAGGGAAAATTGCCAATTCATATTCGTGAAAAACTGATAAATGTACCTGATTGTAATGTGGAACAGCTTTTGTCTGTAGTTGATTCTATTGATCTGGTTATGGAAAATGCCAGAATTTGGAATAATAATCAATAGTCTATTACACAGTGTAATGATGCGGGTATTAATAATCGTGGTGGTGGTTGTAATGTCGACAACGGAGATAGGAATGCTAAACCTACACTAACAGAAGGAAAGAAAACGACGCACTATGACTATTATAAATTTAACAATAAAAGAGATCAATATAAATGCAATGCTTATTTACTAAGAAAACTTATGGGAATAATGGTAATCGCGTAAATTATGTCAACATGGGAAAGCCTAATCGTAAACGCATACATGATAGATATCCAGAAGAAGACCCTGATAGGATACAACCGTGGGTAGATTATCTACAAGGTAGTGTACCAGCATCACAATCGCAAGGAGCGATACCACTGAGTGACAAAGCAATACCGAACTCTGAACACAATATTCGTATAGTGGAAGTTCATGAATCACCGATGAAAACATCCCCCGAAAGGTAAAACCAAAAACGGTCTTCAAAGCCTTCCTAGGATGACCGGGTATGAAAAGGAGGGCAGCCATCATTTTTCAGTAGATTTATTGATATATAATAATGATTTGGACTTAAGAGAAGAGTTGAGTGAAGAAGTGCCGAATATTTCCAATAAAGTTGCAAGAATCTTACAAGCTGTCGTGCAAGCAGTAGTAAATGGTATCGATATTGAGATCTTGATCGACACAGGCGCAAACATTGGCGCAATGATGCAAGATAGTTATAAACCAATCAGCAGAGGAGGGAGAGTATTAACATTTCCTGTTACTGGATTCACTGTATCCGGCGCATTTGGTGCGAAAGCACAGAGAATATCAAAACAGGTATGAGTCGACATTATAATGTGGGGGCTACTATAGATAGTACCTTTCTGATTGTTTCGAAAATGACCGTACCCTGTGTTTGGGGTCTCGATTTTTTGTGTAGAGCCGGAGTGATAATTAATTTGAAAGAAGGGATGTGTACTTTGAACTCCGGAAACGAGATTATGACTGTTCCTATGATGAAGGGGCAAGTAGTCCCAGAGAAATGTTGTATAAAGCTAATGGTTAGCTATATTGGTGTTAAGTGCGATTCAGCAAATGAAATTTATTTTATCGAATCTTCTGAAGAAGAGATAGATCAAGGCACACTACAGGACAAAGTTTTTGAATCTGAATGTCGGACGTCAGATCAGAGGGAAGACTTACTATGATTGTTAACTAATTATGTACCAGTATTTAGTAAACATCCAGGAATCATCAAAGAGCTCGAGTTTAATATTCAAACCTATCCTCATGAAGCCTTTTGTCCGACTTAATACTCTATTCCATGGTCTAAGAGAGAGGCAGTGAAAAAAGAAATCACTAAGATGTTAGAGTGGGGAATAATAGAACCCTCTAATTCTCAATATTGAAGCCCTATCTTGGCTGTCATAAAATCAAATGGTAATGTAAGACTAGTTCTTGACGCTAGGGAAACTAACAAAATTATTATTCCAGTACAAACGAGACCCAAGAATTTAGAAGAACTTATTCAGAAGTTTAATGGTGCCCGCTTTTTGACATCCCTGGATATGGGGAGCTCCTATTGGCAGACGAGAATATCATCTGAATCACGGAAGTACACTGCTTTTACCTTTCTTGGGAGAAGCTATCAATTCACGGTTATGCCATTCGGCTTAAACATCAGTGGAGGAGTGTTTATTTCCGCATTAGATACCGTAATAGGACGAGGTCTCCTCGACAAAGTTACTTTGTATGTAGACGACCTTTTGATCGCGACTACGACGTGGGAGGAGCATCTCGATTTGTTAGAGAAAGTATTAATGAAATTCTCAGAGTACGGAGTGACAGTGAGTCTGACATAGTCAAAATTCGCTAGGAATGCAATAAAGTTTCTCAGACACATAATTGGGCCAAACGGAATTAAGCCCGACCCCAAGAAGATGAATGTTATCAAAAGGTGCCTGTATCCTCGGAGTAAAAAAGAACTAAAGTCTTTTTTGGGGCTTGCTTCATTCTTCCGTCGATTTCTACCTGACCAAATAATTACCCAAAACTGTTTACTACAACTACTGCAAAAAAAGGTTACTTGAAAATGGACGCAGGAATGCAGCCAAGCCTCTGATAAAATCCGGCATGCTCTGATTAATGCACAACTTCTGCACCATCTGAATCTTGAACAAGTCTTTTGTATTGTGACAGATGCTTCAGAAACAGGTTTAGGTGCCACATTGTTTCAAATAGATGATCTGCGTGACCTGAACACCATCAAAATTATAGGGTTTGCAAGCATAACATTGTCTAAATGCGAGAGAGCGTATTGTACCACTGAATTAGAGGTTTTAGCTGTCATTTGGGCACTCAAGATGTTCAGATACTTTGTTTATGGCAAGAAGATTACGATATACTGTCATCATAAGGCTTTATCATTTACCTTGACAGGTCGAATGTTTCATTCACGGTTAACCTGATGGGCCCTGTTGTTACAAGAATACAACATTTCGATGCTGTTCATAAGAGGAAAAGACAATGTAATTTCTGATGCTTTATCTCGACTTAGAAAAGGGAGAACGAATGAAGAGGATGATGAACTATCTTTAAATTTTAAAGTAATGGACATATCAGTAAATTATTATGAAGAGCAAGTTTCAGAGCTGTGTCAAAAGCTGCCACAGTTGCAAGATGACCTACATTGGAAGCCTATTAGGGACAAGATTAAGCACAAAAATCCTACTAATACTAAATATCAACATACTGTACAATCTAGGGTATTATTTAGGAAAGAATCTACCAACACCAACTGGAAAGTTTGTGTCCCACAAGGTTATATACAGCCATTACTTCGGTGTACTCATTTGAAGTGGGGACATTCTAGGACTTCTAAATGTAAAGCCAAGTTGGGTGAATATTGCTATTATCCGAACCTAGAACGACTAGCGAATAATATTCTGAAGACGTGCAAAATATGCCAACAGATCAAACCCATAAATTTTTGTCAAAGAATCGAACTACATCCTATAATTCCTCACCAACCTTTAACACTAATAGCTTGTGATGTGTGTGGTCCGTGTCCCACTGCACGTGCAAGATTTGAGCATATACTAGCTTTTTATGATATTTTTTCAAAATATGTCCAATTATATCCATTACGGAGTGTACATGTCCGACCAATGTTAAGGACAATTATCATCAGTTACATTACTGATTATGGGAAACCGAAAATGATTCTGACTGAGAGTGCAGCATATTTTACTAGTGGATTGTGGAAAAGGTCTATGAAGGTACATAACATCAAACATATATACATATCCAGATTTTATCCTTGTGGTAATCCGATAGAGAGTCTATTTCGAGAATAAAACCGCTTTCCATGGGCACATACACCACAGCAACAACACCAATAGATCAATCGGTTGCCAGAATTCGAGAGGATCTACAATGACCTACCACATGGTTCGACTGGATATTCACCGAACCAGATAATGCGTGGAAGAAACGAATTTCAAGATTGGTCAGGGAATTGGCCCAGAATTCAAGAAGATGACTGTACACAAGAGGATATTGTGCAAAAGGTTTATGAGAACATACAACATCAGGCTAAACTGTGGAAAGCACAGTTTGACAAAAGTGTAAAGAAAGTAATCACATATACAATTGTTGAGAAAATACTATTAAGAAATCATCCTTAACCATCCAGCAAGAAGAAACTTAACAAAAAGTGGCAGTATTTGTATACTGGGCCTTACAAGATAATCCAAATACCACATTAAGGAAGTTACATATTAGCTGACTGTGACCCAGATACCAAAAGGGACTGTTTCACCATACAGAAATTAAGAAATACTTTCAGTAAGAAGAGAAGGACAATAATATAGAAATAAACTGCAAGAAAGAAAAAGAAAGAAGGACTTTGATACTGAGACACCATAAATGGAATGAAGCCTTATGAATAATACAAAAGTATATCATGAATGCTACTCTGTGTTGGTAATATACAGTTAAGAAGAGTATTTTGTTTTTTTTATGAAGATAATATATGTACATTGTAGAAAGTATTAATATATATATATATACTCAAGTTTAAGTAGTTCTAAGTTCTAGGGGACTGATGACCACAGATGTTAAGTCCCATAGTGCTCAGAGCCAGTAAAGAAAGTCATAATAAACTAAAAGAGTTATCCAAATTGGAAAAATAATTAGATAACAGATTTTCCGTTAAAGAGAGGTAGAGGGAATGCTAACGGATTCCAAAAGTGTTATTCAGTGGAATGAAGAATTGATCTAAGATTTGTAAATATTTTTCTTACATTTTTATATGTTATGAAGAATACGTTATTAGCAATAGTATTAAGATGAAAAATAATTTCATGTGTGTGTGTGTAGGGTTTGAGGAAGAAAAAGGACATGACTTGATAAGAAGTAACATGTATATGGAAAAGGAAAAGGAGATCATCATCGTCAAGATGATGACCTGCATCACATCACATCGGAGAATTCATTGTCAATTAGAGTGAATCTGGACACGAGATATATTAAAATAATTTTGTGACTATTATCGAAAAATAATCATCAGTAATGTACGAATTGGGAGGATGAACATGGTGTAAACACGAAAATGATGGAAACAGTGGAATGGTTCATCAAAGTAATTTAGAAACAACAGCCGATAGGAAAGGATTTTATTATAAAATGGAAGAGAATTATGACACAATGTAAAAGTGACTTGCAAGCAAAAACACAACAAATATACTCACTCTATATATGAAGGATAAACCAATTCAACATTGAAGAGAACTCACAACATATTCGCAGAATGTATCACACGATAGTGAAGTCTGTATTCAACAATGAACAAATGGAGCATAGTAAATGCACACCAGTGCTAAGATGTATCAATAATGATAATATCTATTATTAAATTAAAGTTGGAAATCATACGCCATATAATTGTAGATGAAGGCTGGAACAGATTACGTTACACCATGCAACATGTTGATAAACATGAAATGTCAAGGATACAATGCTGACATCAACGAAAATAGAAAGACACACTGTTGAGATACAGGGATGACTCTGTCAGCTGAACTGCTAAATAATCCGGCAATATGAGCGGCTTGTTTAAAAGCTGGAATAGCCAATCCACGAGCAGCAGTTCCAGGATTGTCGAACGACGAAGAGAGGAAGAAGATGACCAAGCTGTCTTTAGCAGCCTGAACAGCTTGGTGGCAGCCGCTGCCTGGTCATTTTTCCATCAGAACTGGCTGCAATCCCTGCTTTGTACAGTCAGTTAAAGAAGGGATTTTCAACTAATAGTGTTGTGAAGTTAGTGCAGTGAAGTGAAAGTGTAATATTTGTGTGAAAAAGTGCTTAAAAAGCTTGGACAAATATTATGACGTTTGCGGTTTATTTAATGGGCAAATCCTGTTAGGCCCCACATTTAATCAATGTTGTAATGATCAATGTGTGAATGACACAGTACACAACACCATATTGCCATCGTTCAGAGAAAGCTCCAATATCTGTGACCTTTCAAAGATATTAGGTTTGGGGGGGCGATGTAACATTACATGAGTATGTCCTATATAGTCGGATCTACTTTGCGTCACATGAGTGTATGGGAGTCGAAACCAGTAGTGACCCATGACGTCATATCAACTTGAGATTTTTTTATACATGTCATTCATTTCTAAATTTTATTGATTATTTACAGAGTAAAGAACGTAATTATGTACAACATTTAATAGGTAATGAGTTTTAATGAGATAGATATAAATGTGTTTTCACATAGTAAATAACCTTGTTGCATTATGCATGATATGTTTTCTCTTTGTAAGAAAAAATCTTTCGTGTTGCTCGAGTTTGCGATCAAGTAGTCATCAAGTGCGGATCTGCTGTAACTTTCATGAATGGGCGTAGAATTGTTAATTTACAACACGCAGTTGATTTACAAACTATTCTAGGGAACCACGACCCGACTTTGGTGCAAACAAATCGCGCACGAATTCTCAAATACCGGCGCGGAGTTCAAGATACGCGGCTGGATATCGGGTGTTATCGTCGGGTGTGTGATTCACTAACATTAACTGCAATTTACGGACATTAGTTTGATAATAACTATCAAAGGCTTGTATGAGCGGCATAGTAATCGTCTTGATGCTTAAAGCAAGCGAGAAGCGATTTACTGTCGGGATACGACAAATATTAATCATTGCATAGTCAACTTGTTGATACGTTGCTTAGCAACTCATAAACGGACAGTGATAGAATTACTGATACGATCTTTTAAGTATTAATGACCACTACACACACTTTAGAAACTAATTACCCTAAATGTGGGTGACTTCTGGATTGGATGAGTTTTTTTTTATTTCAGCTAATTGGTATTAATAAACTACTTTCGAGGTTGACACTTCATCAATGATGTCGCGCTCATTCAACTTAGTAGAACGATAGATAGTACTAGCTACGCTACTATTTATAGTTTTAAAAGAAATGAGAGCACATACCTGCTTTTCTTTTGAGAAAGGTTCATACTTCAGTCGTCAGTCCTCTCAAACCAGGAGCATGAGTGATGCTCCCTCACAGCACTACGATATCGTGAACCACCACACACATGTGCCCCCTTCTCACTACATTTCTGCATTGAAAACCCTGTGATATAGCCACGGTAAGAAGAAGATAGAAAAAGGAGGAAAGATCAGCGAAAGAAACTAAGCAAAGAGAGAAGGGGACGTTACAGGCCTCCCGTCAAGTAGACCGGTCACCTGGTGCAAGTCTCTTGAGTTGACGCCACTTCGGCGAGTTGCGCGTGCATGGTGATGATATGATGATGAGGAAAACACAACACCCAGTCCCTGAGCGGAGAAAATCTCCGACCCAGTTGGGAATCGAACCCAGGCCCCTTTGCACAGCCTTCCATCGTGCTGTCACCTCAGCTGTCAGGGAAGGCTGTGCTAATGAGTTACAAATGCAAAACAATAAAGAGAACTTTAGTCTAATCATATTGTACCTTATCGTGAATGAACGCACGCTGGATAAGGGTAAGACATCTGTGAAAACGCTTTTCGTAACTTAAAATCCATTTCAAGTGGATATAAATCTTGAATATTTAGCTTTAGTTGAAAAATGTGATAAATATACATTTTTAGAATTTGTGATGGATGAGTGTCTTATTTGGGAACAGCATACCAAATTAATCTGTAAAAAAAAACGCAATATTTACGTGTTAAAACGACATACAACCATAACAATTCCTCTTGTTCTAGTACATAATTAATTGACTCACATTTACAATAATGGACAGAGATTTGAGGGGGGAAGCCTGCAGTCTGCTGATAAGTTCTTCAGGTTCTATTAGAGAGAGGCTGGGATAATTACTGTTGTGGTTTACTAACTGTATGTTCTCATAGAACAATGAATAGAGGTATGCATCATTGCAACACCCAAAGCAGAGATTACTATCATATAATACCAATTAATAAAAGGACCATGGATTACAGCCTACTTAATGCCAGAAGACAGTTTTGTAACAGATTACCTAATGATATAAAGCGACCTTATGGAAATCTTTCTAAGGATAAATTAAAACAGTTATTAAAAGATATTTATACTCACTTAAACATTTTGTTTCTGCCATATTTCGTTTTGTATGTTCAGCTCCATTATAGTAGTGTTAGCAATATTTCTAAATAGTATCTAATATGAAACTACATTTTTTATATGTTTCCACTACTGTGAATATACAAAAATGACAATATCCAAGACTGTAAAGCTATCATATGTGAATAAAGATTATTATTATTTCCTTGCAGAGTTAAAAAATCGTTCTCTGTCTCCATCATTCCCACAGTATCGCCGATCTCTATTAGCTTTTGTGCTGATGTTGTGATGTGTATGACGACTGGGAATAAACTTGGCTAGTTTTTTGCCAGGATGCAACGCCAGTTTGACATCATGGAATGATGAGCACAGAAAACTAAAATTATTATCAACACAACAAAGACGATAGTCATTGTGTCTACCAATGGATGACCAATACTCAACGATAGCAGATCCCTTCAACACAAGGTGTCAATTTCTATTAGGTGTCTATTTGGATAAGGAAGTGCTTTACACCAAAAACATCGACGATAGTAAGAACACAGCAATGAGTATGGTGCGAACCTACATTCCATTCCTTAAGAGCCAGGACTCAAATCCAAAAAACGAAGCTCCAAGTATACAAGACCATAACTTAACCAGTTATTTTGTGCAGCTCTACTTCACGGGGAATGATGTGCGAGTTGAAATATAAGAAACTGCAAACGCTCCAAAACAAGTTCTTCCAGTGAACAACTAGAGCAGTGAGACGGATCAGGAACCAAGACATCAGAACCTAACTTAAAGAAACCGACATTAAAGGGAAGTTAAGAACCAAGACAACACAGGTTCTTTACAAAATAGACGCATTGTGAGCCATAGTCCGACTATTGGAATTGTTCACAACTGTGAATCCAGAAAGATGACACTAGTATCGGGTTTCCAAGTCCATCACGATGAACCCCTCTAGCAGCTCAACTGCCAACAAGAAACATCAAATTTTTCATAACAACGCAATACCAATAGGAAGCGACTTAAATATCAAGGCAGCAGGACAAAGGACCCAAATAAGACAGCCCAAGTGCAAGATGAAAGAAAAATAAGTAAAGTCTTCATGTATCTCCACAAGTCATTAAAGACAATTACTGCAGATGACAAAAACAATGACAACAAAGAACCCTGTCATGGTCTGTTTCAGGATTGAATCAGATCTGGCATCACAATTAAGATTCATTGCGTCATGGGGCAAATGAAGAGCACAAATGGTACGAATAAAACCACTCAACATACGCTTTTAATGTGGTACTGGTTATACCTGAAAGTGGAAATAAAGATAACAATGTGAATGAAAGACTCCTTCAGTTACCTGCACACCCACACACCCACGCATGCACACACACACACACACACACACACACACACACACACACACATACTTTCAAAGTAGAGAAATAATGTTTTTTTTGACTTCATATCATTTGACAATGAGATAACAATATTGTATCTTCACACATTGAGAAGAGCAAATATTTTCATGGCTGTTATGTGCCACAAAAATGATGCAAGATGGTGGTGAGTGACGATAGTAATTAATGTGTAAAGTGCAAAAAACAGAAAACAGAAATAGTTTTTGTGTGTGGAACATGGTGTAGAAAATCGTTTCACAGTGATAGTGTAGGCCACAATAACAGCGAAGCTCGTACTGTGAAGCGACCAAAAGAGAGAATTAAGTTTCATTGTGAAGTCTGCGAGAAGAGATTATGCATCAAATTCTTTGGAGAAAAAGGAACACAGGAAGCTAAAAACTAGGAAAATTGTGTCAACAATGTCTTCATTGTACTGGATTTAGTACAAAATCTTGTCGAGTTAACAAGTGAACTATGAAACAATAACTCACAGTAAATACAAAACCAGATATAGTACTTAATTCAAATGCAGATTGGAAAAAATATATTTTTCAGATGTCTAAGTGCTTTGAAAAACGAAATGAAGAAATCCCTGAAAATGGCGTGGAGTGTGTAGAAAGTAATTCTACGAAAAACAGGGACTTGTGAACAAGACAATGACACAAATTCACACAACCTAAGAGCAAACAATAAACACATGAAATGTTGTGCACTGGAGCTCTCAAGACATAAGCCAGCTGACAATAACTGTTTGTTACGTATTACAAATGATTTCTCAAACATACTGCTCGCATCCAACAAAAAAAAAAAGCTACAGAAGGATGTGGTTCAAATGTGAGCAGGAAACAATCCCACAAAAATAAAGCAAATATGTGCAGTGACTTAATATGTACAATAACCTCTCAAGTAAACAAAAGCATATGGCTACAGTGTCATACACTCCAAATACAAACAGCAAACAATCGAAAGAAACTGAAACAAATCAGTGTTACGATTTCAGGCGTCCAAACAATCTTGCAACTTGCAAATGCCTTTAGGGGAACTCTACATTCAATTTACCACACACAGTTATGATGGAAGTAAACACTTTACTGCATTTACTCACTGTACATAGAATAATGATGCAGTGCACACAATATAATATCACCACAGTAGTCGTCTCCTAAGAATATGCATCATATCGATCAGTGCAAAGACAAATCTCATTTTCACATCACAGATAACTTACAAATCAATCCCCACACTCGCCCCATATTAACTGTCTATTTAAGTCCACCACATCAGTCCCCCCCTCCCTCATTTGTTAGGAGACCTGTATTCGGAAATTCATGTGTGCCACATATATTCTCACATGACGTGATCTGTCTCGTCCATCAACTGGATTTAACTGGAAAATCCAGGGCGCCGCTGGACTATCAGATGTTGACAAAGTACTGCTCTGCTAGACAGTGTAGATACAATCAGGTTCTCAGTCTGTTCAGGAAGACGAATGTTTCTGTGCTTGTCCAACATATCATATGGGGAATACGAGAATTGGGCTCTCTCATTCCATAGTTCGTCTGAACATGCTTCAGAAAATGTTGGCTTAAAACGGTGTCATGTTTCTCATTTTTTTAGCTATAAATGTTTTCTCACCCTTGTCAATTATGTTAAAGGTCCCCGTATATGAAGGGGAAAGAAGAGGACTAGTGCCATTGTCTCTTATTGAGACAAACCCATACCTGAACAAGTCTTTCTGGAAGAAAATTGTTTTGTCTCCACGTTGCAATGGACTAATAGGTTTGAGGAGTTGCCTATGAGTTTGCAGTGAATGTAAAAATATGGCATATTTCCGTACTGACAGGTTGCAAGGAGGAGAGGGGGAGAAAATTCGCCCGGTATTTTCAGTTACTCTCCATAGATTAACTTGACAGAGGAACATCCTACGTCTTCTTTAATTACCATGTGCAGTCCTATAAATATTAACAGTAGTGCCATTGTCCAGGATTCCGCATAGCAGGCGAAAACTGATTTCAGGTTGCAGTACATTTGCTCTATCATCCCTTTGCTTGGTGGTATAGCAACTCATATTTCGTATGTGTTTGCTCCCACATAATCTCAAGAGCTTCTCGAACAATTGGCACTCAAGCTGCCTACCCCTGTACATGGTAATAACTTGAGAAATGCCAAATCTGGCGAACAAAGTGGACATCAAGACTCTGACCACAGACACTGCTGAAATATCTGGTACTAGCGCAGTGTTGAGCCACATAGTGAATCTGTCTTCCCTGGTAACTAGAAGGGGGAAATGGGCTTACAATATTCAAATGCAAGTGTGAGAATCTCTGAGAAGGAGAGGGGAAATCTTTCAGTGCAGCAAAGTTGTGATGAGATATTTTACAACCTTTATGTCACATGTGACAGCGAGATCATTGATGGCAACCTTTCTCTATTCCTATCCAAGCAATCCTACCTCATACTATCTTAGCAGCATCTCTTATCCAGATGTGCTAGGTTGTGAAAACTGTCAAACACTGAGCATCGCCACTTTTCAGGACAAAATGGATGTATCTTGTTTTCTGAAATGTTGCAACAGATCTTTTGCCTTATGTTGTATAATGGTAGGTACTCACGACATAACCCCATGACATTATCCTGCCTTGTGACATGTTGCAGGTCTGTGGAAAATTGGGCAATGAACTCTGTTTGGCGAATTTGATGTGGTGAGGTGAGGTCAGTAGCATGTTGGAACATGAAATCCTAGGTTTATGATTGTACTGTTGTAACATTGCGCCCAGTGCCATCTGACTCGCATCAATCCACAAGACAATTTGCGAGTTCTGAAAGGGATTTATCAATAATGTAGCTTTCGCCAAAGCCTTTTTCAGGTCGCAGTACATGGATGTAGCTTCAGGAGTCCATGGAATCTTACTGCTACCGGATGTACTCTTATCAATAAGCAACTTGTTAAGCAGCAAGTGTCTTCTGTAATAACTTAAGATCCCCAGGAAACGTCTAAGGCGTTTAAATGTAGAAGGTAGGGGCACGTTTGCGATATCTGTCACTTTTTTGGGAAATGTTGAGTTATCATGGCATGATTCAATGTACTGGCAGCTAAAAAACTTTATCTCTTCTTTTGAAACAATACACTTGTCCATATTAATCATAACATTGTAACTCTCCAGTCTACTGAACAAAGTTTACAGATGCTTGATGACCTCCTTGGTTTTCAAAAACACTAAAATGTCATCCATATAACAATATATGAATGGACGCTCATGCAGAATCTCAAGTATGAAACGCTGCCACGTCTGTGCAGCGTTCTGCAGGCCAAGAGGCATAGCATTATGCTCAAAAAGGCCAAAGGGTGTAGTCACAGCTGTCTTTTTATTATTATTTGGAGCCATAGGTACTTGCAATAACTCCTTAGTGCTATCAACGACACTTAAATAACAAGTACCCTTTAGGTTACCATTAAAGTCTGCTATGTGGGGTACTGGGTACCAGTCTGGAACAGTGAATGCATTTAAGCCCCTGCAGTCTCCACAGATTCTCCATTTGCAATGGAGCTGCCCATAAGCTATGTGATCTTGATATTATTCCTTCAGCAACCACGTTAGCAAATTCCAGTTTTGCTGTGGATAATTCAGGCAAGCGCTGAGGTCTGAAAGCCACAGGATGACCCAGTGTTGTCGTCACATAAAATTGAGTGTAATGGCTTCTGTTGCTCTTCATCAACATTGGATCCACCAGTGCAGGAAACTCACACAACAGCTGTTGGCAGGGGTCATTGCCTGATCCGCAGGCGGCTTTCAAGAAGAAATGGGGGACGAAGTTCAGCCACCACCTGACTCATAGCAATGCAGCATAGGTGCCGTAAGTATTCACGTATGCAGTCCAAGTCTTTTTAGTAAAGAAATTTTCCTTCACAATTTAGCGTTTTCGTATTGTAATTCATGAGCGGTCGACCTTTCTGAAGAACATGGTCCTTGTATCTGAGAAATCTGCGCTAATGGTACTTCGCAGGTTTCTCTCTGCTCGACTGTTTCATGCAAATAAGTGTCTGTCGTCTTCTCGCATAGTGCACACATGTGTACTCCCTACTGAGACTGTAGCGATCTCCACTGCTATACAACCTACATGGAAGACGCAGTTACCCTGGAAATCTTCGCGTAACTTAAAGCAGGGCAGAGTTTTGGGCAGTACGAAGTCTGATGTGGAAGTCGGTTTGGGAGAGAGGTATTTGCATTAAGCACTGTTGCACTAAATCTAGTACAATTGAAAAATGCCAGAGAAAATTAGCTTCTAAGATTGGCCCATTCACTTTGGCAATGACAAGTGCCCATGTACGGCGGAAGTCATCGTCCGATTCCAGAGTTAGTGTTTTCTTCCCGTATGCTCTGGTTGTAGAAATGTTGGCAGCCATAGGAAAAATATCACCTTCATTTTTGCAACATTCATTCGGCATTTTTGGATATAAGCTGATTTATGAATTAGTGTCTACTAGGAAAGTGCCTCAGACTTCTGTTGTTTATAAATAATCGAGTAAAGTCAGTGACAGCTGATACCACAGGATTCTTCCTACAATTTAGGTCCTGTGAAAAATCCTAATGAGTACATGTGCCTACTGGCAACTGTCGCTCCCGTTTGGAAATGTGCCTCGCTGTGTCAGCAAAACTACTGTGGTACCAACACCATTTTCCGAATTGCTGGTCGTTCTTGCCTTGAACCCAGTCATCGTTGGGATGCCTTTTAAGCCTAGTATTTAGTCCGGTTAGTTGGTTCATCTACTGTCCCATAGATGGCTCTGCCTGTGGACCTTTTGTCTGTGATGCTGCAGTGGACATAGCTGCAGTCACAATGATGGTCCAGGGCCTCCCACCATGACCTCATTCACAGCACCACAGACTGTATTATCCAATCATGCAATCGTAACTGTATCTGCTTTGTGTGCCAGTTCGTCCAAGGAGAGTTCCGTAAAAGCATACAGAATGGCCCTCACGTTTTGTGGCAGTCTTCAAAGCCAGAAATTTTTTAAAGACTGTTCTGATAGCAGTTTGTTACCCAATATTACACGTAGTAAGCGAATCACATGAAATGGGAAGTCACTAGAACATGTTTCATTGTCAACACTTTTTTGTAACCTTGATTCTTGTGGTAGCACAAAATGCACAGCTTCTTTAAACACAGCATAATATTGTCAGTAAAACTTGGTCCAATTGTTTGATCATATTAACTCCAACTGTGACATAATTAATGTAAATTGTAAACTGTTTTGTGTCAGATACGAGTTCATGTAATCGAAAAAATAGCCCCCACCTGTGTTAACCATAGTTGCGCCTTGGCAGGCCAGAAAGGCGGAATTTTTGTGTTGTAGGTCTCGTTGCAATAGCTTGAGCCTGAGCTGATACATGGAGCAGTTGTCTGTGGTGTAGTGTTTCTGGTGGATGGTGGATCCTGACCCTCTCTCTTCACAGCAGTGATTATATTGGGACTTATTTTGTTGTACACCTGATTGAGTAGAACACTCCATATGGTTCAGCACAAGGTCATCACTTTCGGGGAATTATACTTCCAATTGCTATAAATGTGATTATGATAGTAATCAACACTTTACTGCGTTTACTCACTGTACTAGAATAATGATTCAGTGTGCACAATAGAATATCAAAACAATCATCATCACCAAACAACATATGCCACATTGATCAATAAAAAGATAAATCTCATTTTTATATCACAGCTAACTGATGAATCAATGCTTACACTCACTCCATATCCAACATCCATTTAAGTCTGCCACATACCGCAGACAAGACCTCTGCAAAAAAGCAGAGGCACATTTCCAAGAAGAACACAGGAAAACAAGAGGAAGTGTACATTTTTACACTGAAACAAAAACTTTTGTCAGTACTGAAGGGAAAAAATATGTTAGGACTGTGAATGACAAACACTAACATTCGCACAAAAGTGGACCATTAAGCACCAAACAGAATGTAAGCTCATTACCCCATAATTCTGTTGCATCCTGAACTGAAAAACTCTAAAAACAGGATCAAGATAATAATTGGTAGAGGAACCAAATGAATAACATTACATTATGATAAAGTTTTTCCAGAGAATGGCCAATATTTGTGTGAAATAGACTCTTCTGTGACAAACACACACCAAGTTTATAAGCAGTAAGCTACACAACTGAAAAACCAGGACTTCAGGTATCCACAGATAAAAAAGAAAAGGAAACAGTATAGAAAAAAAATTAAAACTAATTTTGAGTTCCATATATATCATCAAAATGTTCATTATGCTTAAAAACAGCAGAAGAGATAGACGTTTTCTTGGTGCTGAGGTACCAAATATCTTCACAATGAATGAGTTTGGATTGACTGAAAATGAGATAAAAATGTACAATTTACAGGGTTATAATAGTGTGTTATATTTTTGCAGAACTTAACATTTAGTTAAGGGGTGGCATGGTACATGGATAGTAATATAAGTAAATGTGTTCCATAGCCAGTTATAAACTGTAGAGAAATGTATTTTGAAGTAGCAGCAATTCAAACAAATTTCCAGAAGAACAAATGTCTAATGTTAGCTACATATCACCCTCCAAACACTAGGAGAAAAAATTTCCTAATAGTGCTTGAAATACTACACTGCTGGCCACCATAAATGCAACACCAAGAAAGACAAGAGGTAGCACAACAAAATTTATTTTGTAGATGACATGTTGACCAAGTATCAAATGATTACGTTTACAGACGTCTGTGACATGTGGTTCCTGCCAGAATCAGTAGCCAGAGTAGCCGCCATTGTTGGAGATCACCACTGCCACACGTCTCGGCATTGAGTCAAAGAGACGTTGGATGTGTTCCTGGGGTACAGCAGCCCAAGCAGCTTCCACACGTTGACAAAGATCATCTGGTGTGGCAGCTGGGGATGTAATCTGGGTCACTTGTTGAGCAACCATGGACCACATGTTTTCTATCGGCGAAAGATCCGGAGAGCGAGCCGGCCAGGGAAGCACTTCAATCTGGTTATTGACGAAGAACCTTTGGACAATACGTGCCACGTGTGGTCGCGCATTATCCTGTTGAAATATGGCTGTGGCCGAGCCCTAAAGGTAAGGAAGGACAACTGGCTCCAGCACCTCGGATATGTAACGCCGGGTATTTAAAGTACCGGCAATGCGTACTAGAGGCGTGCGAGAGTAATATCCAATACCGCCCCATACCATAATACCCGGTGCAAGACAAGTGTGGCAGTGCATAATGCAGCTGTCCAGCATCCTCTCTCCACGGTGTCTCCACACTCGAATCCGACCATCATGGTGCTGCAGACAGAAGCGTGCCTCGTCAGTAAAGACAACGTCATTCCATTCTGCCGTCCACATCCGTCTGTCATCACACCATTGGCGACGGAGACGTCTGTGGTTCTGCGTCAATGGTAGATGAAGCAATGGACGTCTTACGGACAGACCACTCTGCTGTAAACGGCGTCGAATGGTATGCGCAGACACTGGATGATGCGTTACAGACGCAATGTGCTGTGCTATGGTTCGGGATGTCACTGAGCGATCCGTCACTGCCATGCGCACAATTTGCCTATCAGCACGTGCAGTGGTGCACCGAGGTGAATGCGATCGACCACGTCGGTCCGTCGTACCCTCCTGCATCCAACGGTCACGTATCCGCATTACAGTTGTTTGGTTTCGTCCAACACGACTATCGATTTCTCTGTATGATAATCCACAATCTCGGTAAGCCACTATCCTTCCTCTGTCGAACTCGGATACTTGATCAAACGATGTTCGCTGTTGTCTACGAGGCATAACTGATCGTCTTGTGAAACAACCACAAGGTAAACACACGTGCCGAACGTACACTCGTCGAAATCGCCAAGCCTTAAATGGAGCTATGAGGTGGCGCCACAGTCGTGCATGATGTGCGTCTGCGCTGAAATTCTTATCAGTTGCATATCTCATCGCTGCAAACCCATGGTGTAAATTTCACTTAATTCGGATGCTTCCTTCAGGGTGTTGCATTTACGGTGGCTGGCAGTGTACTTGACAAAGCTATTAAAGAATTCACATACTTCATAGTAGGTGGTGACATCAATGTAAATACATTGAAACAGAACAGCTATGCAGAATGTTTTCATGATGCCATAAATACATACAATATGAAACTGATTGCAAACAGCCTAACAAGGACCAATGAATCATCAGATACAACAATCGATCATGTTTCTACAAATGTACCTTTAAATAAACTGAAAGTGTGCATTACTAACTTAGTCACTTCAGATCACCATAGTCAATTAACTGAGCTACAGAAAAAGAAAATTGAAATTGGAAATGTAATTGTACAGCATAAGCTGACAAACTCTGGAAATCTCAACATACTGGAAATGTTACTCATATCAGAAGAGTGGGAAAAAGTCGAAAAAATTCTGTTTCAGTCATAAATCACCACATAAATGTAACTTTCCAAATGTCAGTGACAGATAAATGTTAAACATACTAAAAAATGGATCACCAGAGATATCATGAATGCTAGGGAAGATTTAAAGATTCGTATGAAATATATAGGAAATGTACACACATAAGAAGAAAGACTACAGGAAGATGATAAGGCAACCAAAATCGAGAGATTATAAACATCAAATAGAAATTTAATCAAAGATTTCTAAGACAGTCTGTTCACACATTAATACAGACAGCAATGAATCAAGTAAGACAGAAAGTGGGAACATAGTACTTACAGTGTAAGGGAAAGAACTGACAGACTCATGTGAAATATATTCCACTTTAAATCAGTATTATGTAAATATAGTTCAGAAGCTAATAAAACAAAATGAAGCATTGGCTAAAAACAGTATAGCTTCACCAATAATAACAGAATGTCTATTCCTATTTCCAACAGATAAAACAGAAGTTACAAATATAATCAAATCACTGAAAAACAAAGACACAGAAAGCATAAATGGAACATCTGCAAAAATAATCAAACACAGTAGCTAGTTAAGCCTCTGACATTCATATTAAACTTAGTAATGGGGAGTAGACTGTTCCCCACATGTCTGAAAAAGATGGCAACAACATGTATCCTGGAAACTACAGAGCTATAACAATTACACCCACCTTATCAAAAATTGTAGAAATAGCTATTAAAAAAAGTTATGAAGTTCATAGAAAAACAAAATACCCTGAATGAAGCACATCATGGATTTAGGAAACAGAAGACTACAGAATCAGCTGTGTCAAGTATCAGGACACATAGAAACAGTTTTAGAAGAACAAAAGAAAGTCCATAACATATTCTTGATCTTTACTGTGTATCCCATACTTCTCTGTTAGATAAATTTCACAGATATAATATTACAGAAAATGCAGCCACTCTAATAAAATCATTTATAGAAAACAGAAAATAAAATGTAGAATTCACATATAATATGTGAGTACACAAGCTCTATGGACTTCCATCCCAAGAATATCGCTGCAAAAATAGTATCTCTGGACCTTGGGCAGTGTGTTCTGAGACACCAAGTGTTTAAGTTGTATCTGTCGATATAATGTGTATAAATAAATATTGCGTATGTGAATTGGTAATGTTGAGTCATTTCACATCATGAACATCGTGTTCACTACCGAAACACAACAAATATAAACAATAACATAGAAACCTTTTACTCTGTGTTTCAAGTAGTTAGGTATGGGGCAGCACAAGGCTTAATACTTGGTCCAATAATGTTTAAATTGTATGTCACTGTCAAGTCAGCATCAATAAAAGAAAATGTAATCATATATGCAGATGATACATCCCTCATTGTAAGCAGTAGCTCAATAAATTATTTAAAAACAAGAATTATCAGGGACATATTTAAGCGACAACAATGTATTTGTAAATGAAATAAAACAACCTACATAGACATACTTAGACAGGGAACAACAAATGAGGGTAAAGTATATATAAGACTTAGGACCATGTAGGTAACAGAAGTTGACAGTTGCAACTTTCTAGGATTAATAATAGGCAGATTTATGACTTGAGAAAATCATATAGAAAAGATCAGCTCAAAAACAAGTATATGTGTTTTTAATGAAGAAAATGTGCCACAGAGTTCAAGCAGATGCACTGTTAAAGACGTGCTGTAGACTAATTCATCCACATTTATCGTACTGTGTAATAATACGGGGAAGGACATCAATGTGCATAAGAACAGTCAGCTGAAACTGCAAAACAAAGCAAATAGATATAGTGGAGGCTATAGCGAAGAGAGTTCTGCAAAATCAAAACAAAAGAACATAAAATTATGACTAACCCTATATGTGTACATTTCAAACTAAGATGAATCTCAAATTGTACAATAATGCTGAACAGAGAATTACACAATTACAGTACAGGAGTAAAAGATAACTATTACATCAATATTAGCCAACTACAACTGGCCAACAAAGACACCACTGAAACAAGGTGTCCATTATACAAAATTATCGTCAAGGAGTTTAAACAATATAAATTTATGAAATATGAATATATTTTCAGGACAAAACTAAAGGAATACCTATGAACAGCATGTTTGTAAAGTGTTAAGGAATATTTTGAGTCCTGTTCACAAGAATTAGTAAGAATTGTGTATACAAAAGGAATACATTGTGTCAATGAAAAGTAAACCTAATTTTTTATGTTTCATTCATTTAAACAAAACCTGAACTCAGTTTCCTGTGTGTAATAAATTTGGTTAATATTAAAAATCTTTCTTATGCCTATGTTTTCATTAGTTATTAATATGTATGTGTCTATTACAAATTAATGATAAATGTGCTAAAATTGTAATCTCCTCTATAGTTGTGATTATAAATGTATACTGACATATCCAATATCACTGTTTCCAGTAGTGCTCTAAAGAGAGATCAAAGGATGCATAAATAAATAAATATTGAAGATGCAGTCAAAGACATGTTCTATGAAGACCTGCAGAAATGCCTGGAGAATGTTCGTGGATCAGATAAACACGTGTTACTGGGAGACTTTAATGCCAGGGTTGGGAATAAACAGAACAACTGGACCGACTGCACTGGCCCATACGGCATTGGAAATATGAATGAGAACAGTCAGCGACTGCTGGAACTTTGCACCTCTCTTTCTCTCTGCATCACTTACACTTACTTCCAGAACAGAGATGTGCACAAAGCAACATGGAAACACCCACGTTCAGGCCATTGGCATCAGCTCGACTTCATCATAACCAGAAGAAGCGACCTATGTCATGTCCTTAATTCCCACACATATCACAGTGCTGAGTGTGATACTGATCACTATTTAGTTATGACCAAATCACAGTTCACAGCAAAGAAGACTCACTCAGCTGAGAGCGTTTCTTGAAGAGTGAAGATCAACACCAAAGCCATTCAAGATGATGCGCTATACAAAAAGTTCAGTGAAGAAATTGAGAGGAAACTGAATCCTGAGCAATTTATAACTGCACAGAGCGCCGAAAATATGTGGCATCTAGCTAAAGAAAATATTATGCAGACAGTTATCGGGACATTTGGGAAGCAGGGTATGACTCAAAGTGACTAGTTTACTGAATGTGAAAGTGAGTTGCGGCCATATATAGACAAGAAACGTAATGCTCATATACAGGTTGTGAATAATCCTAAAGACCAACGAGCAATAGCTGAATACAAGGCCTGCAAAGCAGATCTGCAACGAGTTTCTCGCCATTGCGCAAATAGATATTGGACCAACCTTTGTAAAACTATTCAGATCTGCCGGGACAAAGGACATTATAGTGGCATGTATCAAGGCATCAAAAAGGCCATTTGACCAACAAGCAGGAAGTTCGCTGCAATAAAAGATCTAAATGGAGACCCAATCAACAATAAAAACCAGCAGCTAGATAGATGGGTGCAGCACTATGCTAAACTATACTCAGAAGAGGTCAACATTCCTTCAGAAGCTTTGGGCACTTTACCAACTTACCCAGTTATGTCTGAGCTTGATGATCCTCCCACTGTTGACGAACTAAAACTCGCACTTAAAAGTCTAAAGCTAGGCAAGAGTACAGGGCGTGATAACTTACCAGCAGAAATCATCAAACTTGACTGCATTTTGCCGATATTGTATCAAATCCTACTGCAGTGCTGGGAAGAAGGCACAGTACCTCAAGACATGCTAGATGCAAATATAGTAACAATCTATAAAGGAAAAGGCGACAGAGGTAATTGTAACAACTATAGAGGAATATCTCTCTTGAGCATTGCTGGAAAGGGGTATGCAAGGATAATCCTGAAGAGACTGGAAAACTTGGCTGCTCGGATCTACCCTGAGTCACAGTGTGGATTTCGAACTGGCAGATCCACAAGTGACATGATATTCACCTTGCGCTAACTACAAGAGAAGTGCCGCTAACACAAAGTGCCATTATATGTGGCTTTTGTTGACCTCAACAAAGCCTTTGACACCGTCAGTAGGGAGGGACTCTGCAGCGTATTGGAAAAAATTGGATGTCCCCCAACTTTGCTGTCTTTAATAAGATCTTTTCACGACAATATGCGTGGCTCTGTAATCTTCGATGGCAGTACATCTAAACCATTCAGTATGAACTGTGGCGTGAGAAAAGGCTGTGTGTTGGCACCTACACTTTTTGGAATTTTCCTCTCAGGTCTGCTCCAAGTGGCTTTCGAGAATTGCAATGTTGGAGTACATCTGCATACTAGGAAAGATGGAAGGCTTTTCAATGTCAGTCTTCTGAAGAGTAAGACAAAGCTCTACGAGATAGTCGCTCGTGAACTCCTGTATGCTGATGATGCTGCAGTTGTTGCGAACTCTGCAGAAGAGCTGCAAGAGCTAGTATCAAGATTTAGTCACGCATGCCACCTATTCTCGATGAGTTTAAACAGCAGTAAGACCATAATTATGGTTCAGGGTGCTAACACAAAGCCGAATATCACACTAGATGGCACTACTCTGCAAGTCGTAGATAACTTCTGCTGTATTGGATCTACTATAGAATCAAACATGTCTGTTGACAAGGAAATTGATGCTCGCATTGGAAGAGCTGCGACAACTTTTGGCAAACTCTATACACGTGCTTGGAAAAACAACAAACTCTCTTTGACCACCAAAATTCTTGTATATCAAACTTGCGTCCTCAGCATCCTTTTGTATGCATCGGAAACATGGACTACCTATGCCAAACAAGAACGTCGCCTTAATGCTTTCCACATGAGGTCCATCCTCGGCGTAACGTGGAAGGACCGAGTGAACAACGAAGCAGTGCTATCTAAAACTAACTGCAACAGTATTTCAGCTATCTTGAAGCAGAGACGACTCCGCTGGCTGGGACACGTCCACCGTATGGATCCTGACAGATTACCATGTGAGGTGATGCTTGGAGAGATCTCTATAGCCAAAGGACCTGTAGGACGTCCTGTATTGAGGTTCAAGGACTCCTGTAAACGAGATATCGAGAGCTTTGGAATCGACACAAACAGATGGGAGTCACGGGCTAGCATGAGACCAGAGTAGCGTGATGATATATCATGTGGAATGTTGAAGCGTGATGAAGGCTTGTTAGACAGATTAAGGCAGAAAAGGCTTCGCAATGCTACCATTGCTCCTGCCTCAGCAGCCAGATGCACTTGTGACAATTGCGGCAAGAAATGCCGTGCTGCCATTGACTTGACAAGTCATATGAAAAAATGCATCCCATAAACACACAGACACTGCAACAATCATCTACCAAGATATCGTGGCCAATATATATATAGTTTCTGGATGCTCCATATTCGGAACATGTGAACACTGTACCAAAGTAGTACATATTTTAAGTGTATTTATCATAATTTTCTGGTTCGAAGTATGATATTAACTAGAGTATCATATTATTATTCAGTTTCTGAAGCACCTCACAATCTATGTTCTTCAAGTCAGTAGTTAATGTCACCATTCCCTCCTTTTAAATGAGCTTTGAGTTACACTAAAGCGCTCCTCAATCTCATTTATGATTGTTTGCGTATCAGTACCCATTCGTCTTCCGCACATGTTGACAAATGTTGTTTAAAAAATATAATAGGAAATGACATTGATCTTCTCAAATAGAAAATAAACAAATGATTCTAGACAAGTTACTGTGAAGTACATAATCGTAAAAGCCAGATTTCACACGCATATTTTTAATCATTCTTCTGGAGTATATCATCTTTTAAAATTTTTAAATGAGCATGATAAGTAACGATGTGATGAACTTTGGCATAGATGATACATTTGAACGTACGTTTCAAATTAGCATCTAATTGAAATTTGTTGCATGAAGTACCATCGCTGTGGTTAACATTATTTAGTTGTTCGAGTAGGAAGAAAGATGGTACGACGAAGAGACTTTCATTCTAGACTACAGAAATAGTTAGTAACTAAACCCTCGGACAACCCATTAATTGGCACTAGCATTGCTTTTAAAAAGTCGTAACTAAAACATCTTTCATAAGAAGGTATTTTTGTTATTATTATTCTGTTCTTGCGTATCTTATCATATCAACGAATGCTTTGTTCGAATTAACACTGTTTTGCCGAAAAACGGAGTATGATAATCGCTCAAATATATTTTCCCCCTTTTCATATGAGATACGCAGCCTAACAAATACTAAAGATGAATATGGTGACCGCAGTGAACTCTGTCGGTAATCACAGAAATTACAATAGACCTAGCAAATTCCAGAAATTTCTGCATCATTTAATACAAATGAATGCTCCAGAGTTGTGTATATTCGACGCCTTCTATCTCAAATACCTTAGCATCGCTGTTCCACTGGTCTATTAATAACCACGAGACTTTTACTGGAAGGGAAAATAGTTTGTCCCTGATCGGATTTGTCACCTGCAATGTAAACGTTGAAGCTAGTCTTCATCGTTGCAAATCAATGCTCTTGCATCACAGGTTATGGTTTATTTGCACACGGCATGTGGTGTTCTTTAAAATTATATATTATACGACAGTATTATTTGTTACGCCCTCTTATCAAATAACAGTAATATTTTAGCCAAATTGGATCATATCTGCTTTCGTGTGCTACCGTCATCTCGCGGTAGTTTATGGAACTGCAGCCGGTTGATGTGTGTGCAGATCGTGCTGTTGGTGGTTATATTTGTAGTAAAATAGTGATAAAAGTCTTCAAAAGCGCATAGTGGTGGTGTCTTTAAGTTGTCTGAGCACCTGCAAAAGGGCTGGTGCGTTTTATGGATCCCAGTATAGGTTGGTTTCAGCCAGAGCAAGACGGACCATCGAAAGTGCTGTGGACACGCATTTGGGAAGCCCAAAAGGGGCTTGATAGTATGAATATTATAGATACTAGTCCAGCAATAGGACAGAAAGGACAGGATTACATTCATTTAGATAGTTTAACGAACAATGAAGATTTTCATGATCGTGTGATAAATAATAATACGTACTACAAGCGCACACGCAGGAAAAGGAAAAATCGTGCAAGTACTTATGGCATGAACTTTAACCAGGCGTCGTTGGTTGGTGAGCACGGTGGTTGCCCATGGAGAAATTCTAATAAAACCTACGGCCGTGGTGTCATCGGGTATGTGGTTTTTTTACTCAGTTCGACTTTCGAACGTTTCGTATCGTAAATTATATGCCTCTTAAAGCTAATGAAAGAATACGATTTTCAGTCTTCATGAAGAGATCGAGGACTTTTACGAGTACATGAGTCCAACGCAAGCAGAACATGAGCTTCGCCTTAGTGTGGTTCGAAAGATTAAAAAAGTTATCCGTAGTTTGTGGCCAGATTCAACAGTTGAAATATTTGGAAGTTTCAGGACAGGCCTTTATCTCCCAACAAGGTTAGTGGGTAGCGTATTTCATTTTTAGTTAAAAAAATATAAAATAGTTGTACATTTTTGAGTGTTAATTTAATAAAAATACGTGTCAGTTATTATAGAATTAATTGTCGCGTACATTGTTGTGATGCGGTGGTTGAAATGTTTTGGGTGTAGAGCCGGTTGTTTATTTTTATCCTGTAATAAAAACAATGTAAAAATCCAATACAAAACGCTGGAACAGTTCAGTCTATGTAGGTATAAGATTTTCTGCATGTTCGCAAGCTTTATGATTTACTTAACATTTACTGTCTTTTCTATCAATTCAGTAGGAAATGTAATGTGCTGAACCAAGTTTACAAGTGTTATAATCGTAAAAGTACGAAAAACCAAGTCAGGGTGTACCTCAAAAATAGTAATCTAAGATGTCAGTGTTAGGACAATGGAATTATGTATTTTTTGAAGTAGATCTTTTCCAAGTTTGTGTTACACTCCAAAAGTATATTACAGATGTGGAAAAGATGTCAGCAGCATGTTTATTGCAATTTGTGCAGTTAGTTGATAATGAACAAACTTGTTACTTCATTCAGTACAAAACATAGAAAATAGTATTCTACAGATTGCGTAATTATTTAAAAGATATGGGAACCAGTCCGTGTTTTTAGCAGTCATAGCATCATCTTTTTTCTCATAGGAATCATAGTTCAGCAAAATTCCATATTCACCAGGCATGCAACTACTCATGTCTCTATCCTAATTTTAAGCTAATAAGGCAATTGCCTTGTTGTGAATGTGACATTGTTCATGTGGAAAGTATCTTCCTTTCTGTATTGTACACACACGGTTAGAATTATTTGTTTTGTACTCGCTGTATACATTTTGACATCACAATATATTTTGCACATAATTGTTATAGTTTTACTGTCCGTGAAAGCTGAAGTTGACACTTGTGTATGGTTGTTCCTGTCAGTTATTGTGCGGTGCTAACTTAGTTTGCGCAGACAGTAATATTGATGTCTTGTAAACAAGTTGAAGACATGCTGCAACTCAAAATTGTTCTTATACAGTGAAGAGCCTGTAGGTAGAACGAAATAAACAGTGGGTCAGTTGCTAGCAAATATTCTTCACCCGTTCCTGTATGTCACACCTCTCCACCCCACATTTCCTACCCCGTCTCCTGCCTCATAGCACCACTACGTGTTTCTCATTCAGCAGGACTGAATTAAAGTGGCTCATAGATTCGTCGGACTGTTACACACTTACCATGACAGCCTATGAGCATGATGCAGTTGCGTATTTGATCTAAAGATTTCTGGCACCTCCCACACCTTTGGAATATTTCCATAGTAAAATATTTTGATAAGTGTCGGGCTTCTCAATTGCATTGAGATTATGTAAAAATTATGGTACAAATTGCTACCATCAGCATTTTGTACCATGGTGTATTTCACACTACAATCCCGTGATCAGGCATTCAATCGTGTAGCTATTAGTTTTTGCGAAGGCATTTTCAGATAAGTCGGTGTCAAAAGGGAATGTCCATTACTTGCTGGAAATAAATGAAAGGTAATGCAAAATTTTGGCTTACATGTGCTGGAAGAAACATAGGAAGGAAAAAAAATCTGTTGGACTCTCCTGATGTTTATTCAGTCCGCTTGCTCATCTCTTTTTGCCGTAAGCAAAGCAAGACTTCTACCACATTTTTTGTATCCTAGGTACACTAGTCAATGGTGTTCACTGGGATGTATATGTTGGAGAATTTTTTCAGTATTGGTTTGGTTGGTCCTGCCAATGTGCATGTCAACTGACACACATTCACAAAGCTTGAGCAGAACATTGGCAGTAGCTTGATTCTGTTTAATCTTTTGAAGTGTGATTACAGTTAGTGATTGTAGCGTAGCCAAAGGTCTGGTTAAGTTTGGAAGAGTGACAGTTTAGTTGATGATTGGCGAAGTCAACAAAATAAACCTTGTTATGACTGGTCTTTTATGTATGTCAGATTTTGTTGAGTGGTTTATGTTGCAACACTGATGATTCGGTGCAGGTCTGTGGTATTGTTAGGTTGATTGTTTCCCAAATATATCAGTGGTCATTTACACTGCTGAAGCTTATGCCAGAAGCCCCCCTCAGGTTCTTAGTGTATTAATTCATTTGTTCTGGACACACAGTGCCAGACATCTTATCCGGACTTATTGTTCAGTATCACTGATGTGAAATATCATCTGTATTTGTTCTCTCACAGTGACTGGGAAAAATTATCTAACCATTATACTTAATACATTGTTCTAAATAGTGAAACATTCTTTTCGTGCTGTTACTAAAATAAGTTCACACCTTGATTTTTGAGGTAATCAAAAGTCTGTGAAATATGGAAGTGATCCTCTCTACAGTCAGTCAATTATAATGATCTTTTACTTTTTTCTTGTTTATGAACACCTTTGTGTCTCATGACAACAAATCCTCTCATTTTATAGAAAGACAAGACTCTTTTCACAAAAAACATGGAATGGTTCGCCATGATTTACTTTTGGAAAGTGCCATTCAAGATATTGCACATAGAAACATTTGAAAATGAAAATAGTGATCCCTGCTTTTGGCACTGTGTTTTTCTTCTATTGAGAGGAAGGAGAGGTTGATAGGGGAAGGGAGCAGGTCATTAACTCTTAAACTAAGAATGACCCACCTGTTGAGGCTGAACAGAGCGAGGTGGCGCAGTGGTTAGCACACTGGACTCGCATTTGGGAGGACAGCGGCTCAATCGCGCGTCTGGCCATACTGGTTTAGGTTTTTCGTGATTTCCCTAACTCGCTTCAGGCAAATGCCGGGGTGGTTCCTTTGAAAGGGCACAGCAGACTTCCTTCCCCATCCTTCCGTAACCCCATAAGACCAATGACCTCGCTGTTTGACCTCTTCCCCCAAAACAACCCAACCCTCTTGAGGCTGACCCCGGAAGAGAAGATCACCATAAGGACGAAGCAGTCATTTCTGTCTTAGTAATTTTTATCACTATAAGCCTACTCACTTGAATTTCCTGTATGATAATTTTCCCGTGGTTTTGGGCCACAATCATGTAATACTTTTTAAATGAAAATTCCGTTGCATAACTTAACAAAGAATTCTACGTATATTCAGAACCTACCCCCCTCCTCTCTCTCTCTCTCTCTCTCTCTCTCTCTCTCTCTCTCTCTCTCTCCCCCTCCCCCTCCCTCTCCCTCCCTCACCCGCCCCTCTCCTCTCCCTCACCCGCCCCTTGGACTCTTCACTTTAGAAAGTGTCATTGAAAATTAAGAGATCAAGAGCCCTGAACCAGATTGGAAAGGAAATACTAGTCGATATAAAAACCTACTGAGGAAGAACATAAGTTCCTCAAAATATAAGCAGCACAGATACCACATGAAAAACTACTTTTTTGTGGGTGAAATAATTTCATGACTTTATGTGGAAATAAATTCTGATCCAAATGTTCCATACAGCATTGTAATACCAGGGGAGAAAAGGTGGTGAAGCAATTATGTGTAGCAATTTGAGAACCAAAGAAAATATTGAAAAGAATCCATGTGCAAAATAAATACATTGAACCTGGAAAGCCGCATATCAGCTGCCTTGGCATATGCCTGAGATTTGAAAATTGCTTAGAGATCTTTGATGAGGAAGAGAGTATTTTTGAGTGTCCTATGAACACTTGAGGAAATTTGTCATGATAATCTTTTCAATGAAAGGATAGCACTGTTACGAAGATATATGTAAATTATGTAGTGTACCCCTCCCCCCCTTGTATTTTTCGTACTTTATTAACAGTGTATATGCATAACAAGCATCAAAATACTCTTTGGATACATTCCCATTATTGTATATACATTTTCTGTATTTACCTTGCAGTTTTCGTTTTCACAGCGAAAAGTGCGTTACCTTCGTAGTACCATTAACCTTCATAGTACCACTGTGGTCAGTATGATCCCATAAGCACATTGGAAGATCATCTCACTATGCTTTTTGTTTTTTACCACCAAAATATGACTCCCTGAGTCAGTTGTACCTTGTGATGTTTTATATTTACAACACATTAAAATTTATTCATTAGTTTTAGCACTGAGTACCCCTGAAGTCAGTATGTCCCCAATTTAAATTTTTTTTGTTCATTGGCCGTAATCTTTATGAAAACGGTATCATCACTGTTACATTGAACAACTGTAATGTATGTTTTTATGTTGTTTCATTAAGATACTGACTGTATATCCAGCATATTGCTTTGGGTCTATATGACCCCTTTGCTACACAGAGAGAAGAAACCTGGTAGCAAGGTTGGCGGGGGGGGGGGGGGGGGTGTTAAATATGGCAAAGCACATTTAAATATGACACAAATGTTAACATTAGGCTACACATCATATCAGTCTGTTACTACAGTCTTCATTTGGCATTCAGTCATCGGCTTCGCATACTCTCAACCATATTACAATCTTTCTACCTAACGTTGACGTCATGCTGCACTACAAATGTTAGTCGCAACAAAAACAACCAAAATTTGAGGGAAGCTGTGAGGGATTCAAATTTCACAGACCAGCCTAGTAATATTTTAGAAGTCAACAACAGAGAACTGCAGTAGTTCACCATAGTTGTCAATGTATTCTCTTTTTGAATTTGCTAACTTCTTCAGTACTTTTGAATTTTTATAATGTGGTGACATCTGTTACAAAAATTTAATATTTATTTTAGTGATTAACAATCTGCTGATGTTTGCAGTTTTATGTGTGGAGGAATTCTGTTTGACTGAGTTGATGGTTTTGTAATCAAGTGTAATCATCTAGTGCTTGCTGGTTTAAAGTTGTTTGTGGCAGCATTTTGTATGTGCTTACATATTGTCTTTTAATTGCATTATGTATTTGAGAATTTGGTGCAGATAGACTAATCCATGTACCACTTTGTGACTGAGTGCATTGTGTGTTGGTGGGTTTCATTTTGTGACTGTGCCCAGTATCCTGCTGTCATGTGCATGTGCAAACAATAATACATCCCTGTCACCACTTTTTTGCTAGCTCAGTTCCGAAGAATACTTACTGCACAAGTTTAGCATCAATAGATTAAGTAGATCTATGTGCTAACAGCCTGTCATCTTACAGTTACCAGTTCATTACTTCATTTTCCCCAGGCAGTTTTCAGGACCAATTGAAAACGTTGTTCCCATTGTTACACTGAAGCATGTCTCTACTCAATTTTAGACAGGAAGTATTTACTGGGATTTAGTGGCTCATAATGGTTCCATTCAGGATTGAGGTAAAGTACTGTTTTCATAGTGATAATTTAGCAATAAATTGAACATTGGTCATTGCCCTTCTCTGGAGTGTCATTCAGTGTCATGCAGTACGGAGTAATAGTATCCTCAGATTGCAGAGAGCCAAGTGCCAAGCAGGTTCCAGAACTAGTCCCGTATTGGTTCTTAATGTAGATATCAGAGGTGGTAAGATCTCGGGAGTCTCTCTAAATCAGTACTGTACTCGGGAAATGAATGTTGGAGGCAGACATGAGAATCCATCATTGGCATTGTAGAGATGATAGTTCACAGTTGTCTCCCTCTGGCATTTTAGACAGTATTGAATACGTCTTCGTAGTGTGGATGAGTAATAAGAGAGCTAGTATAACATACAGTGTGGTGTTGCGTTTGTGTATTATGGATGAAGAGAACTGTCACAGTGAAGCACAGTGCCAACACAAAGACTAATCCTTTCGAATAGCACCAAGGATACCTCCTACCTGAAAATCCTCATCTGTTGGTCAAGTCGCCACCAGCAGTGTCACATGCCTATTCTCCAGAAGATACTGGACACTTTCTACTGTGTATTGTGCAAACAGATTTGGAATTTTACACAGGGCACTGCCACAAAATCTAGTGCTCAGGAACTTTGTCACCAACTCCCCTCACATCACCAGAGAAATATTAGCATTTAACATTTCTTCTGCCACCAGAGTGAAATGGATAATACATAGTTATGTGCCACTGCAGATAAAATTTTATTCCCATGGTAAATTCGGTGGAAGAAAGTTCGGAATCTTACTGTCCATCAGTTAGAAATTTAAGGAATACTTGACACAGCTCACTTGTTTATCAAGCATGTACATATGTTCATATGTACATACAACGGTGGGAAAATAATTTGCATGTAATTTGTAAAAGCTGAAGGGCTTACATTCTAGAGTAGATGAGTTCAAATTCTGAAATGTCCTTTGCTTCTAAATGAACCCACCAAACATTTTTTGTTCGAGAGTTTTCGTTCACTGTACATACTTAAAACCGCATATATTTTCCAAATTAAAATTAATTCATTATGTAAACATCACATCAGTGTGGAACACCCCCCTCCCCTCCCTTCCACACCCACCAATTGAAATAGAGCACATTATAGGCCAGCTTTGTAATCTTCACCCAATACTCCCACCTGTATCATAAACAGAAAGAAACTTTATGTATCTAGATGGTTGCTGTCTGCTTCAAAGTCAAATCTGCCTTTCCCGTTAGATTGGCTGTCCATCTAGGCTCATTTGTTTTAATGTTCTTGGTTTAAACCTGTGACAAGTATTCCTACAGTGCCTTTTGATGCCCAGCTTTGCTTGAGGGCATACACAGCATTTTATTCTTTTTGTTGATGCTCACATAAGGTGAATCCCTATCCAGACCTAATATGGACATTTCTCTTCTGCCCAGCTCCATGTTGGTCTGAAAATCATAAAAACCTTTCTCTGCCAATTTATGATTTGGTGTCACTTCCATCTAAGGTTTCTTGTATGTCGGCCAGAATAAAGGTCAGCTGGACACTTTCTACTGTGTATTGTGCATCATCTCCCCTCCACCATCATCATCCTTGCCACTGCCGCCACATCTGCAAGTGTTTTGTACCACACTTGTCAAAAATAAAAAAACTTTTCCCTGTTTCTGATCCCTGACCTACTGATTGACAGAAGGGTACATTATTGCCAGATAAGAAACTTAGTCTTCATTGGAGGGGGACTGGTCATTCCAGCATTTGCCTGAAGTAATTCAGGAAATCTACAGAAAGCTTAAATGGTTAGACGGTAATTTGACACCTGCTCCTCCAAATTAAAAATCCAGTATTAACCCTGTAGTACCTGAATTGTTTTTGTTAATTTTTTTTACATTTATTACTTCTTCCTTGTTAGTTGTATTGAAAAACAAGTATTTAAAGTGAAATATTTTTACCTTTCTTGTTTTAATATACCGTAATTTACCATATACGTAATGCTAAGAACTATTGAGTGTTGCATACATTTATATGGATAGTTTACACATCTTTCTACTGAAAGAAAGAAATCTATCACACGTGCAGATTACAAATGTAATGAGTTACTTGATATGGTATTCCATGTTCATATATTTTCACAATTGGTTGGTTTGTTCCATTACACTGGAGCTCATTTTCTACTGTACAGGAGTGCAGGGCTGATCAAAGTCCTTTCGGTGGTGTTGCAAATCTCCTCAACTTCTCATCGAAAACTTATATCAGCAATAGTATTTTCATTTTTGCAGGAGAGTATCCAGGCATTGCATACAGTGACATCCAGAAACCAACTGAGAAGAGCCCAGAACCGTTACCTGTTGCAGATATTTGTTTTTTACTGACTCACATTTTGATCCCCTCAATCAGTTTCCCCTATGCACACGTATTCTGTAAGGGTGGAGGTTTGAGGAAGTTGTATGTTTACTTGATGGCTAAGGATATCTTTTAACGTTAGTTACTGGGTTTACACCACGTGGGTTTGCAGCTGCAGAAGCAATGGAGTTATTGTGGCATTTACACAGAAAAAGACCTCTCTCTCTCTCTCTCTCTCTCTCTCTCTCTCTCTCTCTCTCTCTCTATTTTCTTTCTTTCTTTTTTTCTTTCTTCTTCTTTTCCAGCATGAATAGTACCATCTTTCTCTATTCCCTCTTCTTTGGAAAGGAGCTAATTTTAGGGAGAACATTTCATAGTCCCAATGCCTCAAAAATCATGTTTTCTTAGAAAAATTACGGCAGCAACAGGCGCAATAGAATAATGCATAAAAATTATTAGAATAGTGTCATTAGTACTTATTGTTGCTTTTAAGTAATGCTGAAAAATTAGTATCTGTTCCTGCGATAAAAATAATATTGCAGAAATACCCATGGTCTAGGGTTAGTGTCTTTGATTAGTAATCAAAAACATCCTAGGTTCTGGGTTTGAACCCCACCACTGCTTAAATTTTGAATAAAAATAAGCAATAGTGGCCAAAGACTCCTGGAATAAGTAGTTACCTCACTCTGCCAGTGGCCTTGTCAAAGAGGGCAGAGAAGCGGACAGAGGTTCAGGCCACTGTCTTAGCCTTGGGGTGGGAAACTGCCCCTAAAAAGTACAAGGCTCAGCAGTGATCAAGGGCATGAGGATGGAGGAGGCAATGGAAATCACTGCTTTAAAGACCCATACATGTGGCTTGTAATTAAAAAAGTGTTATAATGATCTCTCCAATGGCAGTAGATTCTGGATTGGTCCCCCTTTTGGATCTCTGTAAGGGTCTGCCAAGAGGGAGGTGACCATGAGAAAGATTGAGTAACCAACGAAAGTATAACCCCTCCCGAAGAGTTGTGGGTGTAGAATGCCTAAAGTTCAAAAGTGGTGGGGAAGCTAGAAAATTTGATGAGGGAAACACTAAAGCTCAGTCTAGACGCAGTGAGGTTCATTGAAGTGAAATGGAAAGAGGGCAACAATATCTGGTCAGATGAGTATAGGATAATATCAACAGCAGCAGAAAAAGTAGGGCAGAGACTAAGCTGCTGTGAACAGTTCAGTAAGAGGGTTGTTTGCATCACACTCTACAACGAACAAACGCCCAACAACAATAGTTCAGGTATACATGGCAACGTCACAAGCAGAAGATGAAGATATAGAGAAAGAATATGAGGATATTGAACAGGTAATGTGTACTTAAAAGAAGATGAAAATCTAAGAGTTATGGGGGATGATAACTTGGTTGTTGTGGAAGACATAAAAAAGGGTTATTGGAGAATATGGACTTCGTAGTAGTAATGAAAGAGGAGAAATACTAACTAAGTTCTGGAATAAATTTCAGATGGCTATAGCGAATACTCTGCTCAAGAATTGCAAAAGGAAGTAAACTTGGAAAAGGTCAGGAGGTACGAGAATGCGTTGGATTGTAAGGTGTACCCAGGGGCTGATGAACACAATTTGGTAAAGTTGAAGAGAAGGCTGAACTTTCATACTAATCAGGAATAAACGCTGGACAAGAAGTCGGATACGAAAGTACTAATGAAGGAAAAGATATGCAAGAAGTTCTTTGAGGCAATAGATACTGTAATAAGTAGCTCACTAGGCTGTTCAGTTAGGTACAAGGAAGGTAACTGCGAAAAAAGTATGAGTAACAGAGGGAGTACTTCAGATAATCAACAAAAGTAGTACAGAAATGCCCAGGGAAATTCACAAATATGGAAATACAAGTCAAACAATGGAAAATCTGGGATGGAATGATGACATTATTATGAAAAGACTAGGTGATAATCACCATGAAGCAGAGATGTTGAGTTGCCAATAGGCACAACAAAAGACTGCCAAACAAAGCTTTTGTCCAAACACGGTCTCTCTCTCTCTCTCACTCACACACACACACACACACACACACACACACACAGTGCGCGCCGTTGTATTTGAGTGAGATACTGTGTGCGTAGGTGCGTGCACACGCGCGCATGCTTGTTTATTTGTATTGTCTAATTCTCATGGAGGCCTGTTGGGCCAAAAACTTTGTTTGACAGTATTTTTGTTGTGCCTGTATGTGACTTGGCATCTCTACTACATAGTGGATAACAAGTGGCCTTTTCATAATATTGTGAGAAATACAAGTCACTTAGGAATGAAATAAATTGGAAGTGCAGGGAAGCTAAGGTGAAAAATAGCTACATGATAAATGCGAAGAAGTGATAGTTAGAAGGGATGACTCGGCATATAGAAAAGTCAAAACAACCTTTGGTGAAATTGAAAGCTGGAGCATGTAACACTAAGAATGCAGAGGAGAGAGCTGATAGATGGAAGGAGTAAATTGAAGGCCTCTATAAGGGGGAAGACTTATCTGGCAACATGATAGAATAAGAAACAGGAATTGATAGGGAAGAGATAGGGGTCCAGTATTAGAATCGGAATTTGGAAGACTTAAAATCAAATAAGGCAGAAGAGATAGATAAAACTCCATCAGAATTTGTAAAATCATTGGGGAAGTGGCAGCAAAATGATTATTCTTGGGTGTAAAATGTGGAAGACTGGCAACACACCATCAGACTTCTGGAAAAAATAATCCACATAATTCCCAAGATTGCAAAAGTCAACAAGTGCAAGAATTATCGTACAGTTAGCTTAACAGCTCATGCATGCAAGTTGCTGACAAGGCTAATTTACAGAAGGATAGAAAAGAAAATTAAGGATCTGTTAGTTTACAATTAGTTTATCTTTAGGAAAGATAAACATATCAGAGAGAGAATTGTGACATGGCGATTAGTGATAGAAGTAAGACTGAAGATTAATCACAGCAAGTTCGTAGAATTTGCTGACCTAGAAAAAGCATTTGACAATGAAAACTAGTGCAAGGTGTTTGAAAACATGATAAAAGTAGGGGTAAGTGATAGGGAAAGGCAGGTGTTATACAAGATGCACAAGAACCAAGAGGGAACAGTAAGAATGGGAAACCAAGAACGAATTGTATGCATTAAAAAGGGTGTAAGACAAGAATGTAGTCTTCCGCCCCTGCTGTTCAATCTATACATCAAAGGAGCAATGACGGAAATAAGAGAAAAGTACAAGAGTGGAATTGAAATTCAAGGTGAAAGGATATCAACAATAAGATTAGCCAGTGACATTGCTGTCTGCAGTGGTATTGAATAAGAATTACAATGTATGTTGAATGGAATCATCAGTGTAATTAGCACAGAATATGGATTGAGAGTAGATCGAAGAAATATGGAAGTGGTGAGAATTAGCAGAAATCGGAACAGTAAGAGACTTAGCATCAGAACTGGTGATCACGAAGTAGTAGTAGTTCAGGAATGTTGCTACCTAGGCTGCCAAATAACCCTAACAGATGGAGCAAGGAGGGCATAAAAAGAAGACTAACACTGGCAAAAAGGGCATTCCTGGCCAAGGCAGGTCTACTAGTGTCAAAGATCGGTCTTAATTTGAGGGAGAGATTTCTGTGAATGTATGTTTGGAGCACAGCATTGTATGGTAGTGAGACATGTATTGTGAGAAAACCAGAATGGAAAAGAGCAGAAGAATTTGAGAAGTGGTGCTTTAGAAGAATGTTAAAATTAAATGAACTCGTAAGGTAAGGAAAGATGAGGTTCTCCGCAGAATTGGAGAGGAAAGGAATATACAGAAAACACTGACAAAGAGAAGGGGCAAACACTGACAAGGAGAAGCAGCAGGATGATAGAGCACCAGTTAAGACATTAGGGAACATCTTCCAGGGTACTAGAGGGGGTTAAAACTGTGAAGGAAGACAGAGGTTGGAATTCATCCAGCAAATAATTTTGGACGTAGGTTGCAAGTGCTGCTCTGAGATGGAAAGGTTGTCGTGGGAGAGGAATTCATGGTGGACAACATCAAACCAGTCAGAAGACTGGAGACTAATAAAAGATAAATGAGATATGACAGTTGTTTAATTGAGGGAGAATTTACAGTTTCTGAACGCAATGGAAAATTATTTTACTAGTTAAACTGAATCTAAACCCATAGTCTCATGAGATTTGGGCTGCATAAGTAATGTTCAAATTCAGTTGCCAATTGTTTCCAGTAATGTATTACTTTTCAAAACAATTAAGTCAGTTATGAAAGAATAGGTGTTTTGAATGAGCTTAACGAGGTTATAGAAGTTCATTGTTGTCTTAAAAACCAGCGAAAGTCCAGTCTTGTCATGCGTACCCTTAATATAATGCTGACAACAATGAATTAATGATATTGCCAACACCTCTCTTCATTTCTTTGGTTATGGATTTGTTACATTATACACCTAGTATCTGGCGTGGCAATTCATGTGTAAGTTGTCCAATGTATTACTTAATTATTTTGCAGGTGGGAAGCTGCTTTTCAGTGTTTTTGTTCCCTACTATATTTGAGCAAACATTCACCACTTTAGCTGCTATAAGTTCAGTTAATCATACAATGGAAGACCCAGGATGAAATAATGATAATATTGTGAAAAGGGCAGATTGCTAATCACAATATAGTAGAGTCGTTGAGTCACAGATGGGCACAACTAAAAGGCTGTTACACACGTAAGCTTTCAGTCAGGATGAGGCGACTAGCAGTGTACACTTTTCCTAATAATTCAATCATATTATGAGAGAGCAAGCTATCCAGTTTCATTGATTTTGAAATATTGCAAAGGTAGCAAGTATATGAGAAGCTAACTGCAAATACTGTATAGTTGGATGGATAAAAAGATCTACTCGCAAAGCAGCGGCAGGAGAAAAAACATATTAAAGATATGGAAATGTGTGAGTTCTTAGTCAGTGGCTTGGTCTTCTGGCAGAAGGGTTGAAGGGAAAGGAAGAGGCATGGAAAAAAGGACTAATGAGTTTTAGGAAATGGGGAGAGATACAGAAAAGTCACTCAGAAACCTAGTCACAGGAGACTTTCTGGGCAACATGATGAGGAGAGACAGATTGTTGGTACCTGCGGCCAACAAGATTAAATTCAAACCACTGTCCTCATGCAATCATAACATTTTATTTACACAATTTATTGTTCTCATTCATTAGAAAAAGAGTGTCAAAGAGAGGTGACAAATCTTTTAGCATAGATTTGTGTGAAGGTGGTATGGGCTATGAATATTAGTATTCCACATAATTTCTTGCCCCCAAAAGAGAGCATTTTTCCAATTTACATGTATGTGTATGTGTTCATTCCCATATGATACATAGAATACTGTTTTGCATAATTGTTTATACAGAATATTCTGAAACGAAGATCTCTTGGCATAATAATCTGTACTTTGATGTCAGATTTTTTTTTATCTTTCTTATTATACATGTTGCTTGCATGAAAACTGAAATGGACATTTATAGAAATTGTGATGTCTTGATATGATGTTGTTAATGATGTTATTATAGTAGTAGCAGTAGTACTATTTTTATTATTATACATTATAATATGCTAAAAACCTACTTGTATTGATTTCAGTGATATAGATCTGGTTGTGATTGGCAAATGGCAGACCCTTCCACTTCGGACGTTGGAACAATCGTTGTTGGAACACAACATTGCAGAACCATCATCAATTAAAGTTCTTGACAAGGCTTCGGTAAGTTATTCACTTGCAGTATAAAAATATTAAGTTGTTTTTATTGCTCTGGTCAAAGAAATAACTAGTCTGTGTAATGCTCTGTTCTATGGGAGGGCAGGGTTTGAATGCTGGCCCTAATGATCGTAATTTATCTTGTCAGACAATTTCTTATCCTTTCCCTCCCATACCCAACTCTCCAATGTTGATAGCTTTGTCACAGAAGTTAAATGTAAATCTGTCATTGAGATGTACCCAGGATGTTGGACCTAGGCTATTTCTGTCTGCAAAAACACTTCAAGCTGCACAGGAGAAAATACCCCTCACTCACCTTCAGAAGCCGTGATATTGACACAATTCAGTGTTTTACGCCACTAATTCCATAGAAACAGGATTCTTGTTTCACTTGTGTATTCCCCATGTAAAATTTGAAATTGTCGTGGTTCATATTCTGACAATATTGTAGTCTTAAATTGTGTCGGAGGAACAAAATGATCAGTATCTAGTTTTTAGAAAATGGATACCATAGCAGCAATCAGTTGGATAATGAAGTTCATAAAGACAAAATTGATAATGAGTGTTATAATCATGCTGAGCAAACTCAGTACTACTAGTGGGGGTAATGTGAACACCCGTGCTCAGCTGTAACCCTGGGTAAATTACAGGCTGTATTTGTCCATAGTGAATGAAGAGGAATTTTTCTTGTGTTTATGCAATACATACAGCAATAAAATGTCAGCAAAATGTATAAAACCTGCAATAAGTGAAAAAAGAAGTAGCAACAACATAAATTATTAATTAAATATTGAACAAGGTCTTGGATAAAGAATGAGATCAAATGTTGAGCATGTGTAAAACGTACTGCAAGTGCTGTATAGTACAATAGTCGAGAATGACGCAACTTAATTTCAGTTACTGTAATCAACAGTACCACAATGAACAGTGTTCTCTACACACATTACATGAAAGCCTACACATTGTTTTGTATTCTCTGTAAAATGTTGTACAAATGTGATTTACAATACCCAACTCGTTGAAAATTTCTAACACACACAACCACAAAGTATCAGTAACAAATATGGTATTATTCCACTTCTGTGCTTTGAAAACATAACACATATCAGAATTTAATTTTGTAGAATCCTACAATTACAGCAAATACAGTGTTGTTTGGTTTTCAACCAGTTGTTTTAACTTTAAAATGGAATAGAGTAATGCATACTACATTATACTGTCCTACTTCAAATAATCGGTTAATTTGTTTCTTTTTTACATTTAAGATGGGCATGCACATTTTACATTTAATGCAGAGTTTTGAAACCAACAATCTGCAGGAAACAAGAATTTGAAAATAGTATAAAATTGTTGTTAGTAATCCCAAAATACGTTACAGACAGAAATGAACTTCGGACTTCATAGCTGATGTTTTTGTCTGAAAATGTAATAAAAAATTATTGTGTTTCATATAAGTTAAAATAATTGATGTTGTACAAAGTGATTTTGTAAGTATAGCATTTACATAGAATTTAGATGGGACCATTAAATTTTGCTGTTACAGCCAATATCATTAAAAGCGATGTTGCCATAAAAAGTAGTGACTGTATTAACAAAAGATGTCTGTATAATGGATCTGTTCACAAATATACCAACAGGTAAAGAACACTGAATTCACTTGCTTTCATCTGAGTAATATCTGAGCCAACTGTGAACTTGATGTATTTTTCGATAGTAATCACCTGACCCATAGCAATTACCCATAATACCTTGGATTTAAACATGATAGAACCATTTCATTTAAACAGAATCGAACAAAGACTGCAGATAAAGTGAGATCAAGAAATACTATTCTGCAAAAATTGTACAGTACAAAGTGGGATTCTGCAGCGTTGGCTCAAAGATCACCTGCCCTCTGCCTTGACTTCTCAGTGGCACTAGATAAACAGCAGCCACCTGAAGCCCGTAGATATGCAACTAAGTTGATGTACATATATAAAGTCAACTCCCGTATTCTCGTTACGTGTCCCGAGCAGCATTTCACCACCTAGCCTGAGAGGAAACAGTATCTTTCGGAGGAAATATGAGAAAATTTGCAACGATTAACAGCTGCCAATTCATGAGGATGTAACTGCTATCCACATCAGCAGACTCCACTCCAGATGAAAACCACTCCGAACAGCTAGCACCTTGCAGATTCCATGAAGCTTGGAAGAAAGAATAGTACCTAATATAATACTCTGCAGGAGTTCCTTAGCTTTCTCAAAGCCAACAACAATCTGTGGGAATTTGATCTAACCCAAAAGACAAAACACTCAGTATGATTCGGACTACCGATGAGATATGCAGTGACATACTATACAGGTAGGGAAAGAGTACCACAGTGGAATGCACCAGTGGGCTCCCAAGACACACTGTCAAACATATTGTTAAAGAATGCCCTCGGAATCCATTCCCTGGAAATCCCTTGGACTTCCTGGACACTATTGCAGATTTGATAAATTATACACGGTTACTATAAATGAGCCATTTGTTATCAAAGCTCTGTATTTTCTAAAGTGTCCTATGTACAGATAGACTGATGAATGAAAAGAATCATAAACTCACAAAGTTTGCATTTTGCACCCCACAAATTTTCTAAGATTGCCCCTACGTCCGTCGTCATCACAACAGTTATACTTTCTCAGGGCTGTTGCAATGTTCTTCGCAGTGAGAGTACGTAAACATGGCCCTTGATGTATCAAACCCTCGTCCCAAGGGAAATATTAAAAGGCCTTAGGTCAGGTGACTTGGGAGTCAAGGGAACAAAGCCACATCATCTTCACCACTACGTCTAATCGAGCAATGTGGAACTTTGTTGTTCAGTTTGTGACGAACATTGATGCTCCAATGAGGGGATGCCATGTCTTACACCAGCCACAATTTACCTGTTTTAATTGTTGCCCAAGCTGCAGACAATACGGTTTGAAATTTAACTACCATCACAAAATCTTCCAAACAATTTTCTGCAGCGTTCAAAGTCTGTGGTTTGCGCAGATCGATGAATTTTTCGTATTTCTAAAGTGATGTGTAATTGGAATGATAGTGATAAAATAGAAATAAATTGGTATAATTCTGTAAATTAACTAAAAACAGGGACAGACAATTGACATACTTGGTGTTACATGATCAGTATGGAATTTTGAGAATAAAAGTCTGCCATATTCCCACGTTTAGAAATGACCGTACTGCAGATTTTGAGAGTACCAAGGAACACCAGAGGTACAAATATTGTGAAAGGGAAATGGGAGTTCTCGTGCCTTTTGAGAGGGCAGCTCATGTATGGGTATGAAGTTCAGAAGAATTAATCACAACTTTGATCAAATAAAGATAAATATATATTTAATTCATGAAATGAAATGAAATTTGCTAACTAGTTAATAATCGCATATTCTTTGCCCTTGTAGCTCAGACCTTCGATCTGCTGCCATCATTTCAACATTTATTTTTTCTTTAGTAAATATACTTGTTGAAGGATTTCTTCGTGTGCATGTGTATGAGGGAACAATAGATACTCACATAAACATAGTGTTCATGAGCATAACTCAGCTTCTAAAATCACCTTCTCCACCAAGACGCACATACAACTGAGTCAATGATGAACACGGGTAGCTGAGCTTGATTACCAATCTTGAATATGTTCTTGTTTGTTGCTAAACATTTCCTTTGTATAGTATTCTTTTCGACTATCGCATGTGTAAGAAAAAGTAACATAGACAAAGACGTGGAAATAAAAAGTAACCGTTGAGAATGCGGCATTATTGGAAAATTGAATCGTAACATGAAGTTGGTAACATATTATAGTAAGGCATTTTAAATAAGGGGGAGGACTCCAGTTGCAGCTGCTGATACGTTGTGGATACCCTTAATCCACAATGAAGATCGCTCTGAACAAACATAATGTTGTATGTTGATGCTCCTGTTTTCAGTAATGGAAAAAGAAGACCATGTAAATGTGCTAATTTGATTTTTGTATATATTATATTTGTATATATACTAATGTTAATATTCTGTCAACAAATTGCTTCTTTATTATTTTATGTTCCTCCCCCCCCCCCCCCCCCAACAAAAAAAAACACACGCACACACACACACAATTTTTTTAAAAATAAGTAATTAGACATAATTTTTTTTCTTTTGTAATCTGTATTATTCTTATGGAGAAAAATATGTTTTGAAACCATTTTCTGTTAATGAATTCACAGGTACCAATAGTAAAGCTGAAAGATCGGGAGTCGGACATCAAGGTTGACATCAGCTTTAACATGAGCAATGGTGTGAAGTCTGCAGAGCTCATAAAGGACTTCAAAGAGCGCTTCCCAGTTTTGCCAAAGCTAGTCCTTGTACTAAAACAGTTCCTTTTACAGAGAGATTTAAATGAGGTTTTCACTGGTGGTATCTCATCTTACAGTCTCATACTCATGACGATTAGCTTCTTGCAGGTATGTAACCAGTACAAATTAATTTTGAGAGGCTGGAAAGAGCGAGCTTGCTTTTTGTGATTTTTCAAATGTGGTCATGTTCTCAGGTATTGGTGTTCTTGTTGTGTTGCGGAGTTGTTTTATTAGGTATTGGTGTAGTTTTGCTAGAATTAGTCTCTGTCTGTGCTCAAGTTGTTTCCATTTTTGTGAATATTACTGTCTTTATTGCATATTTCAAGTAAATAGGTAACTATTGGTAAAGGTTATTGATAAAGGTTAATCTTACAGTGGCACACATGTTACAACTGCCAGTATGCATATTTTCTGTATGGAATACACTATGTGGTCAAAAGTATCCGGACACTGCCAAAAACAAACGTTTTTCATATTAGGCGTATTGTGCTGCTAGCTGCTGCCAGGTACTCCATATCAGCGACCTGAGTAGTCATTAGACATCGTGAGAGAGCAAAGTGGGGCACTGCGTGGAACTCAGGGACTTCAAACATGGTCAGGTGATTGGGTCACTTATGTCATACGTCTGTACGTGAGATTTCCACACTCCTAAACATGCCTAGGTCCTCTGTTTCCGATGTGATAGTCAAGTGGAAACGTGAAGGGACACGTAAAGCATAAAAGCGTACAGGCCGACCTCGCCCGTTGACTGACAGAGACTGCTGACAGTTGAAGAGGGTCGTAATGTGTAATAAGCAGCCATCTATCCAGACCATCACACAGGAATTACAAACTGCATCAGGATCCACTGCAAGTACTTTGACAGTTAGGCGGGAGGTGAGAAAACATGGATTTCATGGTCGAGCAGCTGCTCATAAGCCAGACATCGCGCCGGTAAGTAAAAAACGACGCCTCGCTTGGTTAAGGAGCGTAAACATTGGACAATTGAACAGTGGAAAAACGTTGTGTTGAGTGACAAATCACAGTACACAATGTGGCGATCCAATGGTGCTTGTGTGGGTGTGGCAAATGCCAGGTGAACGTCGTCTGCCAGCGTGTGTTGTGCCAACAGTAAAATTCAGCGGTGGTGCTGTTATGATGTGCTCGTAGTTTTCATGGAGGAGGCTTTCACCCATTGTTGTTTTGCACGACATCATCACAGCACATGCCTACATCGATGTCTTAAGCACGTTCTTGCTTCCCACTGTTGAAGAGCAATTCGGGGATGGCGATTGCATCTTTCAGCACGATCGAGCACCTGTTTGTAATGCATGGCCTGTGGCAGAGTGTTTACACGACAATAACATCCCTGCAATGGACTGGCCTGCTCAGAGTCCTGACCTGAATCCTGTAGGATACCTTTGGGATGCTTTGGAATGCCGACTTCGTGCCAGGCCTCACCAACTGACATACCTCTCCTCAGTGCAGCGCTCTGTGAAGAATGGACTGCTATTCTCCAAGAAACCTTCCAGCACCTGATTGAAAGTATGCCTGCGAGAGTGGAAGCTGTCATCAAGGCTAAGGGTGTGCCAACACCCTATTGAATTCCAATATGACCGATGTGGGGGCCGCCATGAATTTGTAAGTCATTTTCAGCCAGGTGTTCGGATACTTTTGATCACGTAGTGTAAGTTGCTCAAACAAATAAGCCAAGCAACTTCCAGTCTTCTTATAATTGCTAGTCTTTCAAACAAACAAACAAACAAAACTAACTCCAAACATACTTGACTTATTGGTACTCGATAATACCTTATGGAACAATTTTCTGGGGCCAGTTCTCATGGGAATTAATTATTTATTGGCCAAAAGCGAGCTGTAAGAATATTATCTGTTGGTCACCTGTCGTCATCTTTTAGGAGTTAACGCTTTTTAAATGTACAGTCACAATACACTTTCTGATCAAAAGTATCCAGACATTATTAGTAGACATTAATGTGGGATGTATCCACACTTCACCTTTGATGACTCGAACTCTGCTGAGAACACTTACAGTGAAGTGTCTGAACGCCTTTGAAGTAATCACAGCACATTCTTCCCAAGGAACTGAAACCTGCTAAGATGGTGATGTTAGAGCTGGAGCCTGGAGAACAGTTGAGAGTCTTAACTCATCCCAAAGGTGTTCTTTTGGGTGTTTACTTCATATGAAATGATTTTGAATCTGGATTTCTATCTTTGTTGAGAGAGACATATTGCTATATACCATCTGTGCAATTTCCTGTACAGAATTTTCACATAATATGTATTCTGCTCTGTAAGAGCCTAATAAACTATGTTTCTCAAACTGAAACTGCTGCAAGCATTAACTTCAATTACGATTTTATTTTTCTATTCATTGCAGTTGCATCCACGTCAGAATGCGTATAGCCCAAACGCTAATCTTGGTGTGCTGCTAATTGAATTTTTTGAGCTGTATGGCCGTAAATTCAATTACATGAAGACTGGCATTCGCGTTAAGAATGGAGGCACCTACATCTCAAAGGAAGAGGTGAGTCATGTAAAAAAAAAACTAGAAGTAATTCTTTGAAATGTTGCCTAGTGCAGAAAATATTACGTAGTAATTTGAGCATTTAAATTCTGTTCTTAACCTTCATCACTACATTTCAGAAAATTTGTATGATAAGCATTGATTGTGCAACAAAAGTGTGTACATGTTTCCTGGAACATTATTATACAAAGCCATGCAACCTGCACATCGTTTTCTATTTACATCTTCATTTATTGTTATGTTGTTGTTGTTGGGGGTGGGGATGTAACACCGCCTAACCTCCAGGAAGACCAGTGATCCAGGCCATGAATACATCAGTCACTGTTCAGAGAGGAGGGTAGAATGGAAATAACGTCTTCATATTCATCTGATACTTGAATCTCTTGTAGTTGCATTTGCCTATTTAATTTTGTTTTAACAAAGGTAGTAAATTATTTCGCGAGTGACGTTTTTAGCCAGAAACTCATTAACAGAGATGGCTGTGTGTGCAGGTGCATTGTCATTTTGGAAGAACCCGTCTTCTGTCTGTCACAGTTCGGGTCTTCTTTGACAAAAACTGCTGCAAAATCTTCTTAAAACTTTCAAATAAAAGGTTTAATTGATAGTCTGATATGGGGGAACAAGCCCTTGGCATCAAGGAAGCAGATCAGCATAGTTTTGACATTTTATTTGACTTGGCGATATTTGTTTGGAGGGGGTAACTATGATGCTTTCCATTGACTTGACTGTTGTTTTGTTTCTGGGCCATTACCATAGCACCATGACTCATCAACCAGTAGTAATCTTTGACAGAAACTCTGGATCAGTTTCAAGTTGTTGTTTCAAAGCATGACATGATTCACCTTACTATTCCTTTTGATGATCACTCAAAAACCGAGGAGCAATTGTCAGCAACCTTTTTCGCTTCCAAATCTTCTGTGAAAATTCTACATCTACATTTATACTCCGCAAGCCACCCAACGGTGTGTGGCGGAGGGCACTTTACGTGCCACTGTCATTACCTCCCTTTCCTGTTCCAGTAGCATATGGTTCGCGGGAAGAACGACTGTCTGAAAGCCTCCGTGTGTGCTCTAATCTCTCTAATTTTACATTCGTGATCTCCTTGGGAGGTATAAGTAGGGGGAAGCAATATATTCGATACCTCATCCAGAAACGCACCCTCTCGAAACCTGGCGAGCAAGCTACACCGCGATGCAGAGCGCCTCTCTTGCAGAGTCTGCCACTTGAGTTTGTTAAACATCTCCGTAACGCTATCACGGTTACCAAATAACCCTGTGACGAAATGCGCCACTCTTCTTTGGATCTTCTCTATCTCCTCCGTCAACCCGATCTGGTACGGATCCCACACTGATGAGCAATACTCAAGGACAGGTCGAACGAGTGTTTTGTAAGCCACTTCCTTTGTTGATGGACTACATTTTCGAAGGACTCTCCCAATGAATCTCAACCTGGTACCAGCCTTACCAACAGTTAATTTTATATGATCATTCCACTTCAAATCGTTCCGCACGCATACTCCCAGATATTTTACAGAAGTAACTGCTACCAGTGTTTGTTCCGCTGTCATATAATCATACAATAAAGGATCATTCTTCCTATGTATTCGCAATACATTACATTTGTCTATGTTAAGGGTCAGTTGCCACTCCCTGCACCAAGTGCCTATCCGCTGCAGATCTTCCTGCATTTCGCTACAATTTTCTAATGCTGCAACTTCTCTGTATACTATAGCATCATCCGCGAAAAGCCGCATGGGACTTCCGACACTATCTACTAGGTCATTTATATATATTGTGAAAAGCAATGGTCCCATAACACTCCCCTGTGGCACGCCCATTGATAACAACATGCTGTGTTCTGTTTGCTAAAAACTCTTCAATCCAGCCACACAGCTGGTCTGATATTCCGTAGGCTCTTACTTTGTTTATCAGGCGACAGTGCGGAACTGTATCGAACGCCTTCCAGAAGTCAAGGAAAATAGCACCTACCTGGGAGCCTGTATCTAATATTTTCTGGGTCTCATGAACAAATAAAGCGAGTTGGGTCTCACACGATCGCTGTTTCCGGAATCCATGTTGATTCCTACATAGTAGATTCTGGGTTTCCAAAAACGACATGATACTCGAGCAAAAAACATGTTCTAAAATTCTACAACAGATCAACGTCAGAGATATAGGTCTATAGTTTTGCGCATCTGCTCGACGACTCTTCTTGAAGACTGGGACTACCTGTGCTCTTTTCCAATCATTTGGAACCTTCCGTTCCTCTAGGGACTTGCGGTACACGGCTGTTAGAAGGGGGGCAAGTTCTTTCGCGTACTCTGTGTAGAATCGAATTGGTATCCCGTCAGGTCCAGTGGACTTTCCTCTGTTGAGTGATTCCAGTTGCTTTTCTATTCCTGGGACAGCCAGCTCGACGACACAGGCGGCACTGAACTGGCAATGCGTTGCGCTGTACTTGCCTAGTGGCAGAAATCCATACTACATAAGCTCCACCCATGGCTATGGTATCCCAGTGTTTTTTGGGTACACTTTGTATGGACGTATTAGAACAACTAAATTTAATGAAGTAGGTTAGCTGATTCCGCACTATTGTCTTATCTTCAGTAATCGAGAAGGGTTAAAATTTCCTTCACTATCTTTTGTTATCCTTAAGACTTTTAGGTGAGCTTTTAATTTATTGGCAACTTCATTATATTTCTGGACTTTGTTGGCTTTATAAAAAATTTAATAACAAACAATAGATAGCAAATGAAGAAAAATACCTGAATTAATTGTTGTTTAGTCTTTTTTACTGTTTGCAACTGTTTCTTGAAAACATTGAGTATACGATAACGAATTGTGCCATTACATTGCACTGCTTTGGAAAGATCGATGATAATTACTTGGACAAATTCTCATTCATACAGGGGTGATTTTATTTATTTATTTTTTATTTTTTTACCTCCCCAAAGGCATATTGCAATTAGTTCCTTTAACAGCTAACATCAGACAAAACAGTTCTTGCGTACATATTTGTGTAAATTTTATTAACTTTCAACCTAGTGCATAGATCATGTAAACCAAATATTCTTCAGTCTCTTAACTGTTTTCAAGAATTAGATATTTCTGTTACCCAGGCTGTTCTCAGAAAAACTAAAACATAACCGTTGACAGGCAATTCCACTTTGTTATATGAGTGAATTATCAACAGGAAACTATTAATTAATTATTACTGATTATTAATTCAGGCCCAGACAGTCAACCAAACTTGTTATTCTTGCAGGTGCAGCGTGATATGGCAGATGGACAACACCCTTCACTTCTTTACATTGAAGACCCACTAACACCTGGGAATGACATAGGACGCAGTTCATATGGTGCACTGCAAGTAAAGCAGGCTTTCAGTTATGCTTATATTGTGCTTACACAAGCTGTGAATCCACTTAATCACCTCATCTATGATGCTAACAAGGCCAGGTATGCTTAAAATGTATTTTTACATAAAGTGAAACATGTGATGAGCCATAGAAGTGGCAGCTGTCTAATATTAAATTGTTCTGCGTACCACTTCTAGACACTTACTGTTAAGTCACAGAATGAGTGGGGTTACTGATACCCGTTTGTGTGAAGTATTGTGTAGATGAAAAAACAAAGATGTGGGCCAAAAATAGATAAAAAATTGTAATGTATATGACACTATTTTTACCTTTCACAATGGGCCTATAAAGCTTAAAAGAAACAGGTTAGGTTGAGATGAGCACTGTGACACAGTTGAGAAACATGGACTCGTATTCTGGAGGAACCATATTCAAACACCCATCTCATAACAAATTTAACTTTCCTGAGATATCCCCAAATGGCTTTAAGGGCAAATGCTGGATTCCTTCCACAATTGGAACTTCAAAAAGCGTTTTATTAAGTTTCCACAGGTATTCAAACACACACTTTTTTTTATTAGCAGTGTAGTTTCAAAGGAATGCTTGGGGAGACTTCAGACCAGTATATTTTCAGTCTGTAATGTAAATTTTATTTCACAGTATTCTAGGCCGAATCATCAGGGTGACTGATGAAGTGATCCAGTATAGAGCATGGATCCGGGAAAATTTTCCCGTATCATCTACAGAGACTGAAGGAGAGCACGAGCCTGAGGCTGAACCTGAAGCCGAGCCTGAAGCAGAAGCAGAGGAATCCTTAAGCTCGTGCAGTGATCAGTCAACTCTGGATACTGGAGATTCAAGTTTAACTTCCTCCAGCGATTCGGTGGGTCAGCTACCGCTCCCGTTTGGTGGGTGTGGTGTGCCACGTCATTCTGCATATAGTAGTAGTAGTAGTAGTAGTAGTAGTAGTAGTAAAAAGTTCCAGCTTGTTAAATGTTATTTCCACTTCTTCATCCACATTTATGTCTATAAACAGTCATTATGTATGAACAACAAATTATAAGGTATTGTGTGTCAGTTGAAGGGACTAGCAAAACAGAGAGCTAAGTCTTTCAAGTTGATGCAATTTCTATGTTTTTATGTTCAATTAAAGGGTATAAAATACAATAAGACTGACAGATATATATTTTGGGCAGTGGTTTCTAGCAGTAAATATGGAACTACTTGTTAAAGAGGTCTGTTCAAAAACTTCCAGAATATTCATAATTTTGCACCAATGGTGTGTTGTAGCAAAAAGAACTTGGCATCCCTGCACATGCCTGTGTGTAGTGCGTAACTGCCAGAAGTTTCATTGTATGTCTGTTGGTTATTGTTCAGTGCTGTATTGAGTAGAACATTGTGTTGCACAGTTTGAAAATTTTGAGATGGCAGAGTTAGAGGAGCAACACATCTGTATTAAATTTTGCGTGAAACACAAGAAAATATACCAAATGATGCAGGAAGCTTATGTTGATGAGTGCTTAAGCCATACTCGGTGTTTCGAATGGTTCACACGGTTTAAAAATGGCCAGATGTAAGTCAGAGGTGACTCTCATTCAGGATACCCTTTGATGTCCACCGATGACTCTCTCATGTCAGAGAGGTTAAAGAAATTGTGCAGGCCAGTCGAAGACTTGACTGTCTGAAAGATTACAGAAGAATGTAATACTTTAGCTGAATCATTTTATGAAATCCTGACACATCTTGGAATGAATCGTATTGCTGCCAAATTTGTCCCACAGCTTACAAGCCAATACCAGAATTCTAGACTTTGGCCTCAGGATCTGTCAAACCGACAGACTAGGAGCAGGAGAGGCATCACGGGACATTTTAACTTCCATTGGCCTGCATATAGTTTGATGCATCCACTATAAAATATACATGTTTGAATTCCACAGAGCGAAATGCAGTGACATGTGATAGAAGAATGCTGCATGAAGACCAAAAAGAACGCTTTTGGAAAGTCAATTTTTTAAATTTTTGGAGTCCTACCTCAAACAGTCAATAATTCGTTCATTTCCCTAACGTCAAATAAAAACAAAACGGATTTCTATGGTGGGAGCTATGAAGTGAATTAAAATACATTCACATAATTACAGAAGGCTAAAATATGTTGTTAGTTGCAGATTTTATTTTATTTACACCTTTCTGACATTCAAGCATTAATCGCCTTCCAGAACAATGAAGTAATTTCTGTCGGTTTGCTAAAGAAATTTGGCTTTTGTTAATCTTTCATGCTGAGGCAGTCAGTTTGTTTGAAAGTAAGTGTTTTGCATTTGAAGTGCACGTTAACATCTTCTAGCACGTATGGCATTATGCCATAATAAAGAACCAAACATGAGATAATACAGTACTGGTACTCCAGGAAAGTTTACATCTGAATCTGGACATATGAATGTGCACTTTAAGCTGAATTAAGGATTTTAATATGGTTCACGAAATTATGATGCTCTTGAAGTATCCTCCGATATCTTGTTTCTTTTATGACATAATGTAAGCTATTTTAATGTCTTACGTGTACGAATATAAAGGCTTCCTGTGTTGTCATAGCTGTGCAAGCACGGTGACACCTGTCTGGCCCTCTCAGGCAACTGCTGAAACGAACCTGTTTCCACAGTTCACGGGAAAATATTACGAATGGTGGATTGAAGAGTGTTGCTTTCAAAGCAAATTTCCTTTTACGCAAGATGAACTATATGCGAGAATGTACGATGAACTTCTTAAATCGCAGAGCATTAGACTCTCATTTAAAAATCAACTCTTTGAGGACAACCGTTCAGAAGAATTTCGAGCCCAGATTATAAGACATTTATGTCATTATTAAAAATTTTATTGGCACAATTGTATGATGTATCTTAAAGTGTAACATGCGCAAAAAAATATTAACATTATATGTGAAAGCTCAGCTTCTCTTGCAGCTTGTTAATCTCGGAGACCAATATTACATGTGAAAGCTTTGCTTTTCTTGTAGCAACACTATGTATATTAATTTAAACCATTAACATTTCCTGTTTGTGTGTTCGTGCTACACAATAGTGATGTTGCTGCTATTGGCTGACTACATCAGGTGTCCTATGCTCTATAATATCCACTGTCATCAGCTGGCAAGATCATGTGACTTGAGCTACATCTGGCTTACAGAATCACACCGCAATCTCTACTTCAGTGCTTTGGAAAGTAATATGCGTAGTTTGATGAAATTCGAACTTATACTTTCGCAATACGAAAACACGCAATGTACGTCGCAAATATCCCCCCCTCCGTGTTTCGTTCTGAAAATGCCAGGAAATTCTACATCGGTGTATAAAACCATAATGATTTAAAGGATTGATAAGTTTTACAGTTGGGAGGAAAATTATACTGCCCCTTAATACAGAAAGTGTATTTTTAACTGGGAGATCTGGAAATTTCTTTTTACTTGTCCATGTATACACCCTGTATTGCTCCCTAAAAATTTGAATACCCTACTCGAAGTGGTTTCTGAGATTTAGGGGAAAATGCAACAGCAAATGTAAATTTTCAGGAACAGCTTCTAAAGTTTTTATTTTATTTTTTTTTTTTTATTTTTAGTCACTCAGAAGCACCCTGCGCCACACTGCATATCATCCTCTTGATCTTTTTCCAAGTTTTTTCTTCTTTTTGGACTCCTTAGTAGCCAACTGTACTTCATACTCCACTTTATCAATGCGAACTTTGTCCATCCATTCAAGTTCTCTAATGCAGTTTTCTCCAGGATTAATTCCCATATGCTGTAGCACTTTCACCCTACCAATGTTGCCATCATTAAAAGCAATAACAGCATCACTGACCCCTCACTTTATTGTCTTCATTCCAACCAAAACATTTTTAGGTGTTAGAGTCCATATAAGATTATTGAACGACTCATTGAGGTTTTGTGTCTGACCATGCAGACACTTCTTCAGTAATTCAGGATTTGCCAAGTCTCTGTAAATATGCTTTATGATTTCCATGACTGCTGCTGGGCTGGAATGTTTATGGCTGTATGAATTGTTAGAGTACTGGGCATTGTGGTAATTGCACCATGAACCAGGTCCAGTAGGGCAAAAGTGGTGTACTGGTTTTTCATCAGTTGACAGTCTAGCGTACTACCTGCTTAATTTTTGATAAATCCTCAGTATTATTTCTAATGGTCATCCCATAATACTGCTATAGTTCATCAATCATTTTGTCTGTCAGCCTGCCTCTTACGGTTTTACCATAAGAAAGTTTCTTGTCTCTCAAACTTTGTTTCAACTTCCTCAAACTGGTGCCCACCCTCTTCTGGACACGACCAACACATTCCATTTTTGTGATAATCCTCTCACCATAAGGCATAGAGGCTACTTCACTTCTTTTGAGTCTCCATCATCTAAGAACTTAGTGTAACACACTTCCCTTTCGTTCACAGATCAACTAAAAATTTCACTAAGTGCAGAGGCCTCCATACCACTGTTTGTTCCTTCATCATTTTGTCACAGATATGCCATTCTTCAGTCCCTGATTTTACACTTACAACAATGTTTGGTTAAAATCTGGAAATCTGTTACCTTTCCAGTATCCACACTAGTCACCGTAGCAACAGAATTCTTAGAACTGTAGCCGCAATTCTGCCAAGTGCTATCGAAAGCTCCTGGTATGTCATTCATACCATCATTTATTTCAACAGCTTCATGTGCAGTGTCCTTCATTGACTCACATGCAACAGATTACACAGCAGCTCCAATGAATCTTGGATACTTGTTGATATTACAAGGTGGGCATGGCATATTCATCACAGCACACATTGTTTCTGCTGCAGTGTGTCCTTTGCCAATAGCTTTCAATCTGTAAAACCACGTAACATTTACTTCAAAATAATTATCTTTACACTTATCAGAATTCCAAAGTGAAAGAGTACATATGCAACTGGCACAATTAATGATAAGTTTCCTGGCTAGTCCATTTGATATCTCCAACTGTCTTCATGTAAACTAACTGTACCTCTACATATTTTACAACATACACATTCACCTAACACCCTTGTTAAAATGTGTAAATCTATTCGAATATAACCTAACCTACCATGCTCATCACTTTCGTTTTGAGAAAACTTTGTATCACAACATTTTATTTCAATCTGGTGTTTATGTAGATACTGATGAGTTTGTCTGTATTTCATTGTCTGTAACTTCACATGCCACATGTTGAACATAGTGTTTCCCTTTATTTGAAAATCTGTTGCCGTGAAACCCATGTTTCTTAAAAACACTTCATTTTGGTGTCATAATTTACTTTTTGAGAGATTTACCAATCTATTCATCACTTTTCCTCGGAAAAACATTAGCAGTTGGACATACAAAGTGTGTTTGTACTATGAAAAGATATGATACTGTTTTTGACAATGCTACCAATACAAACACATAATTTAACCTTTATAACACAGCAGTCTACAGCTTTCTACCTAAAAAATTACTGATTTTATTAAATCTTGAAATAATCCACATAACAATTAATTTTCAACCAGTGTAGATTATATTTAAAAAATAAAATAAAATAAAATACTTCCGATGTGAGTTTATAAAAGATACACATATCATTTTATTTGGAAAATTTCAAATTTTATAATGAAGATAAAAATCCGAAAATGTGAAAAAAAAAAAAAAATATTTTTCTGTTCTGTGACTCCCCTTAAGGGAATCACAAGGTCATGAGATGTGGGTCTGTGGCTGTGACGTTGAGTCCAAGGTTCAGTCTCCACAGTGGGTTGGGAAAGGTTCTTGAAGACAAAGAAAGCTTGTCGTGTCATTTCAAATTTCAAAGGCGTGCTGGTATTTTTCTTTGACTCGGAAGAGGTAGTTCATCATGAATTCGCGCCACTGGGGCAAATTGTTAGTCAATAGTACTATCAGAATGTGTTCTGATGCCTGTGAGAAAATGTTATTTGGAAATGTGGGAAGACAATTCATGGCTCTTCATCTCGGTAACACACCCGCACATTCATCCCTGCTAGTACATGACTATTGAGCAAAAAACAAAATCGCTGTGCTGCCTCATCCTCCATACTCTCCAGACCTGGCACCTGGGGACTTCTTTTTATGTGCAAAGGTGAAAACCCCGTTGAAAGGACAAAGATTTGCAACAATAGATGAGATAAAAGAACATTCGCCGACAGTGCTTCGTGCGATCCAGCAAGAGGCATACCAAGGTTGCTTCCAGAAGTGGAAACAACTTTGGGAACGGTGTATCAATTGTGAAGGAGCGTATTTTAAAGGAGACGATGCACAATATGTTAAAAGTAAGGATAGAAAAAATTTTTGAACAGATCTCATAGTATCTGATATGTATGTGATGTAGCTGAAAACACAACAAATATTGTGATCAGCCTAATCTCCACTAAATTGAGGGGTAGCACCTTTTCCCTCTAACCCCCTGAGTTGTGAGCTGGAGCTATCAAGCGTACATTATTCAGAAATATGTAGTTGCGGAACTTCTTTGAAGCTTGAGTTAAAACCTGAAATTAATATTAATTTCGTGTTCTGGTTCATGATCAGAAAAATATTTCCACACTTCAGTGTCTTGAAACTACCAAGAAATTATTGCTAGTGCTCGTAACATTTAGAAAAGGAAACTTTTTGTTCCGAACCTATAGCCATGTTTTAAATGTATATCAACTTATCATAAAAGCAGGCATACAGACAGTAGCAATTGCAAGCAGATATTAACAAGTAGCTCAAGAAAAACCTGGTTCTTGTAAGAGCTTGAAAGGTATGGTGAACCCACTGCTTCTTTTCAAATATCCTTCAAAACTCTCCTTTCCTTATTACAGACATAGACCAGAAAATAATATCGTCACTGAATATGCATTTAGCGGTGCATACTTTGTAAGCTGACATTTGCATAAATTGCCTGTATTTATTATAGAATTGCTGCAAATCACAACATTCAATTTGTAAAATTGAACAGGGAAATGAAAACTTTGTCCTTTTGTTGTACCGCCTTCTCTAAATACTGTTCTCTCTCTCTTAATTTCTTGTTTATACTGTAAATATATTGTTGATATAAAATGTGTTCCACGAGTGATGGAAGTGCACATGTGCAGTTGTGTGCTAAGACACAGTGTGACAAACTGAGATTACCTTTATCACAGCAGATATCCAAAATAATGTCGCTCTTGGATAAGACCAGTCTGAAACATTCTAAATGTGATGTCAAACATTTAACAAGTTCCAGCTACCTAAGTTCTTCGAATCTCGAGCCAAATAGTGGCAAGCTAAATGTAAAGTGAATGGGAAGTTTTTTGTGTGACTTAATCGTATTCACCTACCAAAGCTAAAAATTGTATAATGAGGTGGTTAGTTATCTAAAAAGCATCATAATATTCTCGTACACACTTGAGAATGGTTGGGATATTGCATTGTCATGATTAGAATAAATGTGACATTATTCATTCATTGTTAGTTCTCTGAAAAGCTAACAAAGTTAGTTGTGGCATCAAGCAACAGTGTCTGAATTTGTATATGTGGGCACAGATATGAAGTTGATGATAAAGTTACTATTCCCACATTTGGCACACCATGTGCCTGCCTTCCATCTAACCCCATACAAAAAAGTTGCATGTGGTTATTGTGGCTAGGTCAGAAGAGTGTGGAGGCCATTTCATGGATTGCTGATCACCAACTCCCACTATGACCGATTAATCAGTTTCCCAACTTTGTGTTTGAGAATCACAAACGTCATGATGGAAGTGGGGTGGAACACTATCCTGTTGGTAGATGAAGTCCACACTGTTAGTCTCCAGTTGTGACGTAAGCCAGTTTTCCATCATATTTAAATACACTTGTCCTGTAATGGCCTTTCCACAGAAGAAAAAGGGACCACAAACTTCTAAGAGCGAGGCTGCACAGAATGCATTAACTTTTTGGTGAGTCTCGAATGTCCTGCATGATAGTGTGAGGGTTCGCTGTCACCAGGATTCACACACTGTGCCTGTTTATTATGTTGTTAACAAAAATTGTTGCTTTCACTGAAAATGAACTTCTCCCGTAACCCATCCTCTTCCATAAGTTGTTGCAACTGTGCTTAAAATTCAAAGCAGCTTACTTTGCTTGCAGCAGTTGCAAGCAGTAAGGCTTCAGCTTCAATTGTTTCCTTAAGATCTTCCAAACGGTTAGTTGTCGTATGTTCAGGACTTTGCTTGCCGAGTTTCTTAGACTTCTGTGGGCTATGTGCGAAACTGTCATACACGATCAGCTGTTTTTTCAGTCACTGCAGGCCAACTGTTGCTTTCCCATTGAAGATGTATCTGAAGCTTTAAATTGCACATACAATCACCAAATTGAGTTCTGCTGCACTCATATAGCAGAAATCTGAAATGTGGCTGTAACAGTACAAAACTTCTTTAGTCTTTCTGTATGACAGTTGAGTTTTATACTACAGTAATCAGTGTTATTACAGTGAATTTACAGAATCACACTAAAAATTCAGTGATCCTTCACATATGCCATAGTGGACAGAAATAGCACATAACAACGGCATTATCTGTGGACTGGCTAAAATCTGTGTTGTCTTGGGAAGGCACAGCTTGTGTGTGTGCAGATATGTAGTTGGAATTTCAAAAAAATATTAGGATTACATGTTGTCTTCTTTCCTTTACTGCAGTCACAGTTACAGAAATTACATAGGTTAATACCATCGTTTCCAGCTGTAATATGTCTTATTTAGATCATACACATCTTACTTTATTTTAAGCATTTTTATTGGTCACATCTTTTTGCTTCAGACTTCTTTCTTAATGTTATTACACATGTATTCTGGCTTTTTGTGCATAGCTCTTTCATATACATAAAATACATTCACTTTTTATGTTGTTTAGGTCAGCTGCCATCTCAGAGTACATGATAGTGATATGGCAGCTGACAAGCACTGTATAAAAACATAAATGTATTTTGTGTGTAGAAAAATGTTATGAATGAAGTAGGAGACAAATAAACCTGCCCACTGGACATGTTTCAAAATCAAACCAAATGTCATTGGTTTAAATAAGGCTTCTGTTACAGTTGCAAACGGCAGTAGTAAACTACATAACTTGTATTTCTGGGTTTGTTGGTCTTCATAATTTTATTAGACATCTGTGTTGTTAAATTTTAATATACAGATGAAACTTCAACTGAATACTTTTTGTCACAAAAAAAGTTGAAAAGGCGTTATAGTATTCAAATACATAAACAGGCATGATTTTTCTATTTAAATTTCTTTTGCAGCCAGTTTACATAACAAAAAAACACACAGAAATGTTACAAACAAAATTTAGTGGTTACAGTGACAAAACTTGAAACATGGATACACACAGAGTCCTTGGACTGCTATGCTCAGATTGATTTCTTGGTGTAACCAGGAAAACCATTGATAACAATACAGTTTTTGAACATAGCATGATAAATGCATGCATCACCTTATCTTCAAAAAAGTCTAGAATTATTATAATTTTCAGTTGTCATCAAATACTTCGTTTTCATCATCCGTAGCCTCATAAGGCTTTGCAAATCATTTGCTCCAAATATTTCTCCTGTTTACTGCACATTTTGAACACACAACCATATGAAATAGACAGAGCTTGAATGTCAGTTAATGGTTGTAAAACAAAATCAGTAACGAAGGTTTCAAAAATGACAAATTTTTCCAGTGATGCCATTTCTGCCACCAAGCAGTCACAAAGTCTGCAGACCTCACAGATGTTTGTGGGACTGTAAATACATTGTGAACACCATGGAAAATCTTTGTAATTGGTGTGACATAATACTACGTTAGTTACTCATTCCCATTTCCCGCAATCACCGTAATATTAAGACAGCCACATACTAAGTGCTAATTGATGTGCCATTTGCAAGAACTGAACTATGGTCTGTAGAATGATGCAGTGATTGGAACCTGACTACAGGATGGTGGTTCCTGCACCATGCTGGATGCACCCAGATTTTTTTCAAAATGACAGCGGTTATTCTTAGTTTATTGAAAATGCCAACATCATGTGTAAAAATTTGTATTATCATTAAACATATTTCACCATTATCCATTCATATTTTAATTGGATCACTCCGTAAAAAATTGCCGGTTGGTTATTGTTAAGTTTGTTATGTATTTCTTCTGAGATGTTTACCCTCCTCAGGTACACAGGTTTCACTTGCCATTAGGCTCCTTTTGTCTTCATCTAGTGTTGAAGTTGAGATATAGTCTTTAATTTTCCTCCTTTTGAGTGTTTTGCTTCTGTTTTACTTGCTCATTGATATTGTTTGAGTCTGTTGTGAAAAAAATTAAGTATTCACCTATTTGTTCCTGTGGAGTGTCCAGTTGGTCTCTGGTGAAGTGACGGTTGGTCTTCTTCTCATGCATTTTATGTAACTGTTTGAATGGTCACTGAAATCCATTTCTCGCTTGTCCTTATTACAGTTGCTCTTGTCTCCTTTCCAGAGCCACCTAGTGTTTCCAATATCATTTTCGGTATTGTAAGAAAGAAACTCTTAAAAACTTCAGATGGGTAAATAACCCAGCCCAGACAGGTCTCATAACTGTGTTTCCAACCCAGATTTGAACTATAGCATCCACTTGAAATGAGGTGTATCACAGCATTTCTTGTGCACCAGGTGTTGGCAGTACAACACAAAATGATAAGTAAGGTTACAACATCAGATGTTTAAGTTGACTTTCGTGTGAGAGTAGTGTTTGGATGACTATGTTGTTATTTTCATTTCCATTGTGTGTCATTTCACATTGTAGTTTTGTAATTTAAACCAACTGTCCATTCCCTTCCTTAAAGTGAACTTCTTCTGTTAGCATTTGTAAGCACTCTGTATACAATAATAGTTCGTCAAACTTTCTATATTTGTCAAATATTGGACCATATATGGCACTGTTAAATGTGTTTGTCAAACAGTGTGATGGTAGATTTGGCAATATGATGAACATTGTGTATTTTGATGTTCTGCTGCACATGTTCAGTGAAACAGCTTTATTATAATCTATCTCACCATATCATAAGGTGCAGAGACTGTGATAAAGGATAAAAACAAAACAGCACTAACAATTGCCAAAATTGTAGAGGTGTTAATATTCTGTGCACATCGTACAAGTGGGAGTACAATAAAATAAAAATAAAAAATTGCATCTATCCAGTTCTTCCATAGATGATGTATACAAGCTGAGGCACTTAAGACAGACTCATGAATTACTTTAGTAATAGAAGAAAATCTTTCAGGTAGAGGAGATACGACAGTTACATTTTTTATTTTAAATAGATTGACACGTTCTAGTGTTCATCATTTAATACTTTGAGAGGTGCATAGTGCGTTAGGTCCTGTTACGTTTGGTTATGTATGTCTGTTAATTATCTCCCCAGGAGTCTGAGTATGTCTCAAGTGGAGAGGGAAGGCATGCTTTCCAAATTTTTGTGTACTTAAGAGGATGAAAAAAAGGAATTAAATTCTTGTATATTTGGCTGTTGTTGTAAGTTGGCAGCTTCCCGTCTTTTCACTGTTCATGTGAATTTTAAGAAACTTTTGTCCCATTAAACTATAAACATATAAAATTTACTCGAAGATAAAAGAGCAGAAAATAAAGTTACTTTAATTTAAAAGAGTTATTAATAGAAATAAGGCAGGCAGAATCATCTTCCATGCTACCATGCCTTCAAGAACAATCAAAACCTGTTTAAATCATTCCATGTTCTTTTTAAACTTTTGTGTATTTCATAAAGTGTTTTATTGTACACTCAACAGCAAAGAAATTGGGCCACTGTAGACAAAACGGCAGAAAAATAAGACCATTTGGCAATAACAGCATAAAAATCAGGCCAGGGCAATGACATCAGAGGACGCGTGTCATTGATTTGAGAAATGCAAAATATCCATTGGTCTTTCTGCACTCACCTAAGCCCTGAATGTTAAGGATTGCTTACTTTGGGGAAAGATTATGGACACGATAATGATCAAATTGCAGCAATAGCATCTAGAACCAACAAATAAAAGGCACAGAGGCTATAAAAGTTTTAAGAATGTGCTTATGAGGGCTCACTATCTACTGTTAAGCCTTAACTGATGATCATCTGAAATTGTTATTTATCATTACCATAGCAAAGTCAGTCTGCTACAGACGAAATCAGTTTGTCTACCTGCTTAACAAATTGTTCATTGCCACTAAGTATTTAATCACATTCTGTATTCACAAAAAAGTAATAAATTTTAAATATTGTTGGCTGAAGCAGAAAAGTGCTGGTATTAATGGTGTGTAATTCAGGAATTTCATAGGTTTCCACCTACAGATCTAAAATGTACTGAATAAAGGTTATGAGGAGACGACTTATGATAGAGAAGCTTTCGGAAAATATCCCTGCTGATTTTATTCGTCATTTGCTGTACAAGGCTGCCTTCGCTTAGTTACACCATCTTCTATCTCCATACAAAACTGCTCATCACATGAATCTCCCACCGTCAAATCAAGAACTTAAATGCTAAATCACAAAACACATGCTCATCAGCAACACAAGTCACAGAAGTGGCGTCAAATAAAACCACTTGCACCCGGCAGGCGAACAACCCCGATGGCGTGGGGTCTCGCCAAATAGGGCAGTATATACATTTGATTTTTTGCACTGAAGGAAGCATAGTATTCTTTACTATATTGGTGTACTGCCTGCAATCAGTAGTTCCTTCAGTTCTGTGAAGTACTCCTGTTTCTGTCACAGAAATCCAACTCCTGCAGGAAACCAATAGCCACCCACTTCTCATTATAGTCACTGCATATTCTTCACAATGTCTTGTCCCTCGCGGCCTTCAAATAACTCTTGGACCATCGTTGCTCATGGAAAACACCTTATGTTGGTGAAAATTAAGTTTTCCTATGCTGCATTCAGATGGAGCTCCATGAACATCAGATGGTATAAAACATTTTCCTTTCAGAGTTACTGTTTCACAGTAGATCTTTGAGTGTGCTGTGCAGTTTCTCTCAGCCTTCGGCAAACTGTGTCATTGTAGCTGAAGGAGTTGGTCTCTTGTTGCAGCTGCTTTGCTCTTATGTTCTAGCTCTCGTTCCTCCATGTGCATTCTCAGTCACTTCCTGCATGAGACAGGAACTCTGTTCATAGTGCTTCTTTGAACATAATCCCTCTGACCTCTCTTAGCATTAGCAGGTGGCACGGTATACCTCCTGCCAGTATCTCCAGCTGAAAACCTGTCTTCACTCATAGAGATGATTCTGTCTGGAACTGAATGCTCTGTGAGGAAACGTGACTGACTGTGTACAATATGATTTCTGCTTGCCATTCTTATACTGATATCTGAGGAGGAATAGTTGTCAGGCCGAGGAAGTCATAGTCAAAAATTCTGGCCACTTTAGATCTGTTGTTAAGATAGTGTGGCTCTGGTTTGTAGAAGCCATGTGGGCCAAGACACTAAGACCCCCAGAGCTAACGGATTCGAATCACGCCCTTGGAATTGATGGTTTTGTCTTGTGTTTGTGCTTGTCTGTTAGTGTCAGTGTGTGTGGCTCAAACATTTGTGGACTAGTTGTTAAGAAACTTGTTTGAATTTTTAACTAATAATCAATAGCTACTCTGTAGAGTTGCTAAATTCCAGTAGCTACTATCTGTCACATACATGTGTCTGAGGCCAGTTTCTTTTAAGACACGTCTAAATAAGACAAAAAGTTAGCTGGCTGACATCCTGTTGCAGATGAATTTAAGACAGCAAGACAAAGGTCTCTGATTCAAATATGTTCCAAGGCACAGTGATTTTTGTAGTGTTTGTATTGACGTTTTGTGTACTTGGTGAGTAATATCGATTTCAGTAAAACACAATTAATGGCTGTTTGTCCTAATTACCAAATGCCAGTTCCCAATACACAGACAACATAGAGTCCCATAGTCATCTTTGAGGTGAACTTGTTCAGCCTTTGGCAGTAAATGTTTCTGACACTTAAAAGTCGTGTGGGTTCAGGATACCTAAAAACTGATAATTGTGCCAGATATGTGACACATGCTGGGGGCAATTCACTTGTCTGCATACTGCAGGTGTTTGCTGGATCCTGTGCTGCTGCAGCTAGGCTCAGATCATAGGACAGCCTGTGTGATCAAAGAAAACTGCTCTAAACATCTTCAGCTTGACAAGATAAATAAATATCAGATCAATATGCTACATCTGACATAAATCCTAAACCCTTCTCACAATACCTCAGTTACAGTCACCCATACACAATCAGTACCAGGAGCATAATACAGTTACCTGGAGATGTAGTGTTGGAGCTTAAACTACGACTGAGTAACTACATCTAAAATGTCTTCATTCGATTGTAGAAGTTTATTTGTTATGTTTGTTACTAGCAAGTCGTGTGCTGCATTTGTTCAAAGACGTCTCCCAATTTCTTCCACTGCTCTGTGTCCCATGCTGTTGTTGCCATGATAGTTCACCACATGGTTCGTGCTCGTCTCACCATCTTCTTAGTCATCACCAACTAATTTTTGCTTTATGGGCAATTAGTCTGGTGTTGATTTGTTTGTTAATAATCAAAGGGGCATCCACATGATGTACAGTGTTCCACAATTGCATCCAAGACGTCAACTGCACATCACGAGAACCTGATTAATATCGCAAACCCCATGAAAAAGTGACATAGAAAGGTTTGTGGAATGATATTTTACATCATCGACATTGCATTGGATCCTGTGCAGGCATTTTAGATGTGGGAATGGAATGAAATATTAATTCAGCACATGTGATGGATGAAATTTGTAGATATATAATGCTGCATTGTAATGCAATGGTTTACTTAAGTATACCAGCGACAGGAAGATACAATGAATTACAGTTTCTACTGCTTTCGTTGTTTCACTATGATGTTTTGTTTGTATTTGACGAACTGTACCAAACTAAAAGCCTGTAAACTGCACTCACCCCATCACTCTAGATGCAGACATCTGAGTTCACTCCTATGTAAAGCTTTGAATTATGAGTAATTTATTTCTAGAAGTCCATTTCATATGTTACAGTTAATATTTTGTGAGAGGTAGGAGATCCAGTGACATGTTGCTAATGTAATGAAACTACCACTTTGGAGACGCTTAATGCATGTTTGTAGGCACTCATCTTCTCGTAACAACCTTATTTGTTCACTGTCAATCGACGTATTTTATTGTTAATTTATTGGGAAAATGTTGTCATTGCTTCTAAATGGTTATGAGGAATAACTGTTAGGTGAAGCTGCACGAGTTTGTAATGTTTCTTACTCTAAACTAGTAATGATTTAATGTTTGGTTCTATGTTTAAAGAACAGCTCTTGAAAAATTGTTTTTGTGGTTGGATATTTTCTGACATAAGGCATGATATCTTTCACAACTTTTGCTGCTTGAAGAACAACATTTGAAGTGTAGCGAAGGTGATACACAGTTACTCAGTTTCTAATTTTGGTAAAAATTGTCCCAAATTTTGCCATCTTTTTCATTCCAGTGAATTAGTATAAATGATAAAAAAAAATCGAAACATGTAGGTTTCAACACTGCACCTTCATATTATCACTCCACTCTTCTGACCATTATGCCACGAGGAATGCACATAAGTGCAATCTCCATTAACAATTGAGTCCATATGTTCATTGACTGTAATTTTGATTCTTTTATCTTCATTTGGAAACATTCACAGTTATCATTTCAACTTGGAAAAGACAAAGATGAGTGATTTTCAGGGAAACAGAAACTTAGAGGTAAAATTGGCCTTTCATCCGTAGTTAAGGATAAATGGCAGACAGCGATCCCTTATAAGTGTGTTCTTAAAACTTTTATAGTCTCTATAACTCATGTTTGTTAGTGTCCAGATACCATTGCTGTTATTTGAACATTGTTAGGTCCATTGTCCATGTCCCAAAGTAAGCAATCCTTAGTACACAGGGCACAGGTAAATACAGTGATGATCGGGTATCTCACATTTCCTGTCACACGTGCTTCCCCCGTGTCACATCAGGCCCTAGTCCAGTTTTTTTATGTTGCTGCCAATTTTCTCCCATGTTGTCTACAGTGACCCAGTTCTTATTCTTCTTTTTCTTTGTGTAGGTTGCTTCTAACAAGAAACATAAGTGAAATAAGATTTTCAGTTATTTATGTTAACTGATGTACAACCAACTTTCAACTCAACTTTGAGTCTCGCACCAGCTGCACTTAGCCACAAGGACAGTCTGTATCCATCAAATGTAACATGCCAAACAAAAAACATTTGATTGTACCAAACATGGATAGCTAATTCGATGTCTTCCTCACTTCTGTTCTTGCTCTCAGTTCCTAGGAATGGTTTTGTTTCTCCTAAACCTCATAACAGGTGGATCCCCCTAGTGGAATCTGAGTGACCGGCCACTCCTTTTTAACCTTCTAAAACTATTTTTGTAGGACTGAACTAATGCTGTATTTGTGTGAATATAGGCCACTACTAAACTTTTGTCAAAAAATTATAAAAGAAAGTAAATCTTGATGTAGGCAGCACTACTAAATTTACTTCGGATTTCGAAATACTCCTAGTATGTACATGATGCAGACACTAAATTATGTTGGCAACCCTACATTATAATTGAACAACCTCAAGTTATCGTATATGTACAGACAGATTCCATGAAGATAAACAAAAAAATATGCTTGTCAGTGGTATGCTGCAGGTAAAGTTTCAACTTAAAACAGTTTGAAAAGTCAGTGTTCATTTTGAGGGCAGAAAAGCAAATATCAAGATATGGAAAAAACTTCATTGATTCTGTACTTCCTACAACTGAAATTATTCAAGTTGAAGGCTGCTTAGCACGTAAAAGTCATTTATCAAATGGAATTTAAAGTTTCGTATGGGTAGGTTCGGTGCTCTGTGCAATGAAATAACCTATCTTTGCAGCATAGAACTAAAATTGCACAAAGACTGCCTCAAGCTTACGAAAAGATTTCACAAGAAAAAACAATAAAAATACAAAGAAACAAAAGCATTACTGGTGCAGCTTCAAAGGAAAAATTTTTTATTTACATTCCCAAAAAGGGAATGTAGACCCAACATCCGTCTATTTTGATGTGCCAGACAGCGTTACAGCAAATGATGTTGGGTGCTGAAAAAGCAGTGATGCAGCGGTTTCCTTTTTCAAGAACAGCTGCTGTATTTGTGAACAAGATAAAAGTTTTTCCACTTTTTTCCATAAGTTTTTGATGGTTTACAAAAGTAAGTGCAATAACTTGTGATATATTACTTTCAAACTTGCAAGGTAAATGTACATATCATTTTTATTTAAAATTTATCATCAGAGAGGAAAACCTTGATGAAAGGCTGCACCATCATTTTTCAAGCCAAAATTTAGGCAAAAAGTGCAGCTTGTATTTGTGCAAATACAGTAGTTATGGAAGTTAGGATTAGTGTTTTCACTTTTATATCTGTCAGCAGTGTGGAATTCCAAATCCTGAAAGTAAGTACTAGCCTGCCCTTTTGTTTCTTTGTATTTTTATTGTTTTTTCTTGGGAAATTTTTTTTATCCAAAACCTTGTTAATAACATATGACTATTACATTATGTCTACTTTTACGCAATAATATCAAATTGTACTCTTGGTGTATTATAATGACAGTGGAAATTAAAAGCAATTTGAGGACAGTTTCAGTTTTGTGCATGTGTGGCACAAAGCTGTAGTCGTCATTTTATGTGCTGGAACAGCGAAAAGTTGTTAAATGAAATTTGTATATTAATGTTTGAGAAGCAATTTTTTTTTTCTTTTTTTGGCATGTATCCTAAAATCTTTTTGGGTGTGCATGTAGGATTCAGAAAGCAGCAGAAGTTCGTCGAGGCGGGAAGTGACCAGTGTTCAGTACGAAAATCTTCCAAACCATGCAACAGGGTTAGACTTCGAACAGATAGTTGGAGTCGGTCGGAGATATCGTCACCTGTCAAGGGGCATGACAACAACACGGGGCTGGCCCCGACACACAAGACACTACTCCCCGTCTGCAGGTAAGTTCCTAACACTTTCATGTAAAACACAATTTTTTGTGACTCTTTATGCAACTAGTCTTAAGGAACTATAATGTAATCATAATCTCCGATGAAAATGTCTGTACATAATTTTCATCATTCACTGAATTCATCTGACGTTTTAATCTCGTTTTTCAGAACTAAAATTCGTTTGAGTTCTTAAAATTTTCACACTTTCTTTGTTTCCAGTGACAACACAGCAACAACATCGAGTAACACAACAGATGTCCTACCATCCCACTGGTGTTCACCAGACAGTAGTGCCATCTCTACAACAACAGCAGCAACAACAGACTGCACCTCCCACGACCAACAACATTCATCGAGGCCGTGCCAGCAAGCGGCGCAAGAGCGGACTTCCTCTACGGAACGGAGCCGTCCCCCCTCCGCCCCCGACCTCAACCGAGCGGTACGCCCGGTGAGGCCCAGTGATGGCGCCCGTCCTCGTGGGTCTACACCTGGCCGACGTGTCCGAATTTTTGCCCGCAGTCGGGCGTCGTGTGTCGCTTGACCTCTCTTCCTCACTTTGCAACCATGTGCCAAGTGTTGGGCGGAACTAGTTAAAAGTTCTTGCTGTTGGCAGGTGCATTGACTGAGCTCTTGAAGTTGCAAATCTACTTGCAACACTTTGAGATGCACTTACGTGTGGGGCCACATGTACCCTTGTGTGATTAGACTGTTTTGAACATGATAATCTTCAATAAGTCTTATTTATAAATGACTCGAGAAAAAAAATGTGAGCCATCGTGTACGTGTCTGTGTGAGCGCATGCTTGAAATGTGTGAATGGGTGAGTATTCTGTGTGGACAGTAACTGAAGAAGACAATTCAGTGTAGTATCGTGAAAACACATTTATATCTGTGTATTTATGAGCTTGTAATTTGTCATGTTCCTTTTCTTCTTTTTCTTTTTTCTTTTTTTGTGAGTATGTATTCCAAGGCATCTGCACTAGAAACCAACAGACTTGAAATTTCATGACCTAAGGGCTTCAGTGCATTTATTGTAGCAGCACATGTGGTTGTCTTGTCTCTGGCATCTTTGTGATGTCACCAATTGCCTCTTTTTCTGTACCACAACAATTGTTTACCAAAGTTATAAACTGATCTTCTCATGAAACCATAGTTAAAAGTGAACAGCTGAATTTTGGAGCAAGCGGTTCTGTAAATGTGCTTCCAGTAAGTTACATATGTTTGATATTTTTATGTAACATTAATTTTATAGATTATCCCGGTATATGCAAAGGCACAAAAAAATCCCTGATTTTATTTACCAGGACAGTGTATTATTTCTTTACACTAGCTTTCACATGAAAGACGCTTCAATTTTTTAGCACTCAAGAAATCATTATAGTTATGGCTGTGTCGCAGTGAATGTGTGCAAACAAGAGCAGTTTATAATCTTTTTACTAATAGCTGTTACAGCTTATTACCACACAATAAAAGTTGTTTAACTTATTTTAAATCCACTGTCATAGCTATTTTATTTAAATCCTTTTAGATTTCCTCTTCGAACTCATCGATGTTCAAGGCAGTTAATCATTTTTGTATATATTTTCTCATATAATGAAGGACTGAATGTTTACTTGCACATTTACATAAACTATAAAAATTAATGGCATAAAATGAAGAAGTCATTTAAATAGAATGTTTGTTGTCCTTTTTAATGATGTGTTTTGACATGTTATTACAGTGCTTCACAGGTGAAACCGTCAGACAAATAACAAGTGTGAGCATGAAACCACCTTTGTCTTGCAAAATTTGTTCAAGACAGTCCCCGTTCATATGAAATTTCCACAAATTCTACTGTTATGGTCAGCATAAGATAAATTTAGTAGTATCATCAGAAATGTGTTTAAAAAGTTAATATTGTGAGAGTCATCTGATAGAAATTTTGCTTGCATCACGTATGTCTTAAACATAACTACAGATTTGATTTATTTGGGTGACACAGTTTCTTCATGTGTGCCACACTTAGTATCTACACAGCTGGATTTATTTCAGAACCTGTGCATTCACAAAGCCATATTAACCATATGAGGCAATAATGTGGAAAGACGGAGAACTATAATATTACTTACAGGGATGCATACAGAAACTTTATTACAACATTATAGAGCATTGTAAAAAGATTATTATAAACATAATTAATTTATCAGATTGAACTGAAAAGTTTGGTGAAGATTATACTGGGAACAAAAGGAAAAACAGAAAGATGCTGTCCCTAATAAAAAAAATCCACTGAAAGAAAAGTAAGTTCTTCCCAGTACAAATTTATATTATTTTCAAGTGTGCTTTATTTCCTAAGTATGTCATACTGCTGGAAATCAGTTAAAAGTTCATCTGTTTTATATCATTTGTATGATTGCCGGCCACTGTGGCAAAGTGGTTCTAGGCGCCTCAGTCTGGAACTGCGCATTCGCAACGGTCGCAGGTTCGAATCCTGCCTCAGGCATGGATGTGTGTGGTGTCCTTAGGTTGGTTAGGTTTAAGTAGTTCTAAGTTCTAGGGGACTGACGACCTCAGATCTTAAGTCCCATAGTGCTCAGAGCCATTTAAACCATTTGTATGATTCATTATAATGTGGAATAAGGTATTTTACATTCATATTACACATTAATGTGTAAATACAGCTACGTACTGACCATTTACTTCCTTAAATACCGTTGTGAGTTACTACTTCGTACCCACTACCTTTTACACATTACGAAAGGGTCACTCCATGTGAAAGCAGTCGGTGGCTCTTGACATCTCAGATTTTTTTAATTCTCTGTACAATGATAGTATTAATTATTTGCGTCAACATTCTTAAACTTTTTTGAGCCTTTTGTTTTTGAGTTATTAATTTTAAGTTTCAAGAGTTGTGAAATTTTTGTCAAGTTTTGAAACATAAAAATGGCCATCTCAAAAGCTATTTGATTTACAGACCTACAATTTACACCACTTTATTTAATTTCCTGTAAGCTTTGAAAATATTTACTGCTTGACCAAATTAATAAAAATGCTGTAGTCTTTCAAACGAAAATTTTTAATTAATAAAATTTCAAAATCAGACTTAAGTTTCTTTATGAATAAATTTTTTTAGACGTACACTATTAACGTGTGTGCCAAATTCCATGATGGTGTACCACTGGGAACGTATTAACATGATTTTACTTGTAATTGTTGCATTCAGTGTGTAGTGTGTAAGACTCTGACTTACTGCCAAGTTGTAATGGAAACCTCAAATTGCAAAAAAACCATATAAGGCTGTCAGTCATTATTATTTTTTCTTTGGTAGCAATCATTTTATTACATTATTAGAAATTGTTAATTTAAATTGAAATTCAGGTTTGGCTTTGCCATGTTACTCTGAAAATATTTCAGTATACAACATAACATGTGTAATAAAGACTATGAAATATATTACTTTAAGTTTGTACACTTAGCCTTAGGTTTACTCAAAATTAATCTTTTTTTTGAAGTTTCTGGCTTGCACAAAGCCGGCCGAAGTGGCCGTGCGGTTAAAGGCGCTGCAGTCTGGAACCGCAAGACCGCTACGGTCGCAGGTTCGAATCCTGCCTCGGGCATGGATGTTTGTGATGTCCTTAGGTTAGTTAGGTTTAACTAGTTCTAAGTTATAGGGGACTAATGACCTCAGCAGTTGAGTCCCATAGTGCTCAGAGCCATTTGAACCATTTTTTGGCTTGCACAAAGATATGTAATCATTTTTTCCCAAGCATTTGTGTGCTATCATCATCATCATCATTACAATAAAACTTTCACTTACAGACTTGGTTTTGCAGACAAGGACTGTCCAGGCGTATGATCAAGAGTAGTGTGTGTGCCTTTTTTCCACTATATATTTTTTTTTTTCCTTGCAATGAAGTTGCTTACTTCAAACTTGTTTTTCGATACATGTACACATTCAACTGTGGGTAGGAAGCCAACCAAAATTTTTCTCATTACAGTAGAAACTTGAAATTTGCCTTGAAACTGTACAATAACTTGGGCTTGTGGATCATCAAAGACCTGTTTTAGTTTTACTAATTTCTCAATGGAAGATAATTTTAAGTTTGCGTGTAACATTTTTGGTATTTTCTTTGAAATATTTCTTTTACCTGATTCTTCTTCTTCTTCTTCTTCTTCTTCCATTGGCACTACATCCCGGAGTAAGACTTGGCCTCCTCATTTTAGCTGATAAATTTCATTTTTATTAGGCTACTGTGGATTCCCCTGTCGAAGTTACAGGCATTCAACAAATGCAAGCCTTCTTAGACATCCATAAACTTGTGGGTCATCAGACCACCTACAACTCAGTTGCATTTTCCCAGAAGATTCTTTGTGTTCAATTATTAGCCATTCAGATTTTCTTTCTTTTAGTTCATATAATATGCATATTTTCATTCTTTCTTAATACCTAAGGTTATGTCCCCATTTCCCACCGTAGTGCTTTTCTAGTCTCTATTGAAGTGAGTTACTGTCAATAGAAGTGAGTGTTTTTTTAATATATTGGTTACACATATTTTTGTTGCTCTGTAAAAATGAGCAACAACTAAATTAAGTTCTATAAAATGGTAATACGTAGCTTAAAATGCATTACATTATTTATGTTAATTGTTATATGGCATCATTTTGTACATTTTGAGAATGATGAACAGGAACATCCTCAGTTAGTATTCAGCCGTTTCATTTAACCATAGGATGAACATAATAAAGCCAACAACTGCAGGGACAGATTCCTGACTGGAAATGGAGCAAAGAAGGTCCTGTGAACATGAGTCCAGAAATGCATCGTTGCCAAGTAGATGGCACTGACAAATGACAGTTCGTCTGACCACATGCCGTGTGTTCCTTGTGTGTTGTAGGCTGAGAGATTGATGCAGCATACTGTAAGCAACAGAACGGTTCATCAGTAAAGAGGACTGATGATAGAAATCCCATAATTGTGATGGTATGGTGCAAAAACCATCGATAAAATCCTTTCCATGGAGGGAAATGTGCTGCTGATGATTGTTGCATGTGGTAGGGATAGTAGCAGTTGTCATGCAGGAAAACGTAATCATACTTTGGCCTACGCCATGTTGGTGCTTGTATTAAAGTTCGTCTCAGTATCCTGTAGAACACTGTCCTCCAGATACAGTGAACACGCAATCCACAGGCTCCCTGCATGTTTGTGTGTCTGAAATAACCCATGACCACACAAATGTCCAAAAAGGACTTGAAATATTGTACGATGTTGCTGGTGTCTGTGAGGGTACGTGTTTTAATATAGCTGTGCTGCTTCTCGACCATTTCATATTAGCTTCGCCATACACAGACACCATCTCAGCTTGTTCCCGACATGAATACCAGACCATTAGTGCTGCTTACAGTATGCTGTGTCAATCACACAGCCTCCAATACAGAAAGAACACACTGCACATGGTCAGAACAACTTTCATTCGTCAGCGCCGTCTACCATGGCAAGATGCATTTCCTTACACTTATTCATAGGACCTTTTTTCCTCAATTTCCAGTAAGGAATCTGTCCCTGTAGTTCGTTGATTTTTATTATTGTTCACCTAGTATAGTTCCGTGAACCATTCTGCGAATCTTTACAGTTGGCAGTGCAAATTGTATAAAATTTAATTCAGTATGTTCACTTTCGAATACCATTATTAAACTTTGCACATAATGCATTTTTTAAACATAAAAAATTCCAATTTTGAAATTTTAAGAGTTAAAGTTTGGTTTGCAAAAATTCAGCATTTTTTATAAATATGGTCAAGCAGCAAGTAATTTAAACCTTGTAAGAAATTAAATAAAATTGTACAAATTTGACCTCTGTAAGTCACAGCTTTTGAGATACTGACACTTGAAGGTGTCAAAACGCGTCACAAATAGCGCTATTTTGGGAACTTTAAAATTAATAACTCAAAAATGAAATGTCCAAAATATCTAATTTTGGATTCTACCTTACTTTCATAAGCAGAATTAAGTGACAAAAATAAAAGCATTCTAAACCAACAAGATTCAAATTTATTTTTTTGTCTGATTTCACACAGAATGACCCAGAAGTTGAAAATTCTTCTGTGGAATAGTAGTAGTTGTCAATGAGAACCCTCTTGAGTTTGTCTCCAAATCTAACTTTGCTGTATATAACACATTGTACATCATTGGGTAAAACATTAAAATTTTGGTGGCAGCATTGTGCACCCCTTTTTGTGCTAAAGACAATCTTATTCTGGTATTGTAATTATGTACTTCATTCTTCCTTTTAAAATGCAGTGGATTATTTCAAAATTAACAAAATGTTCCAGGCTGTTATGCCATGGTTGAATGGATTTCACATTTAAACCCAGCTTTTTGATCCCATCTGCGGATATTTTCAACAGGCTTTGTAGCTTCTTAGAGTATGTGATTCACACCTCAGCTTGCTACTGGTTGCAGCAAAATTCCATTTACCTGTGTTCCTGCAGAGTGTCGTGACGTCACATGTTCTGAATACTCGAGTGCAATTGGCCATTGTTTATTCATCATCTGCTATAGCTGTCACCCCATATTGGAAGACAAGTACACATTTTCTCCAGTGCCAGGATCCAAATTCCAATCAATTTCGTGCCCGCCTCCTTCCAGGTATGTTTCTGAGTTGTTTCACAATCTGTATGGCCTCTTTATATAGCCTTTGATGGTATCTGCTTGTGGGTGGCAGTGCTTAAGGACTGTCAAACTGAATATGGTAGTTTCCTGGCTGCAATGCATGCTCTGCAGTGGCTCATCTCCGTCTCTCCTCTTCCCCCTCCTTTCCTCCACCCCCCCCCTCCCCCTCCCTCTTCTACAATTACCTTTGTGCTCTTATCCTACAAATTCCTGCCTTTCCCATTTGTTTGTAGTCATCCTTCACCAGTTTTAGGTGATTGTGTATCATCCGGTGTGTCTGTAGGTTACCGTAATGTGTTTTTATTAACCACAATTTTCCCAGTGCAGTCAGTAATGTCCGTAATGAATGACAGGAACCTTTAGATTTCACAGGCGCTTGTGCATCACTCCAATTATTGTGCTGTGCTCTTAATGATCTTTTTTTACCTCAACAAATGATCAGCCATTCTTGAGCAATTTATTGGAGAGATATTTTAATTCCACTTGGTTCACAGATGTTGCTTGCTCTATCCGCCAACATTTTTATGATGCGTTGCTTTTGTTGTGAGTGGTTGTTCAAATACCCATGAAAGTAATGGTCTCTCTGTGTATGTGTGTGTGTGTGTGTGTGTGTGTGTGTGTGTGGATTTTTGGTAAATTGTGTGACCTAATCTGCTAGCTTTCTTCTTGAAAATTAGCATGTCAAGGAGATGCGTACCAGTCTTTCAACATGGTGTGACAGCAACAGTGGACAATGACAGTCGACAGTGACCAGTTGCTCTCGAGTATTCAAAACAATGTGATGTCACGCCACTTCGCAGGAGCACGTCTAAATGGAATTTTGCTGCAGCCAGTAGCAAACCAGTGTGTGAAACGGACACTCGAAGCTTCAGTACCCCTTAAAAATGTCCTCTGCAGATGGGGACGAAACAGTGGGTTTAAATGTGAAATCTATTCAAACATGGAATAGTAGCCCAGCATCTTTTATTGTGGCATTTCCAGGCATGAAAGTTTACATTTTGCAAATAGATAGTTTTTAAAAAATAAAATATTTCGTGAGGGAGTAAATATACTTGGGGGGGGGGGCGTATTCAAAATGTGTACCTGTGCAGCATGTTGACTGCTAAAAGGCCACTATCTACAAGATAGTCATGTAGGAGAGCTCTGTGTAATATTCTTACTGCACATTTTGAACAGTGAACACTAAAAAGAGAAGAGTTACCCCAGAACATAACCCCTTGTGACATCGAATGAAAATATGCAAAATGTATCAACTTTCTGATTGGCTGCTCTCCAAGATTTGCAATGATTTTAGGTGCAAATAAGGTTGAACTATGTTGTTTTAGGATTTCCAAAATGTTTCTTTCAAGTTTAAATTTGCATCAGTATAGGCACCTAAAAATTTTTTGTTTCCAACATAGTTCTTACTTTGTCATCATTTTTAAACTTGCCACTGGTTGGCACCTCAAGATGTGCAGATAGGTTATTTTTTCGAAACTGGGATTGACACCAGTCAGAGAATACCATTCAATAATACATTTAAGAACATTATTTACTATGTCTTTTGATGCTGTGTCTATGTTCAGATTGATTACAATAGTTGCCATCTGCAAAAGGAATAAATTCTGCTTCTTATACATGGATTGAAGATTGTTGACATACATTGGAAACAATAGTACACCTAAGATTGAGCCATGTGAAATCCAACTGGTGATTTCTCCCCAGTCAGAAGTATCTTCCCTGCTTACGGTGGTTGAATTGTTAAGTATAACTTTGTGCTCTCTGTTGTTTAGATATGACATTCCATTAGTTGGCTATACCATCAGTTCCATAAAACCTGATTTTATCCAGAAAAATGTTATGATTCATACAGTCAAATGTATTAGGTCACAGAAAATACCAGCTAGTGCTGTTTTGTTATTTAGCCCATGTTAATTTGGTGAATGCCTGTGTAAATTCTCAGTTCAGCAACTCTTCTGCAATCCAAATTGCGGTTTACTGATACTATTTTGCCCAGCTGGCATATGATTCTGGAGTGCATGACCTCAAAAATTTTGGAAAAGTTTTGTAGTGAAATGAGTTGGCAGTTCTTCAGATATAAAATCTTATGTAACTTCGTGTAGCTATAATGTTGACATGCATTGTGACAGCAAAATTAGTTTCAGTGAGATGTCCAGTATAACACAGAAAATGTCTATTTGAACACAATGGTTGATAGTATTGAATTTTAAAGTGTGTGATGATATTTGCTCTGCACTTTATTCCCATGAAAAAAATTCAGTTTCCCATAGATTTACTTCGAATAGAAGTTTTCTGTTTACTGAGGGATAACACAATGTCAGTGATCAAAGATTTCGTACACATTCCAGACTGCATATATGAAAATATTTGTGGCAATGAAGGAAAATATTCATTGATAGAATTAGAGAAGAGAAACACGCAAATTTAATAAATTTGCGTGAAGGCAGTAAATGGACTTAAAAGAATCAAATCATCGGATTTTCAATTGAAAACAATAAGAAATTAGTATAATTATTATTTTGAAGTCTAAAAGAATAGCAGATACATATAGATGGAAAAAAGTACATTTAGTCACATTACATGAGTGATTAGTTACTTCCCATGCACAGTATAGTTCAGACAAGCAGAAGACTCGGTGCTACCCAAGACCACACCACACAGTTGTGGCAGTGCTTAAACAATCTGTCCCAGTTCAAACTAAATAATAATAAAGTAATCAGTGTAAACTAAAGGAAATGTAGTGCACACATCCTGAGCAAAACTGAAACTTGTGTGTTTCTATGTTAATCAGTTTCCTACAATCTGTTATGCCCCTCTTTTCTGTGTCCATTTTCAGATGGGCACTAGTGTCCACCACTCGGTTTTTTCAAACATCTCCTGGGGTTGAAGTACTGCTGTGTTACGTACTGTCCTTTGCCCATACAGAAGTTATAACTTTCATTTGGATTGCATGTCATTATTTTCAACCGTCTACTAACTGGTTTAGCGCATCCTGTCCCACCCCTATCCCCTTTTTTACCTGTGCCAATCTCATTGTCCCATAGTAGCACTTATGCTTGCTGTCCTCAAAATTTGTTATATGGGTATATTTCAATTTGATTTTTGTGAGGGCTCCTGTCTTGCATATAGGAAGTTATTCTCTGATGTCATGTCCATTGTTTTTTACCAATATATTTTCATATCAGTTTTGTGGAGAACTACCTCATCTTTTACTTTATCTGGCCACATACTTTTCGGTATCCTCGTGCAACATCACATCTCAAATACATTGTTTCTCTGCCATTTCTGAGTCCCCATATTTGCATTATTGCAACATTAATGTACACTTATGGTATGATCATTTTGTAAAACAGCTATGGTAAATGTTTAACCTAGTAGATCATCCATTGCTTTATGGTCTTCAGCTACGGCATTCAAGTAGCTTTGTGTGATATTATTAAATGTTATCATCTCACCATGCATTAGGGCATCACATTGATAGTCTCCGATCTGTAATCGGTAAAAGAATTCCATTGGTCCAAGCACCATGTATTTCCCTGCTTAAGTGTGCTAACCACTCGTTTTGCATTACAATCGTGCTTACGTTTTCCACTTTGTTTCCCTGAGCCAAATAAACCAAGGGTATAGTAGTTGCAAATTTCCTACTTTTGTTATCTATTTGGAACATAAGTAATTTTGCATAAACTCAGTTGTTTTGACCACAAACCTCCATTCCTGTCACCAGCCAGCTATGGTGTTCATTTCAGTGTAACATGCTGCTTGTGTCCTCATGTCTGGGTCTCTTCTGTGGTTAATTCCATCTACCATCTCTTCAACTACTACTAATGTTGTATTGTGTGTCCAACCATTTTCTCTCCTCGCTTCATCATATTTGTTATTTGCCATGGTTTTTCTCTTTGAGTTACTGCAGGATGTCTTCATTCCCCACTCGGTCCAATTTTCAATAGTCTCCTATAAATCACATTTCATATGCTTCCAATTGCTGCATTTGTCTTCCCAGTAGCCCTCTATCCTTTTTTTTTTTTTCCATATGGAGCCTGTGGCTCAAACAAAGCTTTTCATGCTTTCTTTCTAATCTCAACATTTATTTTTGGGTATTAATAGCAGTTTCTTTTTAGAAAAAGTCATTTTGCCTTGTGCAATGTTTGCTCCTATGCCTTTCTTGATTCATGCTCTTTTTCTCTATTTGCTTATGAGATGGCAAAAGTCATACATCCCCAGCCAGGATGTTCACTTACTGCGCATTACCTTTGTGGCTTTCTGTGTCATGACCAGGCAATGTCAAGCTGTTTTTCTGTCTGTGACAAACACCTCTCTCATTTAGAACTCATGACTTCGGTCTTTTTTTTTTTTTCTTCTTCTATATGCAAACGAAAAAGTTGTGACAGTGAACAACCTGCCTTGTACTTTAACTGATCTGACATCTTTGTATTCCTTCATCAGTGCTGATTACTCCTGTGTGTTTTGCACAGATAGGGTGGATTATTTTTCTATCCCTGTAGGTGATAATGTGCTGTCTAAAAATAGAAAACATTTATTCGATTTCACATTATCAAAAACATTAATCTGTTCCTATAAATTTATTGTTTTTGTGTTTATCCTAAATCTGTACACCTTATTGATTGATCTTTAAATTGCATATTGTTACTTACTTTTGATGTACTTTCATTGTAGCACAATTTGTAGGGTTTAGGTTATTGCAAGGGTCAGTTTTTCGCCACCATTTCAATGGAATATATCTCAAGAAATATATCTAGTTGATTTGTGTTTGAAACCAAACATCCATTCAGAAACAAAATTGTAAGTAGGGAGGGGGGGTGAACATGTGGCTACAAGATAAGTAGTTCACTCCCTTAGCTGTCTTAAAGAGCTAAGAGTTGCTTGCTTAAAATATTTCCTTGGGATGTATGAAGTATTGTTCGGCAAGTTAATTGGGCTGATTGAAGTCAGAAACAAAATATGTCTTTAGAGTAGACATAAAAGTAAAAGAGATACAATTTTTTGTCCTCGGGACAGTCATATGCTGAAATGAAATTAAGTTCAGCGATATCACCATGGTTTTTGCCTCGTATCGTACCAGAAGCCTATACAACAATGTACTGAATTTGTTGTTTGAGGTAAGGCATCCAGTACTATTCGTATCAAAGCAATATAATTTATTTGCAGTCTGCTGTTATTTAATACAACAGGGAACTATTTATTTCCTTTTGTACAAAAGTATGTCCTTGGGTCTGTTGTTACATATTAATCTTCAAAGAAATAAAATTTGATCATCTGTTTAACATCCATGATGACTTGTGACAAGCTCCAGGAGGCCACAGTGCCTTCAGTCTGCACCAATTGTGACATGGGACAAATATACTGTCCACACTGATAATACTTGTGTGAGTTTGGCAGTCTGCACAATGTGGCAACACTGTAAGCTGCAGCAGTTCCTGGAGGAAGTCTTCTCATCTGTTAGAGTTACTATGCTTTGTCTGCACCTGTGGTCTAGTGGTAAACAGTGCATCGTCAGAATGCAATGTCTCGTAGTCTGTAAGCTCGTTGCATAAATATTTTAGCGTTGAAGTCCTGAGTGTAATGGTAGCATGGCTGCAATGTTTTTCACTTTCTGGTACATCTTTAATAACAGCTGTGTTGAATAATATTTTTGCAAACGATTTCTTGGCAGATTGTGTCTGTCTCTAAACGCTACATGTGTCAGTCTTCTCCTGGACCCACGTGCTGGCGCACTGCAGTGGCTGCTGTGGCAACACTGTGCTGCATCACCCTGTGTCGAAAGCGTCAGCAACTGCTCATCGCTTTGGAAAGTATAAAATGCTTTGCTGTTATTGAGTGTTTCTCCGTAAAAAATGTCTATGACTTGCATTTCAGCCTCGACAGCAACGTAAACAGATGAAGTACTCGGGTATAATGAGTATTACTGTTGTTTCATTTATTACAGTAAGTGTATGCAATAAATTGTGTAAATACTTTAGAGTGCACGTTCAGTAGCAGGGCAGGCACACTGCAAATTCTGAGGATCAGATATGGATTCTTGGAGAACTTAACACAAATCAAATGAGATGATTAAAGTATTGAATTAGATTTAAAGCACCAAAAATTGGTCATTTTTGAAGCTACCTAGAGTGGAAGGAAACTTCTAACGCTGGTGTCAGCAAATTTCTTCAGGGGTGCGTAATTGCTTTCGTGCAGATTCAGCACCGAGGAACTATATTCACGTTTCCTCTGACATATGGGATCTGTGAGATGAACAAAACCAAAATTCATGTTGTTGACAGTAGAGTCAAAGTTCGTCAGAGACATTTGTACAGTGAAGAAGCTTGCTATTGACAAAACAGACATCTATAACCATTAACACAGCTCTGAGCTGAGCCCTGAGAAGACTTAATGTGTGAAGCTTTCCTTCAGATTTCGTTAAAGATTTAATTCTACTATTTTGGAGCTCCATTAAATAAAATGCAAAATAAGAACTTAGAAGTGTACTGGTCTGCTGCATTATTAGAACTGAGAACTCATGCTGCCTGTGCATCATAAAACTGGTTTGCAACCACTGTGATAATGAGACGCTGGTGGCAGTTGGTATCTCCCATCACAGTACTTGTCACCGAGTCTCATAATGCAACATTCAAGATATGAAAGAAAATGTCAGGTGAATGTAGCAGAACAGTTCTGGCTGCATGCTTAACACTTTCGCTGCGGCTGACGCTTATAAGTGTCACAACAAGCCATGAGTCAGTGCTTGCAGCGTCTAAGCTAGCATCAAAGCGTGTAAACTTTTGTTTTGTGTGGTCAGTTATCAAACTTATATTGTTCGTAATGGTGGTTAATGGACCTTCCAGTGTGAAAAGGAGCAGGAAAAGTGTTTCGCTTACTAATTTCTACACATCCGGGTGTCCCCTGGGCGTCTATGATAAATGTAGATGGCTAATTCTCTCACAGCAGGAGCAAACATGCTACTAAATTGACAACCTCTATCAGAGTCAATCTTAAAAATGCGCATTTAAAGTAAATATAATTTCAAATGAATCCAGTTTCTTTTTTTTTTTTTTTTTTTTTTTACTTCTTAAGAATATGCGTTTTGAAATCCAAATTGTAATTTTTGTTACATTATCAACAAATCACAAACATCTGAATGTCGCCAGTGACCCCTACAGGTGTCAGGTAGCAAACAGACTTTAAAACATGACCACAATACAGTCGAAGCTTGTTTGAAGTAATGTACCTAAGGTGTCATCATCAGGTCAGTATAGAACATGATCCTACAGATCTTACAAGGTCTTGACGTCAGCCTGTAGTTCAGGTGTGCTTAGGAGCGTCGGCTCCGAGCGGTACCTGCCATTTCAGACTGTCACCGGCCTTCACTCGAGCGTTACCAGCCCGCGCTCGCACGTTGCCGGGCCACACTGGAGAGTTGCACGCGTGCACCGATGCCACAGCGAAAGTGTTAAGTAAATACACTGTCACAGGTGTGCCAAATAAATAAGCAGATATTTTTGCAGAGTTCTGACTGCATCATGGGTCCCTCATCTTTTTTTATTAGGCTTTTCCTGTTACTTTGGAATCAAAAGCTATACTTCACTACCCAATGTCATATCTTGAGTGTGAATTACCCAGACTATTTGATTGAGCCAACAAGAAAAAGTCAAGTGAATTTAGAAGGATCAATCAGGCCCACTCCCACAAATCACTTTCGTGACAGTAGAGTTGCCAAACAATGTATACAATGTTACACTATCTTGGGTATGCTAATGGCAAGAAGAATGCATTTTTGCAGCTGGAATCATGAATGATCAGAACTGGAAATGCAATCTAGCGTGAGAGATCTGTTTTGTGGTGTGTGTGTGGGGGAAGGTTGATTGCCAATTCCTTTTTATTCCGTTGAAATAAGTTTTTGTTACAAACTACCAAAGAAAGTGTTTTATTCACTTCTATTGTTGGGATATTGCAATTGTGATGGAAAATTGTATACCTCAGTATATCACAAGCTGTATGCTGCATAACTGGAAATACTATCGCTAGCTTTGGTATCCCTGTTGCTGAAATTATATAACACTTGCATTAACAGACTTCTGCATTGGAAAGCCTCAAAAATGGGAAATTGTGGATTAAGTCTAATTTAATGCCTTAAATGTAGATAGCTAGTCAAAAAGGATCAGGAGATAAATGTGCATAAAAATGAAAAGTGCTCGCACCTTCCCTCTGAGAGCCCATATAAGACATAGCAAGCATTTTGCTACATAGCTGCCCCAAGTGCAGCCAAGACATGGCAGTTGGGTTGCAAATGTTTGGGAACCCTGTGACGGTGCATTTATTTCCACATGTGGTTCTGAAGTGAAGTGTTCTGCTAAATTCACTTGGCATTACCTTTCTTATCTTGAATGTTGCATTATGAGGCTTAGCGACTAATACTGCAATGAGACAGACCAGCTGCCTGCCACCAGCTTCTCGTTATCTCAGTGGTTCGAAACCTGTTTCATGATGCGCAGGCGGCATGAGTTCTCAGGTCCTATTGTGGTGCTGACCTATGCACTCTGTTATTATTATTATTTTTTTTTTCTAATGGAGCACCAAAATGGTAGAACTAATTCTTTCACAAAGTCTGAAGGAAACCTTTACACACTAAGTATTCTCAGAAGCTCAACTCAGTAAGCTGTGTTAGTGGTCGTAGATGTCTCCTTTCTCAATAGCATGCTTCTTCACTATATAAAAGTCCCTGAAGAACATCAACTGTATCATCAATGAGACGAATTTCGGTTTTATTCATCACGTAGGTCCAATATGTTAGACGAATAGTTATGAAGTGAATCTGCACAAAACCAATTAGGCACCCCTGTAGACGTTTGCTGACACTGGCATTAGCAGTTTTCTTTTACTCTATATAGCTTCAAAAATGTGCAGCTTTTTTGTTTTAAATCTAATTCAATACCTTGACCATCACTTTTGATCTGAGTTAAGTTTTCCATGAATCCATATGTGGACCTCAAAATGCACAAAAACATTTTAATATAATACTCACGAACCTGATCATTTGTAAGGAGATTGTCAAAATAAGTGAATATACTACAGTAAACTGGACTTGCTAATATTTATAGAATTAATACTCTCTCAGAATAAAATATAGTTATGCACTTTCAATAAATTTATCACACACAAAATACCTAATCTTGACTGTTGTGACCAACTGCTGTCAAAACTGAAATCTAACAGACTTTTTATTTAAGTTGGTCTAACAGTCCCTGTTAAGATATTCATCTATAGAGTAGAAGGAATTGCCTATCAAAAAATCTTTCAAACGGAGTTTTACCTGAAAACAGGCTTCTTATGGTTTCTCGCAATTTATTGAAAATGTTTTTCCCTGATTATTGCACCCCTTTCTGGGTCAAGGTAAGTGACTTTAGGTCTTTATGTAAATTGTTCTTATTCCTAGTATTGATACTATGTATTGACCTATTGGTTGGAAACAGAGATAAACTACTTGCAACAGATTTCATTTAGGAATAGATATACTGAAAGCAGTGGTTAGACTACAGAGTTCCTTGAATAGGTTTCTACATTATGTTCTTGAATTTACACTGCAAATGAGTCTTATTACACACTTTTGCACCCTGATAACTTTCGTTTGGTTTGACAATTTACCCCAGAATATAATCCCAATGAGAGTAAGCAAAGTATGCAAGCCTTTTTTTATATATTTATATCTCCTACATCTGACATTATTCTCACTGCAAATACAGACTAGTTTATGCACATCAGCAGTTCTGTGGTAAGCACTTCCCAACTGAATTTATCATCGAGCTGTAATCCCAGAAATTCAACACTGTCAACCTCTTCAATCTGCATGTTATGCACATGTTGGAAGGAAATCTGTTACAGGTTCTGAACTGCATATAGTGAGTCTTTTCAAAGTTTAATGACAGTGATTTAGCTTTAAACCATTTATTAAGTCAGTGAAAATTTGATTAGCAGCCATTTCTAAATCTGTACTTGACTTGCTACTTATTGCAATGTTTGTATCATCTGGAAACAAAACAAACTTAGCATCTGGCAATGTAACAGATAAGAAATGATTAATGTACACAAGAAAAAGCAATGGAACCCTGAGGAACACCACATGTAATTAATTCCCAATCAGAGGAAGACTGACTGCTTGCTTAAAGGTATTTCACAATGACACCCTTTGTTTCCTGTTAGTTAGATAAGATTCAAACCATTTTGCAGCACTACTGGTGACACCATACTATTCTAACTTACTTAAGAGAATGCTATGACTCACCAAGTCAAAGGCTTCTGACAGGCCACAGAAAATGTCAGTAGTCTTTAATTTGTTATCTAATCAATTAAGCACATTCTCATTATGTGTAAATAGCTTTCTGTACATCAAAATCCTTAAAAAACCTATATTGTGACTTGGACAATATATTATTTGCTATAAAAACTTGAGGAGATTTTTGAACATAACTTTTTCAAATATTTTTGAAAAAGCCAGCAAAAGTGAAATTGGTCAATAGTTCAACTGTATCTCTTCATCCCTCTTCTTGTAAAGAGGCTTAACTTCAGCATGCTTTAGCCAGTCTGGAAATGTTCTGCGGATAAGGGATTGATTACTCAAATAACTTAAGATAGAGCTCAACTAGCATGAGCACTCTTTGACTAACTTTGTTGATACATTGTCGTAATCACTAGAATCTTAGATTTTAAGGATTTTATGATGGATTCTACTACTTTGGGAGATGTGTCATTTCCATTTTACTGGAGTTATTTATAAAGACTGGTCTCTGCTACTTCATTGCTCTGTTTACTGAACCTGAAAATCCCAAGCTTTCAGTAAAAGAAACGAAGTACTTGTTTAAGAGGTTTGCAGCAATACATGCACTTGTTACCAATGTCTCATTTATTTTTAGAGCCATCTGTTCCTCTTCATTTTTGGTTCCACCTATCTCTGTCTTCACTATGTCCCACATAGTTTTTATTTTGTTGCCTGATGTAATTATCTTTTTTCATAATAAAGCTGCTTAGATGTCTGGATTACTTGCTTCAATATTTTGCAATATTATTTGTAATGCATTACAACGCTAACGTCAGATCTGTTCCTAGATTGTAGATACAGTCTCCTTTTTGTACGACATGATAACTTTATTCCTTGTGTAATCCATCGTTTATTTTTAGATTTCTGTTTGATTTGAGTTACCTTTAGGGGCAAACAATTTTCAAAAGAGAAAGTAACGTTGTTAATTAATGCTGTGTATTTTCCATTTGATTCAGAAGTACTATAAATACACTCCTGGAAATTGAAATAAGAACACCGTGAATTCATTGTCCCAGGAAGGGGAAACTTTATTGACACATTCCTGGGGTCAGATACATCACATGATCACACTGACAGAACCACAGGCACATAGACACAGGCAACAGAGCATGCACAATGTCGGCACTAGTACAGTGTATATCCACCTTTCGCAGCAATGCAGGCTGCTATTCTCCCATGGAGACGATCGTAGAGATGCTGGATGTAGTCCTGTGGAACGGCTTGCCATGCCATTTCCACCTGGCGCCTCAGTTGGACCAGCGTTCATGCTGGACGTGCAGACCGCGTGAGACGACGCTTCATCCAGTCCCAAACATGCTCAATGGGGGACAGATCCGGAGATCTTGCTGGCCAGGGTAGTTGACTTACACCTTCTAGAGCACGTTGGGTGGCACGGGATACATGCGGACGTGCATTGTCCTGTTGGAACAGCAAATTCCCTTGCCGGTCTAGGAATGGTAGAACGATGGGTTCGATGACGGTTTGGATGTACCGTGCACTATTCAGTGTCCCCTCGACGATCACCAGTGGTGTACGGCCAGTGTAGGAGATCGCTCCCCACACCATGATGCCGGGTGTTGGCCCTGTGTGCCTCGGTCGTATGCAGTCCTGATTGTGGCGCTCACCTGCACGGTGCCAAACACGCATACGACCATCATTGGCACCAAGGCAGAAGCGACTCTCATCGCTGAAGACGACACATCTCCATTCGTCCCTCCATTCACGCCTGTCGCGACACCACTGGAGGCGGGCTGCACGATGTTGGGGTGTGAGCGGAAGACGGCCTAACGGTGTTCGGGACCGTAGCCCAGCTTCATGGAGACGGTTGCGAATGGTCCTCGCCGATACCCCAGGAGCAACAGTGTTCCTAATTTGCTGGGAAGTGGCGGTGCGGTCCCCTACGGCACTGCATCGGATCCTACGGTCTTGGCGTGCATCCGTGCGTCGCTGCGGTCCGGTCCCAGGTCGACGGGCACGTGCACCTTCCGCCGACCACTGGCGACAACATCGATGTACTGTGGAGACCTCACGCCCCACGTGTTGAGCAATTCGGCGGTACGTCCACCCGGCCTCCCGCATGCCCACTATACGCCCTCGCTCAAAGTCCATCAACTGCACATACGGTTCACGTCCACGCTGTCGCGGCATGCTACCAGTGTTAAAGACTGCGATGGAGCTCCGTATGCCACGGCAAACTGGCTGACACTGACGGCGGCGGTGCACAAATGCTGCGCAGCTAGCGCCATTCGACGGCCAACACCGCGGTTCCTGGTGTGTCCGCTGTGCCGTGCGTGTGATCATTGCTTGTACAACCCTCTCGCAGTGTCCGGAGCAAGTATGGTGGGTCTGACACACCGGTGTCAATGTGTTCTTTTCTCCGTTTCCAGGAGTGTAGCTATCCAGTTCATGTCTTTGAGCAATCTCCTAAACTTCTCAATTTTTGACTGATTTATTACCCTTCTATACTCACATTTAATAGATTTTTTTTATCCTGACAAGTTTCAACATTTAAAACAAGACACTACATGTGATGATCATATAGCCCATTTACTGTTGGTTTTGTAATATTACTTTTTTTCTTATACCTGTCCATAAAGATATTATCAATAGCAGTCTCAGAGCATTTATATACCCTAGTTGCAAAGTTCACAGTAGGAATTTTTTACTATGAGGTTAGACAACAGAGCTTCCAGATTTTTTAAGGAGAAGTTAGTTTCCTGATGGTGCTCTGTATATACTTGCTATTACAAAGGACTTATTATGAAATACTACTTCTGTTGCACATAACTACCACCTACCTAATAGCCCGTATGGCCACCTTTGGCACAGATAACAGCAGCGACGCATCATGGCATGGAAGCAATGAAGCCGTGAGCGCTTGCTGGAGGGTGTTGGCACCACATATGCACACACGTCATCTGATTCCCATAAATTCCAGGGAGGGGGCTGATAAGCTCTGCCAACACATTGAATCACATCCCAGATGTGTTTGATCAGGTGAGTTGAAGGGCCAGCCCATCAGTTGGAGCTCGCCACTGTGTTACTTGAACCACTCCATTGCACCCTGGCCTTGTGACATGGCACATTATCCTGTTGAAAAAATGCCACTGCTGTTGGAAAATCTGTTCATCATGAAGGGTGTATGTGGTCTGCAAGCAGTGTACAATAATCCTTGGCTATTTGGTGCCTTGCATGAGTTCCACTGGACCCATGGATGCCCATGTGAATGTTCCATAGAGCATAATGGAGCTGGCATCAGCTTGACTCCATCCCACAGTACAGGTGTCAAGGAACTGTTCCCCTGGAAAATGATGGATTTGTGCCCTTTCATCAGCATCATGAAGAAGATATTGACATTTGTCAGACTGTGTAATGCTCTGCCATTGTGCTAATGTCCAGTGTTAATGGTCATGTGCCCATTTCAGTCGTAGTTATCAATGTCAATGGCACATGCATGGGTAGTCAACTGCAGAGGCCCATTGTTAGGAGTTTTCGGTGCACTGTGTGTTCAGACACACTTGTACTCTACTCAGCATTAAAGTCTGATGTTTGTTCTGCCACAGTTCACTGCCTGTCCTGTTTAATCAGTCTGCCCATGACTTCTGGACATGGTTTCAACTTCATTTTGCCATATATTTAAGACACTCACCACTGCACTCCTCGAACACCCAACAAGCTGTGCAATTGCCAAAATGCTCAGGCCAAGCCTCCAGACCATCACAGTCTGCCCTTGGTCAAACTCGGATAGCTCGCACACCTTCCTCATTCTACACACAGACAGCACACTCGCTGATTTTACATGCTCCGTGCACCTGTCTGACTAGCAGACATTACTCCCCTGGAGCGGTTTATATTGATAGTAGGTTGGTGGCCATAATGTTCTGGCAGGTCAGTGCATTAATCACATGTATTTGTTTCAGGAAGAGCAGATTGAGAGACCTTTTCCAACATGGTTTCATGAGAAGTGGCACTCCAATGCCTTCATGCGAGTGCCTTCATCCACAGAATGAAATGCATTTTTATATATGCGTAATTTTGTTTGCAGTTCTGAATTTAACTCAAAGAGTTTTTGCATACATGCACGCCCACACACACACACACACACACAAACACACACACACACACACACACACACACACACACTCTCTCTCTCTCTAGGGGATGGTTGTCAGTAGATCTGCTTGAACAAGAATTCACAAATATTTGATGAATCCATATCCAGTGAAAAAAGATCATCTGTTGTAAATTTTTGTAATAGGTCATCATGATCCTGCAGTCCATCTGATAACGCATTCAGCATTAATATTTAGGATTTTACAACCATGTATTGCTGTATTGTTGTGAAGTATTTCTTAACCATCATTAGCATTCCCATCTTGTACAGCTGTTTGTCAAAATAAAATTTATTACATATAGCAAAAACAACAATGGATTTCCAGATGTAGAATGTCAAACTGGAGGCTACATCAGCAAAATGATAGCATTTTACCATTTAAAATAAAAGAGTAAGCATATTTGTGATGTATTTAGTGATTATTTCAGTGACAAGGGAAAACTAACATTTCAAAATTATTTGATGCAAATTACTAAATAATGAGTTGTTCACCTCCTGCTACAATAGTTTTGACTACTTGCATACAAATGTTACCCACAAGAAAAGGGTTTAAAAGGTGGCTCTTCAGAACTGTAAAAAGGGAGAGGAACAACTCTTCATTGCATCTTAGGGTGGATAAATTGTTGTAGCCAGCCAGAAATAATTTAGTCTTGTGTTTTAACTGTTTTTGTCAGATCTGAAGAACACTGTCCAAAAGTGTACCAACAATTTCAGTCTTGTTTGTGCAATAGTTGACCATTGAATGTTGTAGCTATACTCCCTGGACTTTAAGGTATCATACTTGTAAATGTGATACTTTTGCAAGGGTCAATGTCAATGGCACTGTATCTGTCGACTAGCTGGCTCAGAAAATTACAAAGTGTTTCCCATCTGAGCTTACAGACAGGCCTCAACACTAATCAACTTCATTAACATATTTTTATTTTTCTGTTGAAATGTTTGTTTTACTGATTTATAACCACCCTTGTACACCTAGAACTACTGTTGAATTATTTTGGAAGAATGTATTGATACTAGTTACCTGGAAAAGTGTATGATATATGTTATCAAAAAGAGGCTTTTGAAGTAAATGCAGTACAGTGGACCATTTGAAAAATGTCAGGTACAAAATGAAAGACCAGAGCAATCAATATGAATTACCACTTTGTCTATCTTTAACAACATGGAAAAGTTCGTGACTCAGTGGGTACTACATCAGTACTGACAACCATCATGAAATACCACTTTGATTCAAAATATGTTAGAATACCATGGATTGTATACATCAGTGATATAGTTTTCACCTGGGTTGTGAGAACAACAGAATTGAGAGTGGGATCACACAAGGAGATTTCTTAAACTATTTTCACCATTTGTAAAGGTGGTTTTTAATCCATAGATGGGAAAATAACAAAGGAATATATGTTAATGGAACACACCTAAATCAGCTTTGTTTTGCTGGTGACATCATCTATATAAGTAATCTGCAAACCACAGTGAAGTGCAAGGGAGAGCATACTTCTCACAGTGCCAGTTACCAGGGTTTCCCATTCCATTTATGTATACGAGGTGTGACTATAAAATGATGGGATTATTGCGGTAAACATTTTATTTCAAAAACATACATATCTAGTTTTTGTCACCCTCAATATAATCCCTTCCTTTACACCTACAAACTCCATTCAAATTTTCCATTGGTGGAAACAGTACTGGAAGTGTTCCTCTGTGAGGCCCTTGATGACATGTGCTGCTTTTTCTTTCATTACTTCTGTGTTGATTAATAGTTCAACCTTCAGGAACCCAGTGAAGATGTGCAGTTCCTTGAATATTGAAAAAAAAAGAACTCACCATTGCTTTGAATCTTGTTTTGCTCTTTCAGGCTTTTTTCGCTCTCAGTGAAGCTGGGCTCTTGGGTTTCTAGCTGCAGCTGATTCTGAGTCTGTTAGCGGTAAGGCTGTATTTGGGCAGTCTTTGTTGACAAACCTTGACTTTATTGAGTATTGTGTTTGTGAAGAAAAATTTTCTTCAGGTGAGAAAACACATATTTGTGCTTACTCTAAGATGTCAAATATATGTTTGTTGTCTGATATGAGAAACAAGTTGGAGTGGATGTTTGGTCTTATTGTAGGTGTATTTGATGTTCCGTCCTGTAAGCGTAGGAAAACTTCCCTCATTTATATTACTAAGTATGATCCTGAACCATTTACTAATTGCAATGAATCTGCAATGTCTTTTAATGTTTTATTGCGTAGGTGGGCTAAACAGACAAAGAAATTTGATTACACTGTTCCCTTCCTTGTGTCCAATTGGTGCTGTATGACGTTTATTGAGAAATATTGGGAAGTGTTCCAGGAAAATCGGAAGGAACGTCTTACTTTATCATGCTGTGATTTGTTGTATACCGGTTGGGCTAAAGAAGTAGCTTCTTGGTATAACGCATCCTTTCAGTGTGTGAAGGTGAGGAAACCTCAATTTTTATTTATTTGGTGACACAAATATTGGCAAGTTCACATTAATTGAAAAAGTGTTAGGGCATAAGCAAGAGGTATATATGCCATATTGTTCCAAATTTGGATTTGGTAGGTAAAATTCTTCATTGCAGTCTGTAATATTGTTTGAAGAATTCGACTGGTGTAGGTGGAAGCAATTTGCAGGTATATTAAAAAGAACTGTTGAAGGTAGCCCTGAAACTGTGAATGCAAAAAATAATCCAGGCCTAACAATTATACATACCAGGCTTGTAATATTTGTGTTGAATGAAAAGGTCATTGGTGATGAAGCTCTTTTGTCTCATCTTAATGTTGTTCACGGTAATGGTCACATCAGTCATTGTTTGTCTGTGAAGGAGGAGATGGATACCTCGCCATCCCCGTGTAGTCCGGGGATGCCAGAATGGGAGGTCTTGTCAGATGAAGTGTCGTGTTTCGCGCAGGAGGAGACGATGGAATCATAGGCAGCCGTGTATGATTTCTACAGTTGCCTTAGGGAAAATGTGTCGTTGGGGTACTCAATTTGTTGAGACTACTAACATTGAACTTAATTATGGTAGTAAAACGGCAACTATTGACGGGAAGTTTGATTCATATGCTGTGTAATTCCTTGTGTGGATTGGCACTTATTTTCCGGATCATAAGTCAAAAATAAAAATTTGCGACATGTTATCTCTCTTTCCAAGAAATTAGGATTGTTTTCAGTGATAGTCCAGGTATCAGTACAAACATTTTCATGAGCTTTATTTTGTTTGCTTGTGAGAATTTTTGGCACCAGTTTTGCAAGCAGTTTTCTCATGTTAAACTGGTCACGTAAAATTTGCATTTCAAATTCTTTGACAATTCCTAGAGTTTCAGCAATCAATTGAATACTCAACTGATGGTCAGGTCCAATCAGATTGCGTAATTTTTCGATATTTTCATCTGTATTTTATGTTGTAGGGTGTTCTGGGCATGAATCATCTTCAGCATTTTCACGGCCAACTTGAAAACATTTGAACCACTCAAAAACTTGTGTATGTGGTAATCAGCCTCCAACGTACACTTATTTTAGTAAAAGATAGCAATTTTTTCATGTTTCATGTGAAACTTCATGACAGTTCGTTGTTTCATTATTACACTTATAATTTTTCTGGCAAAATAAAACAGCTTTCACTCAAATGAAGGCCACGTCCTCCATGATTTGTCTACAGACACCAGGGATGCTGTATTTCACTGAGAAGGCTTCACACTTCACAGTTACTGGTCATTGGTCATCTTCCCCCCTCCCCTGCCCCCCCTTCTCCCACCCCCCTCCCCTCCCTGATCATCATGTAAATCTTGTTAGACTGTACAGTTCACTGCTCCAGTTCTTCAACAATCTTTTTAGATGAACTGAGACAGAAATCCAGAGGACTGTGGCCAGGTGACAGAGGCTAACGTACAGACTTCCTGTATTTATACACTTTGGACCATACTGGCATGTTGGATATTGGTAAATTTGGCTGTTAGTGTAAGACAATGTCCCATCATGCATTTACCACATGCCCCAATGTTGTGGAAAGTAAGGTTGGCCATATGAACCCAGTGAGATGAGGACTTAATCGAAAAGTTTACTTTTCAAATGCATTGTACTAACTAGGACAATATTTTATAGAGAGGGCTGTGGTTACTCCTCATGACACATTCACAATTACCTTGTGAACAGTGTGTTTGTGGACCCATGTTTATTGAAATTTTTTTGCTTGTATTGTTGTATATTTTTACCCGTGTCAATTTTCACCACTAATTCTGGTCCACTTTGTATACACAAAAACAAAGTTTTATTGTATCGTACATAAATAAATAATAAATCTCATGTGTCTCCTAGCACACTGGACTCACATTTGGGAGGACGTCGGTTCAATCTCGCATCTGGCCAACCTGATTTAGGTTTTCCGTGATTTCCCTAAATTGCACTGTGAATTATTATGGGTGGAGGTTACACTCAACAACCGAGCTAGGTTAATAGTTGGCTCCTTTTACCGACCTCCCGACTCAGCAGCATTAGTGGCAGAACAATTGAGAGAAGATTTGGTATACATTTCACATAAATTTTCTCAGCATGTTATAGTCTTAGGTGGAGATTTCAATTTACCGGATATAGACTGGGACTCTCAGATGTTTAGGACGGGTGGTAGGGACAGAGCATCGAGTGACATTATACTGAGTGCACTATCCGAAAATTACCTCAAGCAATTAAACAGAGAACCGACTCATGGAGATAACATCTTGGACCTACTGATAACAAACAGACCCGAACTTTTCGACTCTGTATGTACAGAACAGGGAATCAGTGATCATAAGGCCGTTGCAGCATCCCTGAATATGGAAGTTAGTAGGAATATAAAAAAAGGGAGAATGGTTTATCTGTTTAGCAAGAGTAATAGAAGGCAGATTTCAGACTACCTAACAGATCAAAACGAAAATTTCTGTTCCGACACCGACAATGTTGAGTGTTTATGGAAAAAGTTCAAGGCAATCGTAAAATGTGTTTTAGACAGGTACGTGCCGAGTAAAACTGTGAGGAATAGGAAAAACCCACTGTGGTACAACAACAAAGTTAGGAAACTACTTCGAAAGCAAAGAGAGCTTCACTCTAAGTTTAAACGCAGCCAAAACCTCTCAGACAAACAGAAGCTAAACGATGTCAAAGTTAATGTAAGGAGGGCTATGCATGAAGCGTTCAGTGAATTCGAAAGTAAAATTCTATGTACCGACTTGACAGAAAATCCTAGGAAGTTCTGGTCTTACGTTAAATCAGTAAGTGGCTCGAAACAGCATATCCAGACACTCCAGGATGATGATGGCATTGAAACAGAGGATGACACGCGTAAAGCTGAAATACTAAACACCTTTTTCCAAAGCTGTTTCACAGAGGAAGACCGAACTGCAGTTCCTTCTCTAAATCCTCGCACAAACGAAAAAATGGCTGACATCGAAATAAGTGTCCAAGGAATAGAAAAGCAACTGGAATCACTCAACAGAGGAAAGTCCACTGGACCTGACGGGATACCAATTCGATTCTACACAGAGTACGCGAAAGAACTTGCCCCCCTTCTAACACTCGTGTACCGCAAGTCTCTAGAGGAACGGAAGGTTCCAAATGATTGGAAAAGAGCACAGGTAGTCCCAGTCTTCAAGAAGGGTCATCGAGCAGATGCGCAAAACTTTAGACTTATATCTCTGACGTCGATCTGTTGTAGAATTTTAGAACATGTTTTTTGCTCGAGTATCATGTCGTTTTTGGAAACCCAGAATCTACTATGTAGGAATCAACATAGATTCCGGAAACAGCGATCGTGTGAGACCCAACTCGCTTTATTTGTTCATGAGACCCAGAAAATATTAGATACAGGCTCCCAGGTAGATGCTATTTTTCTTGACTTCCGGAAGGCATTCGATATAGTTCCGCACTGTCACCTGATAAACAAAGTAAGAGCCTACGGAATATCAGACCAGCTGTGTGTCTGGATTGAAGAGTTTTTAGCAAACAGAACACAGCATGTTGTTATCAATGGATAGACGTCTACAGACGTTAAATTAACCTCTGGTGTGCCACAGGGGAGTGTTATGGGACCATTGCTTTTCACAATATATATAAATGACCTAGTAGATAGTGTCAGAAGTCCCATGCGGCTTTTCGCGGATGATGCTGTAGTATACAGAGAAGTTGCAGCATTAGAAAATTGTAGCGAAATGCAGGAAGATCTGCAGCGGATAGGCACTTGGTGCAGGGAGTGGCAACTGACCCTTAACATAGACAAATGTAATGTATTGCGAATACATAGAAAGAAGGATCCTTTATTGTATGATTATACGATAGTGGAACAAACACTGGTAGCAGTTACTTCTGTAAAATATCTGGGAGTATGCGTGCAGAACGATTTGAAGTGGAATGATCATATAAAATTAATTGTTGGTAAGGCGGGTGCCAGGTTGAGATTCATTGGGAGAGTCGTTATAAAATGTAGTCCATCAACAAAGGAGGTGGCTTACAAAACACTCGTTCGACCTATACTTGAGTATTGCTCATCAGTGTGGGATCCGTACCAGATCGGGTTGACGGAGGAGATAGAGAAGATCCAAAGAAGAGTGGCGCGTTTCATCACAGGGTTATTTGGTAACCGTGATAGCGTTACGGAGATGTTTAACAAACTCAAGTGGCAGACTCTGCAAGAGAGGCGCTCTGCATCGCGGTGTAGCTTGCTCGCCAGGTTTCGAGAGGGTGCGTTTCTGGATGAGGTATCGAATATATTGCTTCCCCTTACTTATAACTCCTGAGGAGATCACGAATGTAAAATTAGAGAGATTAGAGCACGCACGGAGGCTTTCAGACAGTCGTTCTTCCCGCGAACCATACGCGACTGGAACAGGAAAGGGAGGTAATGACAGTGGCACGTAAAGTGCCCTCCACCACACACCGTTGGGTGGCTTGCAGAGTATAAATGTAGATGTAGATGCTTCAGGCAGATGCATCGATGGTTCCTGTGAAAGGGCACAGCTGACTTCCTTCCCCATCCTTCCCTAATCTGATGAGACCGATGACCTTGCTATTTGGTCCCTTCCACCAAATCAACCCCAAGCTCATGTGTCTCACAAATTGATCAAAATATCTTCATCTGATGCCATTTCACTGATGGGTCTCTCAGTTTAAATCGGTACTGTTCCCAGTAATTGCATCCAGAAAAAGCATGACTATCATTTTGCTACAGAAAGTGATTATTATATTTATGACATGAGTAAATTGAGTAACAGCTAAGGGAAAAGCAATTATCGTGTGATGGAGGGGAGGGTGTTCATCAAATCATATGTTGCTTGTGTGGAAAATTGCTCTCGAACTGGTCCTGTGAAGAAGAAATGCTTAAAAATCTGTGTGCACTGTAAGTAGTCTAATTTTGTCTTTGTAACCCCTACAAAAGTGATGCACAGGTGGTTGTTGTGTATTCCTAGATTCTACTGGAGTGATACATAGGGGATATTCCTAGATTCCCAGCTTACAGCTGGTCCTTGAAAAACTGGGAGTAAGATTTTGTGGGCTAATTCAAGCTTATCTTCAAGTGTCTGCTAGTTGCATTTTTTCAGCCTCTGTGACACTGTCTTGTAGGTGAAACAAATTTGTGACCATCTGTGCTGCCCTAATGGTAATACGTTCAATATTCTTCATAGTCCTTTTTGTGTGAGTCCCTTATGCACTTCTGCAGTATTCTACGAAGGGATACACGTGTGTTTTGTAAACATTCTCTTTTGTAGACAGTTGCATTTTCCAGTTACTTGCCAATGAATCAGTCTGCCAGCTGCTTTACTTACAGCTATACTTTGCGAGTGTTCTATTTCATATCCCTACAAATTGTTACACCCTTGTGTTGGTGTAAGTTGACCAGTGTAGTGATAGGCTACTACTTTTTGCATTTTTGAAGAGTGCAATTTTTCATTTCTGAACATTTAAAGCTAATTGCAGTCTCTACATCACTTTGAAGTCTTATGAAGATCTGACTGTGTATTTGTGCAGATTATTTCAGGCAGTACTTTATTACAGATACTGAGATATCTGTGAATAGTCTCATTATTCTCTGCAAGGTCATTAATTTACATGATGAACAATTGGGATCCCGACAAACTCCCCTGAAGTTACTTCCACACCTGACAATGAAACTCCATCCAAGATAACATGCTACATTCTTCCTACAAAACTATCCTCAATCCCTTTCACTTGATACCTATTTGGCCTGTTTGCCCGTAGAGCAGATTAACAACTAATGGAAGAACTTAATAGAGCAAGTGTGAATGTATGACTTACAGTCAATTACAATAGCATTAAAATAATCTACACTGAACAGGTCAAAATGAAAATAGATATTACAAATTAATTAATTTATATATTTGAGCAGACATATCCTGCTGCACACTGCATAACTATTGGACTTTAAAATTATATTTTGGGTTGGGGAAAAAGTTATCACTTGGCTACTGTAAATCCTGATCTCACTGCTGACTCAATTAGAGGCCTGCTAAAACTGCATACTAAACATGTAGCTTAGTTTGCAATAGTACACTCTTGTAATAAGTTTTTTTAATTTTGTAGAATCAGTTGATTATAATCAGTGATGATGATCTTCAGAAACCATCTCTGAAAGGTGAGCCACATTTATTTTGATTTGTCAGATTAATTTTAGTAGTGTGTTCCAGGGTTCAACAGTGTCAATCAGCTTCAGCAATAGGAAAAGCTTTGACAGTGCAATAAATTTATAAAATTAAATGGTATCAATTGCATATGGTGAGATATCAATAACATATATTTCTGCAGTTGTGTTCTATAGTGATATGGGTAACATAGTATTGTGCCTAAGTGGATAAAGACTACATGAATGTGACTACAGAGAACAGAGCACATAGTGGTCAAGCAAGCAATCATATAATGTACTAATATCAGTAGTTGCACAGAGTTTTGATCTTCAACAAAGAGCTTCATGTAACAATAGTGCATTCTTCACTGTACCTCATATTTATTCGGTTAATTGAAGGAGTAAAACTAAACGCTCAGTGTATAGTTGGAGTGCTGAGCAGTCAACAGGCACATAGACAAGACTGAAAATATCACTAAGCTTCCACTCTCCTCCTTCAGAGCTACTATACAAAACACAGGCACACACACGTACATTGTTCTAGTGCTGCAGCTTGACTGGGTTTTCCGCTCTCAAGGAAGAGACTGTCTGAAAGCTCAACAAAGTTTTCTGTTGATAGTGCAGAACCTCACTATATGATGAGTGGTTACATTTACTACAGTTATGCTACAAGGTCTGCCATCAGAAGGGTAAGGGACTTGGTAAGAGAAAACTGCTTTGTGTGTGTGGGCAACTCAAATAGGGACGTCCTAGTGACAAATATCAGCTGATTCAGTATCAGTATAGTAAATTGTGTTGGCACTGGCTGAAAAGCCTGCAAGTTGCTGTGACTTTTTCTGGCATGTGTATAATATATCTCCTGCAATTTGTATTCTATCCAGACCTTCTCAGTTTTATTTGATACAGTTCACATTCAGTATTACTACTTTCAACTGTATGTTATCAACTCCGAGAAGACATAGGAGATGGAGAACAGTAGATTTATGTAAGAAGTTTTAGCTTGATTCCCAAAGATTGAATAAAGTTAAACAATTGCTGTCTATAGAACTTGTATTTATTAATTAACTGAAACAGAGACAGCAATCTTCTATTTCATTTTTTGTAACTGCTTCCTATTTGAAGGAGAGAAAATGCGAATATGAACATAATTAGAATTGAGAGGTTTGCAAATGACAGGGCTGTGGTGGGGATGAAAATGTTGAACAACTCTTGGATTGCTATGCTGAAACAATGTACCTGGAAAGTTACATTATCATAATACTAACAGCGCACAGGCCACAAGTAGAAATATTTCGTCAGCTAGATAACATTTATATTATTTAGCAGAACTAACTGCAGAGTCATTTTTTGTACTTTGATGTTGATCTGTCAGTACTCTCTGAGAACACGTAGACTTCTTGGTGTCTGGCATGTGAATATTTATAACATCCCTGTTAGGATTGAAGGAATAATGTGAAAGCAATTGTTGCCTTAGTGCCTAGTGGCCTTCGGCATTTTTGTATAAAAGTAAACATCAAACTAAATATCTGAATGTGATGGTATAGTGTTAGCAATATATCACCAATACAATAGAGTAAAACCCTCAAATGTGTGATCAGAGAAGCATGACCTATTGGCAAGCACTTGCCAGGGTCATGCACAGGGGCCCAGCCCACTGACCACTGTTGCACTCCTCCACACTGGGCTAAAAGTCTTGAATGAAGCAAACCTATGAAGTCACTGCAAGGGCTGCTCAGTGTTACACACAGTCACCAGTGTGCAATGAGCTGGTGGTAGCACTGGCTGACATTGCGCGCAGCGGAATTCAAACGACGAGTCTGGGACAGTGCTTACTGAAGTGGTGTGGCAGTGTGTAGGCTAGTTTACATTATCGCAGACCTTTCCACTTTCTCTTAACAAGGAAAATGAGTGCATAATATTTGGAAATGCTTTATCAGATCATCAAGTCAAATCTGGAAGCTACATTTTCAAAGTTCATAAATTTAATGAAATAATTCAAATATCTTCAACCAAAAAAACTATGTGGTTTTGTTTTCTGTGGCATTTTCACGTTCACAGTAGCACTCATACTGACACTGTCTTGTGAATGATATATTTAAAAACTCTTTTATTTTTCCAGTCAAGTAAAAAGCATTATGGTATGAGCCATGAATACAAGTTCATTGATCAAATTCCACCACCAGTGAAAGTGAAGAAGTCTGCTTTTTGGGCACATGTTGACAATAGTCATACTTAGGCTGAAGAGTTTGAGATGTGTTTAAATCTAACTGAAAATGGAAAAAAAATGAGTTCTTACTGGAAAACAACAGGGGCAAAATTTTCTCATCCTTCAGAAGACGGCCAGAAAAATATTGAGCAAGCAGACATCCAGCCCAGCTTCCAATAGAAGTTTTCATTGCACTGGTTTCATTATTGCTTCAATATGGTCACTTTTATACCTGGACAATACTGATGCATTTCTTTTCATTCACAAAAAAATTGAAAGAAATGCCTCCCACAGGTGAGAGTGTTAAAATCATAATGGTAAACTGCTGAACCATTTGTAACAAAGTGCCAGAGTTTGAAGCATTCATGAAAAGTACTGAAGCTCACATAATACATGAGAAAGATGGATGAAACCTGAAATTGACAGTAGCGAGATTTCTGGGGGAAATTTAAGTGTGTGTCAAAAGGATAGGAAAATGGGAAATGGAGGTGGTGTATTCATTGCAATGGACAAGAAACTCAAAGCCACTGAGATAGAAATTGAAGCTGCATTTGAGATTGTTTGGGCAAGAAGCAGTATCAGGGGTGGGCATAAAATGATAATTGCATCCTTCTGCCACCGACCAGACTCACCTCCTTTTGTAATTGAAAACTTTACAAAAATGCTCATTTCTCCTGAAAACTTCCCAATCATAATATAATCATCGGTGGAGTCTTTAACATCCAACAATTAATTGGAAAAATTAGTTTTTTATTGGTGCACGTGCTAAGTCATCCTGTGAAACATTACTAAATACGTTCTCTGAAAAATATGTAGAGCAGATAGTAAGAACCCCACTCATGATGGAAATTTATTGGATATAATGGCAACAAAAAGACCTGACCTCTCTGAGGATGTCCACATCAAAACTGGCATCAGTGACCATGGCTTGGTTGTGGCAACAGTGATTACCGAAGTACAAAGGACAACTAAACCAAGCAGAAAGTTAGATATATTCAGTAAACTTCAAATTTACAACACAGGGCACAAGCATGTAGAGGAACTATTGCTCAAGTTTAAAGAATAGTTGACCATGCACTGGATACATATGTGTTCAGTAGATCAGTTCATAATGGGAAGGAACCTCCATGGTGTACAGTCACTGTAAAGAAATTTCTAAAGAAACAGAGATTACTGCATAACAGGTGCTAAACTAAGCATAGGGCTACAGATAGAGAGATGCTGAATCAGACAGGTGTGGCTATCAAGAGAGCAATCTGTGATGCCTTCAATGACTATCATAGCAGAATATTGTCAAATTATATTTCACAAAACACAAAGAAATTCTGGTCATATGTAAAGGGTGTTAGTGACACTAAAGTTAGTGTCCAGTCCCTGGCGAATGAGACAGGAACTGAAATTGAGCATAGCAGAGCAAAAGCTGAAATGCTTAACTCCATTCTCAAATGCTCCTTTACAAAAAGAAAACCAGGAGAATTGCCCCACTTTAATCCTGTACTGCTGAGAAGATAAATGCAATAAGTATTAGTGCCAGTGGTGTTGAGAAACAGCTGAAATCATTAAAACTGAAAAAAGATAGAGGGCCTGATGGAATCCCTGTCAGATTCTATACTGAATTTTCCACTGAGTTAGTCTCTCTTGTAACTACAATTTATCATATATGCCTTGAACAAAAAACTGTGCCCAGTTCTTCAAAAACAAGCACAGGTAAAACCCATCTACAAGGAGGGTAGTAGAAGTGATCCACAAAACCTAATAGCCTTGACATTGATTTGTTGTAGAATCTTAGAACATATTCTTATCTCAAACATAATGAGGTATCTTCGACAGAATAACATCCTCAATGCCAACCAGCAGGATCATATGAATCCCAACTCGCAGTTTTCTCATGTGACATACTGAACGCTTTGGATCAAGACAGTTAGGAGGGTGCAGTATTTCTTGATTCTGAAAAGCATTTGACTCAGTACCACACCTAAGCTTATTGTTGAAAGTATGATCGTATAGGGTATTGAGTTGAATTTGAATATGGCTCGATTGAGGAGTTTTTGGTTGGGAGGATGCAGCATGTTATCTTGGATGGAGAGTCATCGTCAGATGTTGAAGTAAATTCAGGTGTGCCCCAGGGAAGTGTTGTCTGTTAAAGACCTCAAAGACAATATTAATAGTATCCTGAGGGCTTTTTACGGGTGATGCAGTAATCTATAATGATGTACTGTCTGAAAGAAATTGCATAAATATTCAGTCAGATCTCAATAAGACTTTAAGGTGGTGCAAAGATTTGCAGCTCGCTTTAAATGTTCACTTCGTAAAACAAAAGAATGTAGTATCCTATGACTATAATATTGATGAGTCTCTGTTGGAATCGGCCAATTCATACAAATACCTGGGTGTAACACTTTGTAGGGATATGAAATAGAATGATCACAGAGGCTCAGTCAGGGGTAAAGCAGTGGTAGACTTTGATTGCACTTCCCCATAATTTTTACAATAAGCCAGTCTACAAGGGAGGGTGCTTACAAATCACTTGTGCGATTGGTTTTAGAATATTGCTCAAGTGTTTGGAACCTGTACCATATAGGATCAACAGGTGATAACAGTATCAATGGTGACTGAAGAGTATCATTCAGTGAGATAGAAGTGCAAACCTTCCACAAATTGCTTCAAATTTCAATGCTGGGCCATCAGCATCACTATACAGAGAAGGGCAGTGTGAATGTTCAAAGTTTGTTTGATCAGTGGGAGAATGTCATAGAGTTTCTGAAGGAACTGAACTGGAAGGCTCTTGAAGATAGACTTAAACTATGCCAGAAAAGTCCGTTAACTATCAAGAGCTAGCTTTAAATGATGACTCTAGAAATATACAACAGCCCCTTATGTATTACTCACATGGGGTTTGTGAGATTAAGATTAGAAAAATTACTGTACACACAGAGGCATTTAAACAATCATTCTTCTTGTGCTCCATATGTGAATGGAATGGGAAGAAACCCTAATAACTGGTACACTGTGGTGTACCCTCTGCCATGCACCTCATGGTGATTAGCAGAGTAGAGATTTAGATGCAAATGTAGAACTCTAGTTCCAGACACAAATGAGTGAAAATGCTGAAACTATATTTGCACATCAAGTTTCATTTTCCATGATTTGTATTTGTGAAAAATTTTCATTTAGTGTGCTTGTTTTGTGTATATGTTCAATTTACTAAAATTGTTTTTCAAATTGTGTTTCATTAGTTGTGAATTAAAATTATTTATTTTAGAATTATTATTGAGTGGCACAGGCTGCATTGGCAATTTTATTTCGATCTTGGGTCATCATGTTCTAAAGTTGTTATCTGGGAGAATAACTCAGTGACAGTAGAACCCATACATCACATAAACCAAAGCACCAAAGGCATGTGTATTCAAATACAAAGATATGTAAACAGACAGAATATAGTGCTGCACTTGGCAACGCCTATATAAGACAACAAGTGTCTGGCACATTTGTTAGATCAGTTACTGCTGCTAAAATGGCAGGCTATCAAGATTTAAGTGGGTTTTGATGCAGTGTTATTGTCAGCACATGAGTGATGGGACACAGCATCTCTGAGGTAGCAATGAAGTGGGGATTTTCCTGTATGACCATTTCACGAGTGTACTGTGAATATCAAGCATCTGATAAAACATCAAATCTCCGAAATCGTTGCCGCCAGAAAAAGATCCTGCAAGAACAGGACCAACAACGACTGAAGAGTTCAGCAGACAGAAGTGCAACTCTTCCTCAAATTGCTGCAGATTTCAATGCTGGGCCATCAACAAGTGTCAGTGTGTGAACCATTCAATGAAACAGCGTCAATATGGGCTTTCAGAGCCAAAGGCCCACTCATGTACCTTGATGACTGCACAACACAAAGCTTTACACCTCACCTGGGCCCATCAACATCGGACTGTTGATGACTGGAAACATGTTGCCTGGTTGGACGAGTCTCGTTTCAAATAGTATTGAGCGGATGGACATGTATGGGTATGGAGACAAACTCATGAATCCATGGACTCTGCATGTCAGCAGTGGACTGTTCAAGCTGATAGAGGCTCTGTAATGGTGTGAGGCATGTGCAGTTGGAATGATGTGGGATCGCTGATACGTCTAGATATGACTCTGACAGGTGACATGCACATAAGCATCCTGTCTGATCACCTGCGTCCATTCATGTCTATTGTGCATTCCAATGGACTTGGGCAATTTGTGCAGGACAATGCAACACCCCACACGTCCGGAATTGCTACACAATGGCTCCAGGAACTCTATTCTGACTTTAAACACTTCCACTGGCCACCAGACTCCCCAGACATGAAGATTATTGAGCATTTTTATTTTTATTTACACATCAAGTTCTGTAGGATCAAATTGAGGAGTAAATTTCTAAGGTCATGGGACATGTCAGTACATGAAATTACAACATAAAAGTAATAATCTGAAAAAAGTCAGTCCGTAAGTTCAAGTAAACGCAATCAACAATATAACGAGAATCAGCTTAATTTTTGAAGGAACTCGTCGACAGAATAGAAGGAGTGACACATGGGGACACTCTTCAGTTTTGATTTGAGAGCGCATGTATTACTGCTAAGATTTTTTAATTTGAGTGGTAGCTTATTGAAAATGGATGCAGCAGTATACTGCACACCTTTCTGCACAGGAGTTAAGGAAGTCTGATCCAAATGCAGGTTTGATTTCTACCGAGTAGTAACTGAGTGAAAGTTGCTTATTCTTGGGAATAAGATAATATTGTTAACAAGAAATGACAGTAAGGAATATATATATATTGAGAGGCCAATGTCAAAATACCCAGAGTCATGCACAGGGGCCAACAAGAGGTTTGAGAATTTACACCACCTATTGCCCAAACCGCCTGTTTCTGAACCAAAAATATCCTTTTAGAATGGGAAGAGTTACCCAAAAATATAATACTGTATGACATAAGCAAATGCAAATGAGCAGAGTAGACTAATTTTTGTGTTGAACTATCACTCACTTCAGATACCTTTTGAATAGTAAAAATAGCAGCATTAAGTCTTTGGACGAGATCCTGAATTTGAGCTTTCCACGATAGTTTACTATCTATCTGAACACTTAGAAATTTGAACTTTTCAGTTTCACTAATCATCGGCCCATTCTGTGAAATTAAAACATCAGATTTTGTTGAACTGTGTGCTAGAAACTATAAAAACTGAGTCTTACTGTGATTTAGCAATAGTTTATTTTCTACAAGCAATGAACTTAGGTCATGAACTGCACTATTTGAAACCGAGCCAATGTTGCACACAACATCCTTTACTACCAAGCTAGTGTCATCAGCAAACAGAAATATTTTAGAACGAAATTGGAATTATAGGGATATGGTGTCTGTTCTTTTGGACATGTCTGAAAGAACAGACACCATATCCATCTAAGTATATAGTTCTGGCAATATCAGCCATGAACTACTTCTTCTGTGTGGATGCACACATATTCCCCGAACTCTTACAGGACTTGGTAAGAATGTCTTCCACGAGTAATGAGTGCGTTGGGGTGGACACTACGAATGTAGTGTGTGGACATACATGGTGAGAGTGTGGGTCACGTGGGAGGCGTGCGTGAGATAGTCCCTGCAGTCACACTATCCACTGTGCCCTCGGTGGCTTAGATGGATAGAGCATCTGCCATGTAAGCAGGAGATCCAGAGTTTGAGTCCCGGTCGGGGCACACATTTTCACCTGTCCCTGTTGATATATATCAATGCCTGTCAACAGCTGAAGGTATTAATATAATTCCAATTTCGTTCTAGACGGCTGCAGGTCATCAATGGTGTCTGTTCTTTTGGGCATGTCCGAAAGAACAGAGACCATATCCATATAAGAAGTATTTTAGAGTTACCCGTAATACTAGAGGGCATATCATTTATATGTCTGGGATGCCTTGCTATGTGCTGTTCAGAAGAGATTTCCACCCCCTCATACTCTTACAGATTTATGTACAGCCCTGCAGGATTCTTGATGTCAGTTCCCTCCAGCACTAATTCAGACATTAGTCAAGTCCATGTTACATTGTGTTGCAGCACTTCTGCATGCTTGGGGAAGGGGGGTTCCTACACGATATTAGGCAGGTGTGTACCAGTTTCTATGGCTCTTCAGTGTAGCATCAAATGGTGTGATGCGAGTTGCATGTGCTCCTGTCATAGCGTGGGATGTCCATGATTTTTTTACTTGCTTGCTACTGGCTGCCTAGTGTGGCGGGCTGAGGTAGCTCAGAGCTATGGGTTGGCAGGCAGTTACATCAAATGAGCCCATGGGGTCAGGCTGCTACACAGCAGGACACAAGCCATTCTGAACTGGGTATGCTGCCCCCTCCCTCCCCCCTCAAAGTCCCCTCCCAGACCCCACATTCACACAATACTGGAGAACTGTTAAACAGGAAACCCATAACATTGAGGAAAATAAGATTTAGTTACCAGACAATAGCTGTGGGGAAATTAAGACAGACCGCTACAGTCACAGGTTCGAATCCTGCCTCGGGCATGGATGTGTGTGATGTCCTTAGGTTAGTTAGGTTTAAGTAGTTCTAAGTTCTAGAGGACTGATGACCTCAGATGTTAAGTCCCATGGAGCTCAGAGTCATTTGAACCATTTGAAATTCAGACACATTTAATCATTAGTCAGCAGTTCAGCAGTAGTGAGAGCACATCCAGGACCTCATAATAAAGACATTAAATTCAGATGCATTAGATTTTCTGTGGGAGTCAAGATATTCACCACTGATAAATAATTATTTAAAACATAAAAATTCTGAAAATATAACTGAAAATGGTAATGTGTTCTGCCACAAAAGTGTTTCTAGTAGAGTATCAGACTTCTCATAAAATACATTTTTCACTATTTTTGTTGTGAGTCCTGGCAAAAACTTTTAATTCTTAGCTGTAAACAGAGTGTCTTTCATATCACAAGATGTTTTATGGCATCTTGAGAATGTAGCACATCAGTATTTGGCTGAGTAAAACACAAGAAACCTGTAACACTAGATATGCATAATTTTTTACTAACAAGAAGGCCTCTAATTTGACTCATGTCTGGCAGGTTGCTTCTCTATCATCTAAATGAAGGATTCTAAGCTATTTGTCTTACTGCCACATCCATTTCCAGAAAACCACTCCTAAAGTTCATGATGTACAATCAGTTCAAAATTGAGAAGATCAATTGGCAATTGAAAATTGAGTATTTTTCACACCAATATGTGTGGGTCCACAAATGGATATTTTCTAAGCAGTCAAGAAAGGAACTTTCACAACTGCAACTTAAATACCCAGAAGGTTAACTCCCTTCACCGAAAGTTATACTGTCTTGACAACCAAAGCAGCTGTCTGGGAAGTGGAGGATGCATATTTGTTTCCTACTTGCATTCTGCAGTTTTATATATGCATTTTTCTCCATATCAAAACTGACTGAAATAGGAATGCAAATATATTAAAATGGAATAATAACAAGGTACAGAAGTAAATTAGTGAGGAATTAAAATTTAATCCTAGTCATTTCCCAATCACTCTTAATCACTTTGTTACATACCCTCACATTCCATTGAACAAATAGATGGATTGCACTTGATATATAAACATTTAAAAGTAAATACATTCATGACAGCAAGAATATCTAATGAATGGACTCTTAAAACGAATATATCATTCCCTCCCAAGATTCAGTGGAGAGCAGACTTCATTGACTTTTAATAATATTTCTTTTATGGAAATTAATTTTTATGAGTACCACACATACCATAACATTGCTTAAAAATTGGTGCTGAAAGTTGATCACGAATGATGCTATGGATCATTATTGCATCCATATGAATGTACAATTCCCACTGGATTTTCAGAAGCATACTTCAGTTATGAAGCCTCAAAAACTTGGTTATGTCTGAGACCATCCACCTCTAAGTATTCCACACCCATTGCATGACAAAAATAATGTCCATATCAGTTTCAAAACAGACTGGCCAAGCAACATGGCACAGTGGTTAGCACAGTGGATGTGTATTCGGGAGGACTTCAGCTCAAATTCAGATCTGGCAGTCCAGATTTAGGTTTTATTGTTATTTCTGTAAAGCACTTCAGATGAATGCCAGGAAGGTTCTTTTGAAGAGACATGGCTGAATTCCTTCCTTGTCATTGCAATATTTCAAGCATGTGCTCACTTCCTAATGACTTCAATGTCAACGGGACATAAAAACCCTAATCTTCTTTTCTTCCTTCCAAAAAAGAGTGTAGTGCTAAACAATTATCAACAGCTTTGAAATACAGTCTTTAAACATCTCCAATAGTGGGCTGCAACAGTGGCAATCTTGCACTAAATGTGTGTGGGTACAAGAGGTAAATGAAGAGATAAGGATGAACATCTGCAACAGAGACTGAAAACAGCTCATTAACGTGTTGACTGCCATGAGGCATCCACAGTAAAGTCTCCCATCTAATGTGTGCCTGGCCTGCCCTGGTGGTGACACACCAATCACTATGTGTGATTTACTCATCACCATAACCACTGATAGAAACATTATAATATAAAAATAAACAACAACAAAATGATAAAAAGGACAGATTGCCACTTACCACACAGAGGAGGCACTGAGTCACAGACTGGCATAAAGAAAAGAGTGCTAAACATTTAAACTTTCAGACAAAAAAGTCGATCTTTGGAAATAGAAAAAACACACACACCTGACCTGCCTGTGAGAGCTCGCAGTGACATGAAGGGGACAGGATAGGGCAGCCAGATGCATAGACAGGTGGCTGTGCTTGGTGGAGAGGGGAGAGGGAGGGCTCAAAAAAGAGAGAGAGTGAGAGGCCAGAAAGATAAAAGACTAGTAGGTGAGTTAGTGGAAGGGAAGGCATGTGTAGAGCTGGAGTGGGATCAAGGAATGGGATAGGAAGATGGAGGACACAGACTAGTGAAGGTTGAGGCCAATTATGTTATGAGAACAAAGGATATTTTGTAGGAAGAGCTTTCACCTGTGCAGTTCAGAGAAGCTGAGGTTGATGGGAAAGATCCAGACAGCACAGACTGTGAAGCAGTCATTGAAGTGAACCATATCATGCTGGGCAGTGTATTCAGCAACTGGGTGGTCCTGTCTCTTGGCCACAGTTTGAGGGCTGCCCTTCATGTGGATAGACAGCTTCTTAATTGTCATTCCCATGTAGAAAGCAGTAATGTGGTTGCAGCTTAGTTTGTAGATCATTTGACTGCTTTCACAGGTAACCCTATCTTTGAAGGGTAGGAGCTGCCTGTGACATGACTGGAGTAGGTGGTAGTGGGAGGATGTATGGGACAAGTCTGCCATCTATGTCTGTTACAGGGATATGAGCTATGAGGCAAGGGGTTGAGAACAGGGTTACAGTATGGATGGACAAGAATATTCTGTAGGTTTGGTGGGTAGCAGAAGACCACTTTAGGAGTTTTGGGGAGGATAGTGGGTTGGATATCCCTCATTCCAGGCCACAGTGAGAGGTAGTTGAAACCCTGGCAGAGAACATGATTCATTTGCCCCAGCCCTGGGTGATATTAGTCAGGAGAGGACTGCTCTTTTGCGGGTGGACAGCTGGTATGTGGGAGATGGTAGGTGGCTGGAGACATGTGTCATGAGAGAGCTATTTCTGAACAAGGCTGGGAGGGTAAGTTCAGGCTGTGAAGGCCTCAGTTAGACCTTTGGCATATTTGGAAAGAGACTGCTCACTACTGCAGGTGCAATGACCATGGGTGGCTAGTCTGTATGGAAGAAACTTCTTGCTGTGGACTTGGTGTCAGCTGTTGAAGTGTAGGTGCTGTCGCTGGTTGGTAAGTTTAATGCGGACAGAGGTACTGTAGCCATCCTTCAGCTGTTCAGCTGGAGGCTAACATCAAGAAAAGTGACTTGTTGGTTTAAGGAGGAACAGATGAAGTGAATAGCGAAGAAAGTGTTGAGTTTCTGGAATGTGTGCATAGGATGTCCTCACCCTCGTTTCACAAAGACATCATCAATGAATCTGAACCAGGTGATAGGCTTAGGGTTGGGGATGGTGAGGAAGGATTCATCTAGGTGGCCAATGAACAGGTTGGCATTGGGTGGTGACATATGGGTTTCTGTGACTGTACCGGGGATTTGTATGTAGGTGATGCCCCGAAAGGAGAAGTAATTGCTGGTGAGGATGTAGTTAGTCATGGTGACCACGAAGGATGTTGTAGGTCTGGAGTCAGTTCGGGGTTGGGAAAGGTAGTGTTCAATAGCAGCAAGGCCATGGGCATTGGTAATGTTAGTATAGTGAGAGGTGGCACTGACAGTGATGAACAGTGTGCTGGGTGGTAAAAGTACTTGAACTGTGGGAAGTCAGTAGAGGAAATGGTTGGTGTCTTTTGTGTAGGAGGGTAGGGTACAGGTAATAGGCTGAAGGTCTTGGTCCATGAGAGTAGAGAGTCTCTCTTTTGGGGCATAGTAACCAGCGACAATGGGGAGTCCTGGGTGATAGGGTTTATGGACTTTAGGGAGTATGTAGAAGGTAGGAATGCCAAGAGTGATAGGTGTGATGAGAGAGAGATTTGGGGGAAGGTTCAGGGATGGGCCTAAGGATTTGAAGCGGGAACTGGAGATCCTGCTGGATTTCTGGTACGAAGTCACTGTGCCATGGTTTGTAGCTGGATATGTCTGACTGCTGGCAGAGTCCCTCCACCAGGTACTCCTTGTGGAGCCTTTGTTGGCAGGTAGGATTATAAGGTCAGTATCAGTTTTTAGGTGGTGGATTGCATTTTTTCTATAGGTATAAGTTTGATTTCCATGTTGAGGGATTTGGGAAGGTTAGAGGTTATGAAATTCTGGAAAGTTATCAGGAGATGATTTGGGGGCAGTGGGGTGGACTATGGTTAGATGGAGGAGCAAACTATCAGGAAGTGTTAAATATTGGTTTTGGACTGTGTGTAATATGTAGAGTTGATGGAAAAAATTTGTTTCCACTGTAGGGACTGGAAGAAGAGGAAAAGGTCTTTAACAAGTTCAGCATGATTGTATTTGCATGTGGAACCAAAGGTAAAGCCTTTGGAAATGACTGATACTTCTGTGGGACTAAGGCTGTTGGAAGACTGGCTCATGACTGTGCTTCATGTCTGTTTAGGTGCTGGATTCTGTGTGGTGGTGGGATGCTTTATTTGCGGCTTTTAAATGTAGTAGGTCTGTGAGGCATGGTTTTCTAGCTATGTGTGTGTGGGGGGGGGGGGGGGGGGGGGGGGAGGGGGGGGGTTGTTTAGAAGGAAGCTCTTGAAGAGGTGGTGATAGTGGTAGCACAAGGCAGGAGTAAGAGGTGAACTGGTTGGAGAGCTTTTCTGAAGTGGTTCTGTGCATGCTACTTTAGTTCCTGGAGAGGTAGAGTTTTAATCTGAGAGGTGGGATGCAGGAATTTGTCATTGCAGAGCAGGAGGATTTTATGGATGCAGAGGAGATATTGCAAGCAGGTTTCGGGCTGATTTATGGACTAGGTTGGTGAGGGCGACAGATTGATATAATGTTAACAGACAGTAGTCATTGTGGAAGAAGGAGTTGCAGCTAGAGTGAGTAATAAGATGGTCAGGCCATTATGTGGATTCCATGAGCTCAGCAAAAATGGAATGTGGGACTGGGTTATGTCTAGGGATGGGGAAACTTTTCTTTATTGGTGTAGGCAGAAGGCGCAAGGATCCATAGTGGATGTTAAATAACTTACAAAAAAATCATGGGATAAGGTAACGCAAAGGACAAAATAGATTATGTATGGAGAAAATGGAAAAACCCAATGCAATAAAGCCAATAGTGAAAGACAAAAATGAAATAAATCAGAGAGAAAACATAATGGGATTAAAGAAAGAAACAAAGAAAAAGATGATGATAGTGGGATGGAGGTCAGGGGTTGATATGTATGAGTAAAAGGAGCAGCTGGTGTGAATGGATTAAATGAGGCCAGTTTAGGCATGTGGAATAACACAGGAGGGAGGGAGGGCAGAAAGAGAGAGAGAGAGAGAGAGAGAGAGAGAGAGAGAGAGACAGAGACAGAGAGCGCAGGGGGGGATGTTAGGTATGATGGGGTTCAATAAGTACATTTCACAATGGAAGAAATGGAAAATAATACTCAAGGTCAAGGGAGAAATTGTGTACAATTTGAAGGTCAAGGAATAATTATACCAAAGGGAAGAATGTGGAACATGAGATGCTGCAGCAATAATCCATCTAGTCATGTAGCTGCATGTTGTGTGCAGGTGAGATTGTTGATATGGTGTAATGGTTTGGAAGATGAAAGTAAAACATAGGAAAGAAGAGAAAGAAAAAGATGGACACTGAGTACAGTAATGCATTGAAGAACAGTAACAAATTAAAACAGCACTGGAGTGTGAGCCGTTAGGCAAAATCAAACAATGAAATGTCTAGGATGGAATAACAACAATATTATAGAAGAGATAGAGCGGGTACTGAGTCATAGACAGGTACATGAAAAGACATCTGAGCATCTAAGTTTCCAAACACGGAAACCTTCTTCAGAAATAGAAAACACACACAGAGCCACTGTCTTCAGCCACTGTGGCCCCAATGAAGACTGTGGCTGCATCTGACATGAGCAGGGTGGGGGGCAAATAGGAGGCACGGGGCAGGGAGAGGAAAGGATGTTGTGCTACCTGTAAGAGCTAGCAGGGATGTGGTGGGGACAGGACAGTGCTACTAGCTGCTGAATCAGGAGACTGCACTGGTGAGCGAAGGTAGGAGAGAGCATAAAAAGGAGAGGGGAGAGGAGAAAAGCAGAGGAGGGTAAAAGACTGGTGGGTGCACTGGTGGAATAAAAGGCATGTATGGTGCTGACATCAGGGTAGGAGATAGGTAGGTGGTGAACAGGGTTTAGTGAAAGTTTAAGCCAGGGGAATTAAGGGAAAGGAGGATACATTGTAGGAAGTGTTCCCACTAGCACAATTCAGGAAAGCTGGTGTTTGTGGGGAGGATCCAGATGGCACAGGCAGTGAAGCAGTCATTGAAGTGAACCACATTGTGCTGGGCAACATATTCACAACTGGGTGTCCAGCTGTCTCCTAGCAACAGTTTGAGGGTGACCATTCAGGCAGACAAATAGTTTGTTTATTGTCATTCACACATGGAAAGCAGCACAGCAGATTCAGCTTAATTTGTAGATTCCATGGTTTCCCTGCCTTTTGTGGGATCATAGATGCATGTGGCAGGACAGGAGAAGGTATGGGACAGGTCTTACATTTAGATCTACTGAAATTGTAGGAATGTGACTCACAAGGCAAGGGGTTGGGAGCAGGTTTGAAATAGGAATGGACAAGGATATTGCATAGGATGGGTGGGTAGCAGAATACCACTGTGGGAGTGGTGGGAAGTATGGTGGGTAAGATATTTCTCATTTCAGAAAACAAAAAGAGGTATTCAAAACATTGGTGGAGAATATGATTCAGCTGCTCCAGTCCTGAGGGGTACTGAATCAGAGGAGGACTGGACCTTAGGGCTGGATAGTGGGTATGTGGGAGGTGGTAGGTGGCTAGAGACAATGGTTGGACGGTCTAATTCAGTCTGTGACAGTCTCAGTGACATGTTTACCATATTTGGAGAGGGACTTCTCATTGCTACAGGTGCAATGACCATGGATGGCTAGGCTGTATGGAAGGGAGTTCTTGGTATGAAATGGGTGGTAGTTGTTAAGTAGACATGTTGTTTATGTGGACAGAGGTACTGATGTAGCTATTCACAAGGTGAAGGTCAACATCAAGAAAGATGGCTTGTCGGGTTGAAAAGGACCAAGTGAGGTAAATGAGACATAAGATGATGATGTTCTGGAGGTACGTGGATAGAGTGTCCTCACCCCTGCTACAGATCATGGGAATGTCACCACTGAATCTTAACCATGTGAGGAATTTGTGATTCTGGCTGGTTAGGAAGTATTCCTCTAAATGACCTATAAATAGGCTGGCACAGGATTTTACCACACAGGTGACCGTGACTGTACCACACATTTGTTGGTAATGATGCATTCAGTCCCTTGTACTGTTCCAGTGTTATTGTCTAGCTCATGGTTTCCCTCCAAATGGCCTGAACATCTAATTACCTATTCTCAGCTGCAACCCCTCCTCCCACAATGAATTCTGTCTGTTCAAATACTGCCAGTCCTTAGCCCTCACCAACCTAGTCCCATAAAAACATATAAATCAGGCCCAAACCTCCTTGCAGTACCTGCTCCTGTGCAATCTCAAATTCCTGCATCTCACCCCCGAATAGAAAATCTTTTTGTCAATTAACTAAAGTAGCATGCACAACACCAGGTCAGGAAACTCTCCAACCTGTTCACCCCTTATTCCTGCCTTGGATTACCTCTATCCACCAGCTCCACATGAGCCTTCATCAGCCTTCCACACATCCCTCACAGCCAAATAATTCTGCCTCAGAGACCTACTACATTTACCACACCTGCAGAAACTCTGTTGCACCACCATACAGAATCCAGAACTTACACAGACTAGAAACACAGCTGTGAGCCTTTCCTCTAAAGGCTTTGTTCCCACAGATGTGTCAGTCCATTCCAAAGGCCTTACCTTTTCCTCGTTCTTCTTTCCAGAACCTCTCCCTTGAGTCTATCTCTTTCCTCAACCCCACTATTTCCCCCACTGCTGCCTTCTACAAGCTTCCTAAAGTCCATAAACTAGAATGCTCCATTGTGGCTGGTTACAGTGCCCCAACAGAGAGAAGCCCTGGTTAGACACTGGACTTGCATTCGGGAGGACGACGGTTCAATCCCGCATCTGGCCATCCTGATTTAGGTTTTCTGTGATTTCCCTAAATCGCTCCAGGCAAATGCCGGGATGGTTCCTTTGAAAGGGCATGGCCGACTTCCTTACCCGTCCTTCCCTAATCAAATGAGACCGATGACCTCGCTGTCTGGTCTCCTTTCCCAAACAACCCAACCCAACCCAGAGAAGCCCTGCTCTTGTGGTCCAACACCTTCAGCCTATTACCCACATACCTGTGCATATAAAAGACACCAACTATTTCCTCCAGTGACTCCCCACAGTTATGTTCTTTGCCACCTGGCACCCTGCTCACCACTGTCACTACCACCATCCTATTCATGGGCCATCTAGATGAATCCTTCCTAACCATCCACAATTCCAAACCCATAACACTGGTCTTCATGAACCAAGGATGAAGACATCTTTCCCCATTCCTCTAGAATAGAACCTCCACACCTTCTCCCCCATTCACTTCACTTTCTCCTCCTCAAACCAACAACTCACCCTCCTCAATCAGTACCTCAGTCCACATGAAACCTACCAGCCAGCAACAACAGCTTTACTTTGATAGCTGCCACCCATTCCAGACCTAGAAGTCCATTTTATACAGCCTAGCCACCCATGGTCACTGCATTTTCAGTAAGAAACAGTCTCTCAATAATATACCAAGGGTCTCACTTGGGCCTTCACAGACCAAAATTACTCTCCTAAGCTTCTTCAGAAACAGCTCTCCCCTGCCTTGTTCCTCCAGTCAACTACTACTGGCTATCCTGACTTGGGCTTTCTGTGATTTCTCTAAATCGCATGAGGCAAATGCCAGGATGATTCCTGGCATGGCTGACTTCCTTGCCCATCCTTTCCTAATCTGATGGGATCGATGACCTCACTGTTTGGTCCCCTCCCCCCAAATCAACCAACTAACACCTCCAGCATACCCACTGACCAACCCCAAAAGAGCACTCCCCTCATGACTCAGTGTCACCCAGACTGCAGTAACTGAATCATATTCTTCGGACAGGGTTTTGACTACCTCTCATCATGACCTGAAATGAGGAATATCATATCTACCATCCTTCCCACCCTTCCCATAGTGGTATTCTGCCACCCACCCAACCTGCATACATCCCTGTCCATCCCTAAAGCAGCCCCATTCTCAACCCCTTACCTCACGGCTCATATCCCTGCAATAGACCTACATGTAAGACCTGTCCCATACATCCTACTGTCCTGCTGCAGGCATCTCCTATCCTATCAGAGACTGGGCTACCTGTGATAGCAGCCATGGGATCTAAAAATGCTGCAACCACTTTGCAGCTTTCTACATGGGCATGATGTCTAGCAAGCTGTTTGTCCGTGTGATTAACACCATCAAACTGTGGCTAAGAGACAGCTGGACCACCCAGTTCCTGAACATGCTGTTGAACATGATGTAGTACACTTAAATTACTGCTTCAAATACTGTGCCATCTGGATCCTTCCTACCAACATTAGCTTTTCTGGATTGTGTAGATGGGAACTCTCCCTACAACATATTCTTCATTCCTGTAAACCCCTCCACCCTGACCTTAACCTTCACTAGTCTCTGCCCTCCACCTCATCTATCTACCCACTTTTCTGCTCCCACTCTAACAATACACATGCATTCTATTACACTAACTCACCTACTGGTTTTTTATTGTTCTGTCCTCTCCCCTTTCTGCCCCCCCCCCCCTTCCCCCTTGCCCCTCCAGAACAGCCTGCTGACTCTGTACCTAGCAGCCCTATCCTGTCCACACCATGTCCCTGCATGCTCTCATAGGCAGCCCATCATCTCCCCTCACCCCAACCCTGCTATACATCTCTCTCAATGCCCCATGCCTTCTCCTTGGTACCTAACCCATCACACACCCCCAGAGTCCTGCTCTCATCAGATTTAGTCAAACCGTGAAGTATCAAAAGTAACTGGAGTAACTCAAAGTGCAGTTTCAGGGGTGGAGTCAGTTTTCAACAATGGCAGGTACTCAAAGAAGATAAGGGCACTATTCTTCACGTACTATAACTTAGAGCAACACTTGCTTCTTGCATATAGCCTGTCATAGTAGGGGATGGAATGTAAATCAACTACAGTAAGCCTTGTAATAACACAGAATTAACTTTATCACTCTCATACTGTGTTCCATATGTCCCACTATAAGGAGAGCCTTAAGGAACGTAAAATGATTCAGCTATTCATTAAGCAGAAGCAGCCACTACAAGCCACCCATATATAGTGCACCAACAGCCAGTTCAGTCTAGTGCCATTCTACTCAAATTGATAATTTTGGGAACTGCTTCCAGATTATAAAGGTTGAGTCAAAGAAAATTTATTTTCCACCCTAAAATCTTAAAAAAGTAATTTATCAATTCCTTGACAGATGACACTAAAATTGTTGATTTAACTGTGAAACCCATTCATTGGCAAGGGAGAACATCAAGATCTTGGGCATATGTTTGTAATCTGAATAGTGGAAGAAGATTACTAAGTGGTTCTGAAAGTTTGAGATTCTTGCTTTGGTTGAGAAACAGTGAAGATGAGAGTATAGGAATGGTCCTCCTAGAAAGTAAACAATTACATGCATATGACTCAAATTCTAGATCCATGTAACATGCAGAAAGGCATATCAAAGTGACCTCACATGGCTAAAAGTGATGAGTTCTCAAATGTGATGCTGGAACTGTTTGAGCATTCACTGCAAAAATCTTCTGAAAAGCAGGTTACAATATTTCATTCCAATGCTGGTGCAACAGCTAAGTAACAACAACCCAGATCACAGGGTAAAATTTGTGAATGAGTTCAGTGACGGTTACACATGAACCAGGATATATAGGTAGTGTTGGCTGGTCAGATGAAGTACAGTTCAGACTTAATACAACTGTCAGTTGGCATAATAGTGTGTACAAGTCTGAGTATATATCTCCACATTAGTGTCAAAAATACTATGAATTTGCCTAATGTTGATGTGTGGTGATGTTTCTCTTTTAGGGACTCATTGCACCTTTCCATTTTGAATGTGTGTAAATGTAATTGGAGAGTGATACAATCATAGTGTGAAGGTTCAGTCCCATACTTGTGTCTACAGTCTCTGAACTTCAGCAATACTTTCAAACTTCTAATGTCACTGAAAAATCTTGCAATCAACAAAGCTCAAGTGAACACCTTGCTCTAACTGATTCCCAATGGATTAACAGTTCTACTGCTCTAATCAAAAATTATGTTTTTCAGAAATTTAACTTGTAGGTAGCAAAATAAATTTCTTATGATATTTGATTACCCTTTATTTAGTAAACCTAGAGATCATTCCACAAATGAGCTCCATACTGATGAGTACATGATACAGTGTAGTTTACAGGAGAGTTAGATCTCCGCACTTGAAGTTAATTATAAGAGTGTCAGTTTTTCAATGGTTGCCTGTGCAGTAGCTCAAAAAAAGAAAATGTTGTTTCAAAAAGCATCCATCCTCACATCAACAGTTCCAAAAACTTTGAGAGGGTCAACTGGTGACAAGCTAATGCCTATGAAAAACATTCAGTGATTGAACTCAAGACCACTGATCATCAGATCCCCAAAACAGACAGAAATATACTAAGTGAGGATCAACAATACCTACTAAGTATTTCCAAGGCAATTAAATCTGACTGCCCTGAGAATTGGGCTGTATATGATCCTCATGTCTTGTCACACTCCTTGTGGTTGACAACAGCTAATAGAACTCTTGGATTGAACTTGAGTGAAGAAAGTGCACATCCTAACTTCAAAAAATAGTTGTATTTATTTTTTGGTCATACATACCACTGTGGTTTAGTATTAAAACAAGTAAATACTTCACAGGTGGACAAAAACTTGAGTGTCAGTGAATACAGTCTTCATGATAACTGTCAGTAGATTCACTTGGTGTTATTGCTCCTGTAACTGAACACAATATTTTTTTTGCCTACCCAGAACATTTGATGTTGATCATGGACATGACACAAAATAAAACAAATAGTATTAGAGAGAGACACCCCCCCCCCCCCTCTCCCCATGAAACTTGCCGTTGGTGGGGGTGGCTTGTGTGCCTCTGCAATACAGATAAACATACTGTAGGTGCAACCACAATGGAGGGGTATCTGTTGGGACACCAGACAAATGTGTGGCTCCTGAAGAAGGACAGCACTCTTTTCAGTAGTTGTGGGGGCAACAGTCTGGATGATTGGCTGATCTAGCCCTGTAACATCACCAAAATGGCCCTGCTGTGCTCTTACTGTGAACAGCTGAAAGCAAGGGGAAACTACAGCCATAATTTTTCCCAAAGGCTTGCAGCTCTACTGTATGGTCAAATGATGATGGTGTTTTCTTGGGTAAAATATTTTGGAGGTAAAATAGTCCCCCATTTTTATCTCCAGGCAGAGGCTACTCAGGAGGATGTCATCATCAAGAGAAGTAAAACTGGCATTCTAAGAATCAGAGTGTGGAATGTTAAATCCTTTAATCAGGCAGGTAGGTTAGAAAATTTAAAAAGGGAAATGGATGGGGTGAAATTATATATCAGTGAAGTTTGGTGGCAGGAGGAACAGGACTTCTGGTCAGATGAATTCAGGGTTATAAATACAAAATCAAATACAAAAATAGGAATGCGAGTAAGCTACTATGAAGTGCATAGTGAATGCGTTATTGTAGCCAAGACAGACACAAAGCCCACATCCACAACAGTAGTCCAAGTTTATATTCCAACTAGCTACGCAAATGATGAAGAATTTGAATAAATGTATGATGAGATAAAAGAAATTATTCAGATAGTGAAGGGCGACAAAAATTTAATAGCAATGGGGGACAGAAATTTGATAGTAGGAAAATGAAGAGGAGGAAAAAACAGGAGATGAATATGGGCTGGGGGACAGGAATGAAAGAGGAAACCATCTTGAAGAGTTTTGCACAGAACATAATTTAATCATCACTAACACTTGGTTTAAGAATCATAAAAGAAGGTTTTATATGTGGAAGAGACTGGAGATGTCGGAAGATGTCTGACTAATTATGTAATGGTAAGACAGAGTTTCACAAACACGGTTTCATGTTGTAAAACATTTCTGGGGGCAGATGTGGACTCTGACCACAATTTATTGGTCATGAACTATAGATTAAAAACGAAGAAATTGGAAAAAGTAGGAAATTAAGGAGATTGGAACTGATTAATTTGAAAGGCCCAGAGGTTTCTGAGAGTTTCAGAGGGAGCATTAGGCAGCAGTTGGCTGGAACAGGGGAAAGGAATACAGTACAAAATGAATCAGTAGCTTTAAGAGATGAAATAGTGAAGGCACCAGAGGATCAAATAGATAAAAAGACAAGACCTGGTAGGAATCCTTGGGTAACACAAGAGATATTAAATTTAACTGATGAAAGGAGAAAATATTAAAATGCAGAAAATGAAGCAGGCAAAAGGGAATACAAATGTTTAAAACTGAGATTGACAGGAAGTGCCAAATGGCTAAGCAGGAATGGCTTAGAAGAAAAATGTAAGGATTTAGAAGCATATTTCATTCGGGGAAACATAGATACTGCCTACAGGAAAGAGGCCTTTGAGGAAAAGAGGAGCAGCTATATGAACATCAAGATCTCAGATGGGAAACCAGTCCTAAACTAAGAAGGGAAAGCTGAAAGCTGGAAGGAGTATATAGAGGCTCTAAGCAATGGATTTAAACTTGAAGGCAAAATTGTAAAAAGGGGAGTGGATGTAGATGGAGATGAGATGGGAGATATAATACTCCAAGAAGAATTTGACAGAGCTTTGAAAGACCTAAGTTGAAACAATGCTGTGGGAGTAGATGACATCCTGTCAGAACTACTGATATCATTGGGAGAGCCAGCTATGAAAAAACTCTTCCATCTGATGTGCAAGATGTGTGAGACAGGCGAAATACCTTCAGACTTTTAGAGGAATGTAATAATTCCAATCCCAAAGAAAGCAGTTGCTGACAGGTGTGAAAACAACCAAACTATCAGTTTAACAATTCATGGCTGCAAAATACTAACACAAATTCTTTAAAGAAGAACGGAAAAATGTAGAAGCCAGCCTCAGGCAAGATCAGTTTGGATTTTGGAGAAATATAGGAACACGCAACGCAATACTGACTCTCTGACGTATCTTAGAAGATATGTTAAGGAAAGACAAACCTATGTTTATAGCATTTGCAGTCTTAGAGAAAGCTTTTGACAGTGTTGAATGTAATACTCTCTTTGGTAGTCTGAAGGTAGCAGGGGTAACATACAGGGAGTGCAAGGCTATTTACAACTTGTACAGATGCCAGACAGCAGTAATAAGAGTTGAGGGGCATAAAAGGAAAGAAGTGAGAAGGGAGTGAGACAAGGTTTTAGCCCATCCCTGATGTTATTCAATCTGTACATTGAACAAGCAGTAAAGGAAACCAAAGAAAAATACAGAGTAGGAATTTAAGTTCAGGGAAGAGAAATAAAAACTCTGAGGTTTTCTGATGACATTGTAATTCTGTGAGAGAAAGCAAAGGACTTGGAAGAACAGCTGAACAGAATGGACATTGTTTTAAAAGAAGGATACAAGATGAACATAACAAAGGCAAAACAAATATAATGGAAGGTAGTCAAATTAAATTAGGTGATGCTGAGGGAATTAAATTAAGGAATGAGGCCTTTAAATTGTAGATGAGTTTTGCTATTTGGGCAACAAAATAACTGATGATGGCTGAAGTAGAGAGGATATAAAATGGAGCATGACAATGGAAAGAAAAGCATTTCTGAAGAAGAGAAATTTGTTAACATCAAATATAGATTTAAGTGTTAGGAAGTCTTTTCTGAAAGTATTTGTCTGGAGTGTAGCCATGTATGAAAGTGAAACATGGATGATAAACAGTTAAGATGAAATAGAATAGAAGCTTTCGAAATGTGGTGCTATGAAAGATTAGTTGGATACATTATATAACTAATGAGGAGATACTGAATTGAATTTGGGAGACAAGAAACTCTTGACACAACATGACAAAAAGCAGGAATCAGTTGATAAGACACATCCTGAGACATCAAGGGATCACCAGTTCAGTATTGGAGGGAAGTGTGAGGGGGTAAAAATCACAGAGAGAGACCAAGAGAGAAATACAGTAGGCAGATTCAGAAGGATGTAGGTTGTAATAGTTATTCAGAGATGAAGAGGCTTGTACAGGGTAGAGTAGCATGGAGAGCTGCATCAAACCAGTCTGTGGACTGAAGATCACAACAGCAACAGTATTAGAGGGATCAGCCTTTGACAAATTTTAAAGGCAGGACAGTTAGATCGAGAGGAGTAAACCATCACCACACTCGTGGTGCGAAAATCAAATTTCCAGGCTCAAGACTACTCAGAAATGTTTGCCTGGATGGACGGTGTTTTATCCTCTCCTCCATAGTTGACAGAAGTCAGTGATAATGAGGTTAAATCACATATTCAATGTGATCCAATGTCTAATGGTATATGATAATCAAGAAATTTTCAGTTCAATCACAAGCAGCTGAATGATGGGTGAAACTCAAGACCGAAGCATCAGGAAAAATTTGTGGAACTGAGTCTAGGGATGGCTTCATTAGACAATACTGCTTTCAAGATCAGCTAACCTATCTTCAAAAGAAATCATATTTCCAAGTACCCTCAGCTGGGAATAAGTGATAAAATGGAGAGATTCTATGTTATTTTCCTGAGTTTTTCTTTCACAAAAAACTTATTTTTTCAGTATTAAAATAAAAATAATTTTTGCTTATCAATATTACTAAGTTCCTAAAATAATTTGTTTTGAAATATTTTAACTTATGTGAGTGAAATAAAAGAGTAAAAGAAAATGTAAGCCATTAATAGTTTAATCCTTTTAAGGTATTGTACCTTTCTTAAGTTAATTTGTCGCCTATTGTGGAGGCAATGTGCAGCCTAAGACATTGACTCAAGTAATATTTTAACAGTATTTTATGTGTTTCCAATACAAAACAATTTATGCTATTACATTCAGATGGTGGCAAGATGAAAATACTTTAAGAAATTTTCTTTAATCCTTAGAGTACATGCACAGCCAGAAGATATAAATTGATTTTATTTGATTTTTTTTTTTTTTTTTAATCTCCATAATTCACACATTTTCTGCAGTGTTATGATTTAGGACAGAACGAAGAAAAAATAGAAATTTTTTCCAGTCCATCCTATTCTTTATAGCACAGGATGACTTTGGTCTTTGATGTTGCTTGACTTCCACAGTAATTGTCACCGAGCCAGTATATAAGGAAATTAGATTCAAATTGTTTTACTAATATTTTGTATTTTAAGTAAGAATTAAATACATATTGTCTTTTTTGTTTTTAGGCCCCCCTCTGTTCCCACTGTCACAGTTATACAACTAATATAGGTTGGAGACTGTCTTTTGTGACTGTAATAAAAGTCTTTTTTAGATTAAAGATTATTCACTTTATTTCAGAGCATCTTCCCTGGTCACTGTAACAATCCGGCTATGTTTCAAAACTGTTTGTGAAGATCGTAAATGGTTCTCATGTTTTACATTACTACTATTAAAGAGTATTAAATTATAGTTCTTACTCACAATTTTTTGCTTTGCAAGAATCATGAGTAATAACTGCAGTTTATTATTCAAGCTTGTCCAGCATGATGAGATAGTTCTGGTAGATATTCTCTCAACATGCTGCACAAAATGTAGTCACAATTAGTCAGATTGAGTGGATATGGAGGCTATTCCATTCCTGGGCCAGTAAATTCAGAATAATCCACGCACAGTGACTATTCCTGATGCATTAATCTAAAAACCAAAAAATCTGTTCAGTGCTACATAGTTGCACCCCATCTTCCATGAACCATGTGTTGCCATGTTGATCCCTCAACACTTCTTGTGTGGTGGCAAATTGTTCTGAAACTGAAAAAAAAATACACTTTAGTTATTGATTCTTGCATGGAAAAAGTGTCGATGGCATCTCTAATGCATACCACATCTCAAACAATACGGTAACTTTGGGAGAATGTGATGGTTTCATTTCACACAAATTGGAATTTTCAGAATCCCATAATCACCAGTTTTCTTTATTCACATATTAATTCTGATGGCAATGTGCTTTGTCAGTGGACCAGATGCAGCCAGCATTGAATCCTTCATTATTAGTCATTGTCAGAACCTTGTTTGCAAAGTCAGCCCTTTGTCACACAATTGATATGAGGTGACCTGGAGGATGGATATGAATAAAAATATGTGCAGACTGTTTCTCAGTATTTTATGTGTGCTAGAAATCTTCAGACCAATCTCTACTGCAGTTCTTCTGACAGATTTCCTTGAATGATACTGAATAAGCTCAGGCACTGTGGTGACAATTTTTAGAGTAACTTCAGTTGCCCTGGCACCAACACTCCTCACCAGCCCAGCTACACAACCTATCCATTCAAATATAGTAAGTAGTTTGTGAACAGTTTTTGCATTAGAACCTTTTGGTACACTGAATTGTGTTTGAAAATTGCAGCTTGTTGTCTTAATACTGTGTTTTAACCAATGATAGCCTAGTACTGGAAACACACGTTGTCCAGTGGAATACACAATTTCGACCCCTTCCTTCTGTACACTAGGCTTTCACATTTCAGTGGTGGAACTGATCACTTTTGTCTCTCAAGTACTATTTATAGGCACTATGCATTGCAATTACAGTGCCATCTGTTAGCAGCTTTTGTGACTACTACTTTGAAACATCTGTATAAGACTCTTCCAGCTTTCACAATAAAGGTACTGTTTGTTGCAGTCTTTTGTTTATCTTTCTTTTCATGTTATTGAATTATAAAATCATAGAGTCCTTTGTTGAATACCCTGTACCATCACTGTTGTTATCATAGCGTACCATTCAGAATGAACATCTTTCTTCACTTATGGAAGGAAACTACTTTAGTGGTTGTCAAACTACCTTTAAATGATTTTTGCAGTGAAAACTCACCTTCAGCTTCTTTCCCCCAAAGAGACATACTTCTTTCCAGTGGAATTTCAAAGCATTTTGGCAATCACTACTCAATCAGAATCTGAACAAAATCTCTCCAATCACTTCAGTGTATACAACTCAATAATTAAATTCCACATGAAATCATCATAACTTCCAACTACAGTATTTGTTGCAACACTGTCACATACATCATTTGCTATCCTCCTCTACCCCTATTTTGTAGAAAATATTTTGTGTAGGCGTTGTTGAACAGCTTTAATAAAGGGTACGAACTACATCATGTGTCAGCTGTATTTATTTTTATTTTGACAATTGATTTTCATCTCACTTTGACCATCCTCGGACCACAGTTAAATACCTTTTTTATGGCTGGAGGATGGTCAGAGTGATATCAAAATCAATTGCAAAATCAAAATAAGTACAGCTATGTATTGCATGATGCAGTTCCTAACAAATTTTGTTGTCAGTAGTAATATGACCATCAATTAATTTGCAACCTTTGCTTGTCTGCACACTTTGGGGAAAGCAATAAATACATGTTTTGGTAGAATTAACATGATCAGATGATTTATTAATTTATTTATTGAGTCCTTTGATCATATGTAGTACAGTGTACAGGATGATATTGGACTTATTACTAAGTTCAAAATGATACATATTTAAATAATCATTTTTCAACATGCTACCAATTTCAATAGTTGTAGTTCTTACAATGATACAATGTCACAAATTACAGTAGCTTTAGTTCTTAACAGTTATTCTGGTCCAAGTATTCCTTTACTGAGTTGAAACAGTGGTATTGTAGACATTCTCTGACAGATCTTTCAAAAGCACTAATATTTTGTAAGCATTTTGTACTATTTGATAGTCTATTATAGAGTTTAATACCCAGATAGCATGTACCTTTCTGATGCAAACTGGTACTGGCTGGGGGTACATGCAAGTTATATTTTATTTGAGTATTATAATCACGTATATCTTTGTTTTTTAAAGTATTATCATCATTTCCAATCATATACTTTTTTACATACATTAGTGTGTCAACAATAAACATACAAGGTAGAGGTAGTATATTCAGTGCTTTAAATATTGGTTTGTAGGACTGTCGAGCACCACTCCCTGTCATAATTCTAATGGCTCTTTTTTGTATTCTGAAAGAGCCTTGAGCTGCTGGGGAATTCCCCCTGAATATGAGTCCATACTTGACATGGGCACTGAAGTATGCATAATACGCACACAATAGTGCCTGTTCATTTATGCATCGTTTGAGAACCCTAAGAAGGCCCGTGCTCAGCTTGGCATTAATTTGTTCTATGTGTATGTCCCATTTTAAGTCTCTTTGTATCCAGATGCCGAGAAATTTTGTAGCCTCATCATTTGCAATAGGATGTTGATTGATTTTTATTTCTGAATATATCAATGTGGTGTTTTGGTGGTTATGGAAATTCAAGGCTACTGTTTTGTTGTAGTTTATTATCAACTGATTTTCTGCTGCCCAATTACTTGGATGTTTTGTAACTGTGTTAACTTCTTCTTGTATATCTTCATTTTTTGCTTCTTTTACCAGTATTGTTGTGTTGTCAGCAAACAGTATTACTTTGTGGGAATCAATATGTACATCCAAATCATTGATATATAAAAAGAAAAGTAGGGGGTCCCATTACCGACCCTTGCGGTACCCCGTAAGTGGTTGGGCTTTCATATGATACATATTCTGTGATTATTCGTGCTTTATCATCTATATGTCTGATGGATACTTTTTATGTACGGTCGCTGAGAAATGAACGAATCCAATCATTTGCCAACCCCCTAATTCCATAGTGCTCTAGCTTCTTCAGTGGGGTTTTGTGGTTTACCATATCAAAGGCTTTGGTTAGGTCCAAAAATATACCTGTTGTTTGTTGTTTTTAATACAGTAGATATTCATTCACAGATTGGTGTCTCCATTGATTTCTTGCTTCTAAAGCCATGTTGAGTATTAGATAGCACACTATTTTTGTTTATAAACTTTAACAACTTACTACACATAATTTTTTTCTATTACTTTTGAGAAACAGGATGTTAATGTAATGGGACGATAGTTTATTACTTCATCTTTGTCACCAGCTTTGAAAATAGGGATGACTTTTGATGTTTTTAGTTGATCTGGAAAGATGCCTGACTCTATGGAACAGTTGCATAAGTGAGTAAGGGGGTCAATTATATTTTGTATACAGAGTTTTAGGATTCTGTTCAGTATACCATCAATTTCTGCTGAGTATGTTGTATTTAGTTCTCTGACAGCCTTCAATGTCTCCTCCCTGCTTACTTGGTCCACACACATTGAAAATTTATTACTGCTGCACTTGTTTACCACTTGATGCTGAGTTGAACTAAAATTAGTTTTTATTAAATTTTCAGCTATCCCAGTGAAGTATTTGTTGAATATGTTTGCTGTTTCTCTAGGTTGTAAAATCTTTTGATTGTTGTGTATCAAGACAATGTTCTCCTCAGTTCTCTTATTTTTGCCAGTTTCTTTTTTAATGATGTCCCACATAGCTTTCACTTTATTTGTAGAATTATTTATGTAGTAATCATTGTACATTCTTTTTGCCTGTTTAATGACCTTTTGTAAGATTTTAACGTATGTTTTGTAGTGAGTATGCATTTCCTCAGTGGCATTATTTTCTTTGCAGGTTCTGTGGAGCTCCCTTTTTTTCTGGCAAGAAGTTCTGATTCCCTTAGTAATCCAACCCTTTCCTCTTGTCTTCTCTCTTATATTTACCATTTTTTGAGGGCAGGCTGTATCAAAATGCTTTACCATTTTTTCTAGAAAAATATTGAATTTCAAATTCCGAATTTGCTCTTCATAGACATCAGACCAGTCTTCAGTATGCAATAGTGAGTTAAAGTGGTCAATGCTTTTCTGCCTGTAGATCCTTCTCTTGACCTTTAGTAAGTTATTCTTAACTGGTCTTCCTTCCTTTGTGGTGGTAAGTATTTGAGCTTTGTGGTCACTGTATCCTGTGTTAAACACTTTTACTGACCACTCAAATTTCTCTTTATCAATCAGGATTTGATCTAAACCTGTCTCACTGGTTGGTGTTATTCTCATTGCAACTTTAACTGTGGCTGTAAGGTTATGTGTTTTAATGAGATTGCCAAGGGCAGTTTTCTGTTTACATTTACTAAGAAAATCTATGTTAAAGTCACCACATACTACAACATCACACCTTGTTTTATGCAGCTTATTTAAGAAAATTTCCATTTTTTCAACAAATACCTCAAACTTTCCCATTTGAGAGTGGTACACTGTTTGTTGTTGTTGTTGTCTTCAGTCCTGAGACTGGTTTGATGCAGCTCTCCATGCTACTCTATCCTGTGCAAGCTTCTTCATCTCCCAGTACTTACTGCAACCTACATCCTTCTGAATCTGCTTAGTGTATTCATCTCTTGGTCTCCCTCTACGATTTTTACCCTCCACGCTGCCCTCCAGTACAAAATTGGTAATCCCTTGATGCCTCAGAACATGACCTACCAACCGATCCCTTCTTCTAGTCAAGTTGTGCCACAAACTCCTCTTCTCCCCAATTCTATTCAATACCTCCTCATTAGTTATGTGATCTACCCATCTAATCTTCAGCATTCTTCTGTAGCAACACATTTCGAAAGCTTCTATTCTCTTCTTGTCCAAACTATTTATCATCCATGTTTCACTTCCGTACATGGCTACACTCCATACAAATACTTTCAGAAATGACTTCCTGTCACTTAAATCTATACTCGATGTTAACAAATTTCTCTTCTTCAGAAACGCTTTCCTTGCCATTGCCAGTCTACATTTTATATCCTCTCTACTTCAACCATCATCAGTTATTCTGCTCCCCAAATAGCAAAACTCCTTTACCACTTTAAGTGTCTCATTTCCTCATCTAATTCCCTCAGCATCACCCGATTTAATTCGACTACATTCCACTATCCTCCTTTTGCTTTTGTTGATGTTCATCTTATACCCTCCTTTCAAGACCCTGTCCATTCCGTTCAACTGCTCTTCCAAGTCCTTTGCTGTCTCTGACAGAATTACAATGTCATCAGCGAACCTCAAAGTTTTTATTTCTTCTCCATGGATTTTAATACTTACTCCGAATTTTTCTTTTGTTTCCTTTACTGCTTGCACAATATACAGATTGAATAACATCGGGGACAGGCTACAACCCTGTCTCACTCCCTTCCCAACCGCTGCTTCCCTTTCATGCCCCTTGACTCTTATAAGTGCCATTTGGTTTCTGTACAAATTGTAAATAGCCTTTCGCTCCCTGTATTTTACCCCTGCCATCTTTAGAATTTGAAAGAGAGTATTCCAGTCAACATTGTCGAAAGCTTTCTCTAAGTCTACAAATGCTAGAAACGTAGGTTTGCCTTTCCTTAATCTATTTTCTAAGATAAGTCATAGGGTCAGTATTGCCTCACATGTTCCAACATTTCTGTGGAATCCAAACTGATCTTCCCCGAGGTCGGCTTCTACCAGTTTTTCCATTCGTCTGTAAAGAATTCGCGTTAGTATTTTGCAGCTGTGACTTATTAAACTGATAGTTCGGTAATTTTCACATCCGTCAACACCTACTTTCTTTGGGATTGGAATTATTATATTCTTCTTGAAGTCTGAGGGTATTTCGCCTGTCTCATACATCTTGCTCACCAGATGGTAGAGTTTTGTCAGTACTGGCGCTCCCAAGGCCGTCAGTAGATCTAATGAAATGTTGTCTACTCCCGGGTCCTAGTTTTGACTCAGGTCTTTCAGTGCTCTGTCAAACTCTTCATGCAGTATCATATCTCCCATTTCATCTTCATCTACATCCTCTTCCATTTCCATAATATTGTCCTCAAGTACATCACCCTCATATAGACCTTCTATATACTCCTTCCACCTTTCTGCTTTCCCTTATTTGCTTAGAACTGGGTTTCCATCTGAGCTCTTGATATTCATACAAGTGGTTCTCTTTTCTGCAAAGGTCTCTTTAATTTTCCTGTAGGCAGTATCTATCTTACGCCTAGTGAGATAAGCCTCTACATCCTTACATTTGTCCTCTAGCCATCCCTGCTTAGCCATTTTGCACTTCCTATCGATCTCATTTTTCAGACGTTTGTATTCCTTTTTGCCTGCTTCATTTACTGCATTTTTATATTTTCTTCTTTCATCAATTAAATTCAATATGTCTTCTGTTACCCAAGGATTTCTACTAGCCCTTGTCTTTTTACCTACTTGATCCTCTGCTGCCTTCACTACTTCATCCCTCAGAGTTACCCATTCTTCTTCTACTGTATTTCTTTCCCCCATTCCTGTCAATTGTTCCCTTATGCTCTCCCTGAAATTCTGTACAACCTCTGGTTCTTTCAGTTTATCCAGGTCCCATCTCCTTAAAGTCCCACCTTTTTGCAGTTTCTTCAGTTTTAATCTACAATTCATAACCAATAGATTGTGGTCAGAGTCCACATCTGCCCCTGGAAATGTCTTACAATTTAAAACTTGGTTCCTAAATCTCTGTCTTACCATTATATAATCTATCTGATACCTTCTAGTATCTCCAGGATTCTTCCATGTATACAACCTTCTTTTATGATTCTTGAACCAAGTGTTAGCTATGATTAAGTTATGCTCTGTGCAAAATTCTACCAGACAGTTTCCTCTTTCATTTCTCTCCCCCAGTCCATATTCACCCACTACGTTTCCTTCTCTCCCTTTTCCTACTCTCGAATTCCAGTCACCCATGACTATTAAATTTTCGTCTACCTTCTCTACCAGAATAATTTCTTTTATCTCATCATACATTTTATTAATTTCTTCATCATCTGCAGAGCCAGTTGGCATATAAACTTGAACTACCGTAGTAGGCATGGGCTTCGTGTCTATCTTGGCCACAATAATGCGTTCACTATGCTGTTTGTAGTAGCTTACCCGCACTCCGATTTTTTATTCATTATTAAACCTACTCCTCCATTACCCCTATTTGATTTTGTATTTATAACTCTGTATTCACCTGACCAAAAGTCTTGTTCCTCCTGCCACCGAACTTCACTATATCTAACTTTAACCTATCCATTTCCCTTTTTAAATTTTCTAACCTACCTGCCCGATTAAAGGATCTGACATTCCACACTCCGATCCGTAGAATGCCAGTTTTCTTTCTCCTAATAATGACGTCCTCTTGAGTAGTCCCCGCCCGGAGATCCGAATGAGGGACTATTTTACCTCCGGAATATTTTACCCAAGAAGACGCCATCATCATTTAACCATACAGTAAAGCTGCATGCCCTCGGGAAAAATTATGGCTGTAGTTTCCCCTTGCTTTCAGCCGTTCACAGTACCAGCACAGCAAGGCCGTTTTGGTTAGTGTTACAAGGCCAGATCAGTCAATCATCCAGACTGTTCCCCCTGCGGCTACTGAAAAGGCTGCTGCCCCTCTTCAGGAACCACACGTTTGTCTGACCTCTCAACAGATACCCCTCCGTTGTGGTTGCACCTACGGTACGGCCATCTGTATCGCTGAGGCATGCAAGCCTCCCCACCAACGGCAAGGTCCATTAGCTATTATCAAACCTAATTTTGGAATTTTTATTACTGTCATCTCGAAGTCTTTTTCACAACTTAGGAAGGTGACATTATCTATTTTAGTAACCTCTATATTATCTTTTACATAAATGTTTACACCTACATAGTGACCACTAGGTCTACAATAGTACTCAGCCAGAGTGAAATTGTGTAGGCACACAGATTTAATTAAGTTCTCGTCAAGCCAGTGTTCTGAAAGACACATTACGGAAATCGTCTAGTTCATGCATTAAAAAAATATTTAGTTCTTCTACTTTATTGCTTAGGGACTGAACATTTTGGTGAAAGATCTTTATTACAGAATTTGTGGGAAAATCTATAGTACCACCTACCTTCAGTTTACATGTTTCTTGTTTGTGCAATTTGTAGCTACTGCTTTTGGCAGTAAAAAATCATTCAGATGAGGGGGCTGCCTGATGTTTCTTCTAGTTGGGCGAGATGAGTCTTCCCTAGTGATCCATTTCTCCAAGGTACTCTGATCTGCAATCTTTTTGTACTTCTTGTCACTCTTGTTTACAAGACGGCAGTTTTCTTTAGCCAAGAACTGTTCACCACAGTAATTCAAATGTCGGCCATGACTGGTATGCATGTCTGTGTTTAATGTATTGATATCTGTTAGATTCACATAAGGATATTTTTTGCACAGTTCATTTATCTCAATGTTCACTCTTTCTATCAGTTTGTTTACACATGATCGGGGCAGTAAGTCATACCTATGGGGTTGATTTACCACAGTTACGTTTGTTTTGTTTAACTGTATGAGTATTTTACCTTTATCTCTGCCAACGTCGTTTGCGCCTGCACAAATTATGACACAGTCATTAAAGTCAAGGTTTTCACATGATTTTGCAAGAGACTTGGTAACTTCTTCCATTCCTGCCCCTGGCTTTATAAAGGCTTGTACACTTAGGTTTGACTGTGTGTCTGGCACTTTCTCCGCCAGTTGACGACCGTGACTAACGGCAAAAATTAGTACTTTTTTGAGTTGGTCATGTTTTGAAACACTAGTATATTTCACAGAACGTGACTCCTGCTGTTTTTTAATAGTTTCTGGACTCACTTGTTTTTCAGCTACACTGTTTCCAGACTCGTATGGAGTTTTGTTTGAAGCAGTTACTTTGATATGTCCAAGTTTTGTGCTCGTGGCTGCTATACTTTTTTTGTTTACTTCAGTGGTGTCCGATATTGTTTGGAGCTTGTGTTGATAATGTTCTTCTTGATTATTACAGTCCCGATTTTCCAACTGTTTCTCTAGTTGGATTTCAGTCCTTCTTAGTTCTTCTATTTCACTATTTCTTGCGTATATCACAATACGAAAGTCGTCACAATGTTTACACTTGTTATGCAATGAACTTGCTTCTGTCTTTTCACTTGCTTTCAATCTTGTGACGATTTAACTTACAGCAATAACATTTCCCTGATTGGATTAAACTAGTTTTTCTGCACTAGTTGCATAGAAACTCATTTTGTTTCATGATTTTCACGGAACTCGAATTTCGCGTACCTTTTTTCACCGCCATCTTCGAACTCTTCTGCCTTACCATAAGTAACATAACAGCATAAGCATTGTTTGGCTGAGTGAGCAATAAACAATAAGTGGAACAAGGGGAACAAGAAGCTAGGTGGATCTCTCTTCAGTCACATCAATAAAAAAACTCCATTTCAAACTGTTGCTGGATACTCATACTACTGTCCCGGTAAAGAGTTGACAGAACAGTTGGAATGGGGTGGCATTGATATCACTCCAGCAGACAAAAAAGGTGAAGATCATAACATAATTTATGCAGTCCATATAAAGCTCACTTCACAAATGTTGAACTGGCTGGATCCTGGCTGTACAAATGAAGATAGAGAGAAAAAGCAACATACCAATCCCAGTGAATAATTAGCCACTTTAGAGTGACATATGCTTTGAATGTTAAATTTAGAATGGGTTTGGGTATGATAAAAAAAAACACCACCTTGTGTGTGATATAATATAGAGTTTGCAAAGTTTCAAATGGTCTTAAATACACAATGATGCAATCCATTTGGGGCCTTTGAATATGCCTCACAACTTGCTGTGAAGAGAATAGGGACAGGAAAATAAGAGACATGTTGTAACAACCATCCCTAAAACCAGTGGGTTACTATTTTTAATTCCATTATTAAAAGTGTCCTTACCATTCAGATGTTTGGTGAGAGGTGCAATTGATACTGTCATAAACATTAATGGCACAAGAAATACTAAAAAACAATTACAGGAAATGCAACAGCATAAGTATGCAAATTGTCAATAGCACTTCAAGATGGGATGGGTTTGTGCTTTGTATTATAAGAAAAGGATGGTTTCTAACCGCAATTGCAAATGAGGGAAAAGTATCTCACTGAGAACCACTAGCAAATATTAATTTTAATTACTGTGCCAATGAGCAGGGGAAAATCCAGTTTTTGCCATGCTTTTATGGAAGATACAATACCTAAAAGAAAGCCTCAGAAGTAAATCTCCAGAAGATGAACTGGATTCATATCAAGATCTCATAAAAAGAAGAGTAACACTGAGAGCTACTTTTTTAAAAAAACATTGTGTAATAAAATATAACTACTATCATCAAAGATGTTTACAGCTTCTAAACTTCAGATAAATCAGCAAGTCCTTAATACTTGAGCCAGTGTAATGACAGTCGTTGTTGAACAAAGTCTAGCATTACACATAATTATAGCTTTCATTTTATGTATTCCTCTACATGTGTGGCACAAGTTCTCTCCATTAATCTCCAATAGCTGAATTTGTGGCATTGTCTTTTAGGCCCTAGTTACTGAAATATGTAGGCACTTCTTCAGACCCATGTGACGTAAACTCTACTACCTCCTCCTCATGGTCACCATGCAACAGCAGCAAATTATAAGTGTCAATACTTATGTGGGAATTACAAGGTTGTTACACACACACACACACACACACACACACACACACACAAACACAAACACAAACAAACAAACAAACAACAACAACAAGAAGAAATTGTTTAGATTATGGTTTAGATTCTGACATTTGATGCATGCTCTTCATTACAATTTCAATTGTAGACTAAATGTAGATATTTTCCCTCCCACATTTTGCTCATTTTTATTAATGCATTGTTTCTGATTTCATGGAAAGTAGTCTAGGTGATGTGTGTCTAACATTGCTTTCAATCAGTTACTATAATATCAGTGTATGGTTAACCAGGCCAAATATCTTCCTCAGATCTAAAAATATAACTACAGTATTTTTCTCCTCATCCAGATAGTGAGATTCCATATTACATGCTATAGTTCCAGAATCTCCTGTCACTAAGACATCTCAGATTTCATTCAGTTTTCACATGTAAGTTTGCTAAATACACAAGAATTACAGATTACTAGCTCACAAACTTTAATACCTTGTGAGTAGGAGTTTGTTTATGACATCACTGCTAGCCTGTAGCAGTACCAAACAAAAAGTTTACATGTAGTATCAGATCTCAGCAGTTAGCAGTGACAAAATTTATTAATGGGCAAATAAAAATTTGTAACAAATGTTACTGCCAAAATGTAAAATAATATGGAAAGTCCAAACATTTCACAACAATAATATTTATTTCATAAGTATATATATTCATACATACACTTCAAACTGTAACTGGAGGGCAGTATATAGGGTCTTTTTATCATAGGTGTTGTTTTCCTTTTTTAAGTGGGTACTAAAATCTTACAAAATAGCTGCAGTTTCCTCCTTGAATAGTGCTAACATTTTTCCTTGCTGAAAAGGTTTTTCTTATTAAAACCAAGTATAATTAAATCTCAACTTGGCAGAGTTCCAGATTTGTCATGTTGCCATCTCCTGATATAATTTTCAAGAAATCTTTAACATTAGAGTTGAAGGCGGAATGACAGTTGATACAGATGACTACCCAACTGAAAGCCACAGGTGATTTTCCAAAGCATAATATCATGAAACAAAACAGTCTGAGTACAAGAATTACTGATGAAACTTTGAAGGAAAATGAAGATAGTTTTCAACAGATGCTCAAGAAGTGAATACTCATGCCAGCAACTTTACAGAAACAATCGTACTGCATTTGAAATAGCTCCAAACAAAGCACACGTGGCAGAATAATAATTGTGAAGAGACACTTGGGCAACAAGTGAAAGCTTGGAACAACTGGTATAGTGTGAAAACAAGCAGTAATTGGAAAATCTATCAGTTTGAGAAGAAGCAAGCAGATAAAATGATTAAGGTATAGAACAACACCTTACAAAATATAATATGCGAGATTATTGCAAAACATTCAAGTACAGTGAGAGTGCTTCCACTCTGCAATCACTGTTCAGGAAAGAAAATGGAAAACTTGCACTTAACAATGTAGAAAAAGTAAGTTACTGGAAACATATTTTAAAAAGCTGTTGAATTGTGGAACAATGACCAAACAACTGGGATTCCATGATAATTTTCGAAATGAAAATTCAAAACCACCAAGCTTCATTATGATTACAAGTTAAATCAAACAATTAAAACACAACAGAGTTCACATGAAGATGGCCTCTTAGCAGAGATTCTAAAAGCTAGTGGAGATCTAAGAGTCACAATTACAAAAGAAAACCAAGAGCAGGTTGAGACATGGAAACAGTTCCAGTAAACTGTAATGTTGCATTAATTCACCCACTTAACAAAAAATGTGACAAACATATCATCAGTGATTACAGAGGAATTTCATTGCTACTCACAGGATATAAGATCTTATCAAAAACTTTTCTGGATATATTAAATCTTCAGTTAGATAAACAATCTGGAGAGTATCCAGCTGGTCTTAGGAGTAACAGATCTTGTCCTGAGCAAATTCTGAAGGTACACAACACAAATATGTATACAAAAATATCAAATAAAAAGTTAGTGCTAATATTTGTTGATTTTTAAAAAGGTATATGATTTAGCTGACCGATTCCCTCCTCAAAACGCTGAAGGAATTTGAAATAGAAAAAACTGGAAATAACTACAGAAACCAAAAACACAGAATCTGAAGTCAAATTTTTTGGAACAACTTCTAGACCATTCCAAAATGTATTAGGAGACAGACAAGGAGAGAGCTTGTAACCATTAGTATTCAAACCTGTGCTGGAAAAAAGTTATAAGAAAATGGGAAAATAGGAAGGAAAACAAACAACCCAGTGCTGGAAAAAGTTATAAGAAAATTGGAAAATAGGAAGAAAAACAAAAAGTTAATAACTACATAAAGTTGGGTAGATCAAAAGAAACAGTAAATTGATTGGACTTTTCAGATGAGGTCTTAATCCTGGTATTACTAGATGGCACAAATATGGTTTGAAAAGGCAGTAAACATGAACAATGACAGCAATTCACAAAGCATTTTAAAAACCAAGTATGGAAACACGAAGGGATCAGTCCACTTTAAATACCTGGATGGAAAAATTGAACATAAAAGTGAAAAATAGGCAGTCAAAATAGGGACTGAAAAACTAAAGAGCATACATAAAAAGTCTGAGAAAATGATTTTTCTAAAGATGTTAAATTAATGCATTATTATACAGTTGAAAACCCAAATGTCTTTTATGGATATGAAACACTTTTATCCGTATGCAAAAAGGCATTAGATGATTTGAAGAAAATCCTGTGAAAAAAAGATGGTCTTCGCAAAGCAAACACTTATCATATAATTAACATTAACAAGATATAAAATTCACTTCTGTGACATGTTAGCAACATCCTCTCCTAAACAGTTGGCACTGACGATCTAAAAGTTATGTGCACACACCCTCTTCCATCGCTCGCAGTCGCAGACGCACGGGAATAAAAGGGAATCTAAAAAAATTTGTGGAAAGAACGCATGTACGCATTGGCGTTCTCCTGTACACACGTTGCCTTATCACACAAGGCGTCTGCTACAGATCCTATTCTTTGTTTGGTAGCTTGCGCTGCGTTTTATTATGATGAGAAGACGACAGAAGAAGAAAACGCAAAAGCGGCTTGAGGTAAGAAGCATCTAAATAACTGAAACTTCCTGGCAGACTAAAACTGTGTGCCCGACCGAGACTCGAACTCGGGACCTTTGCCTTTCGCGGGCAAGTGCTCTAACAACTGAGCTACCGAAGCACGACTCACGCCCGGTACTCACAGCTTTACTTCTGCCAGTTCCTTGTCTCCTACCTTCCAAACTTTACAGAAGCTCTCCTGCGAAACTTGCAGAACTAGCACTCCTGAAAGAAAGGATATTGCGGAGACATGGCTTAGCCACAGCCTGGGGGATGTTTCCAGAATGAGATTTTCACTCTGCAGCGGAGTGTGCGCTGATATGAAACTTCCTGGCAGATTAAAACTGTGTGCCCGACCGAGACTCGAACTCGGGACCTTTCAATCTGCCAGGAAGTTTCATATCAGCGCACACTCCGCTGCAGAGTGAAAATTTCATTCTGGAAACATCCCCCAGGCTGTGGCTAAGCCATGTCTCCACAATATCCTTTCTTTCAGGAGTGCTAGTTCTGCAAGGTTCGCAGGAGAGCTTCTGTAAAGTTTGGAAGTAGGAGACGAGGAACTGGCAGAAGAAAAGCTGTGAGTACCGGGCGTGAGTCGTGCTTCGGTAGCTCAGTTGTTAGAGCACTTGCCCGCGAAAGGCAGAGGTCCCGAGTTCGAGTCTCGGTCGGGCACACAGTTTTAATCTGCCAGGAAGTTTCATATCAGCGCACACTCCGCTGCAGAGTGAAAATCTCATTCTGGAAACATCCCCCAGGCTGTGGCTAAGCCATGTCTCCGCAATATCCTTTCTTTCAGGAGTGCTAGTTCTGCAAGGTTCGCAGGAGAGCTTCTGTAAAGTTTGGAAGGTAGGAGACGAGGAACTGGCAGAAGTAAAGCTGTGAGTACCGGGCGTGAGTCGTGCTTCGGTAGCTCAGTTGTTAGAGCACTTGCCCGCGAAAGGCAAAGGTCCCGAGTTCGAGTCTTGGTCGGGCACACAGTTTTAATCTGCCAGGAAGTTTCATATCAGCGCACACTCCGCTGCAGAGTGAAAATCTCATTCTGGATCTAAATAACTGTTAAGCAAGACAGCATCAGTTGCTGATGTTTTGAATTTAGAAGTTCGCGCAAATAGTGTTACGAAGTATCAGCCTTACAAAGTCCGCCCCCGGTAGTTGAGTGGTGCCGGTGTGTTCGGTCAGAGGGTTAGCTGCCCTCTGTAATTAAAAAAACTGAGTTAGTAGATCAACGACGTACTGAAACGAGTGTCTTGCGACGTCCGCCCCAAGCATATGCAACGAAAAAAAACGAACAAAATGAGATTTAAAAAAAAAAGGGTCGTCAGCCCGACAGAATGTCAATCCTAAGGGCCCGGGTTCGATTCCTGGCTGGGTCGGAGATTTTCTCCGCTCGGGGACTGAATGTTATGTTGCCCTAATCTTCATTATTTCGTCGCCGAAGTGGCGTCAAATCGAAAAACTTCGACCCGGCGAAAGGTCTACCCGACGGGAGGACCTAGTCACACAACATTTATTTTAATCTTGCGAAAAGTGCGCGAAAACTATCAAGAGTGGCCCAGTTTGCATTCAGTGTAATCAAAGAGTTCATTTTCGGTGCGAAAAGATCGACCCTGCAATGAGAAATGACGATAATCACGTGACAGTGTAGAATTGTGTAGGTTGTAAACAAAAAGCAGCGGCCTTTGACGGTCAAGAAAGGTGTACTTGTGAGGCAGCTAGGAAGGTCGACACCTCAGTCTAACATGAAGTTGGGTTCACACAGGCAACAAAAGTATCGCCACTGCTAATGGCGAACTGCAGTTGCTTTGTGGTTGCATGTGTGAACTCCTAGTTTTCGGTGGCGCCATTTAAGAAGAGCAACTTTTGTCACGCCACAAAAAGTTGAACTTGGTTCTACTTTGTTGCGCCATTTTGCCTTCTCCACAATCGAATAACGTCATTCGATTGCTACCTCGCGGCTGGATTCAAACCTTTCTAGTGCGTATTCGTTCGCAGATATTGCTTTTGTTTGTGCGTTTGCTATTAATATGTCGAAAAAGTGGTCAACAGCGACAATTATGAGATTCTTGGAGGTGTATCAAGAAAGAGAATGCCTTTGGAACCACAAAAGCGAATCATGCTAAGACAGAAATTTGAGAGATGCTGCATTAATTGAAATAGTAAACAGTATGCATGAATATGTACCTGGAATTGATGTAGCTACAACAAAATTTAAAATTCGAAATGCTTACATGAATGAACATAAAAAAGTACTGAAATCACTTAAGAGTGGTGCGTCTACAGACGGTATTTATAAACCCAGCCTTGCTTGGTTTGAAGCTGCAGACAGGTTCTTAAAACACGTAGTCGAGACAAGAGAGGCGAGAAACAGCTTGGTAAGTAATATTTTGCATTTATTATGTGTCCTAAACATCTTATTTAGTAATACGTACAGCCGTTTAATTAGCTGAGACAGGTGACGCCATTTTGCAAACTGCGCAATTACGAAGAATTTGTGGCGTCCTGTGTGAACGGTAGCTCACAACGCCACTCCAGAATGACTTGACTTGTGGCGATACTTTCGTTGCGTGTGTGAACCCGGCTTAACAGTCGCTACACTTCGCCTCGATTTTGTTGTCAACTGCGCCAACAGCGCCCAGAGCGGCGAGTAAGTTAAACTATGAGTTCAGCGCGATCGTGAAATCGAATAGTGGTTGTTTATTTTGATTTTTACAATGGTTTTTACAAGCTGGAGCGTTTGTATCTCAATAAATTGCAACAACAACAGGAAGATGACACCACAGCTGTCTTTTTTTAGGTTTCCTAAGAATCCTGAGAGGTATATTCCATCATGTTACTAAACTGTATCGTCAGCATTCACTTGCAAAATACATGTGTACTAATGTTTCGATTGAGGAGCAGAAAATAGCTAGTCAATAGCAGACGAGAAGACCCTATGAAAAAAGACCCAGTGCACATGTATAAAAATATTAGGTTTTGCTCGCTACATTTCGAACAAAACCAGTTAATGAACGCAGACAGTAATAAACTCCTGTGGAATGCAGTACCCACACTGTTTGACACCCCAAATAAGCCACCTCAACTGACGATGAAAAGGAAACTGCCACAAAGATTCGACAATCCATCTAAAGCCGTAAAACAGTTCTTTGACACAGATGTAGCCAGTTCAACTCTCCATGTATCAGTGCCAGATTCAACACAGACCTGCTTCGACGATGAAGTGGTGAGATTCAGTGCAGTTATTCTTGTCTTACAAAAGCGTGTGACATGTCAGAATGTGCAGATCGGTAGACTACGAGCAAAACTACCATGGGACAAGGAAAGTGCCTACAGACAGCGACAGAAACTGTATCAGAAGGATGAAGTGAACAAGGACAAACGAATGTTGAACACTGTAGGATCCTGATATTTAAAAAAATGCCCTTGACTTGTTGTTAAGCCAGATTAGTATGCCATTGCAAGAGAAACGTGCTGCAAGATGGAAAGACGAAAATAAACTGTTTGCTCTAAATTTATTATGTTACAGCACTCAGGCATACTGGTGTTTGGAAGGCATACAAATAAAATGTGGGATAAGTGTCAATATATTCCATCTTTTAAAGCAAAAGGTGCAGAATTTCTCTGATCATGGTAAACTAGTGAATATGTCATTGGATGAAATGTCTCTAATGGCAAATTTAACATATGACAGCATTTCTGAGAGTGTTACTGGTTTTGAGGACATGGGGTTTACACACACAGCTAAAATTGCCAACAGTGTGTTGGTGATAATGATTAATGGCATTTTTTCATGTTTCAAACAACCATTGATATACTGTTTTTGTAAAGGAACAGTGGGAGCTATGCATTTGACTGCTATATTTTATGACGTAGTCAAAAGACTTAAGGAAATTGGATTGCTTGTGAAGACTTGTGTGATCAACCAGGGTTCAAATTTTGTATGCTGAAGGAAGAGACTGGGAATTACACAAGACAATTCAAGTTTGGTATATGAGGAGCAGAAGATCTACTTCTTCTATGACACCCCACATTTGTTTACGAGTATCAGGAACAACCTGTTTAGGCACGACATAATTCATACATCAAATGATGGTTTGGTTGATACTGCTTCTTGGAAGGACATTTCTCAGCTCTATTCAAATGACATGCACAGAAAATACAAGTTAGCTCCCAAGCTGACCAAAAAAGCTGTCGAACTGCCAGCTTTTCAAAAAATGAAAGTGTGTATTGCAGTTCGTGTGTTAAGCCACACTGTGGCAGCTGGTATTGACACACTTGTATTTTGTGGTAGTATGCCATTATCTGCAATTGGCACTTCAGACTTTTGTCAGAAAGTTAATGACATTTTGATATCTATAATACATACAGTGTGAAAGGGCCTGTGCATCTAAGGAACTGTATTAGGAGTGATTCAGAGCATCTGGATATTCTACATGTGATGAAGCCACGGATTCACTCTTGGAAATTTGTAGACTGTGATGGGAAAGATTACTCCCTGAGGATAAAATGTGCAAAGGGGCTTCTAAGCAATATATGTTCTTTGGAAATGCTTCATGCTGAGGTACTGACTGGAACAAAATTGTACTTATTCTCACGTAAAATTAACCAAGACACATTATAAAACTTTTTTTCAACTATAAGGCAAACCATCTCCAAGGCAGTTTTGTGCTGCATTTAACAACTGTGCACTAAGTAAATTGATAAACTCTTCTAAAGTTGCAAGCAGTAATTGTGAAGGAATTGACTGGGGTCAGGCAATACTGGACATGAAATCCACTCAAACATTAAAGGTCTCACCTTTGTTATGAAGTAGTGATATAAAATCTACAACAAATCTACCAAATGTGGAAGTTCCAGCAGACATTGGAGAACAAAACAATATGAGATATGTCTTTGGCTACATCTTGAAGGAACTTTTTTCTTTACATAATTGTGTCAAGTGCAGGAATCTACTTGTAGGCAACAGCCAGGATTTAAAGGCAAATGACAAATTTTATTGCCATTTCAAAAGTTATGAAGACAATTTTGGAAGCTCAGTTATTTGCAATGAAAATATTAGTTTATTTTTGAGGGATTGTGAAGATCAGATGGCTTCAGTTTTTGATGAACATTCTCACAAGAATAACTGTGGTGCATTTTATGTGGACTTGTTGATGGCTATCCCAAGTTTTCCTCCTGGCTATTGGGAAGAAACTAAGCTGTTGTTGATCAAGATATTTGTTAAAGTGAGACTCGTTTACTGGCTCAAATGCTGGAATCAAGACATAGTTTCTAACAACTACAATTCCCTCCCTAGGCCTGACGAGACGACTCCTGAGACGTGACTAGGTAGGCAAAACGCAACAGGGAATGACGATATTAATGTGGTAATAGTAAACTGCAGGAGCGTCTATAGAAAGGTCCCAGAACTGCTCTCATTAATAAACGGTCACAGTGCCCACATAGTACTAGGGATGGAAAGTTGGCTGAAACCAGATGTAAACAGTAATGAAATTCTAAACTCAGATTGGAATGTATACCACAGACACAGGCTGGGCAGTGAAGGGGGAGGCGTGTTTATAGCGATAAAAAGTGCAATAGTATCGAAAGTTATTGACGGAGATCCGAAATCTGAAATAATTTTGGCGAAGGTCACGTTTAAAGCAGGCTCAAATATGATAAGTGGATGTCTCTATAGACCCCCTGGCTCAGCAGCTGTTGTGGCAGAGCACCTGTAGGAACATTTGGAAAATATTTCGAGTAGATTTCCTGATCATGTTTTAGTTCTGGGTGGAGGTTTCAATTTACCAGATGTAGACTGGGAGACTCAAACGTTTATAACGGGTGGCAGGGACAAAGAATCCAGTGAAATTTTTTAAAGTGCTTTATCTGAAAACTACCTTGAGCAGTTAAACAGAGAACCGACTCGTGGTGATAACATATTAGACCTTCCGGTGAAAAACAGACCCGAACTATTTGAAACAGTTAACGCAGAACAGGGAATCAGTGATCATACAGCGGTTACTGCATCGATGATTTCAGCCATAAGTAGAAATATTAAAAAACGGTAGGAAGATTTTTCTGTTTAACAAAAGTGACAAAAAGCAGATTTCAGAGTACTTGGCAGCCCAACACAAAAGTTTTATCTCACGTACAGATAGTGTTGAGGATCAGTGGACGAAGTTCAGAACCATCGTACAATATGCATTAGATGAGTATGTGCCAAGCAAGATCGTAAGAGATGGAAAAGAGCCACCATGGTACAACAACTGAGTTATAAAACTGCTACGGAGACAAAGGGAACTTCATAGCAAACATAAACATAGGCAAAGCCTTGCAGACAAACAAAAATTACATGAATCGAAATGTAGTGTGAGGAGGGCTATGCGAGAGGCGTTCAACGAATTCTAAAGTAAAGCTCTATGTACTGACTTGGCAGAAAATCCTAAGAAATTTTGGTCTTATGTCAAAGCGGTAGGTGGATCAAAACAAAATGTCCAGACACTCTGTGATCAAAATGGTACTGAAACAGAGGATGACAGACTAAAGGCCGAAATACTAAATGTCTTTTTCCAAAGTTGTTTCACAGAGGAAGACTGCACTTTAGTCCCTTCTCTAGATTGTCACGCAGGTGACAAAATGGTAGATTTCGAAGTAGATGACAGAGGGATAGAAAAACAATTAAAATCGCTCAAAAGAGGAAACGCCACTGGACCTGGTGGGATACCAGTTCAATTTTACACAGAGTCTGTGAAGGAACTTGCCTCCCCCGCTCCCCTTCTTGCAGCGGTGTACTGTAGGTTTCTAGAAGCGCGTAGCGTTCCAAAAGATTGGAATAGGGCACAGGTTCCCAGAATGAGATTTTCACTCTGCAGCGGAGTGTGCGCTGATATGAAACTTCCTGGCAGATTAAAACTGTGTGCCCGACCGAGACTCGAACTCGGGACCTTTGCCTTTCGCGGGCAAGTGCTCTAACAACTGAGCTACCGAAGCACGACTCACGCCCGGTACTCACAGCTTTACTTCTGCCAGTTCCTCGTCTCCTACCTTCCAAACTTTACAGAAGCTCTCCTGCGAACCTTGCAGAACTAGCACTCCTGAAAGAAAGGATATTGCGGAGACATGGCTTACCCACAGCCTGGGGGATGTTTCCAGAATGAGATTTTCACTCTGCAGCGGAGTGTGCGCTGATATGAAAACCGGGCGTGAGTCGTGCTTCGGTAGCTCAGATGGTAGAGCACTTGCCCGCGAAAGGCAAAGGTCGCAAGTTCGAGTCTCGGTCGGGCACACAGTTTTAATCTGCCAGGAAGTTTCATATCAGCGCATACTCCGCTGCAGAGTGAAAATCTCATTCTGGAAACATCCCCCAGGCTGTGGCTAAGCCATGTCTTCGCAATATCCTTTCTTTCAGGAGTGCTAGTTCTGCAAGGTTCGCAGGAGAGCTTCTGTAAAGTTTGGAAGGTAGGAGACGAGGTACTGGCAGAAGTAAAGCTATGAGTACCGGGCGTCAGTCGTGCTTCGGTAGCTCAGGTCGTAGAGCACTTGCCCGCGAAAGGCAAAGGTCCCGAGTTCGAGTCTCGGTTGGGCACACAGTTTTAATCTGCCAGGAAGTTTCAGGGCACAGGTTATCCCCGTTTTCAAGAATGGACGTCGAACAGATGTGCAGACCTATATCTCTAACGTCGATCAGTTGTAGAGTTTTGGAACCCTTATTAGGTTCGAGTGTAATGACTTTTCTGGAGACTAGAAATCTACTCTGTGAGAATCAGCATGGGTTTCGAAAAAGGCGCTCGTGTGAAACCCAGCTCATGCTATTCGTCCACAAGACTCAGAGGGCCATAGACACGGGTTCCCAGGTAGATACCGTGTTTCTTGACTTCCGCAAGGCGTTTTATACTGTTCCCCACAGTCGTTTCATGAACAAAGTAAGAGCATGTGGACTATCAGACCAATTGTGTGATTGGATTGAAGAGTTCCTAGATAACAGAACACAGCATGTCATTCCAAAGTAAGAGTGATTTCAGGTGCGCCACAGGGGAGTGTCGTAGGACTGTTGCTATTCACAATATACATAAATGACCTTGTGGATAACATCGGAAGTTCACTAAGGCTTTTTGCGGATGATGCTGTAGTATATCGAGAGGTTGTAACATTGGAAAATTGTACTGAAATGCAGGAGGATCTGCAATGAATTGATGCATGGTGCAGAGAATGGCAATTGAATCTCAATGTAGACAAATGTAATGTGCTACAAATACATAGAAAGAAAGATCCTTTATCATTTAGCTACAATATAGCAGGTCAGCAACTGGAAGCAGTTAATTTCATGAATTATCTTGGAGTAGGCATTAGGAATGTTTTAAAATGGAATGACCACAAAATTAATCGTCGGTAAAGCAGATACCAGACTGAGATTCATTGGAAGAATCCTAAGGAAATGCAGTCTGAAAACAAAGGAAGTAGGATACAGTACACTTGTTCGCCCACTGCTTTAATACTGCTCACTGGTGTTGGATCTGTACCAGATAGGGTTGATAGAAGAGGTAGAGAAGATCCAACAGAGGGCAGCGCACTTCATTACAGGATCATTTAGTAATCGCAAAAGCGTTACGTAGATGATAGATAAACTCCAGTGGAAGACTTTGAAAGAGAGACGCTCAGTAGCTCGGTACGGGCTTTTGTTGAAGTTTTGTGAAGATACCTTTACTGAGGAGTCAAGCAGTATATGGCTTCCTCCTACGTATATCTCGCGAGGAGACCATGAGGATAAAATCAAAGAGATTAGAGCCTGCACAGACGCGTACCGACAATCTTTCTTTCCACGAACAGTACGAGACTGGAATAGAAGGGGGAACCAATAGAGGTACTCAAGGTACCCTCCGCGACACACCGTCAGGTGGCTTGCGGAGTATGGATGTTGATGTAGATGAACAAAAAGCAAATAAGAAACTGAAGAAGTTGACTCATTTGAGCTGCTGATTTTTTTGGTGTGTATTCACTTCTGTTGTTAGTCACTTAATATTCCTTGCTTGCTTCGTGTTATGACATTATGTTGTTAGCACTTTGTTCACTGACAGATTGTTTGGAAATTATTCAAATATTTGGTTTTGCGTGAAATGTAATGTAATCAGCTCATTATTACGTTTTCAACATATTTCTCCCACTATTTGGCAGTTGCTTGTCCCAGTTAGAATAATATAAAGATGAAGGTCGTACTTGTGGCAACAGGCCACAATGACAAACACAGTAGGCCTACAGAACGATAAATAAGCTGTCGATCGCTTTTCCATGTAGAGGTACATGTCTGTGCTTCTTACTTGTGAAACTGTGTGTTTAACTTGGTAAGCTGCAATTCTATCCAACGTCACAAGCGTTCCTTCACGAATGTGTCGTAGCCTGCCACTCGATTCATGGTTTTTGTCCGTACTTGCACTTATTTTAGAATCAGTTTTAGAAACACATATGCCTTCTAATACTACACAAACCCTTGGAGGCAAGAAAATAACTCAAATATTTACTAAATTACGTAGGAAGCGGATGAAAAAAAATCATTATGCTTACGCCAAGTCTGACGTTCACCTTACTCGCCGCTTGGAGCGCTAGTGTGGCTCCATCTGTCAAACGGCAACAACTTTTACAGCAGTGAGTGTCGTGACTGTTATGTTAGACTGTGGTCGACACTATAAAAGAGGAAAACCTATCTTTTATTTCAATTATTAGAGTGTTGCAGGAAGAAATTTAAAAGAAAAAACTGCCGAAATATACGAAATAAATCCTTTTAAGTCAGACACTCGTCATTCTCGATTCGTACAAGCACAAAACTTAATAAACTCTAATAGTAATTCGTAATGGCCTACGCAGTAATGGCGAAGTAAGCCACTGTCAAAGATGAGAAAAAAACATATTTGAAGTGTCTAGTAAGTCGGACACCAGTGGTTCTCGTACTGCACAAATAGAAAATTTAGTAATATTTAATGGTAGGTTAGAAAATTTAAAAAGGGAAATGGATAGGTTAAAGTTAGATATAGTGGGAATTAGTGAAGTTCGGTGGCAGGAGGAACAAGACTTCTGGTCAGGTGAATACAAGGTTATAAATACAAAATCAGATAGGGGTAATGCAGGAGTGGGTTTAATAATGAATAAAAAATAGGAGTGCGGGTAAGCTACTGCAAACAGCATATTGAACGTGATATAGTGGCCAAAATAGACATTAAGCCCATGCCTACTACAGTAGTACAAGTTTATATGCCAACTAGCTCTGCAGATGACGGAGAAATTGAAGAAATGTATGATGAAATAAAAGAAATTATTCAGATAGTGAAGGGACACGAAAATTTAATAGTCGTGGGTGACTGGAATTCGAGAGTAGGAAAAGGGAGAGAAGGAAACATAGTAGGTGAATATGGATTGGGGCTAAGAAATGAAAGAGGAAACCATCTGGTAGAATTTTGCACAGAGCATAACTTAATCATAGCTAACACTTGGTTCAAGAATCATAAAAGAGGGTTGTATACGTGGAAGAATCCTGGAGATACTAAAAGGTATCAGATAGATTATATAATGGTAAGACAGAGATTTAGGAACCACATTTTAAATTGTAGGACATTTCCAGGGGCAGATGTGGAGTCTGACCACAATCTATTGGTTATGAACTGTACATTAAAACTGAAGAAATTGCAAAAAGGTGGGAATTTAAGAAAATGGGACCTGGATAAACTGAAAGAACCAGAGGTTGTACAGAATTTCAGAGAGAGCATAAGGGAACAATTGACAGGAATGGGGGAAAGAAATACAGTAGAAGACGAATGGCTAGCTCTGAGGGATGAAGTAGTGAAGGCAGCAGAGGATCAAGTAGGTAAAAAGACGAGGGCTAGTAGAAATCCTTGGGTAACAGAAGAAATATTGAATTTAATTGATGAAAGGAGAAAATATAAAAATGCAGTAGATGAAGCAGGCAAAAAGGAATACAAACGTCTCAAAAATGAGATCGACAGGAAGTGCAAAATGGCTAAGCAGGAATGGCTAAAGGACAAATGTAAGGATGTAGAGGCTTATCTCACTAGGGGTAAGATAGATACAGCCTACAGGAAAATTAAAGAGACCTTTGGAGAAAAGAGAACCACTTGTATGAATATCAAGAGCTCAGATGGAAACCCAGTTCTAAGCAAAGAGGGGAAAGCAGAAAGGTGGAAGAAGTATATAGAGCGTCTATACAAGGGCGATGTACTTGAGGACAATATTATGGAAATGGAAGAGGATGTAGATGAAGATGAAATGGGAGATACGATACTGCGTGAAGAGTTTGACAGAGCACTGAAAGACCTGAGTCGAAACAAGGCCCCGGGAGTAGACAACATTCCATTAGAACTACTGACGGCCTTGGGAGAGCCAGTCCTGACAAAACTCTCCCATCTGGTGAGCAAGATGTACGAGATGGGCGAAATACCTTCAGACTTCAAGCAGAATATAATAATTCCAATCCCAAAGAAAGCAGGTGTTGACAGATGTGAAAATTACCGAGCTATCAGTTTAATAAGTCACAGCTGCAAAATACTAACACGAATTATTTACAGACGAATGGAAAAACTGGTAGTAGCCGACCTCGGGGAAGATCAGTTTGGATTCCGTAGAAATGGTGGAAACGTGAGGCAGTACTGACCTTAAGACTTTTCTTAGAAGAAAGATTAAGGAAAGGCAAACCTACGTTTCTAGCATTTGTAGACTTAGAGAAAACTTTTGACAATGTTGACTGGAATACTCTCTTTCAAATTCTGAAGGTGGCAGGGGTAAAATACAGGGAGCGAAAGGCTATTTACAATTTGTACAGAAACCAGATGGCAGTTATAATAGTCAAGGGGCATGAAAGGGAAGCAGCGGTTGGGAAGGGAGTGAGACAGGGTTGTAGCCTCTCCCCAATGTTATTCAATCTGTATATTGAGCAAGCAGTAAAGGAAACAAAAGAAAAATTCGAAGTAGGTATTAAAATCCATGGAGAAGAAATAAAAACTTTGAGGTTCGCCGATGACATTGTAATTCTGTCAGAGACAGCAAAGGGCTTGGAAGAGCAGTTGAATGGAATGGACAGTGTCTTGAAAGGAGGATAGAAGATGTGCATCGACAAAAGCAAAACAAGGATAACGGAATGTAGTCGAATTAAGTCGGGTGATGCTGAGGGAATTAGATTAGGAAATGAGACACTTAAAATAGTAAAGGACTTTTGCTATTTGGGGAGCAAAATAACTAATGATGGTCGAAGTAGAGAGAATATAAAATGTAGACTGCCAATGGCAAGGAAAGCGTTTCTGAAGAAGAGAAATTTGTTAACATCGAGTATAGATTTATGTGTCAGGATGTCGTTTCTGAAAGTATTTGTATGGAGTGTAGCCATGTATGGAAGCGAAACATGGACAATAAATAGTTTGGACAAGAATAGAATAGAAGCTTTCGAAATGTGGTGCTACAGAAGAATGTTGAAGATTAGGTGGATAGAACACATAACTAATGAGGAGGTGTTGAATATGTTTGGGGAGAAGAGAAGTTGGTGGCACAACTTGACTAGAAGAAGGGATCGGTTGGTAGGACATGTCCTGGGGCATCAAGGGATCCCAAATGTAGCATTGGAGGGCAGCGTGGAGGGTAAAAATCGTAGAGGGAGACCAAGAGATGAATACACTAAGCAGATTCAGAAGGATGTAGGTTGCAGTAGGTACTGGGAGATGAAGGAGCTTGCACAGGATAGATTAGCATGGAGAGCTGCATCAAACCAGTCACAGGACTGAAGATCACAACAACAACAACAACAATTCTAAATGGTCTACACAGTAATGGCGACGTAAAGTAGTATGCAAAGATGCAGAAAGAAACTAGATTCACTTTCAGATTCTTTATTGGTCATTCAGTATCATTACATGCAATAGACTTCGTCAGTACACTAAACCTATTAATTTTACAAAATAAATTTTTACATATTTAATTTGATATTGGGCATTTCTATAAATTCTTGTAATAAATAGAATGGATTAGTTAACAAGAAGTTATGTACATTTTCTTTAAATAATTTGTCAGACTTGATTGAGTCATTCTTGGACAATTTTGTTATATATTTTAATTGCCATATACTTATGACTTCTGCTAGTTTTAGCTAATCTATTTTGTGGCAACAGCAGAGAAGTACAGGTTCTTGTATAGTAGTCATGACTTTGATTTGTTATACTTAAATTAGGTAGTTCAGCAAGTATGTAGGTAATGCTGCCTGGAATACATAAATTTATAACTATCGAAATTCTATATTTAATGAACAATGGTTTACAGTGTGTCCTATTATCTATCTTAGCCATTATTCTGATTGCTTTCTTCTGGATCACCATAATTTCATTTATATTCTGCTGTTTCCCCAGAGTATTAACCCATACCTTAAAACAGATTGAAAAAAGGCAAAGTACACTGTCCTTACATACTCAAATGTCACACAACACATAAGTCTCTGCAACAAATATATAACTCTTGACAACCTAACCACTTTGTGATCAACATGAGAGTTCCATGTGAGACTGTTGTCAAACATGATACCTATAAACTTTGCCTTTTGTTTTTCTCTTTTTGTAGTCTTTGATAGACTAAACCACATATTCTGGGTCTTTTCCTCATTTAATAGTAAGCCATTTGCATTAAACCATGATGTTGCATTTTCTTTTGCCAATTTCAACTTACAAGGTTATCATATACATGGTTTACATATAGAAAAGTTGTATCATCTGCATACATATATGTCTTTACATCTATATTTCCTCTTAGTCATTTATGTGTACATGGAAGAGAAGAGGTCCCAGTTTAGATCCCTGTGGCACCCTATGTTGAACCTCAAGTGTTTTTGACAGATGACTTCCTGAACTCAGCACCTGTTTCCTTTTATTGAGGTATGATTTGGTGAGTTTTAAACTTTCATCACATATTCCATAGTACTCAAGTTTAGAGAGCAAAAGGTTACCTGTGTGTTAGCATGGTCCTCGAATGCTGCTTAAATGTCTGACTAAGAGCTATATGGCATGTATAGCTGACTTTCCTTTTCTGTAACCAAACTGTGATGAACTTAACATATCATTTAGTTCTAGGTACTCAGACATCTGCTGATATATTATGCCTCCGAAGACTTTTCCTAGCACTGGAATTAGTGAAATTGGTCTGTAGTTTGCGGGATCTGATTTGATACCCTTCATAAAGACTGGATTAACCTTGGATAGTTTGAGAGGATCAGGAAAAAACCCTTCTATGAGACACAGGTTTATAGAATAAGTTAATGGTGCTGCAAAGTAATGTATGATTTCTTTCCGTAAATTGTCTGACATATTAAAAATATCTGTACTGTATGCATTTTTCATTTCTTTGCCTATTTTAAGAACTTCATGTTGGTGTACCTCCTTAAAGAGTTTCAATGATGATCTGGCCCTATTATTATTTAGGTTTGCACTCTTAAGACAATCGAAATATGTTACAGTGGGTTTACTGATCACTTTTTGATATCATCAGCACAGCTTACAAAATATTTGTTGAATGTATCTGCTGGTACTGTGACTATCTTGTTAAAGTTTCTGACTTCACCTTTAACAGTATTAATTACTGACCAGGCTGTTTTGCATTGGTTTTTAGTATTTTTTATGAGATTTGTGTCTCTTTGTTTCGGCAATTGTAACTCTTTCTTATACAGTTTCTTAGTGGTTTTTTCGAGATCATTAATTTCATTAGAATTATTTGCTTTTTCAAGGCGCTTCAACAGAAGTAGCTTATTTTTTGGATTCTCTAGTTCTTTGGTGTACCACAATTTACCCTTTCTTGTTTTATGATATTTCTTGTAAACAAGATGGGCTTTAAAAGTACCTATTAAGTAATTGTGTAATGTTTCATAAACTGTTTGGGCACTGGATTCACAGTTTTGAAATAATTTGTCCCAGTTAGTTATGCTCAGCTGGTGTGTTAGTTTTCTGAGATTGTGTTTTGTTAATATTAAGGTATTACATTATGTTAACTTTTGTGCAGCCTTACTCTCATCCCCTGTTATGAAATGTCTTAACTCTACTGTTAGCATAGAGTGGTCTGAGAAAACAAATTTATTTACCTTGGTGGAGCACATATCATGAGCACAGTTGACAAAAGCATTATCCAAGCAAGCTTTTAGTCTTGTTGGTTCTGAATTTACATGATGGAAGTTGTGCTGCCTTTGCTGCCTTAGCATATTCAGTAATTTATTTACACTGGGTTTGTTACATGTTACATCAAAGCTTGAATTAAAGTCTCCCCCAATTACAGTTACATACTGTTTCCACTTTGTTATGTATCAGAGTACACTGTCTAAATTATGTAAAAAAGTTTTATCATCTGAGTCAGGGGAATGGTAGATACATACTATGATAAGTTTCATTCTGTCACATCTGATCCCGGTAATTTCAGTGTTTCTCTACACATGCCCAACTAAGATCTAGTGCCAACACTCTATTTCATTTGAAACATAAATAACAGTACTGCCATTATGGTACTGAGAGCTGCAAAAACTGTTTCCATATTTATAACCTTTTGGTACATAGTATTGTATTTGTTCAGATTTAAGCCAATGTTCAGATAGACATAAGAAAGAATACTTATTCTGTGGCAATGACTCCTCCAGAACTTCAACTTTACTTTCAAGACCCTGAATGTTTAAAAATAAGATGTTGCTGCGACTTATCTGTGAGTTAGCAGGCTGATTTGTCTCATTTTTATTTTCTTCTTGGCTTGAAACCATAAAAAATTATCATTCAATGACACAGATGTATTTTTTGCTTTGGCTCCTCCTTCAGCATTGCTGTGTTGCTGCTCCAGTTGTTGTTGGTTCCACTACTGCTCCTTCTGTTCTTGTTGCTGTTGCTGTTCATACATACATTAATCCTTGTTCCATAGCTCATGAATACGACATTTCGTAATGATGTGGAACGTGTCACTTTAACATAACTTTTCTTTACACAAAATAATTAATTAATTAAATTTTTTTGCAGTTACTACTTCATATCTAAGTATTCATCTATTGAGTAGAAGTTGTTGTCATTCAGAAATTCTTTTAATTTGCTTTTAAATGTTGGTTGTCTGTCTGTCAGACTTTTAATGCTATTTGGCAAATGACCAAAGATTTTTGTGGCAGCATAATTCACCCCTTTCTGTGCCAAAGTCAGATTTAATCACAAATAGTGAATATAATTCTTTCTTCTAGTGTTGTAGCTATGTACTTTGCTGTAGTTTTGAATTGGGATAGATTTTTAATAACAAATTTCATAAACGAATATATGTATTGAGAAGGTACTGTGAATATCCGTAGTCCTTAAATAAATGTCCACAGTTTGATCTTGGATGGGCTCAACTACTATCCTAATTACACACCTTTGTGCAATGAATATTTTTCTCTTAATAGTGCATTATCCAAAAATATGATGCCATATGAAAGCAGTGAATGATAATATGCATAGTAGGCTAATTTACTGATATGTTTATCACCAAAATTTGCAATAACCCTAATAGCATAAATAGCTAAACCTAACCATTTCAGCAGATCATCGATGTGTATCTCCCAATTCAATTTCTCATCAATGCACATACTGAGAAATTTTGAGTATTCTACCTTAGCAACAGACTTCCATTCATAGTCTATATTTATCAATGGTGCTATGCCATTTACTATACATAATTGTGAAAACTGTTTTTTCTCAAAATTTAGTGAGATTCCATTTGCAGAAAACCACTTAATAATTTTCTGAAAGACATTGTTTACAATTTCCTCAGTTTATTCTTGTTATTTGGGTGTGATTGCTCTATTTGCATCATCAGCAAAAAGAACTGGCTTTGCACATCTTCATGAATAAAGAGTGGCAAGTCATTAATATATATTAAGAACAATAACGAGCCCAAGACTAAAACCTGTGGGACACCATTCTTTATACCTCCCCAGTTAGAGGACTTTGCTGATTTTTGCATACTATCTGTACTGTTAATGTCAATCTTCAGAAATCTTCCAGTAAAATATGAATTAAACCATTTGTGTACTGTCCCACTCATACCACAATTCTTTAGCTTATCTAGAGGAATTTCATGATTCACACAATCAAAAGCCTTTGAGAGCTCACAGAATATCCCAAAGGGTGATGATCAGTTATTTAATGGATTTAATAGTTAATCAATGAAAGAATATACAGTATTTTCTGTTGAAAAGCCTTTCTGAAAACCAAACTGACATTTTTTAAGTACTTCATTTTTACAAATATGTGGTGCTACTCTTCAGTACATTATTTTTTCAAGAATTTTGGATAAAGCTGTCAGAAGTGAGATAGGGTGGCAGTTGATAGCATCAGACATATCTCCGTTTTTATGCTATGGTTTAACAATAGTGTATTACAGTCTGATCTATATTGGAAAAATGCTCTGTTTCATTGAGCTACTGCATATGTTGCTGAGAATCCTACTAATCTCTTAGGAACAAGCTTTTAGTACTCTGTTGGAAATTCCATCAATTCAATGTGAACTTCTACTTTTGAGAGAATTTATTATTTTCCTAACTTCAGTAGTGCAACAGCCTTGCCGCAGTGGTTACACCGGTTCCCGTGAGATCACCAAAGTTAAGTGCTGTCAGGTGTGTTTGGCACTTGGATGGGTGACCATCCATGGTACCATGCGCTGTTGCCATTTTTCGGGATACACTCAGCCTCATGATGCCAACCGAGGAGCTACTCGACCAAATAGTAGCGGCTTCAGTCAAGAATACGATCATAACTGCCGGACGAGTGGTGTGCTGACCCCAAGTCCCTCCTATCCACATCCTCCACTGAGGATGACACGGCGGTCGGATGGTCCCGGTAGGCCACTCGTGACCTGAAGATGGAGTGCTAATTTCAGTAGGAGAGGTGGGTTGAATTACAGTTCTATCAAATTGCATATGTACTACCTCTTCCATATACTGCCTTGCATTTTCAAATTAATAGCTGGATCCTATTTTCTCTATAATACTTAAAAAATGATTATTAAAATATTTTGCACTTCTGATTTCTTGTTAACAAACTTCTGATTAAGTTTCATACAAATACAGTCTTCCTGTACTCTCTGTTGCCCTGTTTCCCTTCGAACAGTATTCCAAATTGTTTTAATTTTACTACCAGATGTGCTAATCTCAGACATAATGCATGTACTTCTGGACTTTTTAATAAATTTTCTTAATATAATGCTGTAGTTTTTATAATGTTTCACTGTTTCTGGATAATTACCCTCCTAGCTATATGATACATTTCCCTTTTCTTTTTACAAGATATTTTTATCACTTTAGTGAGCCAGGGCTTCCTAGATGGTTTCTTAAAGTTGTATTTCACTGTTTCTTAGGGAAACTGTTTTCAAATATACTCACAAACGTATCAGCAAATAGATTAAATTTTAAATTATCGTCAGGTTCTCAGTACACTTCATTCCAGTCTAACTGTTGGAAGCTTTCACTAAAATTTTCAATTGTTAAATCATTAACTGAATGCACTATTTTGGAGGACTGTTTTGCATTACTGTATAGAACTACGTCATAGTGTAATTAGATGTGCATTATGATCAGAGAGACCATTCTTAACAGGAAGAGTTTTTATTTGATTAAATCTATCTTGGTCTATAAAAAACATTATGTATCAGTGTACTGATTTCCTGTCCCACCGAAGTAGAAAGATCAATAATTGACATCAAATTGAACCATGTAGTACTTGAAGGTCTAACTTTCTATCTGACTCTTTCAGAAAATCTACATTGAAACTCCACAAACAATAATTTACTTCCCTCTGTTCGCACAACAAAGAATCCAAGTTTTTCAAAAATAGCTGAAAATTTCCCAATGGGCACCTATTAAATCGTTTATAAAAGTACCATTATCTAGTTTAAGCTCACACCATATGCTTCTGTATGTTGCTCTACACAAATTTTTTAGTTTACAAATTTTTCACACTATGACAGATTTAAACATGTATGGCAACTCCTCTGTCCATAGTGTCTCTGCTTACATGGGCTACTCACTAAGCTTAATTTCAATCAATGTTGTGTGATTGGACACTGCTCTTAGCCTAAAAAAGAGGTATTCCCATTAGCTGCAGTGCCCTCCCTTAAAGAGTTTGCTATCATCCCAGCCAGTTTACCGTTCTCTTTCCTAATGAGAAGCAGGCCATATCTTGTGAAGTCCCAACTACAAATACCATCAACAGGAACAAACCAAGGCCTGACAATGTAGCCACCCAAAGCAGCTGATCTGGCTCCACATTGACCCTCCTGACAGACCAGTTCACTTGGTGCTGATCATACCACATGAAAGCAGTAATCAAGCTAACATTTGTATGGTTCATTCCAGATGATATTAACTGTCGTGCTATGGAAAATACATACTCAGACTCATTAAAAATGTGCATAGTCAAACTAGCATATAATAAAGGATCCAAGAAACAGGTGGAAAACAGTAGACCAGTTTCATTAATCCCCATATTTAGCAAAATCCTTGAATACATTTTGCTTTCACGACTCAGCGACTGTTTACCAAAAAAAACCAATCTAGTCATGGATACACAACATGGTTTCAGGAAAAACTACAACACCATCACAGCAATCCCAGAATTTTACTTAGTGGTATAGTGTACTACAACACCATCACAGCAATCCTAGAATTTTACTTATTGGTATAGTGTACTAGATTAAATTAATTTTGCTACAGGCATATTCCTTGATCGTACTAAAGCATTTAATTCAGTTAGACATGACCTATTAATAAAGGAACTTCATGCATATATATTAAAAGATTCAGCAATACTATTGCTGGCCAGCTACCTGTCGAACCAGAAGCAGTGCACAAAGCTAACCTATCAAATTAATGACCAAGTCGTAATATCCCAGTCTTCTGTTGAAACAGTGAAACAAGGAGTCCCACAGGGGTCAATTGTTGTCCCCTTTCTCTTCTTAATCTATGTCAATAATGTCACTCAGCCACAATACTCCAAAATAGTGAGTTATGCATATGACACATTTCTGTTGTTCCTTGGAAAAAAATACCTGTCAACTTACATCTTCTGCAACAGATAGAGTAACAAATATAATTATTTTCAAGAACAAGAACTAAATGGGAATATTAACAAATCACAGTTATTGCCACTTACGACTGTTAATTCTAACCATAACTCTATAAATAATATATGTGGAATTGAAGCTATGGACTCTAATAGTTGTAAATTCTTAGGCCTATGCTCAGATGAACACTTGCAATGGTCAAATCATATTAACTATGTATGTGGGAAGATTAGTAGTGGATTATATCAACTCAGTCACATAGCAAAAATAGTTTCAAATCCTACTGTCAAAACTGTCTACTATAGAATAATATATCCGTTCCTAAATTATGGTATTGAATTATGGAGCTGTGCTGCAGATACTCACCTCACTAGATTAATGTTGCTGCAGAAGAAGGCAATTAGAATAATACATAGCTTACAATAAAGGATGGCAGCCAAAAACAGTTGCAGGATAGAATTTTTTTATTAAAATTCTTGACCAAGGTTTCGGTACATATAAATATACCTTCATCAGAAGTACATTTCCTGAATAGAAAGACACATTCATTAGAAAAGCCATATCAACGAAAGTGAGAAACAGAAGCTTAAATAACGGTGAAATTGCTAAAGTAATACAGACACACATTCTTTAGTACTTACTAAAATTACATCATGCACTGGAGAATAATGAAACAATTATGCCAAAAGGCGTCGTCAGTAATTAAAATATCATCTCCATTTGTACAACATGTGTAATGGGTACAGGATCAAAGCGAACAGTTTAACAATGTTACTTTGCCTATGAACTGTTGAGACACGAGTGTGAAGGCACTAAGGTAGATTGTTTCGCCGAGAGAGGGCACTTGCATGTGCCAGACTCGCGCATATTACAATCCATAAATACATACATAAGCGCATCAAAATTATTAAAGGTTGTGTTAATTCAAACTTTGTCTTAATAAATAAAGCGTATCACGCCAATTAAAGACATTTATGTAAACTAGAAATATAGAACCAAATTTACCTGTGTCCTAGTGTCAAACGGATAAAGCTTGCGCTTGGAACATCTAACGAGAGAGGGCACTACTGTAATGCGCGAGAGTCTCGCGTAACGTAGGCACTGCCTCTCTCGGCGAAACAATCTACCTTAGTGCCTTCACACTCGTGTCTCAACAGTTCATAGGCAAAGTAACATTGTTAAACTGTTCGCTTTGATCCTGTACCCATTACACATGTTGTACAAATGGAGATGATATTTTAATTACTGACGACGCCTTTTGGCATAATTGTTTCATTATTCTCCAGTGCATGATGTAATTTTAGTAAGTACTAAAGAATGTGTGTCTGTATTACTTTAGCAATTTCACCGTTATTCTCGCGCATTACAGTAGTGCCCTCTCTTGTTAGATGTTCCAAGCGCAAGCTTTATCCGTTTGACACTAGGACACAGGTAAATTTGGTTCTATATTTCTAGTTTACATAAATGTCTTTAATTGGCGTGATACGCTTTATTTATTAAGACAAAGTTTGAATTAACACAACCTTTAATAATTTTGATGCGCTTATGTATGTATTTATGGATTGTAATATGCGCGAGTCTGGCACATGCAAGTGTCCTCTCTCGGCGAAACAATCTACCTTAGTGCCTTCACACTCGTGTCTCAACAGTTCATAGGCGAAGTAACATTGTTAAACTGTTCGCTTTGATCCTGTACCCATTACACATGTTGTACAAATGGAGATGATATTTTAATTACTGACGACGCCTTTTGGCATAATTGTTTCATTATTCTCCAGTGCATGATGTAATTTTAGTAAGTACTAAAGAATGTGTGTCTGTATTACTTTAGCAATTTCACCGTTATTTAAGCTTCTGTTTCTCACTTTCGTTGATATGGCTTTTCTAATGAATGTGTCTTTCTATTCAGGAAATGTACTTCTGATGAAGGTATATTTATATGTACCGAAACCTTGGTCAAGAATTTTAATAAAAAAATTCTATCCTGCAACTGTTTTTGGCTGCCATCCTTTATTGTGAAGAATTTTAACGGTTGCTGCTGCAGCCATGTTTAAAATCTTGAAATACATAGCTTAGTCATCCTGATTCTTGTTGAAAGGTTTTTGTGCAACATAAGTACCTTACAGTACATTCCTTGTATTTATACAAGGTAATTTTATTTTTTGTACATCATCAAAAACTTTCTAGAAAATGCAATGATACACATAGCCACAATACTAGAAGACTACTTTAGGCAAGGAATTAGCCTAAAAATAAAAGACCACAGCTCATATATCAGCGCTCAAATCTGGTTTAATAAATTGGCAAAAGATTTATATGCACACAATAGAAATATCTTCAAGAAGAAACTTAAATTATTCCTAACAAATAAATTTTTACATTTACTTTCTGATTTTTCTGTTGAAAGCATGTGATCTTCAGTTTTTATTGGAATTCAGAAATATTTTATTTGTATACCTACTTTTGTGATTTCACATTCTGTTTTATGTGCTTGTTTTGCAGTTTTGTTAATTCATGTATCAACTGTCTGATATGTTTATATTTTAAAAGAAATTCTGAAAATAATGTAAAACAACACTGACGCTTGCAGGAGTCATCATCTTCGTTGGCTCTATGGAAAGAAATCAGTAAATAAATAAATGGATGTGAGAAATACAATATGAAGACAATATTCTGTTTGCAAATTTCAGAAGGGGTTCAAAGCGAGATTTCAGATTTTCTGCTTCAAAAACTGCAGTAATAAGACTGGCAATAACATTTTGTTAGCCAGTAACCGGCAACTTTTGTACCAGTTTAAAATATTGATATTTGCATCTCAAAACAAAGCTTTCAGTGATTCTTCCCAACACTGAGAAACACTCAAGGAAGATTCTTAGTTGTCATGAAAAGGTTAATTAACTTTCAGTACATCATTTGAATTTTGTTTTATAAAAACATTTTTTCACACAACTTTAAGCTTGAAAGATTGTAACATGTAGGTTAACAACCTTAGACTTGACAAATCTGGGAAATTCTAAGACATCAGAATCCACTAGAACGGAGGTTGCATTTTCGAATTTTGTATTTTTTGCATCATGAATGTATTTGATTCCTATTCCTAGTAATTTGTTGAGGAACTACACATACCACATGCCTGGGTTTGCATATGCAATTCAAGAGGTACTGTGGCTGCACTCCTTTTCAAGATATACTTTGGCTGAAGTAACTGTGTGAGGCTATATTGGATTTTGTCAAGCTCGTATTTGGCTTGTTTTATGTTATAAACGTATTATAACTAATGTCCTATGAATAAATGCTGTTCCAAACCAGCAGTGCATTGAGAAACTCTGAAAAAGATGCAATTTATTGGTACTGAAAATCAAATAATGAGGTATTAGCGCTTCAGTGTCTCAGAATATATGACACAAGATAAAGTAACAGACCTCAGCTGGTCACTGTAGTGATGTGGAGAACGTTATCCGCGATGGACAAGAACAGCGCCTAGCAAATCAGATTGTTTTGGTTCGAGTCTTTCCATTTGAAAAAAAAATAAATATTATTGACATTCACGTTTATGAGGTCTTCAGTGTCAGTAATTTACAAGTTAAACATGAAATATGAAAATGTGAGAGAATATTCAAAACATGTCGATTATCTTGCAGAAACAAACTAACACTCATCGCCAGAACAAGGCACATAAAAAAGACTGACATACGTGAGAAAGAATTAAAAGTTGACTTTAGTCTTACTGCCAGCTGCCTATAAAGCATAAAAAAATTTACAGGCTAGTTATTTTAGGATACTTCTTTTCCAAACAAGAACGTCCTCCAGTTAAGCACTTATGCAGATGAAATACATTCTGGTACTTACAAGAGCAAAGGAAGAAGTTTACTTTCCTGGCAGTGAATATTACTTTTTCGCGCAAATTAGAAAATACTTCACACATCCAGTACATTTATATAACAGTGAGAGACCTGCTTCTTAAGCATTTTCTGCAATACATGCCAATACATAAAGAACTAGTATGTAGTTGATAGGTTCTCATTTGCAAAGAAAAAAATGCAGCTATAGCTGTAATTTTTCACACAAATTAGAATACTCTTCACACGACCAGTACAATTATTTAGCCTTGGGGAATTAAAAAGCGCAGTTAACATGCCATTGGTGGCCAACGTTCGTACTACGCTCCTTCCCTACGATTCGCTATCGAGTCCAACTGCGATTTCTGCCACATGTCGCGACTGAGAGTCGCAAGTAGCAACCATGGACGTAAAAATTCTACCTCCATGGTAGCAACTAAAAAGAGCAGTTAATAGTGCCATCTGTTGGTCAAAGTTCATACCAAGCTCATCTGTGCGATACGCTATCGGGTCTAACTCTTTGACCATAAATATAATAGACTGGCCCTGACGTCATTTTCGTGGCTCCAACATCTCTGGGCTAAAGTCACGTGAATGTTGGCAAAACATGGTTGTTTCGTGTTGCGCTTATGGCTGTACTCAGCGTTTTGTCGGGGGAAATGACATTACATTTCACGTGTGTTTCTGTGATAGTGCAGATGCGTTTATTGAAACCTGCTGAAGTGACTTTTATATGTTTTTTGCACTTGAAATAGAGTATCACGTAAATTAAAGTGTTGAATGTGATGCCTGTAAAGTCAGACTTATATTACATTTTGGAAAGTATCTGTGATAATTCGGTTACAGTAGTAAGTATAACTGTTTCTCGTTTCTACTCATAGGTTCACTAAGGATGAAAACCGAAGGCAGATTTGGATGCGGCCCTGAAACGGAAAAACTTTAAGCCACCTGCTAGAGGTGGCAAAAAATGACGTAACTGACAGAAATAACCGGTTACTGAGAAGCAACGGTTACTGCTATAACCGTTCCTCTGATTCTGGCAGTTATTTCAATAACTGTCTAGTGTCAACTGTGCCTCTCGCCATCTGTTGACCGAAGATCATACTGCGCATTTGGAAGGTGTTCTATAGGCCATGGGAATAACTGTGAAACTGCGCGCCATCTGTTGATAAGAACTGTGTGCTATTTCGTGGGCCTTCGTTACTTTTAGCACAAACAATTAAATAAAGTTAATGTCCGAACGGTGGCTGATGGGAGCTGCAGTACAGGCATTAACAAGCACAGTCGATCCCTTGAGCCACCGCCTTACGTGTTAATTTACCTTGGAGGGGTAGTACAAGGAGAGTTACCATAAGGAATTCGAGCGACTGTGTAAATAACTGTCAGAGATCGGTATTCTTCTTGTTCTCTGGTAGTTATTAGGCTATCACTACAGGTAACCTGGCAGTTGGTAACGGAATAACTGTGTGTCTGTGTTCCTGACACAGTGACTCCAGTCTTAGACTCTGGTTATTTTTCCAGATAGGATAGTTAATGGAGTGAACAAATATTTTCATACTTCTTCGGAAATAGCCGCTGGCCATTGCGAATGATGCCAGAAAGTATAACACAATACCTTTGAATATAATAATTATCATCCTCATCACTTGTGAGGAGATTGTCAAAATATGTGAATATATTACAGTAACTGCTAATATTTACAGAATTGACACTCTTCCAGAATAAAACACTGTTACATACTTTTAATAAATTTATCATTCACAGATTACCAGATCGTGACTGTTGCGACCAAGTACTGTCAAAACTGAAATATAGCAGAATTTTTACATAAGCTGGTCTATCAGTCTCTGTTAAGATATTCATCTAAAGAGTAGAAGGAGGGGTCAATGGAAGCGTCCAGTTCCACCTGTCTGCTTTGACGTAAGGATGTTGTGGTGTGTGAATGTCATTGTGGCACGGTGTTTATGAGTTGGTTTGTGTGTGTGTGTGGGGGGGGGGGGAGGGGGGGCGATCTAGTATGCAGTGCAGGAATTTGCTGGTGGTAATTAATTTTATTTCTTCTAGTTGTGACGTTTTGTGTATTTATGGAGTGTTGAATGTGTTTTCATTTATGTAGGGATGTTTGATTTGTGGATTTTTGGGGTTGTGGTTTTGGTTTTATTTTTTGCAGTTGTAGGTGTTGGTTTTTTGGCATCAGTAGTTGTGGTGGACCTGTATAGGTCACCGGAAATGACAGATTCCCATTTTCATAGTTGTAGGTGTTGATGTTTCGGTATCGTCACTTGAGGTTGAACTATGTAGGTCAAGGGAAATGTCTGATTCCAATTTTCGTACTTTTAATTGTGGGTACTTGTGTTTTGGTATATGGTTCACCTATATTGTTCAAGGGAAGTGTCCGAGTCCTGCAGATTTTTGTTGGTGTAGCGGAATGCTGTAATTTTTTTTCTTTTTGTTCGTCATTTTGTGTTTTGCGATATGGTGTGTTTTTTTACTAGTTTGTCCTTATTCTAAAACCCGCAACTTCCTGTTGTTGTCCCGTTGGTTTGATTGTATTTTTGGTGGGAGATGTTATTGTATTATATATATATGTATCCTCGTGTTTGTTGCCAAGTGTATGTAGTGACGTCATAGACACACTTAAAATAGCCATTTCCGGCATATTGATGACGTCCTGGGTCAAAGTACATGGGTGGAATCGGACACTTCTGTATCAAAAACGGGCGCTGATGACCCCACTGTTTAGCGCCCTTAAACCTCAAACACACACACTGTATCAAAAAGTCCTTCAAACACTCTATAAACCGTGCTTTATCTGAAACCAAGTTTTTAATGGTTGCTGATTTGCTGGCAGTTTATTGAAAATCCATTTTCCTCAAAATTGGACCCCTTTTTGGACCATGGTAAGTGATTTTAGGCCTTTATGTAGATTACTGTTCCTATGTCTAGTATTGGTATTATATAGTGAGCTATTGGTTGGAAATACTTGTAACAAATTTCATTAAGGCATAAATATATTAGGGAGTAGTGGTTAGAATACAAAGGTCCTTGAACAGGTTCCTGCATTATGTTCTTGAATTTATACCACAAACGATTTTTATTACACGTTTTTACATGCGAAAAGCTTTGCTCCGTTTGATGAGTTACTATAGAATATGATCCCTTATGAAATAATAGAATGAAAATATGTAAGCATTTCTCTATTTATGTCTCCTACATCTAGCATCATTCTTACTGTAAATACAGACTTGTTAAGGCGCTTCATCAATTCTGTGGTACGCCCTTCCCAACTGAATTTATTATCGAGATGTAGTTCCAGAAATGTAACACTGTCAACTTTTTCGATCTGTATGTCTTCATATGTTATAAACATGCTGTAGCTGGAGAAATCGAAGAATTTCCAAATCTCACATAAAACTTGGATTAGCTACTCACACTTTCCCCAATAGAACTATATTGTACAGGACAGGAGTAAACGAATCTGTCACATTACTTTTTTTTGTTGTATTACAAGGCTGTACACTTATTCTATTAAGTGAGCAGCACAGAAAATTAAGCTTCGTATTTAACCTGCAGTATTCAGTTTACATATTACTTCATTCTTAAAAACGCAAGTTGTTAACATTTTACTTAAACAGTGCTGTGGCGAAGTTCCGAGTACTTTCTGTTGCATCTGCGAAGATAATATTTCTAATAGCGACCGATAACATACATACATATGATATGAAACACTAATAATCGTTCTAACACCAACTAAAATGTACCCAGAGTTAATTAGGTAAGGTTATGACACGATTCACACGACATTCCTGCCATTTCACACTGCTCGCAGTTATATTGATAACTAAAGTGATGGATTCCAACTATGTCGTTATTTAATTGTAGCCCCGTCGGAGTATTCAGTATTCGTTAGCGAAAAATAACTTGACAGTTATTACTAACCGTTAAAAATAACGGCTATCAAAGAATAGCTGGAACTGTGATAACAGTTACTCTAGAATAACCGTTTGGCCCAGCTCTACCATCTGCACATATGCGCTTTTTGTATATAAACAAGTGAGATTATAATAAGGTAACAGCACCTATAGTTGACACATAAAGAGAATTTTTTCTACCTTCTAATACTATTACATAAATGTAGGCTCCAAAATTATTTCCTGAAACTTCAAAGTCTCACCTTTCATCCAAATTTTTTTTTTAAAACTGGTAATTTTAACTTTTGTAAAAATAGTAGGAACTGAACCTTTGAAGAGCACCTAAAATTGATACTCTAAAATGGACCTGCTCCTAAAGTCGACATAATTCCCATATCCCATTTTCTTTTATAAGTGACTAGAGCTCAAAATGCGGCGAATCCAATATTTAAAATTTTGACACGAGCCCACTCCTACTGTTTAAAAGAATTTTAACGACATTTTACTTTAATTGATAGTTTATAGTAATTTCGTCCTGCTGCCCACCAGAGGGGCGTTCGATGTATTTGTTAGATTTTATAAATGGTACTGTGAACAAATGCAGGTCAAAAGTAGTTCTGGCACAATTTTTCGCAAATAAAAAAGTAATTTTTTTTCGAAGCGTTTGGCAGTCAATTGAGAAATGTGGGTAAAATACGATACAAACATAAGATGGCAGACCGCTGATTTGAAATCCCGCCATGTTTTGCCAACAGTCACATGGTTGTATGTTGGAGCCAAACCAGCCATATAGCTTCTGCACAGCAAGGCCAGTCTACTAGTATCTACGGTCGAAGGTCCAACTTGCGATTTCTGGGACAATTCGCAACTAGAAGTCACAAGTAGCAACTTAAAGCGCAGTTAACATTCTTTTCATAGTGCTATCTGTTGACCGATGTTCGTTAAAAGATCCTTGTGCCTCACTAGATCGATGTACTGTACTGTGTGTGCATATTTTATGACGACATGCACATTCAGCACCAGTTATGGTTGGTCAAACACAGCTGTGACTCTGAAAGTATTATATCAATAAGAAGCAACATTGCTTTTTTCTTCTGAAAATATCATTTAGAGACAAGTAACCTAAAAATGTGTTTGATTCTGCTTCCAATACGACAGTTGTGGTTAATACTCCACATGCCTACAGGACTTTGCAATGTTAACACAGCAGAACTCAGACATCTGTATAATACGTGTAATGAAATGAAAACAATATTATTGATTCATATGAATGCCTCACTTTTGTTCCGACACAGTTCAAGACTCTGGAGAAAAATTTTACACCTGGTGTTCTACATGGCAACTGCACACACAAGAACTTTTTGCCGACACTACAACCACATACACAAGTAAGCTTTTCCTGGGTTACCCTCATGTACTGCACGTAAACTATTCCTAACTAGAAGATCTGTACTTCCCTTTTCCATATCAACAGCTTCAAAATGTATACTCTAGACCTCGTGCTACGTTACAGGTCAGTGCCACAGCAAGATTGTTGGGAAAGTGTTTACCAAAATTAAATGGCGGAAAATTTACTGCTGTAGGACGGCTTAACATGCGGAAAATGAGATTTTCATTATTCACTCACTGTATTTAACATTTATCATTCCTTTAAAATCTCATAATAACTTCAATTAAACGTAGTTCAAACACTCTTTCTGCACACTTATTTCATAATTATGGCACTTTTAAACTGAAAATCCTCTAAGAGGTGTCTTCAGTCTTCACGTTTCTCTGTCAAAGAGCCTTGATGTGGATAGAGACGTACAGCAACCAGTAATCAAGAGTCGGAACTGTGTCTGCAAAATCATAACTATCATTAAACATTTTTGCTGTCACTAATTACAAGCAATGCAGTTGACAGAGTAATATTACTAACATTTGCTGTAATGAAAGCCACTCAATGGGAGCAAGTAAGGGAACGACGGAAAACAGATAAAAATGCCGTCGGAAGTCGATCATGCGATCGCATGATCGACTTCCGACGGCACGTTCGATATGTATCGTTTGGACACAGCGACTTCGATAGGCAATCATTCTTGGAAATTACCGGTTGTTTCACATTTGCTAGAACGATCTCATTTAAGTAATTAAGTTCATCAAAATACTTAGAAACTAATCTCTCCTCTGACGAGGACAGTCTATAAAGACGTAGTGGCAATTTCTCCATATCTGTTGACAATGATATTTTGTATTATCGCTTTACCGAATGATTGCAATGTATTTCGGGTACCTGTGAACATAACATTGCGTTAAAATTCGTTTTCTAAACACGATCTTTTACTGTACTGTATGGCTACTTACATATTAATTACACTATTAATATTTTCACAATTGTTCTTTAATACAAAAGTAAACCCAACGGATGAACAAATCTAAAACGTACTTACTAATGACATTTTTGTTGAGATGTAATTTTCTGTGTGAACAAGTGTAACTTTTTCATACAGTGATAAGTCGCAAAAATGCTGGAGTCACAGAAATCGCAGAAGTAGCAGAAATCGCAGAAGTCGCAGAAATAACAGTGGTAGAGTGTGGAGGGATACAAGACATGGCTTCCTTAACTGCGGTTCTTAACTGCGACAAAGCACAGTTAAGAATAACAGATACTGAAAAGTAGCATTAACAGAAATCACTGATATCGGAAAATCGCAGTTTAGCCCATTACTAATGACGATACCTTGCAACAGAGACATCTATCGATCCCTTCGGGAAAGCCAAGGTATATCTTTGAAAGGAGCGCCGCCAAAGTACCTCTCGTGACGCATATACAAATAAAGGCACGTAAACATACCCCATCATTTCATTTTTTCAGGTTCAGTCTCTTCAGTTGTTGTGCTATTAAGTCACCAACAGTATGAATATTCGTCCACAGTATTCATGTACAATTTTCATAAATTTGTAGCTTATTCTTCTCTGTTTTCCTGTTTCGAAACTTATGGTATCTTATTCTTTAAAGTAATATGATCAGAGACTTTTCATTTAATACTTGAACTTAGGGCACCACATCTCAAATTTTTATAAAGGTAATATTTAGAAGTGCATGCGTGGAGACAAAAGTACCAAAACACAACTGAATTTACATTTTTCCACAAAAACGGAAGGAGCAGACTAGGCGGAATATATGCATCTTGAACCTCATCCAAGCAGTATCGAGTGTAGAAATTAAGCCCAGCCCTTATCCTTGTCAGATCACAAATGACAGGATTGTATCGCTGAGATGCTACACCAGAAGAACCAAACAGGAAATGGATTCTGGAATGAACATTAAGGGCCATAAAGATGGAATGCTGTGCAAAGACAGCTAAATGTCCACAGTTTGCCTGAAGATGAAGGAGCAGCACAAACAATAATAGAATGGTACATGATGCATACAACACTGATGCTCAGGCAAACTTTTATTAACCTTCAAGTGAGTGCGCTGATTTCTTTTGCGTGAGTACATGCACAGGGTATTCAGTACCCCACCTTCTATAATAAGTTATGAGTTCTTTATGAATCAGTTAAATATTTGTATTTTGCAGTAATATTGTTATACAATTACTTAAAAAGCCTTAATAAGTACCTGAATGAAGGAATTCATGATATGAAGTCATAGCAAGCGAAAAAATACATTATTTTTGTTTGTATATATTATACAAATAACTTGTAAGTAATATAAAATTGACTTTTCATTTCAGTTTTAGTTATTTTATGTTAACTCTACAAAAATAAATAAATTACACAATAAATAAATCACACAAATAGAATAAATCACTTATCAGTCAGTCTCTTGATGACATGTTATGCATGTAGGCTCTGCAGTCAAATGTGCTTGACTAGTAAACCTACTGTACTTCACACAGACTTGCTATTCGTTTCTTCCTCTTCTCTGATGGCACTTTTGTGTCAGTGACTCCTTCTAAAGGGAATTTTCTCTTTAGAAATTCTATAACATCGGTCGGCAGTGGTATGATCTTCGATCTATTTTTCGAGTATTCATTCAATCAATGCAAACGCTAAATGTCGAATTTAGACGTTTCCTCCTGGTTTGGAAAGTGAATGTAAAATTTGGCAGTTTATTACAGCTTTATTTAACTTAGTATAAAATAACACCATAGGTCGTCTGCTTCTGGAAACAGAATACCCTGCTACCATTTGGTCCACAGTATCCACACCTCCTCTAGTGTGATTGTAATCAATAATGATGGTTGGCTTTCCTGTTTTGGCGTCTATGTCATACATATCATACATTGTGGACAGGAGTATCACTGAGCGATTTGTTTTTGTTCACTATGAGACAAGAGATTTATTACCTTGAAACCCAAATTTCGAAACTAAGACAGATTGATTTTTTGAAGGCAAAAATTCGGACAGAATATCCCATTAGTTCTTGTGAAGAGTGCCTACAATGTTCAGTTTTTCCATAATATGTCTTCCATTAATTGGCAACTTGCAAACCAATTATCAGTGGTTACATTTCTGTGTGCACCATTGATATCGCTGCCAAGTCTTTTTACAGTTTTTACTAGGATGTTTGATACTTGAAATGGCCCATCTGGTTGCTTTCCCACATAGGCTTCAATATCACCGGTGTGTCACACAAGGCAAATATTTTTATCCCATATTTGATGGGTTTTGATGATACATACCAGATCCAGGAGCAGTGGCCCCAAAACGAAATCAACATTTCACTGACCATCACATATGCAGTAGAATTATAGAATCATTTCAAGTTGATTGTGAAGGAATGTGAAAGCTTTTTGACAGCAGCTGACTCGTCAAGATTTTTTCCTTTCGTACCGAGTAGAAACGTCATAAAACCTTATGCAATGCACTGCAAATAGAAGTATTTGTGGCCCACAGGTTAGCCATACCTGTGCTGTTTGAGTCCCAAAGTTGTTTTACCTATCAAAAATAAAACGCCTAATAGTGCCATAATTTCACGTCTGTCCATAACTTCACAATCTCTTGTAAATTTGTAGTTTCTTCTAAGGTTGTCAATATATTTGTTTTTATGGGATACTACCATATCTATCATATCAGTTTCTAAAAGTTTGGAAAACACATCTGAATAGCTTTTGAAGCTGGGAGAAACTTTTATAATATTTACAGATGGCAGACAGTGATGTGCTGTTGGGGAGCACGCAGGGATGAGGTGGAAAGAGGGTAGGGCAGCTATGTGCAGTAGGGAGTTTAGATGGAGACCAGCAGAGAGGTGGGAAGAGGGGGTAGCGGAAAAGGAGAGAAGTAAAAAGGCTGGGTGTGATGGAGGAATGAGAGCTGAGTAGTGCTGGAATGGAAACAGAGAAGGGTCTGGATGGGAGAGGACAATGACTAACGAAGGTTGAGGCCAGGAGAGTTATGGGAATGTAGGATATATTGCAGAGAAAGTTCCCACCTGCGCGATTCAGAAAAGCTGGTATTTGTGGGAAGGATCCATATGGCACAGGCTGTGAAGCAGTCATGTCATGTTTGGCAGCGTGCTCAGCAACAGGGTGGTCCACTTGTTTATTGTTCACAGTTTGTCGGTGGCCATTGACGTGGACAGACAACTTGTTGTTTTTCATGCCCACATAAACTGCAGAATGCTGCTTGCAGTGTGGCCTCAGATGCCTGAGACTGCAGTCGTGTGTGTGTGAGTTGTGTTTGCCTGAGGGTGTATGTGTGAGTTTGTCATCTAATTTTGATGAAGGCCTTACTGGCCGAATGCTATACTTGTACAGAGTTTTTGTTGTGTCTATCTGCGACTCAGCATCTCCGCTATATGGTGAGTAGTAACTTTACCTTGCACAATATTGTTACATTCCATCCCCTATTTTCCATTGTTTGATATCTTTGAATACAACTGTTTTCATTATCAAAATATTGGATTTTTAATGCAGCTTGATTACTTGTATCTGTCTCCAGCCCAAAATTTGGAACTTCATCGTTCATTCGTTCATTGCTTTGACAAATACATCTACAGTGTGAGGTGCAATAATCTACTAGCAGTTGTGTTTTAGATCTTGCACAAAATAAATTTTGTGCAACCGCAGGTTTGGGAAATAGTTATATATGTAATTAACATGCATAATCCATCGATTCGTACGAATGATTGTGGGAAACAGTGTGATAAGCCAGTGTGTCTTCTTTGGCTTGAACGTTTCTAACAACAGGTGCATGTTTCTTGCAAAATCGAGCATTGAGCCAGATGTGGAGCTGGTTTGTATAATCCTTTTATGTTTCTCTGTATTAAGATGTTTTTCAAAGCCCACAACACTCCTATTTCCCTTGTTAACGCAAGTCACACACTACACACTCAGCGTCACTTTCGTTTCATTCAAATACAAAATATTGGTATTTTGCTTTTATTTTGTCTGTCTCTTTATGCTGTCACTACTGTTTAGCACTGAAGACGGCGTACTTCAAATCAGATATCTACATCTACATCTACATTTATACTCCACAAGCCACCCAAAGGTGAGTGGCGGAGGGCATTTTACGTGCCACTGTCATTACCTCCCTTTCCTGTTCCAGTCGCGTATGGTTCGCGGGAAGAACGACTGTTTGAAAGCCTCCGTGCGCGCCCTAATCTCTCTAATTTTATATTCGTGATCTCCTCGGGAGGTATAAGTAGGGGGAAGCAATATATACGATACCTCATCCAGAAACGCACCCTCTCGAAACCTGGCGAGCAATCTACACCGCAATGCAGAGCGCCTCTCTTGCAGAGTCTGCCACTTGAGTTTATTAAACATCTCCGTAACGCTATCACGGTTACCAAATAACCCTGTGACGAAACGCGCCGCTCTTCTTTGGATCTTCTCTATCTCCTCCGTCAAACCGATCTGGTACGGATCCGACACTGATGAGCAATACTCAAGTATAGGTCGAACGAGTGTTTTGTAAGCCACCTCCTTTGTTGATGGACTACATTTTCTAAGCACTCTCCCAATGAATCTCAACCTGGTACCCGCCTTACCAGCAATTAATTTTATATGATCATTTCACTTCAAATCGTTCTGCACACATACTCCCAGATATTTTACAGAAGTAACTGCTACCAGTGTTTGTTCCGCTATCATATAATCATACAATAAAGGATCCTTCTTTCTATGTATTCGCAATACATTACATTTGTCTATGCTAAGGGACAGTTGCCACTCCCTGCACCAAGTGCCTATCCTCTACAGATCTTCCTGCATTTCGCTACAATTTTCTAATGCTGCAACTTCTCTGTATACTACAGCATCATCCGCGAAAAGCCGCATGGAACTTCCGACACTATCTACTAGGTCATTTATATATATTGTGAAAAGCAATGGTCCCATAACACTCCCCTGTGGCACGCCAGAGGTTACTTTAACGTCTGTAGACGTCTCTCCATTGATAACAACATGCTGTGTTCTGTTTGCTAAAAACTCTTCAATCCAGCCACACAGCTGGTCTGATATTCCGTAGGCTCTTACTTTGTTTATCAGGCGACAGTGCAGAACGGTATCGAATGCCTTCCGGAAGTCAAGAAAAATAGCATCTACCTGGGAGCCTGTATGTAATATTTTCTGGGTCTCATGAACAAATAAAGCGAGTTGGGTTTCACACGATCGCTGTTTGCGGAATCCATGTTGATTCCTACATAGTAGTTTCTGGGTTTCCAAAAACGACATGATACTCGAGCAAAAAACATGTTCTAAAATTCTACAACAGATCGACGTAAGAGATATAGGTCTATAGTTTTGCGCAACTGTTCGACGACCCTTCTTGAAGACTGGGGCTACCTGTGCTCTTTTCCAATCATTTGGAACCCTCCGTTCCTCTAGAGACTTGCGGTACACAGCTGTTAGAATGGGGGCAAGTTCTTTCGCGTACTCTGTGTAGAATCGAATTGGTATCCCGTCAGGTCCAGTGGACTTTCCTCTATTGAGTGATTCCAGTTGCTTTTCTATTCCTTGGACACTTATTTCGATGTCAGCCATTTTTTCGTTTGTGCGAGGATTTAGAGAAGGAATTGCAGTTCGGTCGTCCTCTGTGAAACAGCTTTGGAAAAAGGTGTTTAGTATTTCAGCTTTACACGTGTCATCCTCTGTTTCAATGCCATCATCATCCCGGAGTGTCTGGATATGCTGTTCTGAGCCACTTACTGATTTAACGTAAGACCAGAACTTCCTAGGATTTTCTGTGAAGTCGGTACATAGAATTTTACTTTCGAATTCACTGAACGCTTCACGCATAGCCCTCCTTACGCTAACTTTGACATCGTTTAGCTTCTGTTTGTCTGAGAGGTTTTGGCTGCGTTTAAACTTAGAGTGAAGCTCTCTTTGCTTTCACGGTAGTTTCCTAACTTTGTTGTTGTACCATGGTGGGTTTTTCCCGTCCCTCACAGTTTTACTCGGCACGTACCTGTCTAAAACGCATTTTACGATTGCCTTGAACTTTTTCCATAAACACTCAACATTGTCAGTGTCAGAACAGAAATTTTCGTTTTGATCTGTTAGGTAGTCTGAAATCTGCCTTCTATTACTCTTGCTAAACAGATAAACCTTCCTCCCTTTTTTTATATTCCTATTAACTTCCATATTCAGGGATGCTGCAACGGCCTTATGATCACTGATTCCCTGTTCTGCACTTAAAGAGTCGAAAAGTTCGGGTCTGTTTGTTATCAGTAGGTCCAAGATGTTATCTCCACGAGTCGGTTCTCTGTTTAATTGCTCGAGGTAATTTTCGGATAGTGCACTCAGTATAATGTCACTCGATGCTCTGTCCCTACCACCCGTACTAAACATCTGAGTGTCCCAGTCTATATCTGGTAAATTGAAATCTCCACCTAAGACTATAACATGCTGAGAAAATTTATGTGAAATGTATTCCAAATTTTCTCTCAGTTGTTCTGCCACTAATGCTGCTGAGTCTGTTTCAGACAATGGAAATATGAAGGCAATCCTAGACAAACTACAATATTTCGAATCGACATATCACAAAAGTTGACTATGGAAGTATCAGAACAGCGCTGGACAAAATCATAGACTTGCTAAAAGTAACTCAGTGGCGTTAATGTAACGCTGCCACACTGAACAGAATGGGAGCTGCCATTTGCAAGCGAACAGTGTGGAAATATGGTTTGTTCATGTGACACTTTCTACTGCAATAAGAAGAAGGAAGCAAAAACAAAGATGGAAAGAATGTTACATTCCAACAGGCTAATCATTCCTGGTTATTTCTTCCTTTCGTTCATTACTTTTGCATAAAACTTCTCTGAAAACTAATAGTTCTGCGTTACACAGCTGATATGATATAAAAAGGTTGTGTTTGTCTACGTCCCTCTTTGTAATTATTCATTCTATCAGAAATGGATAGTTGCAGCTCGCAAAGAGAACTTTAGAGCAACAGCAAATCATTTACTGTGCTCCTTTTGAAGAGAGTTCATACCTTGAAAATTATATGAATAGAAAGTAACTAAAGGACGATGCTATTTCTACAATACCGTATTTGACTTTCCACTTCATTTGAATAACGTACATTATCCTAGAAATCTTGTAATATATGTGGAAATACGTACTGTGTTTGGGAAATAATGTAATATTTATAGCCGGCCGTGGTGGTCTAGCGGTTCTGGCGCTGCAGTCCGGAACCGCAGGACTGCTACGGTCGCAGGTTCGAATCCTGCCTCGGGCATGGGTGTGTGTGATGTCCTTAGGTTAGTTAGGTTTAAGTAGTTCTAAGTTCTAGGGGACTTATGACCTAAGATGTTGAGTCCCATAGTGCTCAGAGCCGTTTGAACCGTTTGTAATAATTATATACAAGTGTATTTTTCTCAGGTTACTAAGGAAAGGGAACCTCGAAAGCCAAGAAATGAAGTCGAGGCTGTTCAGATCGTATGTGAAAATGAAATTCCTGTTTGTGTTTATACTGGAACCACAGTTATTCATTTCTGTCAATTCCAACAAAACCTATGAAAAGTGAGATCGAATTGTGGAAAAGAAGATGGCTAAAATAAGTGCAAAAGACAGGCACAGAAGATATGTCAGACGGCAAAACTTTAGAAGAACTGAAAGCAAAAACTTAGTTAACGATAAAATGATCACTCCAATTAACGCTACTCACAGCAACGCGTTGTTGGAAATATTAGACCGTAGCAAAAACAGAGCACAACAGTATTCTGAAATCTTTTGCTATTACTTTTAACTTTTATTCTCCAGCTGCCTACAGATATTGTCACAGTGCATTTCTCATTGCCACGTGAAAGGAGATTACGTAGATGGTACAATTCTATTGAAGATAGGCTGGGATGTAGAGCAGAAAGCTTTGAAATTATAAAAGCAAGAACTGCGAAATCATCCCATGATGTATTTTGTACATCAATGTTTGATGAAATGTCAATGAAGAGGACTGTTGAGTGGGATAGGAACGAATTTGTGGGCTATGCTAATTTTTGGAGTGTTCCTACTACATCAGGAACAGAGTTGAATGTAAAGATAATTTAGTTCTTATGGCAGTAGGAATCAATGAGCATTGGAAGACCCCTATAGTGTACTTCATGACTGATGGTGTTTCTTCCTATGCGAAGAAGACCATTGTTGAAATAGCCATTGCAATGTTACATGATGTAAATGTGACTTTCTTAGCTGTCATCATGATGGCCTTTCAACAAATATTGCAATGGCCACGGATACAGGTGCAATTATTACTGTTGACAAAATTAAACCCTATTTCTCTCATCTTGTTTCAGCTAATAATGTATATATTATTTTTGACCCATGCCATATAATAAAGTTAATTAGAAATACACTCCTGGAAATGGAAAAAAGAACACATTGACACCGGTGTGTCAGACCCACCATACTTGCTCCGGACACTGCGAGAGGGCTGTACAAGCAATGATCACACCCACGGCACAGCAGACACACCAGGAACCGCGGTGTTGGCCGTCGAATGGCGCTAGCTGCGCAGCATTTGTGCACCGCCGCCGTCAGTGTCAGCCAGTTTGCCGTGGCATACGGAGCTCCATCGCAGTCTTTAACACTGGTAGCATGCCGCGACAGCGTGGACGTGAACCGTATGTGCAGTTGACGGACTTTGAGCGAGGGCGTATAGTGGGCATGCGGGAGGCCGGGTGGACGTACCGCCGAATTGCTCAACACGTGGGGCGTGAGGTCTCCACAGTACATCGATGTTGTCGCCAGTGGTCGGCGGAAGGTGCACGTGCCCGTCGACCTGGGACCGGACCGCAGCGCCGCACGGATGCACGCCAAGACCGTAGGATCCTACGCAGTGCCGTAGGGGACCGCACCGCCACTTCCCAGCAAATTAGGGACACTGTTGCTCCTGGGGTATCGGCGAGGACCATTCGCAACCGTCTCCATGAAGCTGGGCTACGGTCCCGCACACCGTTAGGCCGTCTTCCGCTCACGCCCCAACATCGTGCAGCCCACCTCCAGTGGTGTCGCGACAGGCGTGCATGGAGGGACGAATGGAGACGTGTCGTCTTCAGCGATGAGAGTCGCTTCTGCCTTGGTGCCAATGATGGTCGTATGCGTGTTTGGCGCCGTGCAGGTGAGCGCCACAATCAGGACTGCATACGACCGAGGCACACAGGGCCAACACTCGGCATCATGGTGTGGGGAGCGATCTCCTACACTGGCCGTACACCACTGGTGATCGTCGAGGGGACACTGAATAGTGCACGGTACATCCAAACCGTCATCGAACCCATCGTTCTACCATTCCTAGACCGGCAAGGGAACTTGCTGTTCCAACAGGACAATGCACGTCCGCATGTATCCCGTGCCACCCAACGTGCTCTAGAAGGTGTAAGTCAACTACCCTGGCCAGCAAGATCTCCGGATCTGTCCCCCATTGAGCATGTTTGGGACTGGATGAAGCGTCGTCTCACGCGGTCTGCACGTCCAGCACGAACGCTGGTCCAACTGAGGCGCCAGGTGGAAATGGCATGGCAAGCCGTTCCACAGGACTACATCCAGCATCTCTACGATCGTCTCCATGGGAGAATAGCAGCCTGCATTGCTGCGAAAGGTGGATATACACTGTACTAGTGCCGACATTGTGCATGCTCTGTTGCCTGTGTCTATGTGCCTGTGGTTCTGTCAGTGTGATCATGTGATGTATCTGACCCCAGGAATGTGTCAATAAAGTTTCCCCTTCCTGGGACAACGAATTCACGGTGTTCTTATTTCAATTTCCAGGAGTGTATGTTTGGTACATTTAAGAGTTTAGTTGGTGGGAGTGGAATAAAAGTATCTTTGGAACACAATCAAAAGCTTCATTCTGTACAAGAAAAGGAGGTGCTTCATCTTGCAAATAAACTCAAATTATTACATCTTAACTTTCGTCAGCAGAAAATGAAAGTAAATCCAGCTGTTCAGGTTTTATGTGCCTCAATTAGTAGTGCCCTACACTACTTATGCTGTGACCTGAAATCACAAGAATTTCAGGGGGCTTCAGGAACTGCAAATTTTGTCTTATTTTTGACCAAATGTTTGGTCTCCATAACTCCAAGATTCCATTGACTAAGTTATACAAATCATCTATACATAATACCAATATAAGTACATAGGGGTGATTTCATCTCAAATGGTACAGTTCATGTCAACTCGTTATGAATTTCTCTGGAAAAAATATGCAGTAGACATCTATGCCATAAGTGTTAAGAAATTAAGTGTGATCGTTTTATCTTAATTTTTATTAATGGTACTTCACTTTGAAAAATGTATATTTCGTAAATAACTCTTAAATCAGTAGAGAACAAAAAAATGACTAATAAACCAAATGTACTGGAGACCTGGCAGATGTTCGTTGTTGAAGTTCCCTCTTAGTGTGCTGAAATTTAGTTGAGACCTGCATACTAATGGTTTCCTTTAACCTGAAAATTAAACGCACAAATACGAAATTTAATTTAATTTTTCCACTTAAATTTTTTTTTGTATTCGGAAAGTTACAGAACGCTATCTTTACTGTCATATTAACAGATACTATTGATGTAATTATAAACAGTATCTTCTCTCCTCCAGCTATCTGTATTATGCAACTATTTATTGCTAAAATGTAGAAAATTGCATTTTTGTGCGTTTTTTCAAGTTATGTACACGAAAACTCCCACCTGAAAATTTTGACAATTACACAAAATATTGTTTAGTTAATATGTGAGTTGCCAGTGCAAACACAGTGGACAACATTTTTGTGTGTAAAGTATTAAAATTTTTTTCAACATTCTGCATATCTCACAGCCCTGAATTTCTAGTGTAAAATACGCATGTTGGCAAATTGATTTCGAGCGCTCTTCTGTTTATAACAAACGAATGAGAACTTGCACACAAACCATTCTGCGTCGAGTTTTGTGTTTGGTGTGACATTTTTGTTATATACAACGTCAGTGAGGAAATACAGAACTGAAAGAGTGAGTTGTGTGGACTAAGATACAAGAAGGTGGCGTTGAAGAAAAGTGAAAAACACTTCAAGTTGTTGGAAATCTGTCAGAGGTATTGTGCAAATATCTTGGTCCTCAAGTAATGGTATTAGCATCATATCTGATGTGCAAGAATTGCTCCACTCACTACAAGAAGAAATTTAGTGATGACCCACCTGACTGATCACAATCACCTGAATGTGAAACTGAAGCAGACAGTACCGGTGATTCTATTCTTCAGTGTGAAGTTGTTGATGCATTGAATGTTAGCATTTCTGCTATAACACCTGCTATATCCCTCCTCAAACATCCAGGAAAGGTAAGAAGCACAAGAAAAACCAAAATGTAAAAATAAAAGTGGAAGAAACTGAAACAAGTGTTACACAAGCAATGTCTCCAGAACTTTGTGAAGTGTATAATGTAAATGCACTTGATCCAGAACCTGAAGATAGTGATATCTGCAGGAAATGTGATGTGTTGTTTCAAAACCTAAATACTTCTATCTCAGCAGCTGCCTATACTGACAAGGTACAGTTAGTGACACTGATACCAGGTAGCTACTGTAAGTGCAGATACAAAAATACACACCCACTTCCTCACATGATATGATTTCAAAAGCTCATAAAATAAAGAATGAGATAGGTATTTTGGTTTGCCCATATTCTTACCGTGGGCATTCTTACCGTTGAAGCATTAAATAGTAGTAGTATTAGTAGTAGTAGTTGCTTTATTCATCAATAGATTTCTTTCTATAATATTATAGGACATGTCAAAGTATTTACAAATTTAGATCAATTTAAAATAAAGTAACTCGTATACACATATATTTACAGACTTCTAGTTAGAGACAATCATTAGATTTACTCCTGGTATACAACACTTTTTTACGAATAACTTATTATATAATGTAATGCCACATTGTTCACTCATATCTCACTATCAGTCACTGCACACACTATACACACATTGTTTCATAACACTTCACTCACTACACACACACACACACACACACACACACACACACACACACACACACACACACACACACTGGTGATCTCTGGGCCATTTTTTGTACCGCAACTTCCCATTTGCTATCCTGAAAAACTGAGTCAGCATCCCTCCATAACGAGTGAGATGTTGAGCTCAGAAAGAGGAAGAGGTGTTAGTATTGTGCTATGCATAGCCTGGGGGTAAGTATGTCTAGAAAGGAAAAAATACATAAAGTGAAGGTGTTATGTGGAATGTTGGATATTTTATAATCATTATTATTATTATTATTATTATTATTTATTTGTGTAACATTCTTTATCAAACACCTACTTGGTTTTAGCTATGTAATTGTGGCGTTCGCTGGGTTATTCAGTGGTTTGGTATTTAACTAATTTGTAAATGAAAATGATAATCTTATTTTATTACATTGAGTAATTACTGAATAAATTTTCTCCCGGCTAAAGAATTGGTCAAGTTGCTAAAGAACTCCAAGTTAACGTCATGTTAAAGTGTTGTCTGTAGTTTGTGTGTCACTAAATCACAGTTCATACAACAGATTCTATACAACTATGGATTATGATGGAAACAGTTATCTTCAGCAAAATGATCATTAAAACCACCGAATATCAGCCGCGCACAACACTGACATATGTTATCTGAAACATTATTCTTCACAACTCGTGCACAATTAATTTCGGCTCCATACATCAGTTTGTTATAATGATCGTGCTATGAGCACTGTTTTTAAAGAACCAATCTGAATAGAATTATTTTCATTAAAATGAGTTCAGAACCACCGGTGGACATTTATTTTTACACATTTGTATTACGTTCGGCATTTATGTCTGCAGAGTTGCACAATTTGAATTTGCCACTGAGATAATTGTTAAGATGGCGGCAGACAATTGATAGAGACTTTCTATTGTTAGACCAAATAAGTAAGTATTTGAAATGATTATTAAATTCTATAAACTATACTTTCATATTGTGCAGTATTTAGACCTCATCAAGCAAACATCTGATTTGTTTCTAAGGAAAACACAGACAAAAACGCGATGCAAATCGCTATCATCAATGGCTGCACTCCTTGCAGAGAAAAGAAATTATTAACACAGATAATGCTTACTGAGAGAGGAATTAAAGTTACAAATAATTATTCACTCATGTTTATAATAATAATGAACTCTATTTTCAAGTAATAATTAACAAATAATTACAATTTCTTAACAGACCTCAGTTCGATATGCGTCCGCAACTCACAAAAACCAACCAATAAAAGGTAAAAACAAAGGAAGACAAACGCAGATCATAAAAGGAATTTACAATTATCATTGTCTTTCTATGATACACATCGATATGTCTAATTACATCATAGAATATTATATAAATAATTAATATTTATAAGTTTTCACGGTTTTTTCATATGTCGAATGCATAATGTTTATAACTGTTAGAGGCATAATTTCCTCTCGTCGCACTGTAGCCAAAAATTTATCTCTTGGATGTTACATAATCCGTCAATGTATGAAATGTATTGCATAACAGGTACTTTTTAGCTGCCTTTTTAAGTAAGTGTATTTTGGCAATTTCTTCAATCTCTTTTGGTAATATATTGTACAGTTTCATTCCTTGGTAGAAAATGCTGTTTTGAGCTTTATGTTTATTTTTTTCTTGGTAAGTGTAAGTTGAGTCTGTCTCTTATTGCTTGCTGCTTGTTCAGTAATTACCAATGTTTTCTTGATTTGTGCAACTGACTGGTAACATTCAGAATACTGACAATGACTTAACCTATGCGTTGAGAAAAGGAGGAGAGTTGGTGAAGAAGACTGTGGAGCCAGAGAAGTTTCTTACAGAGGTTAGGCATTGGGTCATGAAAGGAATAGGTCCCCATCATGTTTGGAGGATTTGGAAACAGGCCATAGCAGAAGCAAAATCAGCCACACCCCAGAATACTGACATATTACATATTAGTTCTTCATTTCGACTTATTTGAGAGCTAAATTATATTAAATGTATTTGCAACTGCGAATAATATTAACCGTGAGCTGTAGAATAGAATGTGTGGGACCAGACTCGAACCCAGATCATGAATGGTTGATGCACAGTGGATAACATATGGAAATTTGAGTCTGGCCATAAATGGTGCACGAATAGCCAAATGGTAAGGCGACCGCTCATGACAAGCTGGAAATCCGGCTTCGCGTCCCGGTCTGGCACAAATTTTCTTTGTCATCATTCCATCCTACAGCTGATGGTTGTACTTATTCGCTACATGAAATGTATTTCATAGTGGCTGTAGTCGCCAGTGTCTGTTCCTTTAGACATGCATGTATCTCCAAAAGAACTTTATGTCGTAATCAGAATAACACAGCCACTGAAATATAGTATATCTAAGAACTGGTCGGTTGCTTTACAGAACGAATTTCAAAGCTAGCACTGGCAACCATCACAGGTATTAATATTAACATGTGTTGCTCGCTTCCTTGGAACATCACACTGTTTTGCTATTGTCAGTGATGATCTCATTCATGACAGTGCATCTCCAGCATGAAGCTGTTGATGCTATAAGAGATGCTACTGGATTTGTATACACCATATTAACATTATTAACAAACATGAAACCCTTAATTCTAAATTAAAGGAATTCCATTTAAAAAAGAGAGAAGAGTGGTCTGCTATGAAGTCTGTGGTTCAATCAAGTCACTACTGGGTTGCATCCCAGATTGGCACATACATAGCAAAAATGATTTTCCACGAAATGCAACCTGTTACTGTGTGTGAAATTCAGGCTCTGAGCACTATGCGACTTAACTTTGGAGGTCATCAGTCGCCTAGAACTTAGAACTAATTAAACCTAACTAACCTAAGGACATCACACACATCCATGCCCAAGGCAGGATTCGAACCTGCGACCATATTGGTCGCTTGGTTCCGGACTGTAGCGCCTAGAACCGCACGGCCACTCCAGCCGGCCTGAAATTCAGGGACTACAGTATACATTAGAAGACGTTGTAGTGAGCCACTTCATTTCTTGTGTGTAAGACAATCAGTGGTGGGTGGGACAGATAACAAGAGTCTCTCATGAGCAGCAAGATATAACCACCTCTTTTAGAACACCTCATAGTCCTACTAATGCTGTCAAATGGCCATGATAAAAAGACCAGTCTGCAATTCCCATTTCCCAAGGACTACTCTTGTTGGATCATCCTTGTCTATGTGCAAATTCAGGTCAGCTAAACAAGTTCAATGAGAAACAGATTAAAAAGACAAATGTACTCTTTCCAACAGTGCAGTGTTAATTGTTACATTGTAGGCATTTTAATTCATGGAAAGTCATGAAGAAGTAAAATCATGACAGAACATAATAATAATTTGTGAATAATATCATAAAAAGGAGAATGGGCATAAATATTCTGTATCTCATTTTTGCTATAAAACGCTTTCGAAAAAAATTATAAATTGTTTTACCACTCACTTATAATGTTGTAAAGTAATTATTTTGATAGAAATAACAGTTTTGCATTACTTATAATCAGTGATCAATTTAAACATTTAAGTGTCCATGATTTTTTGACCTTGAGAGCAGAGCTAAGTTTACCTACAAAATTTCTCACATTTTGTTCAGGTACATATGGCTCACTCTGATTGTACATTTCCTAAGTACAGTGACCAACTAACATACCATGAAGTTTTAGAACATTTAGGATGGGGGTTTGGCGAAAATAATTTCTAAATAACCAAAAAATTTCAGATTCTTTCATCTTTACATATAAACATTTTTATACCTTAAGAATTTCATGCATTAATGTCATAGCTGACAGTTAACAGTCCTCCCACTTCATCATTTCTCAAGATAGTTAACATTCAGTGACTATTCATATTTTCAAAACCTATTTTAATATCTGCAAAAAGCTACAAATTTTCAGTTTATTTTTCCAAAAAAATGAAAAAAGTTCAGAAGTGTGTATGTGTTAACCTTGTCTCATGGTATTGTTAACAAAGTATTTATTGAAAATAAATCCAGATCTCTATATCTTTTGCTTTTTTTATTACAATTTTTCAATTTCCCATTTCGTTATGACATTTTCACATTCTCATCTGTGGAGGTCTCTAGCATTTTAACAAATCATCAGAAAATCAAAATATTGTAGTTTTAGAGAGGTATCAACTGGAACTTCAGTATATATTTTTTTTCAGCAAACTCAGAAATAGTGATGTGACACATTCACTCCTGAGCTGGATCATTTGAGATGAAATCGCTCATGGGGACTTTTTCTTGAGAGAGTAGCAAATTATTTAACATCCTCAAGAATTCAGATGGGAAGCTTTTGTGCACAGGTAACAGAAAGACAGTACCACTAGGGATTTTAGCGCATTGTGAAACTGTCAGAGGATTGTACAATGATGTAACAAAAACAAAAGAGATGAAATATTTTCTCATGTAGAAGTTCAGCCAGGATCACCTGCATATGTATTTTTCTTTAGTTAGGTTTAGCTTAGGTAGGAATAACGATCCAACTTATCTCCAGTTTAGAGTAGTGCACAGAAATCTTCAGCTTTCAAATGACGTTAAATTTTCAGGTTAAAGATAACACATGTCTCCTGCCATGGACTGGGAAAAACAAATCTGTTTCTCATGATCCCGCAGAATTTTGTAATAAATGAAGATATGACCATACAAAAGGAAATGTGGAAGCTCTGTCTGATCATAATTATGTCACATTGTCCGACGACCTAACAGAGTATACTAGCAATGTGGCTATTTATACTGCAGCACTCGCTTACATACTTTATTTAGTGCAGAAACTATGCAATACTTAGATTTTTTAATAAGAAAAGATAATGGTGGCTTGATCATGCTATCAACAGGTGTTGTTACTGTGTGCAGAGAGACAGAGAAGCAAAGATGATTGCGAGTTCTGTCATCTAGTAACGTACTTCCAAAAGGCAGTGTGGTCAATGACACAATACTAAATGTTGTGCCAGTAGTGATGCAGCGAGATTGATTCCCGTAACTGAAAGAGAGTTTAACTGAAAATGTTTTCCCTGAGAATCACATTTACATTATTCTAAAAACAGCAGTAAAGCAGTATATTAAAATTCGTTGTCATCACATTGCAAATACATACAATGCCAATTTGAACAGGAAAATAATTAGACAGACACTGACAAAATCTATTTTATTTCATAATCAGTGATGTAAATAACAAGTAAAATGTCATTTTGTTAAAAATAGCTGTTTAAACTTTGAAAACATCAGTTTTTTGTGCGTTTCCAGGTCCTTCTTTTTTACTTTGTGTGTAAATAATAGCAATGAACAAACCAGTAATTATATTTCTTAGTTATTTTAATGGCTTGAGTTTGGTTGTGCACCTACTCCACTGAAGTCTTGGCTGTGGTAACTGTCTGATCTGCAATGTAGTCCGAGGTTTACGTTGGTTTGGAAGGTAACGAATGCTAAATAAAGGTTGTGGTAAATTGATCTATAGTGTCTGTCAGTGCCATGTATCCAAAGCAATTTCTGCTGTAAGAACGCTAGAACTGCAAGATACATACAGAAAAGATGTACTGCATTGCAGAAAAAATGGTAATTAGTGTTTTAGTGCATATCATGTACACATGTTGTAGTTTTTCTACAAAGAAGTAAGGGGGCAGGGCGGCAGAAGGTTCATAACTCCTATCTAAATTAAGATATGAACTGGGACTCACTCAGTAATTAGGTAGATCATGTATATTTAGATTAAAAAGAAAATATGACGGTATGATGCAGAGATAACTTGGTAACTTACGGGATTTAGACACTTTACATATACTGACTGGTGGTGGTTACATATGCTACATGTCAAATATCTAACAAAATGTTGCATACACAATCCGTTTGAAATGGAATGCCCCTTAGTGACTATGAATGAAATGTGTGGTTAACATTATAATGGAGCTCACAACTCCACACAAAGCGAGAGAAAAATACAACATATTGTGGAATGGGAGCTAGAAAAAATCGTACCACGCGGAAATAAATGCAAGGGAACCGACACACGCCATGAAAAATTAAACCAGAACTGAAAGTGAAAAAACATAATGAATAGTAAAATAATCTCTCGCTGTAGTTTAATGCAACTATTTGGAACTGAAACTTGTCACATTTTCGCTCCATAATGACAAAAAGGAATTATCTATTCGTAAACAAATATCTTTTGATGTAAATGTAATACGGAAAATTATTCATTTAAGAATAAGTTTAAGACAAATTTGGTTACTCGGTAAGAATAGTGGAGCCAACACCCATATTTTCATTCACAATGCTACTGTTGTTTCTTACATCCTTCATATTACCATTACCAGGCCTACAGTTACATTCCTCCATGCAAATGACGGCGGTTAGGGCCTTTGGCTGCTTGGGGTAGTTGTGCAGTCTTAGGCGTCTTGTCACGGTTCATGCAGTTCCCCCACCCCCCCACCCCCCCCCCCCCCCGCGGTCGGTCAGAGGTTCGAGTCCTCCCTCGGGCATGAGTGTGTGTGTTGTCCTTACTGTACGTTAATTTAAGTTAGATTAAGTAGTGTGTAAGCCTAGGGACTGATGACCTCAACTGTTTGGTCCCATAGACCAGGAAGTTTCCCATAGTCCTTACCACAAATTTCCAAATTTAGGGTCTTCAGTTTGGGAGCAGTTGCCTCACTTTGCTACTACGGCGTGGTAGGGGCTTGGACAAAATACAGCACCTCAAATTTAGATATCGTATATGTCGACTATGAATGCAGCGTTTCTCCAACAGTTACATCATTGGTAGCGTACAGTGGCACAGTAACATTTCTTGCTTGGTGACCAAAAGATGCTACCTGTCAGTTACGATATGCTACTGCAATAAATCAAAGCATATACTGTAGCTGCCATACACTGTATAGTTCCAAAGATATAATCAATATGTAGGCTCGATTTTAACGGTCGATTGTCGAGGGCGTAAGCACATTGGTAGTGGTAGCTTTAGTAGTATTCATGATTCTAAAAACTTCCTTATCACGGTCTTGTTTATTATTTTGTCGACATAGCAACCCAAAGATACTCACATCCCGTCAAGTTTCCACAGCAATTGATCTTGGGTCCTCAAAACATTTAATGTTGGTAGAGTTTATGATTTTTTACTAAAAAAACACACACACACAAAGTTTCTCTTTTAAAGAATAACTGACTTTTGGTCTAGTTCCACTTAACACTTTTCCGTAATTAGTATGACTTTGCACTTTAAAATTGCATTTAACGTAACTGACAATATCAAGTGACTTAAGTATAGTGTTACTCCACCGCTGGGCATCAAGTACAAAAATGATCTTTGTCTGTCACCTAAAAATTTATTTCACCCATAATTTGATAAACTTCGTTTCTGCAATGTTATAAATTTATATTTATGTTTTGTATGCCTGCTAAAGAATATCTCAGCATCCTAATCGTCATGAAGTATAGTCAATAAAATATCACGTCCATGCATTCAGTATTCCAAAGATAGCATTATCTCATATAATTTGATCTCTCATTTCATTAAGGTCGCGTCATCTTCAACTTCACTTAATTCACAATATATTCCACTCAGACTCAGTTTTCGACTGAACAATTCACAGTTAATAACTTCGCTTTTTATCCACTGTATTACAGTGAAATCATACAGTTATAAATAGCCACATATCAAATATTAACAATGTGGATGAGTAAGTCTGCAACCATTCGTGACTAATGCTGAACACAAGCTGATGGCTGGTAACTCTCACTAAGTGACAATGGGAAGACCTTTCCTTCCACCAATGCCACACCCTCACTCGTACCATGAAACAAAAACAAAGACAAACATTTCTTCCAGTATTACAGTTGTAACAACAAAATATAAAATTCATTTCACCATACCTAAACATTATAACAAACCTACAACTACTTACATTCCATGTGTCACGTGCCAGAAACAAATCGATGGTACAGCACTCCAAACACTGTATCATCACAAGCATACTTTGTGAAAAGGTACATAGCCAAATATATGCGGCTTATAATTCAGATCAGGTACGTTACATTGAGATCTGTCAGATGATGAAATGCAATTTTGTTACGAGAAAGCAGATATTTTCTAAAACACAAAAATTATGGCTGGACATCATGAAAAGGATCATCTGGAGGTGCTGTGTAACAGTGTAACCAATGAAATAGTCTAGAATTTCAATGGAAGCCATATAAATGTAAATGCTTCGAAGAATGTTATAGTGGAATTTATCACAAGGAAACAAATAAAATTTGGAATTACATTATCCATAGGAAATTATATTGTAAAAAAGGGAAAATGGATAAAATTCTTGGGAATCACAATCCAGGACAACCTGAAATGAGACATGCATATACATTCCTTAGCCTGCAAGCTGCCAAAGAACATATTTGCCATTAGCATAATTAGCAAATATTGTAAAGATATATGTACAATAAAAACTGCTTATCATGTACTATTTTCATCAAATTTAAACTATGCTGTAAAAATATGGGGTGCAACAACTCAAGCCAACGTAAGTACATTATTAACACTACAGAAAACGTAATCAGAGTTATTTGTGGTGTTAAACCTAGAGAATCATGTGAGAACTTGTTCCCAAAATTAGGTATGCTTACAATTACAGGTGTATACATATTGAATATGGTATTGGTAATGAATGCAATAAATCCAAATTTCAGCAGTGACCTGCACCAGAATGATACAATACAAAAATTCGGATACCATGTAAACAGAGAAAGAACAGCTTTGTATGAAGAAAATGCACTTCATTTGTAGCTGAAGCTAGCCAACGGCCTACCAAAAAGTTTTACAGCCCTTACTACTTACAAATTAAAAGTCCAGCTAAAAGAATTCAATATTGTAGTCTGTCAATATTTAACTCCTTTCATCTTCAATGTGCTGATTTAATTTTAATCTTTTTGTATTTGTTTAGTGATATAATAACTTTCTTATTATCTTAATCACAGCAAAAGAAGCTCTTACAAATGGAGCGAATCAAATATGTCTCGATGACCTTAGCAAAAAGGCTCAAGTGCTCCTAAAATAGACGTTTCGGAAAGAGCAATCAATAGACAAAAAATTCATATCACAAAAAAATTTTTTGGCCTCAAATAAACGGAGTGATTTAATGGGACTGTCATCTCTTCAGAACTGCTATCATGTGCTTGGTTTCCTGAATGACAGTGTTTCCTCTCGGATTTTTATCACTGAGAGAAGTGCTACAGTGGCATAGTGATGCTAGAACAAGAACCATTCATTTCACGACATCGTTTACCTCGACAGGAAGTGTGTTAATGTTCGTCACACATTGAAAAAGGGTAGGTGGACAACACAACTGAAGAACCAACAACAATGTCGATAGGAAATGGTGGCAGGACAATTATCGTAAACTCTGGCTCGGCTTGTGGCTTCACTTAAAACTGTTTATTGCTGTTTTGGCCCACAATGGCTTCCATGAGGAAATAAAAGGCATAATTTTCACAGGATTACTTTTCAATTTGCAGCTGCAAAATATTCCCCAAAAATTCAACAATACTAACGAATAATGGACCATACTACTCTGTTGTCTTAAGTGAAGTTCTGATACTGCAGTGCAGGCAGGCATATATTTATGGAGTCCACATTAAACTTTATAAATTAGATACAGAATCAGAAGAAGAAGCAAGATACTGTTCTGCAGTCCTTGATAATGGTAATATTCAAGAACGGATTTAGTCTGAATATGTGAGAAGTGTTGAAACACAGGTTGTACATAAAGTCCAGGAACACTTTCAATTATTTATTGCAGGAGAATCAAACACTGTACAGATATCATACGTGGGTCATTTTGAAGAGAAACTCTGAAAGTTTTTTTTATGAATACCGCTACAACATAGTTTGGTAACTTGCCGATAGTCAGCGCTAGTCGCAAACACGGCGAGTTCAGGTGTTGAGCGAGCTTTCTGTGTGTTGGAATTCGACAAAAACAAGTGTGCTACAACTTTTCAACGGAAGTTTAGAACCAAGTATGGTAAGAAACCACCAGCAAGGAAGGCCATTTACCATTGGCAGAACAAAATCGTTACGACGGGTTGTTTGTGCCTGGCAAAGAGAAGTGGGCATCCCAGTGTGAATGAAGTGAATGTGGAGCATGTACGAGAGACATTCATAAGGAGTCCAAAGAAATCAGTGCATCATGCGTTCCGTGACCTCGAAATGGCTCCAGTGACAGAGTGGAAATTTCTGCGACAGAAGCTGTCTATGAAACAATACTAATTGAAGCTAGTGCAGAACCTCAATGACGACGACAAAGACAGGCGTTTTGAGTTTTGTTCGCAGTTGCAACAGTTGAATGAGGACAGGGATGGCATTGTTGATTACTTAATTTTTAGCAACGAAGCCACTTTTCACACTAATGGGAAAGTGAACAGGCATAACTGTCGAACCTGGGGTACAAAGCATCCACACAAATGCATTGAATTTGAGTGTGATTCCCCAAAGGTAAATGCTTTTTGTGTGGTCATGTCTAAAACTGTATGGGCCATTCTTCTTTGCCGAGAGCACTGTCACTGGATATTCCTACTTGGACATGTTGCAGCAGTGGCGGATGCCTCAAATGCAGTCAGACACTGCATTCATCTTTCAGCAGGATGGGGTTCCACCCCATTTTCGTCGTGCAGTTGGTGGGTACCTGAACATGGAGCTCCCGCATTAATGGATTGGCTGTGCTACAGAAGAGGACAGATGTCTCATTAAATGGCCGCCCTGATTACCAGATCTCACTCTGAGTGACTTTTTCTGTGGGGACACATTAAAGATCTGATGTACTGCTTCTACAACGTGATGTAACAGAGCTCTGGGAGAGAATATGGGAAACAACTGCCGCAGTCGACGATACCATGTTAGGATGGGTATGGAAAGAATTCGATTAATATATTGACGTCTGCTGGGTCTCTTATGGTTCGCATATCAAATGTTTCTAAAAAATTTTTTTTTTCAGAGTTTTTCTTCAAAATGCAATATGTATGACATCTGTACAATGTTTAGTTCTTGCGCAATAAATAATTGAAAGTGTTTCTGGACTTTACGTACACCGTGTAGATTTACAATTTTTCAAATCATACTTGTTGAAGCATAATTTTTTTATGCAATCGACAGCCAATGCCTGTGAAAGATTAAATTGCACCCAATTTCAAGATGCAAATTTAACACCAGTAACACTCCAGAACATTTCCAGTAATATGATCACTATGGAATACAGCACTTGAGATCAGACAAAGCAACCTTAAAAACAGAAAACTCAAATCGAAAAGGGAACTGTGGTGTCACCGCCAGACACCACACTTGCTAGGTGGTAGCCTTTAAATCGGCCGCGGTCCGTTAGTATACGTCGGACCCGCGTGTCGCCACTATCAGTGATTGCAGACCGAGCGCCGCCACACAGCAGGCTAGTCTAGAGAGACTCCCTAGCACTTGCCCCAGTTGTACAGCCGACTTCGATAGCGATTGTTCACTGTCAACATACGCTCTCATTGGCAGAGAGCATAGCCTTCAGCTACGTCATTTGCTACGACATAGCAAGGCGCCCTATTCAGTTACTATAATTACTATCTTCAAGAATGTATTCTGAACAGATCATATTGTGAATCATGTACCGTCAAGAGCGACGTTCATCATTAATAGATTAAAGTTAAGTATCAAACTAATTACGTCCGCTTTCTGAATTCTCATTCCTTGTCACGTTCCAGACCTCACGTCAGTATAGTTTTTCCCTCCTCACGCCAGCCTGCGTGAGCTAAAACGCGTGCATTTCGGCCTCCACTCGTAACATGGTGTTGGCTCTTCTGCTAACATAAAAGGAACAATTCCATACTGTAAAGCAGTGTGTTCTAAACACTATTAAAGATGGTGTCTACAAAGGTGAATGCGTACTAAACACTTTGCAAGGCATTTTATAAAACCAGTTAGATGTGAGAGACCCAAACCAAAAACTGCCAGTGGAAGTTGTTCAATGCGTACAAAGAAGGGCAGTAAAAATGGACAAAAGGTTGTTTGATGTTTGGTAGCACATCACAAAAACGGCGGTAGGCCACTACACTGGAACACATTGGTAAAACTTTTCACCAGCCACCATTGAACAACATGAATTGTCAGATGCCTGAAGAAAGATGCCTTTTATCCAGCGAAAGTCTGCTTAGAAAAGTTTCTAAAACCAACATTCAGTCCACAATATTCTTAAGCTGTCTACGTATCATTAGAGACTGAAAAGGCGAGATTAGACGAATTACCATATGCACAAGGTCATTTAAGCTGTCATTATTTTCATGCTCCATATCTTGCAGTCCATTGCCATCACCACTACCAACACAACTGTTGTCATCATCACAGCTGTTGCTATCAGTTGTATCCACAAAGGCATTTTCTTCACTGGAAAACTGTGAGAATGCTGGGTCATCAGCATCAAAATCTGATTCTTCCATCATCAATAAGTCTTCTTCATTCGTTTTTCGACATTTAGAATGTTGTGCTGTACACCTGTTAACAGTGCAGGATCCGTTTGAGCTAAAACGATTTATGCTCATATTATGTGATAAAGCAAATACATATTTTCTCACTCGCTATGTGCAGACCATTAGTGCTATAGAAAGAATGAACAAGACCTTTTTGTAGGAAATTTAATGTAGTTAAATTTTGTACTGGAATGCGTTTTCGCTAGAGGCCATAATTTTCGAATTATTCAAGAGAACATAAAAAAGTGACCCTCAGTTTTTTTTCGAATAACAGGAAGACTGTGACCTCCAGTGAAAACGTATCCAGTACAAAATTTAACTACATTAAGTTTCCTACAAAAAGGTCCTGTTCATATTTTCTGAAGGACTAATAGATTGCACATAGCGAGCGAGAGAATGCGAAAATCTTCTGTGTGGTATTTGAGGTGTAAGCTGCTTAAAACCCAGAGGTAGGAGCAGCTGAATCACTCTGTATAATGTGGATGAACGTGGCCTGTAATGCAATCTTTGGTTTAGGAGGTATTATCAGTTTAGTCTTGATCGCAGTTGCGACTTTTTACACTTCTATCTGCTGTAGATACCTTACTAACGATCACCATCACCACTGTCAAAACAATTGTTGTCATCAGCACTGCTGTTGCTGTCAGTTGTATCCACAAACGCAGTTTTCACCAAAACTTTGAGAATGCTGGATCACGAACACCAAAATCTGATTCTTCCAACACCATCAGTAAGTATTCAACAGTAAATTCACTCGTTTTTCGACGTTCTCAGTGTTGTGCTGCCCCACTGGTTCAAGGTGTAAGATCCATTTGAGCTAAAACGATTTATGCTTAGATTTTATAATACAGAAAATCACACTACTGATACTAAAATGTAAATCAGCAATCTACATTACAACTGATGTAGAGTGATGTTGAAATTTCGTAAGAATTATTAATGAAAGTCTTGTTGAAGATAAAGTTGAAAAAGACAAAATTCGAAATACTGAACCAGAGACTGTAACTGATTTCATGTATAATAGCATCAACTCAATCAAGAAATACATATAAATGAACAGTACTGTACTACATGTACTATACTAAACAGAGGGAAGTGTGTGGCCGCTGGTGGACACACATGTCTAGTTTAAAGGCACATTTGCAGGACGGGTGTGGATATATAGCAAAAATGTAGATATACGTTCAGAATATAAATAAAGAATTACATAATATATTAATTAGTATAAGCGGTTGTATCGATTGTGGCGTGAAACCACTGAAACATTGGAATAATTATGTAGTTCAGTTGTCTTGCCAAGAAGACCCTTTTTTGTTCTGGGAACTGTCCTGTCCAGATGTATATCTGCCATCGCTGAAGATAATTATTGGGCACACCGCCATTAATATATATATATATATATATATATATATATATATATATATATATCACTAGGCGTACTCATAGTTGCACACAGCAACAGAATTTATGTAAGTGTCTATATGGTTAATTTAGTATAATATTTTGTGAAACAGTGCTAAAATTTAATTTTGTGTTTCATTTATGTTACAAGCTATTGTTCCAGCTAAACGGCGTCTTAGCAAGGGTAAAGGTTCCGTATTACAAATTATATCAAAAGTCCAATATGAACCAAACCTTTGGAATTATTCAAACCATGGGGTCCAATATTTTCAATAAAATCACGCTCAGTTTACAGTGACTGAATCTTACGAAAAAAGCCATTGTCAAGCGTGCAGAGTTTGTATAAACTGATCACATACTATCATCATTAATTATTATTATTTGCTTGTTCTTCAATATACTTAACCAGACAGGTAAAGCTGTAGCTGTAAACAATCAAACTGTAGAGTTCAGTGTCTGGACATTTTATTGTATTTGCTACATTGTTCAATTGTTCATAGATAATGGGATCATATCTGATGAGCCACTGCCATTGAATATTTGTAAAGACCAACCAAAAAGACGAACCATTGAAATTGATGATGAAATCTGGAATCTACACTGCATATTTGGATTCAAGGTAAGACACTGCATTTTTTACATTAGCATCCCAATCCAAGCACTTCTAGTAATTGTAATTTGCTTCCCAACTTTCAGAAAACTTTTTGTAACTGTAGCAACCATTTTTGTGCAAGATCGCCTATTCCAAATTATTTTTGTCATACAATTTCTTACAACAACACAGTCATACCATTCCACGAAATGGCCGAATTGTATCATGTGCAATGCAAAATGGCAAGCAGGCATGAATGTTAATTTTTTCCACCATTAATTGTAATGCTTGATCAGTTAATCCTGTGGTGTCACCGCCAGACACCACACTTGCTAGGTGGTAGCCTTTAAATCGGCCGCGGTCTGTTAGTATACGTCGGACCCGCGTGTCGCCACTGTCAGTGATGGCAGACCGAGCGCCGCCACACGGCAGGTCTAGACAGACTTCCTAGCACTCGCCCCAGTTGTACAGCCGACTTTGCTAGCGATGGTTCACTGACAAATTACGCTCTCATTTGCCGAAACGATAGTTAGCATAGCCTTCAGCTACGTCATTTGCTACGACCTAGCAAGGCGCCATTATCATTTGCTATTTATCTTGTGATGCATGTACCGTCAGACCGATGTTCACCAATTATGGATTAAAGTTAAGTATTCCAGCAGCTACGTACTTTTTTTGCTAGTATAATTACTTTACCTGTCACAGACCTCACGCCAGCCTGCTTGAGCATAAACGCGTGCCTTTCGGCTACCTCACAGTGGCTTGGCTGTCTTTGCCAAGTCACAACAGTTTGGCGACGAGGATGGGATTCGCGTTTGTAACTATACTTTCTGATTTACTTGTGTAATGGCTTCGCCACAATCTCCAGATGTACTGTCCGAATTTTATCGCTTGCAGAATCAGCAGACGCAGGCCTTATTGGATGCCCTTGGACAGCTCCTCCAGGGTCAACGCGCACTGCAAAACGATGCGGCAGCCGCCGCTCCACCGCTACCACAGCCACAACACGCAGTTGCACCACCTTTTCGTCCTTTTGATGCTGCACTGGAAAGCTGGTCGGAGTGGTCACGCCAATTTGGATTCCATCTCGCTGCCTACAGAATTCAAGGTAATGAGCGGCAGCCTTTTTTGTTAGCATCCATAGGCGTCCAGACGTACCGTGTGATAGTGAAATTATTTCCCCGACGCGACGTAGCAACTCTGTCCTACGAAGAAACTTTGTCTGCATTACATGCATATTTCAAAGAATCAGTCAATGTAGTTGCCAAACGGTATACGTTCTATAGTGTCGGCAGACTTGCCAACACTACGTACACTGATAGAAAGAGGCGGCCAAGATGCACGCGCTAACTCACGCAGGGTGGCGTGAGGTCTGAAACAGGATACGTAATGAATGCTATAAAAAAAGTATGTAGCTGCTGGAATACTTAATTTTAATCCATCATTTGTATACAGCGTTCTTGATGATACAAGTGAGACTCTCTCTAGATAAATGCAATATAATGCTAATGGCGCCTTGCTAGGTCAAAGCCATGGACTTAGCTGAAGGCTATTCTAACTATCTCTCGGCAAATGAGAGAAAGGCTTCGTCAGTGTAGTCGCTAGCAAAGTCGTCCATACAACTGGGGCGAGTGCTAGTCCGTATCTCGAGACCTGCCTTGTGGTGGCGCTCGGTCTGCGATCACTGACAGTGGCGACGCGCGGGTCCGACATGTACTAATGGACCGCGGCCGATTTAAAGGTACCACCTAGCCAGTGTGGTGTCTGGCGGTGACACCACACGTTCTTTCGTACAAAACGTACGGCCGGTCAGACTAATAGGGAGTGGGTTGCAACTTTGCAAGGCCTTACTAGGGACTGTGCTTTTGAGTGTCAATGTGGCCTCCCTTATTCCGATACTATGGTACGTGATGCAATTGCACAGAACGTTTCTGATGTTCGTATACGGGAACAGATTTTGAAACTAGTCAGTCCCTCCCTTCAACAAGTGATGGACATATTGGATTGGCAGGACACACTTGACTTTGCTCAGGAATCATTTGAAACTGCACCAGCCGTGTGTCACATTAACTGGCCTGCCGGGCGCGCTGCACGGAACAGTAAACAGCCCTCGCGCCCGTCCACGCAGCTGCTGCCAAGCTCTCAGCCACATGTGCCGCGCAAGCAAGCAAATGCAGTGATAAAATCATGCCCACGGTGTGCTACTAGACACTCGCGTGAGAACTGCCCGTCACGCCAAGCTGTTTGCTTTTTCTGTAATAAACGAGGACATGTTCAGAGTGTTTGCCAGAAAAAGCTCTGATCGGACTCTCACAACTATTCCAGGCCCTTTGCTTCACGCCGGAATCGGAATCGAACCCAGAATACTCAGGCTGATGAACCTTCGCCCATGGAAATTCATGTAGTTCATTCCACTCCGCCCAGTGCCTCACTCTCTAACGGTGACTGTGTTCGTCCCACAAATAGTGTGCGTCGACATCGACGGAAATCCCATCACGTCGCAAGTGATTCTGTACCAGTGTCAGTTCACGTTGCACGAGGCAGTCGCTCTTGTCGTCAGCAGGACAATAAACTTTTTGTGGACTTGGACATTCACGGCAAAGTGATACTGTTCCAGCTCGATACCGGAGCTGCAGTTTCATTGATCAATCACGACATGTACAAACAGCTGGGCACACCTTCGTTGCGTGCCGCAAATGTTAGGCTAACTACATATTCAGGTTACGGGCTCCCTGTGTTAGGACAGTGCAGCCTTCTTGCAACATGCAAGGGACAAACAGAACTTGTGTCATTGTATGTCCTTCATTCTTCTTCTGCAGTGAACTTGTTTGGTTTCGATTTGTTTCAGTTGTTTCACTTGTCTATAGTCAATCAGGTCCTATCAGTGAACCAGACTGTGCCTTCAGCCAGTGTTTCTCGTCTATGTGAAGAATTTGCAGACATTTTTGCACCGGGCCTTGGTTGCGCTAAGAACTATAAAGCACATTTGGAACTGAAAGTCAACGCGCAACCGGAATTTTTCAGAGCGCGCAATGTTCCCCACGCATTGCGTGATGAGGTCGCAAGAACATTAAACGATTTGGACTCACAAGCTGCAATTGAACGTGTGCATGCTTCTCTCAGGGCATCACCCTTAGTAATTTTGCAAAAACCTTCTGGAAAATTGAGACTTTGTGTGGACTTCAAGGCAACAGTGAATCCCCAACTAGTAACTGCAACTTTTCCTTTACCCCGCCTGGAAGATCTTTTTGACAAACTGTGCCCGGGTAAATATTTTTCGAAGTTGGACCTAGCACATGTGTACTTGCAAATACCGGTGGACGAAGAATCCCAGCGCGTTTTAGTGGTTAACACGCATCTTGGTTTGTATCGATTCAAACGACTGCCATTCGGGTGTGCATCCGCCCCTGCATTGTTTCAGCAATATCTGCAAACAGTTTGTGCGTCGGTCCCTACTGCAGCAAACTATCTGGACGATATTGTGATCTCCGGAAAGACAGAAGAAGAACATTTAGCCAATCTCAGAACATTATTTCAGGTCTTGCGACAAAATGGTCCTCGCTTGCGGAAGGACAAATGTGTGTTTTTTGCTCGTGACTTACCCTATCTGGGCCATGTACTGAATGCCCAAGGCATACATCCTAGTCCAGAGCACCTCCGTGCCATACAAGACTTGCCTTCGCCGCAGAATTTGAAGCAGCTACAGAGCGTGCTGGGAAAAATCAATTATTATCATCGCTATGTACGCCACGCTTCTTCCATTTCAGCTCCGCTTCATCGCTTACGCCGTAAAGGTGTTCCGTTCGTCTGGACGACGGAATGCGAACGCGCCTTTCGCCAGTTGAAATCGGCGTTGCTTTCCCATACTTGCCTTACGCCATTCGATCCCTAGAAACCCCTTTTGATGATGGTGGATGCATCGGATTTCGGGATCGGTGCTGTGCTTGCGCACAAAGATGGATCGCATGATCGCCCTATTGCCTTTGCGTCCGAATTGCTCTCGTCTGCGCAAAGAAATTATTCACAGATAGAGAAAGAAGCTTTGGCTCTCGTATTTGGTGTTACTAAGTTTCATGATTTCTTGTATGGTCGTCACTTTACCATCATCACAGACCACAAACCTTTGACATCCCTTTTTCATCCGAACAAGCCTGTACCTCCACGTACAGCGCAGAAATTCATTCGCTGGTCTATTTTCCTTTCGCAGTACCGCTACAATATCTCGTATCGGTCCACTGCTAAGCACGGAAACGCCGATGCGTTGTCCCGTTTGCCTGTTGCTGAGGATAGAGCATTCGATTCTTCCGAACTTGCTTGCATGTTCGTTGATTCGGAAACCGATGACGTGGTAGAATCGTTTCCGACTGATTTTCGTCGTGTAGCTACAGCCACAGCTGCTGATCATGTCCTTGCTACCGTTTTGCGTTTTGTTGCTACGCAATGGCCCTTGTCAAAGTCACGGATCGAGGATCCGTTGGTTCGCCGATTTTTTGCTCACAAGGAGAGACTTTTTGTTCGACGTGGTGTTTTGCTGTTGCGTTCTGATAATGATCAGTCCAGGGTCGTGGTCCCACGTTCGTTACAGTCCTCTGTCTTACGGCTTCTCCACCAAGGACATTGGGGTATAGTACGAACGAAACAACTTGCTCCTCAGCACTGTACTTGGTTCGGAATCGATGCTGCGATTACGAATATGTGCTCTTCTTGCATGGCGTGTGCCGAACAACAATCCGCACCACCGCGGAAATTCTTTGCATGGCCGAAAGCCACTACCCCTTGGCAACGCTTACACATCGATTTTGCTGGTCCATTCTGGAATGCTCGATGGTTAGTTGTGGTAGATTCATTCAGTAATTTCCCTTTGGTTGTCCGGATGTCTTCCACGATGTCTTCTACCACCATCCAAGCGTTATCCGCTATCTTTTGCGTTGAAGGTCTTTCACAGATTATTGTTTCCGACAATGGCCCACAATTCATGTCCACAGAATTTCAGTCATTCTGCAAGGCCAATGGTATTCAACATCTGACGTCCGCGCCGTTTTCGCCGCAGTCAAACGGTGCCGCTGAAAGATTGGTCAGGACTTTCAAGTCCCAGATGTTGAAGTGGAAAGAGTCGCATTCTCGGAAGGACGCGTTATTGCTCTCTTTGTCCTCGTATCGCTCTCAGCCTCGAGATGGTCGCTCGCCGGCTGAGTTGCTCCACGGTCGTCCTCTTCGAACCTTGATGTCTTTGCTACATCCGCCGCATCAGGTTCCTGTGCAGTGGCAGACACCTGCTTTCGCCCCAGGCGCCGTTGTATACTATCGCAACTATCGAGGTTCACGGCGTTGGCTCGCAGGGCGCATTCTTCGCTGCCTCGGCCGCGCTATGTATTTGGTTTTGGGGGCCTCTGGTGAGGTGCGTCAGCATCTCAATCAGCTGCGCCTCTGTCGTCGAACGGGTTCTGCCGCTCCCCGTATGCTTTCAGCGACGGTGCTGTCCGGTCAGCGCCCTGGGGACCCATCTACTGGCTCGCCTCGTCCCCAGGTGTTACCGACGCTGCCTCCCATTTTGCCCCATGGCGACGCGCCGCCGCCTGTTCTCCCGCCTGCGACGCCCGCAGTGGACGCTTCGCTGCAGCCGCCAAGCGCCTCCCTGGGTCACGCGCCGCCGATCGCTTCCCGTGACCAGCTGTCCTCCGACATGGAACTCTTGCCCGCTCCGGACCACATGGCGTCTTCGCCCGTCGGGTGCCCCGACCCGATGGAGGTCGACCCTTTGGCCCCTCCTGTCTCTTTACGGGCGCATACACCGCATGTTGGCGTGCACCCTGGACTAGTTTTTCAGGCGTTTCCTAGCTCCCCTCGGACCGAATGGCAGGGTGCGGGTGACACAGCCTCGCCTGTTGTTAGGCTCCCCACCTCGTCGCATACGTCAACATGGGGTCCTCCCCATGGCGGGCGGAAGCCTTATAACACAACCGTTCGCCGATTTGCGGGGGAGGAATGTGGTGTCACCACCAGACACCACACTTGCTAGGTGGTAGCCTTTAAATCGGCCGCGGTCCGTAAGTGTACGTCGGACCCGCGTGTCGCCACTGTCAGTGATGGCAGACCGAGCGCCACCACACGGCAGGTCTAGAGAGACTTCCTAGCACTCGCCCCAGTTGTACAGCCAACTTTGCTAGCGATGGATCACTGACAAATTACGCTCTCATTTGCCGAGACGATAGTTAGCATAGCCTTCAGCTACGTCATTTGCTACGACCTAGCAAGGCGCCATTACCAGTTACTATTGATGCTGTAAAACATGTACCGTCAAGAGCGATGTTTACCATTTATGGATTAAAGTTAAGTATTCCAGCAGCTACGTACTTCTTTTGCTAGTATAATTACTTTACCTGTTCCAGACCTCACGCCAGCCTGCGTGAGCTTAAATGCGTGCCTTTCAGCTACCTCACAGTGGCTTGGCTGTCTTGCCAAGTCACAACAAATCCAACATTGTTGCTATACGAAATTATTTTCATGAATTCATTCTAAAATATGTTTAAAGATTTTTTTCTTGCAATATATGTTACGTGTAGCATAGTGGTAATGCGTAAACAATTAGCAAAAATGGAACATGATAGGGAACAGACACAAACCGAATCCAACTTCGACATTGAACAAAACAGTGACAATGACTCCAGATTTGTCTATGATAGTAATGATAAATCAGCAGTTAACATGTCTAGTGACGGAAATTTCATAAATAGACCGACCGTTAGTCAAATAGCTAAATCCAGCTCAGAACCCATTCTTCTCCATGACATAATGGCAAAAGACGTGATGGGGGCAGAGCTATTTCAGTTGACAAATATTGCCAGTATGTTTGACACTATTATCAAGCAAATGACTGAAAACAAAAATCATATGACATCAATACAAAATCAAATGACTAAAAACAAGGAAGACACCGACGCACATACGTTATCAATACATAATCAGATGACTGAAAACAAAACTCGGATAACCAAAACCAAAAATAGACATTGACGAACACATGACAGTTTCAAAAACGCGACATGACGAGATTCAGGCTGAATTAAGAGCACTAAAATGTTATAACGATACTTTGTGGGAAAGAGTATCGACGTTAATACGAGACTGAGTGGTCAAGTGTCCTAACATGACTCAAAATTTTCCGAGTTGAGCATACAGCAGGAAAAACCACTAAAGACATAAAAGACATTCAAACTGAAGTCCAACATTTAAACGCTGCATGCGAAGCTCTTGCTATTCAAGTGAAGTCTTATCCATCAATTCATGACCCAATAACGCATTACTGTTATTGAAGGTAAAGTTAACACTAAGGATAAACAACTTATAGACAAACTGCAATTACACACTGACAATCATTTTGCCAACAGAAATAAAGAATTTAATGACTGGGTTGCCAGAAAAATAAATATTTTGGCTAATGTATAGAGGAAAAATTATCGACGGTTGTGTATGACACTGTAGCCGAATATGTTGAAAATAATAAATATGTCATAGCTGAAGCAGCTCAATCCAATGCAGCATAACAAAAACAATCAAACGATGAGATACGCCAGGAGTGTAGTAATACCAATAATCCAAGTGCTCGCTTTGATAATGAAAACAGATGTATGTATGACACATATTCTCTGTACACAACACACTCCTCACAGCAACAACTGTACACACCTGCACACATGACACCTAATTACATTCGTGACGTTTACGGACAGTACATTCCTTTCCATTCACCAACCGATTACTACAAAAATTACAGTGAAAGGAATCAACATTACAGTGCCAAAGAAGAAGAAAGGGTGATTAAACATCGGAAATTTCAACTTTTCATCCCAGAAAAACGTACTGCACATCCTGTAATTTTTTTGAAAGCATTTAGAAATGCATTCCCCAAGAGCATGGAGTGCCTGAAAGAGAATTTCTTACATTGTAGGTTACATCCAAGGTGACGCAGCTGTCTGGGCATATAATGAAGCCGAAAGATGCGTGACATATGAGCAATTTGAAAGAGCTTTCTTGAGAAAATTTTGGTCGCAGTCGGTACAAGAACGTTTAAGGAAACAGATTGTGAAGTAGAGTCGTTCAATGCTAAACATGGCAATTTGCGCCAGTATTTTGAAAAAAATTGAATATGGGCCACTTTCTTGATGAAACTGTAGCTACGCGCGATATACTTCGCACACTGAAAGCCAGATTGCCTTTTAACATTAAAGAGAAGCTACTGCACTTTCCAGACAATGATGCGGAATATTTTCTGTCTGTGCTTGATTCTGTTGATATATTATATAAGGATCAACGTTCCGCACGGCAAAACAGCTGTCACAGTGTGTACGTCAGTGGTGTGAAAAACGAGCAGGCTAGCCAACTTAATCTTGACGTGCCGGCTGCTGTGGCTTACCAGTGCAGCAGTATCAACACCTTCCTTCCGCAAACCAATACAAGTACCAAATATCAGCAGACACACACCATTATGAACAATAATCATAACATACGATACACAACAAGCGACTACCCACACAAGAGGCGCCACAACAATAGTACTGTAATGGAACCAACAGAAAGGGAAACAACCAAAACTGGAACAAAATCAGAATCAATTGTTAGCCTGTACAAAATCTACAGCGAAACCAGAACAGTAACTATGGTAATGCGTACCAAAATACTTGTCCATCACCTTCGTACATCATATCTACAGGTCCATGGTAAATACTGTCACAGCATGTGCAAAATCAATATTGGGATTTTCCCACCAATCTGCAGGTAAGTCAAGGTGCTCAACCGCAAAAGCCACAACAGACTGGAGAGTGGAATACACAATACCCTAATGTAAACATAATGGAAGTGTCGAGTGAAACTTCGCCTCAGCCTGTAACATCACCTGCACCGATTACGATGATGTCAGACCAAACACAGTCACTACTGTGCCCCAGGTCGTAGCTGAAGAAGGTGGGGGGGGGGGGACTTCAATATCAAATCATTGTTTGATGCACTTACTGATGAACAACACGATTATAATATGAGAAATAGTTTTAAGCAGCAACCACTGTTATTTATGCGCTACAATGATGATTAGAGCTTATCTGATGAACTATTACAGGAAAACACACAACGTTGTTCATCTAGCAACGAAATAGTTTTAGCTACAACAAATAGTATAGTAGGAGGAATTCTAATCGGCATTGTTTTGGACACAGGAGCGGCTGTGAGTGTTCTGTCGTATAATTTCTATAAGAAAATGATTGAACTCGAACCTGTACCAGAGTTTTCTGTTCAAAAGTGTAAGATTTTAACTGCCGTAGGTAATAAGACTAGTATAGTTACGAAACAAGTTTTTGTGACCATTAATATAAGTAATGGAACAGTACAATGGCCATTTCTTATGGTCCAGTTACTAATTGTATTATAGGTTTAGTTATGTTATGTGAGAAGGACAGTAGTATTGACTTCTCGAAACGTAAATGTTTCCCTAGATATAAGGGCAGTGAAATCACAATTGTCTTGGGTACCAGGACTCTCAAACATGATAAGTATTGTACAGGCTACAAAATTAAATTTTTTCAAGAGAGTGACAAAACAAACATACAGCCACTTGCACCTGATAAAGAATATGATGACTTGAAAACGCTTATTAGCCATACGTTGAGTGAAACCACTGCTATTACTGGTGATGAACGCAGTGAGCTTTATCAAGTACTGTCCAAGTATATACAGGTCTTTACCAAACGACCAGGTGCCATTAGGACATATTTTTATGAAACTGAAGTCAAGCCTCACCAAATTTTCAATCACTAAACCTATAATGTACCACTATCTCATTGACCTGTGGTGTGGCAAGAACTTAAACAGATGTTCGAGTGGAAAACCATAGAACCTTCCACATCCCCCTACTTTAGTCCATTATTTGTTGTCAAAAACCTTATGGGAATATTAGAGTGGTGTTGGATGCACATGCCATAAATGATACTGCCTGTACACACTAAGCCAGAAAATTTAGAGGAACAATTACAGAAATTTTTAGTTCCTAAGTACTTTTCCAAGATCGACTTAACAAATTCGTTTTGGCAAGTGGCAATCACTCCTGATTCCAGAAAATATACTGCTTTCATATTCGGGGGGCGAATATATCAATTCTCTGTTCTTCTTTTCCCACTGAGCGTCAGTTCAGGAGTATTTGTTACTGCTTCGGATACTGTGCTTGGCGACGACTTAGTTGAGACTGTTAAACAATATGTTGATGACCTTATCATAGCTACTAAGACTTGGAATGAACATCTTGGAACCCTTGAAAAAATTCTGGATAAATTTGCACAAGCTGCCGTAACAGCTAACCTAAAGAAGTCAAAATTTGCTTGTAGTGAGATTAGGTATTTTGGACACATAATTGATGGACAAAGTATAGCCCTGATCCAGGTAAGTTGGATTCTATTAGGAATTTTATAGTCCTCACACTAAACAACAACTGAAGTCATTTCTAGTGGCAGCTGCAATACCAACATTGAAATCTTATATATATATATTACTGAATGTGCTTTAGAGTGAATTTCTCCTCTGCAGGTGCATCCTTTTGCCACGCAATTCAGGCACAATTTAAAGGCACATTTGCAATATGGGCATGGATGAATAGCAAAAATGTAGATATAAGTTCAGAATACACATAAAGAATTACATAAAATAATAATTAGTACAAGCAGTTGTATCGATTGTGGCGTGCAACCGCTGAAACAATAGGATATATATAGGGTGGTCCATTGATTGTGACTGGGCTAAATATCTCACGAAATAAGCGTCAAACGAAGAAACTACAAAGCACAAAACTTGTCTAGCTTGAAGAGGGAAACCAGATGGCGCTATGGTTGGCCCACTAGATGGCGCTGTCATAGGTCAAGCGGGTATTAGCTGCGTTTTTCTAAGTAGGAACTCCCATTTTTTATTACATATTCATGTAGTATGTAAATAAATATGAATGTTTTAGTTGGACCACTTTTTTCACTTTGTGACAGATGATGCTGTAATAGTCACAAACATATGGCGCACAATGATAGACAAACAGTTGGTAACAGGTAGGTTTTTTAAAATTAAAGTACAAAATGTAGATACGTTTGAAAATTTTATTTTGGTTGTTCCAATGTGATACACATACCTTTGTGAACTTATCATTTCTGAGAATGCATGCCGTTACAGCGTGATTACCATTAAATGCCACATTAATCCAATAAATGCTCAAAATGATGTCTGTCAACCTCAATGCATTTGGCAATATGTGTAACGACATTCCTCTCAACAGCGAGTAGTTTGCCCTCTGTAATGTTCGCACATGCATTGACAATGTGCTGACACACGTTGTCAGGCGTTGTCGGTGGATTACGATAGCAAATATCCTTCGACTTTCCCCAAAGAAAGAGATCCGGGGACGTCAGATCCGGTGAACGTCCGGGCCATTGTATGGTGCTTCGACGACCAATCCACCTGTAATGAAATATGCTATTCAATACTGCTTCAACTGCACGCATGCTATGTACTGGATATCCATCATATTGGAAGTACATAGCCATTCTGTCATACAGTGAAACATCTTGTAGTAACATTGGTAGAACATTACGTAGGAAATCAGCATACATTGCACCATTTAGGTTCCCATCGATAAAATGGGGGGCCAATTATCCTTCCTCCCATATGCCGCTGATGTTCCACTTGTCACAGCCATCGTGGATTTTCCGTTGCCAAATAGTGCATATTATACCAGTTTACGCTAATATTGGTGAATGACGCTTTGTCCCTAAATAGCACGTGTGCAAAAAATCTGTCATCGTCCCGTAATTTCTCTTGTGCCCAGTGGCAGAACTGTACACGACGTTCAAAGTCGTCGCCATGCAGTTCCTGGTGCATTGAAATATGGTACGGGTGCAGTCGATGTTGATGTAGCATTCTCAACACCAGCGTTTTTGAGATTCCCGATTCTCGTGCAATTTGCCTGCTACTGATGTGCGGATTAGCCGCGACAGCAGCTAAAACACCTACTTGGGCATCATAATTTGTCGCAGGTCGTGGTTGATGTTTCACATGTGGCTGAACACTTCCTGTTTCCTTAAATATCAGGTGAACGGTCTGGACACTTGGATGATGTCGTCCAGGATACCGAGCAGCATATATAGCACACGCCCATTGGGCATTTTGATCACAATAGCCATGCATCAACACAATATCGACCTTTTCCGCAATTGGTAAACGGTTCATTTTAACACGGGTAATGTATCACGAAGCAAATACCATCCGCACTGGCGGAATGTTACGTGATACCACGTACTTATACGTTTGTGACTATTACAGCGCCATCTATCACAAAGCGAAAAAAGGGTACAGTACCGCCCAACATTGAAAATAGGTACAACATACTTCGTTATTTTTGTCAGAACAACACATTTTTTATATAAAAATAACTCAATTTCAATTAATACAGCGAAGCCGGATACCAGTGTGGGAAAGAATGACAATTTATTTACTTAATTGATCACATGTGCACTCCCACAAAGTAAATCCCTACATCCAGTTTGGTGAGATCTGTGAAATGAATGAATGTATGGTCGTCTGCTAACCGCAGATAGTGCATGTGAATATATGATCATCTTTGAGACGATCCTTTGGCCACCTTTGGTGGGACCAAAGAGATGAAATTTACCTGATTTGAGCGCTGAAATGTGGCTGACCAATAAAGTAGCAAGGTGCTCCCCCACTTCGACAGAGGTGCGAGAGAACCGAAGAACGGCCATGTTTCAGCACTCTGCCGGTGGATCTTGTGCTGTTAAGACCTGTTTTAGTTGTGCTCCGTAATGATGAAAGAGTGGAGACATGGTATGCATGTGGAATATTTAAGAGTAGTTTGAAATATTAATTTCTCTATTTCAGGAACTTTTGTGGGGAGAATTAAAAGTCAGGCAGGTAATATTAATGGGATTGTAGTAACCTTCGGAAGTGACCAACGGTCACAATGAAACCACGTGTAGCAATAAGTTGAAATATTTCCGTGTGCTTAAGTTAAGCTGAATTACTAGCGTGTGTACAACAAGTTGAAATATTTAAGAAATGGCGTGTGCAGGACTTGAAATTAGAGACGAGTACTTCCACGTGGTGAGTACTGTGTGAGTCTCAAACTGTGTATGAGACAAAAGATAAAGTGAAGTACCCGTCCATGGTATCAGTTGAGGACTCGCATGTGTGATGAATATGTTCTTAATATTACTTTGCGTGATATGATTCCTTGTGACGCTAGATTCAAACTCTGAGAGAGAAGCAAGTTGAGTCAGCTGTCTATCCAGCAACGCCACTTGGCTTGCATTGCACAGGAAGACGTGCAAATATCTCCAGAGTTCATAGTAGGAAAGTAGAATTACGAAGTGAGGCAGTGTCATGTGAAACTGGGATAAATATTAATTGAAGTGGGAAAGTTGAAAGTGATGTTTGTATTCCATGTCGTAGTGTGGTGTATGTCATGTAATTTGGGTATGTGTGGTTTGCATGGGAGAGTAGCGAGGTAGTTTCAAAAGATTAGTGGGTAATGCGTGTTCCTTTTGTACTGCTCGGCCTGGAGGAAAGTTTCGTGATGATGATTGTGAGATTCGAAGTGTGAGAAATAATAAAAGATCCACCATCCTATCCAGAAAGTGCACTGTAGCGTTAAATAATTACGAGACCATAAGGTAGAGAATCACCAATGTTAAGCCATGCCCACTGGGCGGAATTTCTCATGTGTTATTGTTGTAGGTTATAGAATTTGTGTGTTTAGGTTATAGAATTTATCGGGATGAATAAGATAGTGAAAAGAAAAAGATTGGTGGCCTTTTCCTTCGAATTTTATGTTGTCATGATATCCAGAATTTATAATGTGTGCGCCACTCATATTCAGTGCGATGGCCACGTGTTGATAAAAGCCGTTAAATAAAAAGGAAAGAAAATGTGATACTGCCAGTGCGTAGTGAACAGTTAGAGTTCTGTAAATTACTGATAGTCAGATGCGAGTTTCCGTTGCATATTATTCATACAGGAGGATAATTTGTAACTTAATTGTGAGTACGAGAGTTCATGTTACTCGATAAATAAGAATGAATCCACTCGCTTGGCAGACCACTCATCTTGCAGGCCTGACTGCTTGATGCCACAGTATGAGCAAGGCATGTGGGTGCCTCTCAGTCCAGCTAAAACATTCATATATCCTTACATACAACACAAAAATGAAATAAAAATGGGGGTTCCTATTTTAAAAAATGCAGTTGATATCCGTTTGACCTATGGCAGCGCCATCTAGCGGGCCAACCATAGCGACATCTGGTTTCCCCCTTCAAGCCAGACGAGTTTCGTTCTTTGTAGTTTTTTCGTTTGATGCTTATTTCGTGAGATATTTGGCCCGATCACGATCAATGGACCACTCTGCGCATATGTATACAGGGTGTTACAAAAAGGTACAGCCAAACTTTCAGGAAACATTCCTCACACACAAAGAAAGAAAATATGTTATGCGGACGTGTGTCTGGAAACGCTTACTTTCCATGTTAGAGCTCATTTTATTACTTCTCTTCAAATCACATTAATCATAGAATGGAAACACACAGCAACAGAACGTACTAGCGTGACTTCAAACACTTTGTTATAGGAAATGTTCAAAATGTCCTCCGTTAGCGAGGATACATGCATCCACCCTCCATCGCATAGAATCCCTGATGCAGCCCTGGAGAATGGTGTATTGTATCACAGCCGTCCACAATACGAGCACGAAGAGTCTCTACATTTGGTACCGGGATTGCGTAGACAAGAGCTTTCAAATGCCCCCATAAATGAAAGTCAAGAGGGTTGAGGTCAGGAGAGCGTGGGGTTGCGTAGACAAGAGCTTTCAAATGCCCCCATAAATGAAATTCAAGAGGGTTGAGGTCAGGAGAGCGTGGAGGCCATGGAATTGGTCCGCCTCTACCAATCTATTGGTCACCGAATCTGTTGTTGAGAAGCGTACGAACACTTCGACTGAAATGTGCAGGAACTCCATCGTGCATGAACCACATGTTGTGGCGTACTTGTAAAGGCACATGTTCTAGCAGCACAGGTAGATTATGTCATATGAAATCATGATAACGTGCTCCAACTGGCGGTGAATCGAGGGAGTACAGTGCATACTGACAAAACTAAAATGAGCTCTAACATGGAAATTAAGCGTTTCCGGACACATGTCCACATAACATCTTTTTTTTATTTGTGTATGAGGAATGTTTCCTGAAAGTTCGCCAGTACCTTTTTGTAACACCCTGTATATCGAGACGGAATCTCACTAGGTGTACTCATAGTTGCACACAGCAATAGAATTTATGTAAGTGTCTATGTGGTTAATTTAGTATAACATTTTGTAAACACAGTGCTAACACTTAATATTGTGTTTCATTTATATGACAAGCTATTATTCCAACTAAACTGCGTCTTAGCAACGCTAAAGGTTCTGTGTTACAAATTATATCAAAGGTCCAGTACAAACCAAAGCTTTGGAATTATTCAAACTACGAAGTTCGATATTTTCAGTAAAATCATGGTCAGTTTACAATAAATAGATCTTACACAAAAAGCCATTGTCAAGCACGCAAAGTTTGTATAAACTGATCACGTACTATTATCATTAATTATTATTTTTTGCTTGTTCTTCGATATACTCAAACCAGACAGCAAAAGCCACGGCGGTAAAAATCAAACTGGTATGAGGCTTTGCTGTGTCCATCAATGGCCTCATGACAACCATTGTGTTATCATCTACAAGAATGGATACCACAGTGTAAGAACATGAGACTGTGAAAACACAGACGTCTATCTATGCCTTCAAGAAAGCCAGAATTTAGCTTTGAATTGAGTAAAAATGGACATGGAGAGGATGCATGTGCCAGTTTTTGAGTGTCTGTGGATATGCAGTTTAACCTCCTTAGCTGCTCGAAATTGGAGAGATTACTCAAAGACATCTTTCTCACAGATAAGTATTAAATAGCACTGTTTTAAATAGGATCACGATAATAAGGTATCATTTGGAATATTGTGGGTGATTATGGCTGCCATCATGTTGGTCAGGGACGTCCAACCCATGCATCTATCAGACAACGCAAAACTAGAGATTTAGAGATGTACAATGAAATTAATATATGAAAATACAAGGAAATTCTGTGTTATTTCTGTACAATTATATTAAAGAACTTTTTTCACAGTCGTTCCGATCTCTACGAGTCGTAGAAGTTAGAAATCTTCACGTAGATTGTAATTACTGCAAATGTTTGCTTTCTAACAGTACCATAATTCTGTTATAAAAGTTTAATTTTATATCACATCCATTGCTACAAACATGAACCACATTGAACATGAACATACCTATCTTCTTACTTTCGTGTGCTGTTTCTTCCATAGCAGATGGTCAGTAGAAATCGTAATACATTGGTACTGAACATGATGGTTGATGTGGATTCCTTTACCCTTCATTGCATCACATAACTCATCATGCTTATTCCTTTCACAACCCACCCACAGTACAGAAAGTTCTTTCAATGCAGTTGTGCTGCACTGTCTGGCTGCAACAATTTGGCCCCTGTCTCTGACCAGTACTTGTTGGTCGATGTCAGAATTCATCGTATTAGAACTACTGTCCATAGAAGCGAACTGTCAGTAGACAGTCGTGCATTGTTACCAGAGACTTTTATTACGCTGTGACTAAAGTCGACAGACCACAAGAGAGGGCCAGTTGTAGTCCATGATTTCAATGACTCTTCATAAGCCTGTTATTCACAGTAAGGTGCATAAAATAATACAGACTGTGGGCAAATGCTGTAATGAAGAACATAAATTAAATAGAGTGTTGTACTCATTGGCCAAGAATTCTTGAAAAATAATAAAAAATTTATATTTATGTGACACCTTTTGAAAACAATGTAGATACATTACCAAAAGATTTTCAAATGGGATGCATAGAGTTGCAGTCTGACATCTGAATAAAAATTTGATCATGTACCTTTGTTGGACTTTTATAAACCACAACCCTTACTGCACAGTCATGTATCGTTATGTATGTCGTCATTGTTTGGAATTTTGTACATTTGTGAACAGTTGTTTTCAAGAGTAAAGCACACAAAGAGTAAAAAATAAGTTTTGTTTCACACAGCAGTTATTGTTAGAATTAAGTATATTATATAACGCGAATGTGGCCTGGTTAATCTGAAAGACTGGTCACTCCTGATGTAGTTTGTGGCACTAATATTGAGTAAAAGACTAAATACACTCCTGGAAATTGAAATAAGAACACCGTGAATTCATTGTCCGAGGAAGGGGAAACTTTATTGACACATTCCTGGGGTCAGATACATCACATGATCACACTGACAGAACCACAGGCACATAGACACAGGCAACAGAGCATGCACAATGTCGGCACTAGTACAGTGTATATCCACCTCTCGCAGCAATGCAGGCTGCTATTCTCCCATGGAGACGATCGTAGAGATGCTGGATGTAGTCCTGTGGAACGGCTTGCCATGCCATTTCCACCTGGCGCCTCAGTTGGACCAGCGTTCGTGCTGGACGTGCAGACCGCGTGAGACGACGCTTCATCCAGTCCCAAACATGCTCAATGGGGGACAGATCCGGAGATCTTGCTGGCCAGGGTAGTTGACTTACACCTTCTAGAGCACGTTGGGTGGCACGGGATACATGCGGACGTGCATTGTCCTGTTGGAACAGCAAGTTCCCTTGCCGGTCTAGGAATGGTAGAACGATGGGTTCGATGACGGTTTGGATGTACCGTGCACTATTCAGTGTCCCCTCGACGATCACCAGTGGTGTACGGCCAGTGTAGGAGATCGCTCCCCACACCATGATGCCGGGTGTTGGCCCTGTGTGCCTCGGTCGTATGCAGTCCTGATTGTGGCACTCACCTGCACGGCGCCAAACACGCATACGACCATCATTGGCACCAAGGCAGAAGCGACTCTCATCGCTGAAGACGACACGTCTCCATTCGTCCCTCCATTCACGCCTGTCGCGACACCACTGGAGGTGGGCTGCACGATGTTGGGGCGTGAGCGGAAGACGGCCTAACGGTGTGCGGGACCATAGCCCAGCTTCATGGAGACGGTTGCGAATGGTCCTCGCCGATACCCCAGGAGCAACAGTGTCCCTAATTTGCTGGGAAGTGGCGGTGCGGTCCCCTACGGCACTGCGTAGGATCCTACGGTCTTGGCGTGCATCCGTGCGTCGCTGCGGTCCGGTCCCAGGTCGACGGGCACGTGCACCTTCCGCCGACCACTGGCGACAACATCGATGTACTGTGGAGACCTCACGCCCCACGTGTTGAGCAATTCGGCGGTACGTCCACCCGGCCTCCTGCATGCCCACTATACGCCCTCACTCAAAGTCCGTCAACTGCACATACGGTTCACGTCCACGCTGTCGCGGCATGCTACCAGTGTTAAAGACTGCGATGGAGCTCCGTATGCCACGGCAAACTGTCTGACACTGACGGCGGCGGTTCACAAATGCTGCGCAGCTAGCGCCATTCGACGGCCAACACCGCGGTTCCTGGTGTGTCCGCTGTGCCGTGCGTGTGATCATTGCTTGTACAGCCCTCTCGCAGTGTCCGGAGCAAGTATGGTGGGTCTGACACACCGTTGTCAGTGTGTTCTTTTTTCCATTTCCAGGAGTGTAGATAAGAAGAATATTAAAAAAATATTCAGTACAAAAGTGAGTATAAGATATTCAGGGGAACTAGATGATTTATTCATTAATTCTGATATATACTGCAATATGATTATTCAGAAGCTTGTGAAGAAAAGTTGAGGAAAACATGGATTAGGATTCGATGAGATTCATGAATGAAAAATGAACAAGAGAAACTATTTTATTTTTGAGGTTGATAAGACAAAAAGGCTGCAAATTATCAAGGATATATTCATACACACTTGTTTGAGACAGAATGGACGTTTGATGAAGAGGACTGAAGTATTTTCCTGAATTTCTTAAAAGATGTTGGCGTAAACTGGAACGACTGAAGACTTATGAAGGAACTCCACGCAGGTGGTTAAGATTGGCGATGGGGAAAGAGACGAAGCAAATATTTGAAGAGAGGTTAGAGGAGGGTATAATTTGACATTCACACTTTTCAGTATTTATGCTGACAAACTAACAGATAAAGCGTTAGAAAAAACAAGATTTGTAATATTGGAGAAGAAAGAATGAAAATGATTAAGTATGGAAATGATCAAGCAGTGTTGTCAGAATCAGGGGAATTATGGAAGGACTGCAATAATTGATGAAGAGGATAAAAAAGTGGCAAAAGAGTATAGAATGAGGATAAATAGATGAATAACCAAAGTACTGAAAGGTATAAAACATGAAGGCACTCTCAAAATAACATTGTAAGGAAATGAAATAAGAAAACCTGAATATTTATAGGTAACAGTGGTTTCAAAACGCAAGAGTTTTGTTGACAGCAAAAAGAATTCCACCAGAATTAAGAAAGAGGTTCACTGAGGGTTTTGTATGGAATGTAGTATCATATAGCAGTGAATCATTGACAATCAGAAAGAAACTGGCTATATAACTGGATAGTTCTGAGATGTGGTTATGGAGAAAAATGCTAAAAGAAAAATGGAGTGACAGAACAATAAACAAAGAACTGCTTATAAAAGTGGAATAGAAAAGGAGAGAATACTAGTAGAAATAGGAAGAATGAGGAAAATATATTGTGTGGGACAGATACTGTGAAGAAATTACCTGTAACAAAGGTTCATTGAGGGAAAGATTTCAGAGAAGGGACAAAGAGGAAGAAGATGACATGGAATGCTGGGTGACATTAAAAGTGGATGATGTTACGATTAGATCTAGGAAGAAGCACTGGACAAAGTGTAGAGCATTCAGTCGATACCTGTAGCAATATGTGAGATGATATAGATGGATATACTGAAGAAGAACAATGAGATTCTTGTTATAAGATATAAGAAAATGTTGCCATTTTGCTAAGTTTTTATTTAGATAGTTGAAGACAATGCACTCTTTTTGCCATGGCAGACTACTTACTAAATGTTAATAAAACCAGTTTCATTCAATTCTGTGTAAGAAAAAGGAGGAGTAAATGTATCACATAGAAATCAGCCAACAGAAAGAATGGAAGTGAATATATTTCTTGGAATGGAAATATTTTAACCTCTGTTAGGGACTTCATTCTAATTTTGCCTTACACATTCTCACTTTCAGAACCTAATTCTGTATAAGCTGCACTCTACAGCTATTATCATACGTTGGGTGATTGTGGTTTGATTTTGGGGGTAATCAGCCATTAGAGACGAAAGTGTTCATTGTCCAGAAGTTAGGTGTAAGAATTATTTACAAACTGCACTCAAGAGATTCACGCAGAAAAGTTCCCAGAAACTTAAAGTTCTTAGAACTCTAAATTAATGTATTTTTCTCTTGTAAGTTTGTCACTAAAAATGTAGAGACATTTCGAATGAATAGGAGATTTTGTGAGCATAATATACAGACAAAGAATAATATTCACAGTAAGCATAAAACAGAACAGAGTAGAAAAGAACAGATTAGACTTATTCACATTTGAGCATTTTTGATGCAAATAATTTTGTCGAATCTTGCATGCAACTTCGTGTTTATACAATAGACTTTACACATTACATTAGCATATTTACAACAGTTAGTTAACGCAGTTACAGTTCAGTTACATGTAATGTTCGCCACTAGACACTACACACTACATCTAGCTTACTGGTTTGCTTAACACTGTATTCTGTACAATACTGCATTTTATTTTATCATCATAAAAGGAAACTGTTGTAAAATTCTTTCAATATGCAATATTCTTTACTATTAATCAACTTTGTTGTATTGTTTTTTAATTTATTCATATACACTATATTGGCGCTTCATGTGAATTTGTTTATAACTGTGGTAGATTTGTGCTAGTCTGTTGTATGGCACATTAATTAACTGTGCATTTTCTGTGTCATATTGATGTGCTGAGTTCCTAAAATTAAACTGATTTATCGTTTCCTAAGCACAGACCAGTATCATGGTATAAGTGTATATCTGTGTGTGTGTGGACATTTATCACAGGATGATTATATATTTTTATTTTTATAATTATATTTTATGATTTTGGTTGGGGTGGCTTTAAATATTGTGGGCTAGCACGAGACTTTTAATTAACTTATACCGCAATAACACTCATATGGACATCAGCTGCCCCAAAGTATGAACGATATAATATTTTTTAAACACAATGTGCGAGTCACCGCCTTCTAATAAATAGTTTTTGTGAATGCTGCTATTTAGAAAAGAAAATATGTGTATTCTTATGCAAACTGTAATTATTAATATGGGTCTCAGGGGCTACTGGTATTTATGTAACAAACTACATAAAGATTAACTGAGATATTGTGGAGCTTATTGAATGAAGATATTTTCAATATTTCTTGTTCATTATTTGCAAGGCAAATCTGGAGAGAATCTCATCTGCCATTAGGCGGCCAAACTCGAAACATACTGGACTCTTTCAGTATTCTAAATATTTATAAATGAAATCTATTTTTACTCTGTTAACTCTGAGACTATCAAGGTAGAGAAACCTCTCACATTTACATTTAATATTATGATATGAAATTTTAATTAAATAATACAGTCAGCGTAATGGCCGACTAAATCCTGCTATGGGAGATGAGCTCCCTGCACTATAAAGTTCTGTAAAAACTTTTTTAATTATAATTAATGGTTGTGATCATGAGAGGTGACAACTAAGTCAATAATACACACTTTCTAATAACAATTTCTATTACATTAAAAAAAAAAGATAAAATTTACGTTAATTATCAAACAGCACTACAAAGGCGGCCTACCTCTGGACGAAACAAAACAGGAGAGCTAGTTCAATCAAAGCATTGTCTCTGATCTTCATGGCCTATGTTACACAGAGATCTTACAAATAACTGTGTTTTGTTAATTACATCGATATTTGTGTTTTGATAATAATAACTTACATTCTTTACGATTTGTTATACATCGTGCAGATGTACTTAGTCTTTAGAAAATTTATGTTTCACATGTCTCATAACAAAAACTTCTTTTCTCTTTCTCCAAACGTCCATTTATGTGAAATACCGTCACATGGGCCCCCTAGTGAGGGTGTACTTAATGTGTTTTACTTCTTTATGTACAGTCTCACTACCGTCTTACATCCTTATTTAAGTGTTCATGTTTGCATGATTAAGGTAGGTACATTTGTGGTCAAGTCATGGTTACATTTGTACTATATCGTTCGTATGTTTTAGATATGTTTCGATCTCATTATTACAGGTTTATAGAACTATTTGTTCCAACCATATTTTGTATCAGGAATGTGAAGAAACCGGAATCCTACACACCCGGTACGAATTTGCTTACGCTCTCCCATTTGGATTACAGGCGTAAGGAAATACAGGTTAAAAACCTCATCCGGAGCTTTCAGATTGTTAACATTCAGTCTCTCTTTATATTATTTATGCTGATAATATGTCCATTGAATTAATCAACAAAGAAATATATATATCTATATATACATACACTACAACAAGAAATAGAAGTTAATTGAAATTACGTACACAGTATGTCTGTCCTGAACTATTAATCATCTTCGCGCAGAATGTTTGTCTGTGCTTGCACGTACACATATACATCGCAATAAGAACTATATATAGTGTCAATGTACTTAATTTCGGTGTCCTTTGCACATTGTGTCTGTTACAGATTCACACTGTAGTCGGTGTTCATTAATTCGTCATCAACCATAAATACATTTCGAAACTGCATCGAAGTAAGAGTCGTCAACACTGGTGTAGTTTTGAGCTGTCGGCGAATCGTTGTTGGTGACAACAGAAGCGTGTGCAGCAGCCTGCCACAGTTACAGACAGTTTGTTGACCTGCATTGTGATGTCCGTGCCGACAGCTGACGGTCAGTCGAAAGGTGCGGCGCATCAGCTGTGCAGTCAGGAACATCTGCCTGCCCTCGCCTCGCGTAACATGCAAATATTTGACCGCATATCAATTCATCAGCAAAACAAGACAAATACACATATCACAAGTGCTGAAAGAAATGTTATTAGTTTTCAAGCACTCCACAGTCATTCGCGTTTACTGTTTTGTATGCACTGAAATAATGTACGAACGTTCGAGGTCCAGTTCTTTAGATAAGTTTCTTGGTCGAACTCACACATTTCACTACTCGGATTTTGTGGTGTCACCGCCAGACACCACACTTGCTAGGTGGTAGCTTTAAATCGGCCGCGGTCCATTAGTACATGTCGGACCCGCATGTCGCCACTGTCAGTGATCGCAGACTGAGCGCCACCACACGGCAGGTCTCGAGAGACTTACTAGCACTCGCCCCAGTTGTACGGACGACTTAGCTAGCGATGCAACACTGACGAAGCCTCGTTTATTTGCAGAGAAGATAGTTAGAATAGCCTTCAGCTAAGTCAATGGCTACGACCTAGCAAGGCGCCATAGCAATTGATAGTTATCGTATGAAGCATGTCTCATCAAGAACGATGTATACAAATGATGGATTAAAGTTAAGTATTCCAGAAGCTACGTACTTCTCTTTATAGCATTCATTACGTGTCCTGTTTCAGACCTCACGCCATCCTGCGTGAGCTTATAGCTTGCATTTCGGCCTTCTCTAGCTATATAACAGATTTAATCATTTTTTTAAAGTGATCGCTACTCAGCACACACTGTTGTGTCTAGACAAGACAGCCTAGACACAATGAGAGGGAGCCGAAAGGCACACGCTTAAACTCACGCAGGCTGGCGTGAGGTCTGAAACAGGATACATAATGAATGCTATAAAGAAAAATACGTAGCTTCTGGAATACTTAACTTTAATCCACATTTGTAGAACATCGCTCTTGATGATACATTAATAGAATCTCAATATCAATTGAATACGGCGCCTTGCTAGGTCGTAGCAAATGTAGCTGATGGCTATGCTAACTATCGTCTCGGCAAATGAGAGCGTAATTCTCAGTGAACCATGGCTAGCAACGTCGGCTGTACAACTGGGGCGAGTGCTAGTACGTCTCTCTAGACCTGCTGTGTGGCGGCGCTCGGTCTGCAATTACTGACAGTGGCGACACGCGGGTCCGTCGTATACTAGCGGACCGCGGCCGATTTAAAAGCTACCACCTAGCAAGTGTGGTGTCTGGCGGTGACACCACACACACACTGTCACTGTGTTGAGTGTTCATGCGAGTACCTTGCTGTGACACTTTTCACTTCACTATGTTTGGCCTGCGTCATTTCTAGCGTGCGTTTCTCGGCCCTGGAATCTGCAGTTCGCTGTGCGCTACCCGTAGCGTCCATTCACAGTCCACTGTGAATATTCCGTTCATCGGAAGTTTCTCTTGTCCACAGAAACATTTTTCCACAGTATGAATGTCAGTATTATTTCTCATATTAGATTGTTTCTTAGGGAAGGGACCACAATGTATGCTGTTAATTTTATTTATCTTAGTTCACTGTACTCGAACAACAGTTTTTCACTGCTAAATACAGTCAACACTCAGTGTGTTACCACATAGTTTACTGTTCACTTTCTCCATCACATTCCAATTAGTGATTCAGTTTATCCATACTGCACTAACTAAGTGTCCAAATAGTCTCAATTGTAAATTGGAACATATTTTAACAACTATTACTTGAGCTACATAAGAAATATGGCTCTGACTTAACATCATCGTATTTCATATATTACACGAATCAGAGTTCTTTCTAGATACGTCTTATCACTCTGTACTAAGTGATTGACCTAGTTGGCACCTCTTACTGAAAGTGTCAACCAAATGGTCTTTCTGGACTCGTGAGTTCAGTAAATTTTTTACGTATGTTCTTTATAGTGATTCAACACTGATTCATTGCTTTTATTGTTGCTGCGCTTGCAGTTGCCTTGTTTGTACGGGTGTAATTGCAAGTGCTTCCAAGCTGGAATCTGTGCAGATGTTAAATATCTGTCATACCTTAAGGTACTATACTGTTTAGAGATTAAATCCTCCTATTTCTCGCATTCAGTCAATTATCTGCTGCTAGTATGCATTTCCGACAACCATGCACAATGCCTCTCTCTCATTTCCACCTTTGTGTAAAGTGCCATTACGCGGATTCATTTACTAACACTTTGTTTGATTGCACACATTTAAACGCATGACCTTCATTCATAAGCAACTCTCTCATACACATACTTAAAAATTACCACATATATTAAGCATATACACAAAATTAAACATACATGAAATAAATCTTAATTATCTATATTCCTTTGGATCTCTTTTATCATGGTGTGTCTTTCGACCACAGCATAGAGTAGGTAGCATGGCAGGATGTTTGATGGGGCTTAACCTGCATGTCCAATTTATATCTCTTAAAGATTCCTGGTTTCTCTGAGAACACTTTTACAAATTGATTTAATACATGACTTAAGTCATCTTGTTGTGTGAGGCTTAAGTAAGATGATTTGACTACTTTTTCTTTAGTTTATTGTTTGATAGTGACAGCTTCCGTCTCCCAATCGGGTTCCTGTTCATTACTATTTTGATTAATGATACAGTAATTGATATTCAATGTATCTGGATCTTTTACAGTTACTCAGACATTCCGGCAGTAATTTATATATGCGTCCGGAGTCCTTATCAGTGCCAGGTCAATTTTCAGGTTGTGATAGGATAAAGTGCATTTGGCCCAGGAGAGGTCAGTTCTAGCCTTCATTTCACGCAGCGCATCAAGTTCCAGGATGCAAGGCACTGTAAGATTCTTAACCACAAGGAATGAGCATAATATGGCTTCTTTTTCCGTGGCAATCTCGGTCTGAACCTGCTTCCTCGTTTGCAGCGACAATGCCGATATAATTCATCGGCGTTAGTGGTTGCATTCTCTCGCAGTCTGATTTTTTTAGTCCACATATATTAAGTGGTACATTTTTGTACTGCATCTGTCTACTAGATGTCGAGCACTTCGGTGACTGTGCCTCGAGTTCCAATAGAGCCACAGCTTGTGTGACACAGTCATCAATCTTTTGTTCTAAATAATTTGAAATTTCGTCTACAGTTTTAACAACATGTTTCACTTGATTTTCTAAGACACCATGCGCCTTGTCTAATTGATCTAAGTGTTCGCTTAATTGTGTTACCTTTTGAGGAATGTCTATATTTTGTTCAACCAATTCTGCGACTTGTTGTTTTACCACATCGATCTCCTGTGACAAATATGACACTAGCGCCTTGTTCAAACATTTCATTCATTTTTGCCAGGAAGTGAGCGTCACGTTCATGTTCCCTGCGTTCACGTTCAAGGCGTTCTTGCCTTTGTTTCTCTTCACGTTGCTTCTCTCTCAGATCCAATTGAGCCATAATTACAGTAAAGAAATCAGCTGTTGGTGCAGATATTTGCACAACATTAGTTGTTGACGCAGTGGCATCATCTTTCGCTGTCCCAGCAACTGAGTGAACTTCTCTGCTCATCTGAGTCTGATCCTCAGCATTGCCTGATACATTGTCTGTCACAGGCTGTTCACCTTCCTGTCTAGATATTTGAGAGCCTGACATTTTGAGTGGATTCTTTACTGGAAATTCCTGTACATTATCATCTGTATCATACCCAGACATATTCTCGCTCTCTACTAGTTTTTCCTTCCGTGTCTTAACCATGTTTGCATAAATTTACACTCACTAACTGGACACAAATATAAACGGAAATCTGTTTCCCCAAAATGTCACACACAAGAAATAAACAAAATATACAAAACACAAAGGTAAATTTAAAAAAATTACCTCATGAAATCATACTAATTATTAAAAATGAAGCTATCACCTATTTAAAAACTCACTTTGTGGTGTAATCCTTTAAATACTTCCTGTGTCCTGCAAAAAATCTATCTCTACTGAAATGTTGTTTTGGTGTCAGTACACACACATGTGAACCTATCGTTAATTGCACTTGAGTTTATCTGAAAACTGCACAGGTGATTATGTGACCTCTATCTCAAATACTATCCGCCGTGCAGCAGATTCCAGCACTGATTCACACACTAGTACTAAGTTATAGTAAATGAATCCAACCAAACTCTCACTGTGGCAAAAGAACGTGATTCACAATTATGATAAATTTGTGCTAAGAAAGTCAGAGCAGTGCATGGCCCTCAGATTCCTTCCTCTTCTCGTTTCCAGCCCAGAAGCACATGCAGTTATAGGAGGAGGAGGAGAGTAGTATGTAACGTCCTGTCGACAACGAGGTCATTAGAGACCGAGTGCAAACTCGGGTGAGGGAAGGATGGAGAAGGAAATCGGCCGTGCCCTTTCAAAGGAACCATCCCGGCATTTGCCTGAAGTGATTTAGGGAAATCATGGAAAAACTAAATCAGGATGGCCGGAGACGAGATTGAACCGTCGTCCTGCCGAATGCCCAGTGTGCTAACCACTGCGCCACCTCGCTCGGTACACATGCAGTTATACCCTTACCTTAAGTAATTAGTGTTGCTGGCTGCTGAGTATATCTCCATTGAAACAATTGTATGTATTGATTCTGCTTCAGGCGTATAAATCTTCACTGCCTCAGTCTCGTACAGGTGAAAGTTTTTATATTGGGAACATGGAACAATGTTACATATATGGTATTAATTCTTGCATCATACACGTCGTTACATACATATAAATATTTACTACTATTTTTGTAAAATTTTTGATAAATACCACTATACCTCAGTTATTTTTATGTACTCAATATTTCTGTACAGAATGTTGGTACATAAAAATTCAAGCCCCACGTTCTTGGTCGCCACTTATCATGGTATATGTGTGTGTGTGTGTGTGTGTGTGTGTGTGTGTGTGTGTGTGTGTGTGTGTGTGTGTGTGTATGTGTGTGTGTATGTGTGTGTGTGTGTGTGTGTGTGTGTGTGTGTGTGTGTGTGTGGCTATTTATCATGGGATGATTATATATTTTTATTTTTATAATTATTAGTATGGGTCTCAGGGGCTACTGGTTATTTATGTACCAAACTACATAGAGATTAACTGAGATATTACAGAGCTTTAAATGCGAACATTTTTAGGTTAGTTAGGCTTTACCGTGACTGTTACTGACATTAAATGAAACAACTAGTTCACTGTTACCCAGTGTATTTAAGCTGTTATGTTATAAATAAAATGGTGATTGATAACAGTGAACTAGTTGTTTCATTTAATTGCAGAGCTTATTGGATGAAAATATTTTCAATATTTCTTGTTCACTATTTGTAAGGCAAAACTGGAGAGAATCTCATCTGCCGTTAGGCGGCCAAACTCGAAACATACTGAACTCATTTAGTATTCTAAATATTAATAAACAAGATTTATTTTTACTCTGTTAACTCTGAGACTATTGTAAGATCAAGGTAGAGAAACCTCTCACATTTACATTTAATATTATGACATGAAATTTTAATTAAATAATACAGTCAGCATAATGGCCGACTAAATCCTGCTATGGGAGATGAGCTCCCTGCACTATGAAATTCTGCAAAAACTTTGTTAATTATAATTAATGGTTTGATCATGAGAGGTGACATCTAAGTCAATAATTCACACTTTCTAATAACAATTTCTATTACAGTTTTCAAAAATACAGATAAAACTTACGTTAATTATCAAACAGCACTACAATGGTGGCCTACCGCTAGACGAAACAAAACAGGAGAGCTAGTTCAATCAAGGCATTTTCTCTGATCTTCATCGCCTATGTTACACAGTGGCGTTGCTTATTAACAAGTGTTTTATGGAAAACTGGGTTGAAGGCTTTATTCATACCAGGTAGTGTTACAGAACTGTCTTATTCTAAAAGCAGTTGTACACTTTTGCTATAATGCCTTGAATTGCCGTTACAATAGAAAGGCGAGACATGAAGTCCTGATGTGTAAAACTGAGTAAGTGGTAGTGTATTTAACCTGTTATGTATAATACTCGATTATATTACATATTATTGGGATAAATGAGATGCATTTTTAACTCTTTGTTGATGTTGTGTTGCACTTTTTATAATAGACAGGCGAAGAAACACGGCGTTGCCAGGGTATTTATTTATAGCTCAGTGTCCATATCCGCACAATGCAGTATCTGACCTTGTGTATAATGTTTATGACTTCATATTTCCTTAACTATGTCTCGTACAATGGTACAATATTGTAGGTACATTGAATGGTGTATGTGGATACTGTCCACGAAATTTGTTACAAATAGAGTTACTAACAAAGAAGTAATAAATTTAAATGTCATGCATGATGAGGCAGTTTTTCACGCATCTCATTCATTATGACGCCGTATCTCCTGAACTACTTATCGTTAAATGATATAATATTGCACTTACATTGAGTGGTATATGTGCAAATCATCTGTAAAATGTGTCTCAAATGTAGCTGTTGGCGAAGAAGTTGTTGTGGGACTCATTGTATTTACTTAATTGTAACATAAAAAACACACCGTAACTCATACGACTCTTTTAATAAAAAAATTAAACAACAGAACAGCATAAAAACAAATGAGGAAACATAAGTCAGAGAATGCGCCAGAGATAATAATTACAAATGGTAATCACTTGCACACAGCATTACACTGCACGTAAGACTGCACTTCACCACTCCCCCATTAGTTTCAATGGTACTTTCTGTTTAAATGGGCATGTCGTCTGGACGGGGTTACAATGGGTCGTGCACAGGCTGCTGATGGTGCATTAGAGGTAGCCTCAGACGTCCGTTGAGGCTGGCCTGTGACGTCCAGTGGAGTGGCTGGATCTTCAGTCATGTCCTTAATGTGTGTAGATGCACCCATACCAGTGTAGGGAGCACAGAAAGCTGGTTTGAGCCTTCAATGGAGACGGTGGTTGGTGTACCCATAACATCGACATAGACTGTCTTGTTCTCCCTACTGATGACATGATAAGGTCCGTCGTAGGGTGGCTGCAGCGGCTTGTGTACTGCATCATGCCATAAGAAGACATATTGGCATTCCTGTAGCTCGTCAAACTCAAATGGGCGACGGGTCTGCTGATCCCTTGAAGCAATGGGGTGTAGTTGCCGGATTTGTGTACACAGCTTTTGTACAGAATCTGAAGTGCCGCTGCCGTTGTCTGGCACATTAGCAAAGAACTCGCTGGAAAGTCATATCGGCTGGCCATAAACAAGTTCTGGAGCTGTGGCGTTCAGGTCTTCTGTCAGCGACGCACAGAGACCCAGGAGGACAATGGGCAACGTCTCTGTCCACAACTGTGAGTCGTGACAATGAAGCGACACTTTCAGTTGGCGGTGCATGCGTTCAATTAAACCATTTACTGACGGGTGGTAAGCTGTAGTTCTAATGTACCTTGTACCGAATAGGATAAAGAATGCTTTGAACAAATACGACTCAAACTGTCTTCCTTGGTATGTTGTGATTCGTAGTGGCTACCCGAAACGAGCGACCCATCCCCTGAAGAATGCAGTCGCGACAGTTTCGGCGGTAATGTCGGCGATCGAGAATACCTCGGGCCAGCGTGTAAGACGATCGATGGTTGTAAGGCAGTAGGTGTATCCTTACGATGGTGGGAGAGGTCCTACTAGGTCTAGGTGAACATGATCAAATTTCTGAGTTGGAGGAAAAAATGTGCCAAGAGGTGACCTAACGTGCTGCCTAACTTTATTCCGTTGACAAGTCACACATTGTCGCACATATTGCTTGCAATCTTTGTTCATGTGTGGCCAGACAAAAGCTCGCTTCGCCATGTTGGTAGTGGCTCATATTCCAGGGTGCGACAAGTTACGTAAAGAGGTGATTACCTGTTGGCGAAAGTCAATAGTCACAAAGGTCTCGGTTTGTTGGTGGCGACATCACAATACAGCAGCAAGGTTGACAGTGGCAGTGTAATACGGTGGAGTTGTAGGCCCGATGGTCGCGCCAACAAATCTCGGAGCTCAGTATCAGATTTTTGCGCTATGGCGAGAGATTCAAAATCAACTGCTTCAGTGACTGCTTCAATCATGGAGAGTGCATTAGCTGGCACATTTAGCTCTCCTTCAATGTGGACATTTTTGATAGTGAACTGTCCGATATAGTCGAGGTGTTGCAGCTGACGTGGCGATGCCTTCTCAGGGTGCTGGCGGAATGCGTACATTAGTGGCTTATGGTCTGTGATGAGAGTGAACTGCTGTCCCTCCAACAAGTGACGAAATTTCTTAATGGCAGCATATGCAGCATACAGTTCGCGATCATATGAGGACTAATTCTGTTGAGATGGCGATAGCTTATTACTGAAAAAGCCTAAGGGCTGCCAGTGCCCGTCTATTTGCTGTTGCAGTGCAGCACCGATTGCAGTTGCTGATGCGTCGACCATCAGGGCGAGAGGCGCCTGCACAACTGGGTGCGCTAACAGTGTAGCTTCTGCGATGGCAGTCTTCAGCTTCTTAAATGCCAACTCGGCCTTACTGTCCCACTGGAGTTTGTCTTTCTGCTTCGGTGAACCTTGCAAGAACTTATTCAGTGGTGCAACTAGGAAGACATGATTGCGAACGAATCGACGGTAAAAATTGGTTATGCCAAGAACTCTACGTAATTCTTTAACTGTCGTAGGCTCGGGGAAATTCATTATAGCGTCTACGTTCTCCTGTGATGGCCATATGCCTTGAGCATTGATAGTGTAGCCTAGGAACTGTACTTCAGCTGCTCCAAAAATGAACTTCGATGGGTTGATGAGCAGGCCATGTGCACGTAAACGAGTGAAGATCTGTCGTAAGTGTGATAGGTGTTCTGCCTCTGAATTCGACATGTCCAAAACGTCGTCAATATACACATAACAGAAGTCTAAAACACGTATCACTTCATCCATGAACCGTTGAAACGTTTGGGCAGCATTACAAAGTCCAAAAGGCAATCGGGTGAATTCAAGGAGTCCGAAAGGTGTGCAGACGGCAGTCTTAGCAACGTCGTCAGGTACCACAGGTATCTGGTAAAACGCACGAACCAAGTCCAAAGTAGAAAAGATTCGCTTACCGTGGACATTGACAGTAAAATCTTCGATATGCGGGACTGGATAACGATCTAGAATGGTTCTGGCATTGAGCTGTCTGTAGTCAGCACATGGATGACATCCGTTATTCTTCTTTGGTACCATGTGTGGAGGAGATCACCAACTATTGCTCGATGGGCGGCAGATTCCTTGTGCTAGCGTGCACGAGAATTCCTGCTTAACTTTCTTTAGTTTCTGGGGTGTCAAGTGGCGCGGTCGAGCATGAAGTGGTGGCCCAGGTGTAGTCAAAATATAGTACACCGTCGAGTGCTGCACAGGTGGGGGTGGGGTGTATATTGACGACGTTTTGGACATGTCCAATTCAGAGGCAGAACACCTATCACCTGGTATGTGGTCTCTGGGAACTGACTGAGGAGCTCTATAAATGGAGAATCACCAGTAACCACTCGTACTGCTGTGTCCTCCACACAACGCATACGACTTTGGCTTGCTAGGTTGGTAGTAGTGTCAAGAAGGCGTCGGTGACGGAGGTCAGGCAGGAGTCCATAAAATGATAAGAAATCCGCTCCAAGTATGGGGTGCGTCACATCTGCTACGACAAATTGCCATTCAAATTTGCGCCGCAGGCCCAAGTTCAAAACTAATGTGACATGGCCATACGTTGTTCTTGTGGAACCACTGGCCGCGAAAAGGTGGCAGTGATTACATTTGTGACGTGGCAGACAGGCAGATGGATAGACTGACACGTCAGCACCCGCGTCTACCAAATACTGTAACTTTGTGCTATGCTCCGTTACAAACAGTCAACGAAATAAAATAAAAAATCAGTCACTGAACGTTTGTGCTACTGAACGAACATTAAACAGTATCAGGATACTGTAGTTCCGTTTAACGGCAATTAGTGAAGCCCTTGTGCAGAGCTGAGGGGAGTTGCAAGAGTGAGACGAGTAACTTAAACAACTTTTACTCTGAATTTATTAAAATTTTAAACATGGCTTCTGACCATCATCTTGAGCTACGATGGCACTAAGCCAACAGTGTGTTTCCACACGCAAGTTGGCTCGCATGGTCAATTATGGGGACATGCATGTGCAAGTTTTCAATGCCTTTTGAAAGTGGTAAAATCGAGACTGCTTAAATCGATAGTCGTTTGTGTGTACTGTGTTATGACTTGAGTTATGAGCTAGGCCGGTATTACACTATCAAATATCAATACTTGAGTTGAGTACAGAGTATAGGTAGTTGAGTTTCGGAGTCGGAGTTTTGTGTATGTTGTTCGACGACATGGGACGTTGATAGGTGCCATTAGTTATGTTATACTGAGTGAATTCATGTACAAGTTAAGCGAATTGAGATAATTTGTATCAGTTTTATTGCAATTGTCTAACGCGTAATCAAATAACATTGATGTTGTCGAAATGGGTTAACATTTTTTTTATTTGGCAGTTATGATTCTCTCATTTCATTGCACAAGAAGACCTGATGTGATTCGAGAGGGATAATAGCATATGAATGTGAGGTAAAATATATGAGCAAAGTTGTGGCCATTGTTCTCCCGGTAATATTTACACTCTTTTTTAAATGCAGGTGGATGACTTTATTCTGAGTTTAACATGCTACAGCACAATTCCGTGCCACCTCACATTGTCCTGTAGGTTTTTTTTGTTTCAGTAAATGCAACTGTTGAGTATTCGCTTGAACTCTGTAACACTGAGGATTTCGCAGTTTTCCGGTTATATGAACGTGTCAATTTCTGGCTTGTGTAAGTATACATGCCAATTAATCGATAATACAAAGACTAGGAGTAGTTTGTGAGAGCTGTGTGCTCAATTTTTCCTCGTACCTGAAGGTGCTTCTTCTCGACGGGACCATGTCGGACAGGACGTTAATGAAAACAAGTCGGACTGTCGACATTGAACAGTCATATTTTTATGTATATTGTAAGGAACAAAAAAAAAATATTAATTTTTACATACCAAAGATTTTGAGATGCATCATCACAGAGATGTAAGATCAGAACAGGGCGAACACAATTACGCCTTTAATTTGTATCAATGTTTTGCAAATTTTACAGGCGGTATTACAGAAGCGTCCGATTCCAGCTGTCCGCTTTGTACCATGACGTCACCAATATGGAAGAAACGGCTAGTTCCAGCGTAGACAATATGGGGACAATGAAGTCACTGCATGGATACATCAACAAACGCGATCAAAAATAAAAATAACACAAGAACGTATCACTCCAGAAATAAAATAAAACAAGCGGGACAACCGCGAAAAATTTGGGCGGAGACTAGCTAAATGTACGACAATGAAAAAACGGCGCACCATCCTAAAACAATGTCCAAAGAAAATTAAATTAAAAGATTCCGCCACACTAACAAAACCACAGGAATCAGACATTTCCCTAGAGCTGTATAGCTCAACCACAACTATTGATCCAAAAACACATCTCCGAAAAGTGGAATCCCACATTTCCCTTGGCCTATATAGCTGAACTGCAGCTACCGATACAAAAAAAACAACACCTATAACTCGGAAAAGTGGATCCAAGCCTCACCAGCTCAAAAAACCAAATACCCCATATTCACTACATGAATTAAAACGTTACTGACCCACCATAAATATACAACAGAGAAAACATCATAATTACGATAGAATAAAACCAAAGCAAAAATTACATGCTATCAAAATCCTCCAGCAGTACCACCTAGGTTGGCCACGGTGCTCGTGCACACCCACATACCTGTCACATCCATCCCTAACCAAAAAGCAATAAAAAATTAGACTTCTTTCCACACAACAAACACCTAACTATTCAGATCTATCAAAAACACCGAACACACAAACAAAAAACCTTAGTAAATCACTGAAAACACTTCCACAATCCTCATTACTGCATCAACTACCTAAACTCAAAACCATGTTAGCACAATGACAGCCAAAACTCAAGTGAACCCAATACCACACGTTAAACTAACCACTCCACAACCAAATGGCTTCATCAAATAAAACACCACATCCACAACAAACCAACTCAAAAACACCACGCTGTAGTGATGTGTCTCACCACATCATTCCATTGTGGGTCAAAGCAGACAGGTGGAATTGGACGCTTCCGTTGACCCTTACAAATTCTGTGGCTATTGTTCTTTTTGTAATATACTAAACTTTAAATACTACACTTCTTTGCTAATAGTGACAGTTGTAAACCTAATGATTGTGTCTAGGCAGCAGAATCATTGAGAGTTTTGCTTATTTCATTAGAATGTAGAAACTTGGGGGGAGGGGGGGTGGGTGGAGCTATACAACATATTACCCGGACATATAACATCTCCTTCTGAGCTACATACGTTTAAAAAAATCTGTGACTTCTACCTACTGCAAAACTACAATTTTCTGTTCAGTATCTTTTATATGCAATATGTAATGTAAAATGTATTTATGTAGACAAAAAATAAATTTATATGGACAAATAAATAAATAAAAAAAAAGGTCTAACAATGAGTGGGGAGGGAATAAGGCAAACAGTCTAAAGGAAATCTGCAGAACTCTGAAATGTGTGAGATATTGCGAAAAAGTTGGTAGGTATAATTTGAAAAAATGAATTTACAAGGTCTATCAGATCGTGCCACTATTAGTTTATTCTGTTGTTACTTTGGGATACCGTTTTGATCAGGTAAGACAATCAATGCTTTGGGACATGTGAAGCAATGAGAAGTGTTCCTTGAATGGAGAAGGCTCATTTAGTTGCAGAATTTGCTAATGTAAACATGTAGAAATTTAAATTTGTCCTGTGTCATATACAGAATAGTAGTTTGTATCATTCTGTGGTTATAAAGATTATCATTGGAATGTGATAGTATATCCTCTTTAGTCTCTTAGTTGTGGTTACAGACTGATTTCTAATGTAGGCTGAAATCTAGGTTAGTGTGGGAGGTGACAGTTTGGTTACGTTGGAGAAGCAAACAACTGTTAATAGGAAATAATACCCTAATTTTTGCTTATTTTGTTATCCCTGTAGATAATCTGAAGATACCTCACAATAGGAAAATGTGTTTTTAATAAAAGAATAAATTGCAACCAAGACTGTTTTTAATACATGTATCTTATAAAGATATTTGTTAGATCTTTCTATTAAAGTGGATTTATGCTATCCTCATATCATGTTTCACGTGCTGGGACTGTCCCAGTAGAATTTATGTGTAATCAAAGCGATAGCTATCAACTATGAATCACCTCTTCATCTTAATAGGGATTTCGTTATGTAGAGTGTAGGTTGTCATACATGGTTCTCATGTAGTGTACTTTCTTTCCAGAACAGACTTTCTGGCAGTTTCAGTTCCTGTGCCTCCGTTGCTTACAGTTGTTACAATGAGAAGAACTGCAGCTTTGAAATCTGTGAGAGTATTATTGTCTGTACAGACAAGAGATCTATATTTTAGGAAACAGTACTCTTCCTTACACGATGCAAGACAGAGAGAATTAATGGCAAAAGGACTTCCCAAAAGAAAGGCAATACCAGGTGTGAAGCAAATTCTCGTTGTAGCTTCAGGCAAGGGTGGTGTCGGCAAGTCTACAGTTGCTGTTAACATTGCTGTTGGGATGAAATGTGTGGAACCACAGAAGGAGGTTGCCTTGCTGGATGCTGACGTACATGGACCTTCAGTGCCTTTGATGATGAACTTGCATGAACGACCACTATTGACAGAAGATGGTTATTTCATACCTCTCATGAACCATGGTGTCAAATGTATGTCATCTGGTTTCTTGGCAGATGAAAAGTCACCTTTTGTGTGGCGGGGCCCGATGGTTATGAGTGCCATACAGCGTTTGCTTCGTGGTGTTGCGTGGGGTTCGGTAGATTATCTTATTATTGATACACCACCTGGCACTGGTGATGCACATCTATCACTGATTCAGAATGTACCGGTTTCTGGTGTTGTCTTGGTGACTACACCTCAGACTGCTGCTGTGCAGGTATATCTGAAATACTACATTTTGTTGAGGTATTTACTGTCTGGTTTGTTGGATCATTTAATACATTTTTTTGTGTGTTAATACTTATCTTGTATTTCTTGTCACTGTTTTTATTTCTCTAATATTCCCCCCTGCTTTCATAACTAATGTTCGCAACATGCACCAAATGACTACATGACATTTCAAAGCATTTATGATATCTTTTGTTTGTTTTGATTTCGTAGCTAAAACTGGTTTAATATTTGAAGTAGATTTTTGTGTGTTTTTCAGGTGACAGAGAGGGGTGCTCAGTTGTTTAAGAAACTTGAAGTGCCAATATGTGGTATTGTTGAGAATATGGCATCAGTTGTTTGTACAAATTGTCACTCCCATGTTCCACTCTGGGGTAGAAATAACAAAGCTGCAGAAGTGGCAAGTGATCTTGGAACTGAATTGCTTTGCAGTGTGCCCTTGTCACCTTCGATAGCAGAATGTACAGACTTTGGTGCACCCATTGTCATTAGTCACCCTGACAGTGAACAAGGTTCTACTTTCATTATGTTGGCCAAGAAGATCTCAGCTTTCCTCAGTACATCTGAACATATACAAGAATAATGGTATGCAGTTGATGAGGCTGGTTTTTATAGAAAGATAATGTGTTCATGCACTTTCTTAAAAGGTTGTAAACTGTGGTGCATTTGTAAGATTTGGTTTCAAATAAATAGTGACATCATAGTTTAATTAACAACTGCATTAAAATACACATTTTTCCATCCTTCTGCCTAAAGCAATGATATAATAAACTTTGAGGCAGAAGCGTATGACAATGTAATAGGCTACTTAAATGTGGATTCAATCTTAAAATTATTCATTTTAGATATCCCTTGCGAATGTTCAATGCAACTTCAAACGTGTTCCTCCTGTGATTGTTCTGTTAATATTTATTCACATAGTTTCACCACACACTAATGTCCGTTTCCCTCCAGGCTCCATATGGACATCTTCAACAAGCTGTCAGTATTTTGTTGTAGTATTATATATTACCATGTCTCGTATTCTGGTATTGCACAGTGAATGTCATGCCATCATATCTTGTTAAGATTTATCATACGCTATTCACATTTCTTGTTTTGTCTACCTGTAAGTGGACTTCAGTCTATCTATATAGTCGTATAAGATGTGCGAGGGGCACTCCAAAAGAAATGCACACTATTTTTTTTTTAAATCCATCTTTTATTCTACATATTTGAAAGGTTTACAGTGTGTAGATACATCCTTTAGGAACAATATTTTCATTTCTCCACATAATTTCCATCCCTCTCAACTGCCTTACGCCATCTTGGAACCAGCACCTGTATACTAGCACAGTAAAATTCTGGACCAACCTGTTGGACCCACTGTTTGGCAGTGTGCACAAGGGAGTCATCATCTTCTGCAAACACTTCCTTCCCCTATCCCAATGTAGCGTGACAATTCATTCACTGTGATGCGTCTGTCAGCAGTCACCAGTTCGTTAACTCTCTGCACATTGTTTGGAGTCTGTGCAGTGCGAGGCCTGTTGCTGCGAGGACAATCCTCAATATTGCCGTGCCCGCTTTCATCACGTAACCTGCTTGCCCACCGACTAACTGTACTGTGATCGACAGCAGCATCTCCATACACTTCTTTCAAGCTCATGTGGATGTTTCCCAATGTCTCGTTTTGACAGCACAGGAATTCTATGACAGCACGTTGCTTCTGATAAACATCAAGTGTAGCAGCCATCTTGAAGACATTCTATGATGGCGCCACTGACGGGAACAGGTTGAACTAAGTTTGAAAACAAGCGGGAAGGATGTATCTACACACTGTAAAACTTCCACACACGCAGAATGAAAACTGTATTTTTACAAAACTAGTGTACATTTCTTTTGGAGTGACCCTTGTAATATCAGGACGTATGTACTTGTCATTGAGTGGAACTCTTACTGGGCACAGTCAGTATTAATATCAGGAAAAATCAGAATCCATGCTGAAGTTTAGGAAGGACTTAACATTCGTTTGAAATGGGTGTACACAGACACATCCCACTTGAGGCCCCGCCCCCCCCCCCCCCTCGCCCTGTTTGTTTTTATGTGAAAAGATACAGTCATCAAAGAGAGATGTTTTTACATCATCAACCTCGAGGAGAAGACATTGGTTCATTAGAGGTGGTAAGTTAGAAGGAACAACCACTGGGCATTGTAGTTTTTGTAGCTGTAAGCCAGACTAGACAGGAGAGGCAGGGTTTGTAGAATAGAAAGGTGTCTGCACTCCAAAGTTTGATTATGAGGAAGACTGGGTGCACAGTCATGTGGCAAAAACACAACCTCTGACGGGCAGCCACCAAGGTGGTGCGATATTGTTTAAATTTAATTCAGCAGTTTGGGTTTGTAAGCAGCCAGCAGCTTACTTAGCAATGCAGTCAACAGCCTGGAATACAGCATGGGTGTATGTGCTGTAAGCTAGAATATACTCAGATTTTAACCTATTAATGGCTGTAATAAATACAAAAAAACTTGTCAGCTGTAAGTTCATCTTCATTTTATTTTATAGGTACCAGTTTCAGTAGTGATAACACGCCATCGTCAAGCCCTAAACACCAAATTTACAGCAGTGCTAACAATAAGTCTACTCATATGTATGTTATTGATTAGTGGCAAATATGATTCCATAATCCCCAGATAGTATCCTTAACCTATGTAATTCTTGTTGTTAACACTGCTATAAAATTTGGTGTTTAGGGCCGGATGATGGTGGATTATGTTTCCAGAACCAGTAGCCTATAATTTAAACTGGAGTTGAATTTCCCGATGAAGGCTAACATATCAGCTGCTGTCCCACCATCCAAAATAGCAAGAATGGATGCACCTAAGTTTAACCAGGGGCTGGTCTTGTTGCACAGATTGTGAGGCAGTAATGTTGCTCGAAATTCCACATCAGCTACTACCAGAAATTAAAAGTAGTAGAAGCCAATTCTACTACAGCAACAGTTACGGAGTGACAACTCTGAGGACTGCCTGAAAAGAAAGAAAAAAAAAGAAAGAAAGTGTAGAAAAATAAAGTAAAAATTTTATGATACAAATCTTTATAAACAAAAGTAATTTTCACTCGAGTTCTAAACTCTCTATAAATTTACTCTGTATTAGCAGGTGCTGCAAAGTAAAATACCGAGAGCAAGCACAAATGAAATTCAGGTACCACCTTCTTAGGGTTATAAACATTTAATTTCTCCATATGATGAGGATTTTGTGCTTACAAGTGATATAGACACTTTCAGCATACGTGATATCAGTGATGAAGTAGTTAAAGATTTAAAGCCAGTCTCAATTTAATTTGAAGTTCACTTAACTCATTTACCGTTCTTTTCTTGAAAAAGAACACAGCTTCAATTGTGGCAGTGTTGCGTACAGATGTATGTCGTCTGGTTACTTAATATCTAGCGGTGTATTTTGCAGATTCAATCTTTTTCCTAGTTTGCTCCAATTGTAGTATCTTCTGGGGCCACACAGTTGATGTAAGATGCCTACTGGTGGTCTTTCACAAGTAATTATGTAAGAGTCAAGACCTCGTTTACGTACAGGGTGATTCAAAAAGAATACCGCAACTTTAGGAATTTAAAACTCTGCAACGACAAAAGGCAGAGCTAAGCACTATCTGTCGGCGAATTAAGGGAGCTATAAAGTTTCATTTAGTTGTACATTTGTTCGCTTGAGGCGCTGTTGACTAGGCGTCAGCGTCAGTTGATGCTAAGATGGTGACCGCTCAACAGAAAGCTTTTTGTGTTATTGAGTACGGCAGAAGTGAATCGACGACAGTTGGTCAGCGTGCATTTCGAACGAAGTATGGTGTTAAACCTCCTGATAGGTGGTGTATTAAACGTTGGTATAAACAGTTTTCTGTGCCATTTCAGCCAATAAAGTTTTTGGTCCCTTTTTCTTCGAAGGTGCTACTGTAACTGGACTACAGTATCCGGAGATGTTAGAGAATTGGCTGTTCCCTCACCTCGAACAAGAAGCACAACAATTCATATTTCAGCAGGATGGAGCGCCACCACATTGGCACTTATCTGTCCGTAACTACCTGAACGTCAACTACCCGAGGCGATGGATCGGCCGCCAGGCAGCCCGTGACAGAGCACTTCATCACTGGCCTCCAAGAAGCCCTGATCTTACACCCTGCGATTTTTTCTTATTGGGGTATGTTAAGGATATGGTGTTTCGGCCACCTCTCCCAGTCACCATTGATGATTTGAAATGAGAAATAACAGCAGCTATCCAAACTGTTACGCCTGATATGCTACAGAGAGTGTGGAACGAGTTGGAGTATCGAGTTGATATTGCTCGAGTGTCTGGAGGGGGCCATATTGAACATCTCTGAACTTTTTTTTGAGTGAAAAAAAACCTTTTTAAATACTCTTTGTAATGATGTATAACAGAAGGTTATATTATGTTTCTTTCATTAAATACACATTTTTAAAGTTGTGCTATTCTTTTTGAATCACCCTGTACTTTATTTTCAGATTTTAGTTAATAATTAATATTGATAATTACAAATCAAACAATGCTGAATATTGTCTTTTAATTGCAAACAGTAAGCTAGTTGCTTACGGCTCCTTTATTAGCATATAGAAGATGATTATAATAGAAATTCCAATTACAAAATGCTGTAAAAAATAAACTGCTGTCCAGATTCACGTCAAATTTGGAGGAAATATTGTCAGAGAAAGGGGGGGGGTGTTATGGGGGAGGGGGAATTTGATGAAAGTTATACCACTAGATGGTAGTATAAGCACCAGGATATACAAAATAAGATGGGAGGTGCATGGCTGTACCTCAGTTTACATCCGAGACTCTTGGCATGACTGTCTCAATGCAGGATCATGTGTTGTTGGTAAAGCACTTATATGGGAACAGTGACTGTGTGCCAGTAGCTCAGCAGAAGTTCCAGACACTTAAGGGTATGAAAAAAGGTGTTGGTCTGATGTCTGCCAAGGATGTGGGGAAAAAGATGATGAAATTTTAAGACAGGTTGTCTTGAGGTGCACTGTGGCTGAAGGAAGAAAGCAGTTGATTCGATGTCAATAGAGGATGTGACCACAGCATTGCTGGAGGGCTCGGGTGGTGATGTGCAAACATGTAGTGCGTGGGGAATTGCCCAAACTTTGGACATGTCTTTGAGCATGATGCATAAAATTCTACAAAACACCCTGCATTGCTAGCTGTACAAAATAACCCATGTTCAGGAGTTGCATTTTGCTGACCTGCCAGTAAGATAAAGGTTTGCACTAGGATTTCTGGCTCAGATGGCAGTGGTTAGTGAAACAGTCTGTGGACAGACAGAGCCTATTTCCATCTCCAAGGACATGTCAATATATAGAACTGCAGAATATGGGATATAGAAAATGTGCTTGCACGTCAACTGATACCACTTCATTCTGCAAAGGCAACTATGTGGTGAGGGTTGATGGCATTGTTTATCTTAGAGCCACTTTTTTTTGAGGCGATGTGTTGTGCAGATATGGTTACCTGCCCTGTCACTGATAAACACTATCAGAGTCTTTCATGCCTCATTGTCATTCCAACCCTTCAACAGTGTGAATGTGTGTGTAGGATAATTTTTATGCAAGATGGTACTCCACTCATTGCACAGCCAGTGAAGCAGCAGCTGGAGAGACATTTTGGAAAGACTAGAATTTCTCTACAGACTGGCCATCAAGATCATGTAATCTGTGTGACTTCTGGCTGTCAGGTTATTTGAAAGATGCTGTGTTCACTGCTCCAGTTACAAACTTAGCTGAATTGAAAGCAACACATTCTGAACAGAACCACCCGGACAACCAGTCTGTTGTGGAACTTGCTGTTTCTCAATTTCAACTGTAGAAAATGGTGGTCAACATATTGAGCATGTCTTGTATCAGTCTCATGACAAATAAAAACCAATTTTATTGTTGCTTTTTATGTGGTTTCTGGTCATTGTAGAATGAATTTTTGTATCTGACATGTACGACCTTGCCGTGGTGGATCAGCTTACCGAACAGTGTCACAGGTATGGATTGCCAAAATTGTACAGCCTAGCATATTGCACAGTAGTGTGTTTAATCATACAATGGAAAATTCAGGATGGAATCTAAAAATATTATGAGAAGGAAAGTTGCGACTCACCATATAGTGGAGATACTGAGTCACAGATAGGCACAACAAAAAGACCCTCACAATTGGACTCTCAAAATTGTGAGAGTCTTTTAGTTGTGCCTATCTGCAACTTAGCATCTCTGCTATATGGTGAAAAGCAACTATATTGTTACAGTACTATGTTTGGTTTAAAGTGCAACTCACACCATAGTCTTTGTATTTAAATTCATCTGTGATTTGCAGCCAAGCTCATTTACGTTCTGATACTTACAGAGCCATCTAGTGGGAACTTTTTCAAAATTTTTTATTGTTTCCATTCTGTTTCTCCCTTGTCTGATAATACTCCCTTCAAATTTGATGTCATCCTGAGCAGCGACTCCTTTTTTATAGTGTTATGAAATTGGAACTTCAATTATAATCCTCCTGTATTTTGCCATTGTAACTCCTGATGTAGTTGTTACATTGCTACAGTGCCTTGAAAGGCCTTGCCATTGCTATGCATCTGATTTCTGTTGCAGGGCTGTATGGAAGGGTACTAGTTGTCTCTGTGCTAAAAAATAAACAAAATGCAATGGATCTCTTGAAGAAATAGTAAAAATCATTTGAGTTTGCACTGTCATTGCTTGTTAAAGGAAAATATCCAGCTGTGGTCTCTGAGATTTATTAATGACTAGCTGTTACCCGCAGCTGTGCTCAAATATTAGTAGATTTGTTATTTTGAGTCATGGTGAGTAAGTAAATTACTGCACATGCAATAAAATCTGCTGCCCACATGTCTGCCTGTTTGGGTAAGCACGGCTCGTGATGTGCTCCTTGCTTTCCTCCCTTGCATTCAGAGGATCAGGGGCAGGAGGGTGCATCTATGCTTCATGCTATTGAAGTAGTGTGAAGTAGGGATGAAACACAGTGAAGATTGTACAAGCATTATAGTCATTAGTTTGTATCATATCTTGTAGCACATATCAACCAGTAAGGTCATTTTCACAAATATGATAATGTTCAGAAGTAAATATTTTACATAACTGAAGTAATATTCTTCAAATCAATGAGTATCTTGTACTACAGAGTTTCCAAAGAGGACTGCATTCTTCCTCAGGGTTCAAGATATCTCCTTTCAAAATTTGATTGAAATCAGCTAAACAGGTTTAAATGTCATGCATGATGTGGCAGTTTTTCACATATCTCAGTGTTAATGGCATCATATATATCATGAACTGTATGTTGTATGATGATATAATTTTGCTGGTAAATTCAGTGGTATATGTGAACACGGTCTGCAAAATGTGTCGCGAATACAGATAGTAGTAAAGTAGTAGTAAATTAAAACATCATATCTGATGTGAAAATGTAGTAGATCGTAAACTGTTTACCTTCATCATTTTGGGGGAGTGAGGTGTCTTGAGAAAAAGTTTCGTAAAGGTTTGAAATTATATTTAAAGTTCATTTCAAGTCACTAAATGCCCTTGTTCTGAAGTATTGGATGAATAAAATTTGGGTATTCACACTTTGTGGCGTGCAATTCTTTTTCGCCCCACCTCTTTGATAGTTAGGTGGTTCTCACCTCCACAGCAACTCTTCCCAGATGGTGAGTGATATATGTACCCTGTTTGATTGAAATCGGTCAAGTGGTTTCTTAGGAGATGTGGAACATACATACACACATCCATGTTTTTAAACACAAATTTTGATCAAATGAAGCCTGTATGGAGCCCAAAATTATACTCAGGTTGTCTACAAAACTCAATGAAAATTCGTCTAGAAGTTTTGGAGATAAGCATGTTCAGAGATATACAGACACAACAGTTTTACAGAAGCATTTTTAATATAGGCACTTATATTCAATGATGTACATACCATTTCTGTGAAGTGAAGAGTGAGCAGAGCTGTTGGTAAGAGAAATGGCCTTTCCAGGAAGAACAGTGAAAAATCCATACAGAAATGCAAGAATTTGCTTCTGTTTTTTCTGTCTGGCTATATAATGCCAAGTCTGTTGATTTAGGTCGATTCCAGTCATGTATGTTTCTTCTGTTAGTTACAGTAATTACCAGTATCAGTCATTTCCATTTGTATATTTGAGATACTTACTTCAAACTGATGGATAAGTTTACTACATCACAAGTAATGTGCACAGTAGGTGGACAACAAATCTGCAGAGGAAAATGGGTTTGGTCATCTCTGACATAATTAACACTTTTATTAAAGAGATGGCATAAAAGTACTGGTGGATAATATTGTGTGTCCCAATCAAAGGGCTACAATTTATATTTAAGTCAGTCTTGTCTCAGAAAGGAACATCCAAATAAACCAAATGAAATACTGTAACTGCCATGTAAGAGCAGTAGAAATTGCGTAGAGAATCTGTTGTTACAGACAGAAGTGACAAATCAATAATTCATCAAAAAATGTTTGACTTTTATATGAATGTAAAAAAGTGCCAACATTACGCAAACTACTGTGAAATACTGTAGAAGAAAAGCTTCCTTGGCAGATGATGTTGTATACAAGACACTAAGTGAGATGAGGTGAGCTTGGAAAAAAAAATGCAAGTAAAAGAAAGACTCCATTAGAGAAAACTGATGTAATTGACTGGCAATACAAATACTTGGCTCAAGTGAAAGCTCAAAGCAGTGTACAGAATGGTCAAGGGCTTATTGGAGAACAGGATACAGAGTCCCTACATATGGGGAAGTATGATGGAAAACTTCAGTCACTCAAAGATCAGTCCATTGCACACTAAGGTCAGTAACATGAGTTTACAAATAGCCTTCCAGATACTTGCTATAATTAAATCTCACTGTGCCTGATTGAGAGGAAAGCTTCTTAGTTGCCTGGGAAGTGCTGCACCATCAACACTGACACCACAGCATCAGCACTGGCAGTGTGGCATGTGGGACCCCTGCTTCCCTACTCCGGCCCTGAAGGAGGGATTGAGAATATTGAGGGTGTTACAATTTGTAGTAATAATTATATGTTGTACAATTCTCCCTCTCCACAAAGGTCCATGTGGTGTGGTGATTTTGCTTTGATTGAGGCTTTTAACTAATATAGGGAGTATTAAAGAAAAAGAAAAATTTAAAGGTGTTAAATTCACAATATGCAATTTGTGAAGGTCATGAAAATAACAACAGCAGCATTCGTCTGACTGGCCTTCCGGTGAGCTGTGGCTGTGGCTTGGTGATGCGACGAGATCCCATAGGCAGGTCAGAGTAGCTGTCAGGCTGTACAAGTGGACACATGAAGAGTAGCTGAAACTCATACGACTCATATGAGCATAATAATTGGGAAATTAGAGAGTACTATATAGAACGTCGTAGCCCAAAATTTATGTGAAATCTTCAGTGATTTAAAGGAGGTAGAAGTTAAGAGTAATCACTCCGATCTTTTACTTTCTCGCTTTGAGCATGTGATAACAACATATTATGCGTGCAGGCTTCCATAACTTACTAATGCATTTGGAATAGCAGTGACAAAATCAGAGTTAAGTAATTTGTATATCTTTCTGGGAATTGTGAAAAAATGGCATAAACTATTCTGCTCACTTCATCATAATATCACCCATTAAATCACCTAAATAGCTATATGTTCCTGATGCCTCATTACAGGGTTTAACAGCTTGCTGATTTTGTGCGTGAGCCCTTGCACTTGCTCAGTCTCCTTCTCCCAAGCAGAGCAGTTGTTTTTGTGGTGGGGAGAGAGGGGAAATGTATGCACAAACTGTGATCGATACAACACAGGAGAAGTGACAACTGCGAAATTGGGTAGCGGAGCCACATAAGCACCAATGGCTACTCAGCGCAGTGTAATACTGGCAATTTCTTCACCAATTTGCAATAGGAGTAATCATCAATTACAAAAGGTGCCGTTATCCGGCATGATGATCCTGTATCACATACTTAAAATGGCAGACAATGTTCACAGTCAGCTTGTGAAGATTTTGTTACAGAGCAGCTAGCCATTTGTATAAGATGCAAAAAACAATCAACTTTAGATTGAGAAGAGCTGCTGGCCTTGGTAGTAAAAATGAAGAACTTTCTTAGCAGCACTGAAGAAAGTATGCAAAATACTGGTTTATAATGGAATTTATTATTTTCTGTGTAAATGATGTAAATAAATCAGGACTTGTAGTAGAATTGAAAGGAAAAATGAGAAAAATTTCCAGTACCCAAGAAGTCAGAGGTGCTCTGTACATGATTCACCAGGAGAATGTATGTGCAAAGATTGTCACTTTCAGAAATATAATGAACGTAGTTCATACAATTAATAATATATGAGAGCTTGGACTTCGACATTGCCAATTAGTCCTTTCATCGGCAGTGAGGAGGTACCTTCCCACATACTTCGGTGTCCTCCAAGGGCCAATGGATTCAACATTCACACGTCTCTACATTAAAATGAGAAACACATGAAAATTCAAGAAAATTTTGTTGTCCTTTCTGACACATCAAAAATATGTTGGAATTATGTGGAAATATTTACACCCATAGTCTAAGGTGACCACTTTTACTGTAGACAATATACCTGTTTATTGAGGTTTTATTAAGCATATTCACTTAGTTCAGGTATGTCTCATTACAAATTATGTTACCAGAGAGAAAGACATACTAGAGTATCTTTTCTTACTCCTGAAGATGAGTCACAACACTGAATCGGATAATGTTTCAACAGATGAGGAATCTGGTAAACTGAACAACCTACCACTTTATCCTGCTACTTTCCGAAAAGTGCTCACAGTAGTAGACAATGTTTCAGTCCCTGCAGTTCTGTTCAGTCTCTGCAGATTATCCCACAGAGTCGCCAAAACTCAAGCTCTGTGATAATGATGAGAGCCCTGACACTTATTGTGATGAAACACTGCCTCAGTATTAGAGAAAATTTAGCATTGCCAAAGAAAGCACTTTCAAAAATGAATCATCCATATGATTATTTTCTTGATATCTGTAATGAAAATAGCATTCAGAATATTGTTGAACAAATGAACTTGTACACATCTCATGAGTGGCAAATTTTTGATTGGGTGTTGAAAAACTTGTAACAGACTGTGAAATGATAGCATTTATTGGATTGCTTGTCATTATGGGCATATACAAATTGCCCCATTTTATCAAATTAGTGTGTTTCAGATACTCTTTTGCATGTTGAATCACTGTTGAGAGTGATGACTCAACAAGTGTTTCCAAAAAAATTTCATAAAACCTTCATTTCAATGATAATTTGAAGGCAGTGGGGAAGGCTGCTCCTGGATATGATAAAATATATAAAGTGAAGCTAGTGCCCTAAATAGTAGCTTCTTAGAGGGATATTGTCATTTCGGTAGCTTATCTGTTGACAAAGGTATGATTCCTTTCAAAGGAGATAGAGTGTAAAACAATGTATGGCCATGATGCATATAAAAAGAGAATACAGGGATAATGCTAAGACAGGCTGTCTACTGAAGTTCCAGGTCGATTGTGGAAAAGAGAAAGACAATGACGCCACTTTTCCTCTTGTTGAAAGGGTTCTACTTGAATTGTATTCACCTTTGAAAAACAGTAAATGTGGTGTTACATTTGACACCTGTTTCACTTCATACTCCCTAATGAAAGAGCCTTCTTGATAATGAAATATATTCTGTATATACTGTCAGAGTCAGCAGAAAAGTTCTTTCAGAAATATGATAAAAAACGACACTTTCAGAGATGAGTTCAAGGCACAGATCAAAGATGCAATGATTGTGGTAGATTTGCAAGACAGAAAAACAGTAATAGTTCTGTCTACAGCAATCTCCTAAGGATGTAACAGTCGTTTCTGGAAAAGGAAGAGATGGTTCCATGTGCAGCATGGCTTGTCCGATTGCCACAAATTTGTACAACAGTATAATGGGCAGTGTGGATCTCTCTGATCAGAATCGAGAATGGAATAAAGTTGGACAGTTATCTATAAAATGGTGGCACAAAATTGTTTATTTTCTAGTCAGTGCTGCCTTTTTGAATGTGTTTGTTATGCGGGCATCAGTCACAGGAAATGGAGAGCAGCTAAAGTTCTGTTTACAGTTAGTAATGGAATTACTACCAGGATTTTCATCAAGAAGATGATGTGGGCGTCCAACTGTATTCACATAAAAAAAAAAAAAACAGCGTTGGAGTTTCTAATGAACTCTTATCAAATGTGGATGAATATCTACCAAAGAAGATTGTGAACTGTATGTGTTGTCATTTGTGTTGCATAAGAAAAGAAGAAAAAAGAACAAGAATAATATGTTCAATGTTGCTTACATCATCTCACAGTCTGTGGGAAGCCAGCTCCCCATTTAAATTTTCAAAAAAATAGATGCTTAATTTTCATCATTTGGTGTGATATGGCATAAATGATTTATAACGAATCACTGAACCCCCAACTGTCACCTGTAATAAGTTCAGGAAAATGTGCCCATAAATGGAGTACAGAATGTTCTTGAAGATATTGACAGCTAGCAAAGAAGTCTACCTTGTTACAGTAAGTTCACTGGCTTAGTGGGGGCTATTTGTTAAATTGTTCTTCTTTTCTTTTTCCTTTTTTTGTAGTGTTATAGATATGTTTATGGAAATGAGTAACGTGTTCCTGCACTGAAACAGTGTTCAAGGGAAAGTGACCTTGGATTCCTTATACAAGGAGCATTCAAACGACTTAACACTTCAGGTTAAGGATCTGTTGATAATACATTTCATTGGCTGTATACAAGCATTCAAAATGAAATTGTCACTTTGGGAATAATCAGATGGACGGAGCAAATGCAGTTCATTTTCCAAAATTGTCTTCATTGAAGGACTCTGGTATTAACAGATTTTGAATGCTGTCCATCTGTTCTGTTTTATCATAATGAAGATTTCCAGTTCTGATTTAACAATGTGACATCACTACAGAGTGATTTTCATCTGTTCTCCTCTTTATATTCAGTGAACATTGATAACATTCACTTTGGTCTGCACCTTGAAGTAACTGTCCAGTAGTGCAAAAGGGAATTTAACAACTTCAACTACAGGAGAAAGTTCTAGATTTCTACAAGCACTTCCCTCAGAACCCATTTCTCTGATTACATAAGATGACTTCAGGTGTAATATCAATGTTGCATTTACCTGTGTTTGTGAACAACTATTTTCAAGAATAGGGAACAACAATACAAGTCTGAGAAACTTATTTTCAGGCTGTAACCTAAACTGCACACTTTACACATGGTATCAGTTAATTCATTTTGTAACCAGATCTGTTGGTGAGCATCAAATCTCAAGGTGCTGAGTATCAGAAATTTCAGTTGATAATTTTACACTATAGTTTAATTAATAACACTTGTAATTGGAATAACAACCTCCTAAATGCCATCTATGATACTTGTTGTTACTTAGTAACACATAAGTTGAATTATTTTCTTCAAATTAGCAATGTTTGTTTCGAAGACAAAATTAGTACTATGATTGAAAATACTCAGTGAAATGATGCTAATAAACATTGAGGCAGTTTGAAGCACAATGATTCTCAATCTAGTCTGTTATTGGCCACAACACACAAATAATCTTCAGAACTACAACATAATGGAAGCAACACTGAAATACATGAGAAACATTATTTACTGCACCTTGTGTTACAAAAAGTAACTGCCTATTCAAGAATTTGTATCTCAGTAAAATGCTTAGATGATGGAGAATCTGGAAGACAGTCACTTCTTGGCAAACTTGCTGGATTGAGGATGTATTGAAATAAGTAAGATTTAATTGGCATCGTGATTTAAAAACTTCAAAACAGAACTGATTTGTATCAGTGTTAACACCAAAATTCTATTTATATTTTTACACTGTTAAGTTAATTGAACAGCACTGAAAAGTCACATCTTTAAGTTAACTCACTTTAAAATACAGCAAGGTGACAAAGTCATGGTATACCTCCTTTACCTGGTGTAGTGCAGCAACTCAATGTGGCATGGACTTAACAAGTTGTTGGAAATCCCCTGCAGAAATATTGAGCCATGCTGCATCTACAGCCATCCATAAATGCGAAAGTGTTGCAGGTGGAGCATTTTGTGCATGAACTGACCTCTTAATTATGTCTCATAGTTGTTTGATGAGATTCATGTCGAGCAATCTGGGTGGCCAAATCATTCATTCAAACTGTCCAGAATATTCTTCAAACAAGTCGTGAACAGTTGTGGCCTGGTGACATGGTGCATTTTCATCAATAAAATTCTGTCATTGTTTGGGAACATAAAGTCCATAAATGGCTGCAAATGGTCTCAAAGCAGCTGAACATAACCATTTCTGGTAAGTGATCGGTTCAGTTGGACCAGAGCATCCAGTGCCTCATCGACAACCTGGGTGCATGGCTTTGTGGGTCTGTGCCACACTTGAACCCTACCGTCACCTCTTACCAGTCATATAGAATACAAATGATAAGGTCATGAGCCTAGGAGAGGTGCTGTAGATAATGTCATGCTGTTAGCAAAGGCACTAGTGTTGGCTGTGTTCTGCCATAGTCCATTAATGCCAGAATTTTGCCACATTTCATAACGGATATGTTTGTACACCCCACATTAGTTTCTGTGGCTATTTCATCCAGCGTTGCTTCTCTGTTTTGGTCATTAAGTGAAGGTGGTCTGCCACTGTGTCATCCATTGTGAGGGGTAATGCCTGAAATTTGGTATTCTCGGCACTCTCTTGACACTGTGGATCTCGGAATATTGGATTCTCTAACAATTTCCAAAATGAAATATTCTGTGTGTCTAGCTCCTACTATCATTGTGTGTTCAATGTTTGTTAATTTCCATCGTTGGCCATAATCATGTTGGAAAACTTTTCATGTGAATCACCTGAGCACAGATGACAGCTCCACCAATGCACTGGCCTTTTATACTATCTGTTTGCAGTACTACCGCCATCTGTATATGCGCATTTCGCCGTGCCATGAATTTTGTCACCTAAATGTACGTGTTTATCGAGAAAGTACTAAATTCGCTTTCTAGTCAAATTAAATGTACTATTAATTATAAAAACTCTAAAAACACATTTCCATAATTAATCACCGATGCAACATTATACAAGTTATTCAAAAGAATCATTAACATGTATTCTATTTCTAATGCAAGTATTGTTTTATAATAAACAATTGTGTGAGGCAATCCTATTGTAACAGTTGTATTGGTACTTGGAGCATTATCAAAGACCTTGGACATTTCTAAGGAGATACTTACTTGTAATGTGGATTTTTTAACAATAAGACATGTTTGTAAATTGCTCTGTTTGTGCAGCTGTTGAACACCACTGATGAAGAGTGTGCTGTGTATGACACTCAGTAGAGATTTGCTTAACGGTGGCTTCAACGCAACATCTACAATGCGGACCCCTGAATGCTCTTGTAAAAGGGAAAAAGCACAAGGAGATTGAGAGTACAAGAGGTGATTGAAAGTTATTAAACGTATAATATCTGATTGAGAATATGAGAAATAAGTATCTTCTTAATAATGAAATGATGTGGCAGCATTGCATTTTTAGTTTATTTGTTCCATTTGTAGCAGTGAAATCTCATTTACAGTGCCTTACACATTTCTGCATGCAGAATTATCCATAAAAATATGCAGTATCTCCTCTCAAGTTCCTACAAGGGTCACCCTTCTTACATGATGATAAGTTGATGGAGGGATGTAGAGGATAACTGGTGCTCGTGGGCCTGCACTTACTGCCTGCTCACAGAGCACGAGATCATGACTGTGAAGCCTTGCCCTGGTATGTTCTAAATTAGGTACTCCAAACTAGACTAAGAAAATAATTAGGAACTATACTGATCTCTTTCACATATCTAAGAATGGGTTAAACATAGCAGGAATATCCAGTCTTATCTGTGTGGCTAAACTGATAAAAAGAGGAAGAGCTTTCCTTCTGTAGATATCATAATAGCCATAATATCCTCCTCTAGTTACTCATATTCACAAGAATCAGTCATGAGGCAAAAAATGCATAGATGTGATCTCTTCAGCAATGAGCCATTGTAGGAAAGCATATGAATGCAGACATGAAAGTTTTCACTTGGAACAATGTTAATGTGCATATGAAACCAAACTGCTAAGCAAAACTTGAGGTTTAAAGTAACTCTCATATGATGTGCCACTGTCAAGTAACATTGCTTGATGAAACTAGCACCCTACATAGAAAGAAAGGCTACAGTATAATATGGAAGGTAGCTGAAAGAGATATGCAATGAGACAAAGAGAGCTTACACTTTTATTCAAAAACAATAATTACACTGAAGTCACCACAACTCATTATGGTCCTATGCACATTACAAAAAGATGGTGCATGGTTCTTAATAGTGTGTGTCATTGCTATGTACAGCAATGCATGCTTTGCAACCTGCTTTGCATGTTGGCCATAAGGTTGATGAAGACTTCTTGTGGTCGGGCATTCTATTACTACTCCAGCACAGTTGACAACTGCCTGATGGTTGTTGGTACATGCAGATGTGTGGCAGTATGTCTCCTCAATGCGTCTCACACATGCTCAGTGGGATCTAAGTTGGGAAGGGGGAGGGGGCAGGCAGATAAGTCCACTTGCCAAATATCCTCTCATTCCAAGAGCTCCACTATTTGCACTCTGGCCGTCTGCATGTTGAGAAGTAAACATCCGCATGGATCATTGTCCGTTTCATTTGGGTCTGTGTCACATACAACGGTGTATTTGCAGAGAGTCCGCAATGGTTTTAGATGGCATTATGAGACTGTCATTGCTTTTCTGTTAAGCAAAATTTTGGATGTGTGTGTGTCCCATTTTAATATGGCCTGAGTAGGATGGTTGTAAAGTTGGCCAAATCGTATTGTCCTGCAGTATTATGAATTCACTGTTACTCAGTGCCTTATGTGCGAAAACGTTTGGACTGGTATGGGGGATAGGCGGTGGCATCTGCTTACAATTGATGGGGCTCTCCATCCTTAGATCAATACTGGAAAATCTGCTTGTTAAAGAGGCTGGGTTGGTAGAATAACTCTGCTGGGAGTGTGAGTGATTCTCCATACAAGATTTCCACTAGTGATCTGTGTAGGTCTTCCTTGAATGCCGTTCAAATGCCTAATAGCACCCATGGCCAAGCTTCCATCCACAGTCCTTGGCACATGAGTGGAGGTTTGAGGGTTTTGTTCACTGTACCACAAGCCCTTTACTCTGAGGACTGATACATGGTCATACATGCCATGGTGTCCTAGACAGGCAGTGACAATGTGCACAACATATACATCATGCAGGTTGCAGCAAGTTCAACCCGTATGGTTCAGACGACACAGGGCTTTGCAATCCAAGAAATCTGCAGCCAGGCTGGTATAAGGCATCAACAGCATTCTGGCCAGGCCACCAGGTGGTGTATATGGCAACAATAGAAGTAACTGAAAACCTCACTTCTTCATGCATTTGCCGTGTCATTTGCCTAAAATAGGCCCGCAGTATCCATCTGTGAGGTGGCTATTTGTGATGGCCCACGAGCCCCAGACAGCAGTTCTGTCGCAGCCAGCAACCAGAAGATATTTAACCAATGCTGTACCAAGGACTTAGCTTCTGCCCTGGACAGCACACATCCTCCTTGGTTCTGGGACTCTTTAAGTGTTCAACAGTGTGCCAGCAGGGACATGGTATCATTTGTACTCTTCTTACATGAACTGACAAGATAGTGTCAGCCTTAAAGTTTTCTATGCCTGTCGAATTCCTAAATTTTCTTTACTGTTGGACACTTGATATATCAGCAAGTGAAGTACCTATATAAGATTTCATCAAGTGTTTGTTCTTCCTGTAAACTGGTGTTGGCTACAGTCTTCTTTATGCAGAGATTGGGGGAATCAGTGTTAAGTAAGTCTGTAATGCTCATGGCATCTGCTCTTCTACTAGTTTTGTTGTAGTCTGGTTGCAGAGAAATTATATGGATCTATGAGAGGTAGTCTACAATGGTATTGTAGGCACCATGTAGATGACATCTGTCATATATTGCACAGTAAGTTCGAGATGACTGAAGCAACAAGGACAAATGCCTTTTGAGGGATGCTATATGGTGTCTGCGTGTGGCTTGCGATCCTTACAGATAATAATATGTCTTCTTACTTCAATATCTTCTTTAAAACATCTGTGTAGACAGTGAGTAATTTACAATCGCACATGGTCCATTTTGACTGCAAGGCCATGGATTTCTTTGAGAAGCCAAGCAGTTGTGCTTCACCTGCCACATCTTTGTAAGACAGCTCCAATGGCTGAATCACTAGTGTCAGTTGTGACAGTCAGCTGTGCATTGAGTACTGGATGGGCCAAAGTGTTCGCTCTTTGGAGGAAGTCTTCAGCTAGTTTAAATGCTTCTTGCCTTTTTCTTCCTTGTGTGTTAGGCACGGTTAGAGTTCAGTGAGGGGTGGGGGTGTGTGTCTGTCACTGCCATCTGTGACAGGAGACACTGATAAAAATTTACGATGCCTAGGAAGAAGTGTCACGGGTCATGGTAATTCTGCAGAGGTGGTAACTGCTTAATGAGTGTGAGCTGAGGTGGGTTTGATCACTGTGACATTTAGTATGTGCGAGAGAAAGCTCACTTTGCCCTTCCACAATTGTGATGTATCCTCATAAATGACCATGCCCGCATCTTATAGGAGAGTGAGAATTGGTTCCATATGCCATTCATGATCATGTGGGATGGCGGAGAATACTGTTATATCATAAAGATAAATGTTAACAACAGTCAAATTTGAAGAGAACTTCATCAGTGAACTGCTGCCAAGTTTGAGCAGCTTTCTTTAGTCTGTAAGACATGAATAGGAAGCAAAAAGTCCAAATGGTCTGATTATTGTGGTCTTAGAGATGTTGTCTGCGCTAATAAGTATCTTGAGGTAACCTTTCATGCAATCAAGATGCTGAAAGTAATGGTGCCTGTTAATGTGTGTTTTAGATCTTGAATATAACGAATTGATTAACAGCTGGGTATTGTTCGAAGCTGTGTAATCATGGCAGTGTCTCACAGAACTGTCAGTTTTTGGTACAGTTTCTATTGTGGAAGCCCATGAGCTGTCCAAAGGCAGACTATCCCTGATGATAATAGTTCATTGACCACCACCTTGCAGACCACAATTGTGTCAATGCCAGCTGATGTGATTTATGGTGGAGCAGGAGTTTTGAGAATTTGATGCAGTGTACCATTAGGGATGGTGCATTGTTTAACTTTCATTTGTGTCTGGTTGTCTGAGGGGATGGTACACTCATTTGATTTGCTGAGAGACAAAACAGAGTGTGCCATACTGATCTGTGTTTGACGTGGTGTGCTTGCAGTCATTGACTTATGTAGTGACAGTGAGACATGGTCAGTCAAAGTGGTTATGGTGAATGTAGTGCCAACTTTGGCTGTGTGATGCGTGAGTGAAAGACTGTTGTATTGCTCATGCACATGAATGCAGCAGACACATTGTGTGTGCATGAGTATAGTTCTGAGTTGTCAGTGTGGAGTGTATCCAATGCTTTGCGGATGTCCATATAAAGCTGCTGTGTCATCATTAGGTACTCCGTCATTGAAAGCTCTCCTTTAGTGTGTTAGAATGTGTGTCCTCATCATGCTAATGCTCAGCAGGGCACTAGGTAGTTTCTGATGGACAAGGAGGCAGTGAGGCAAACAACCATGGGATTAGTTATCTGGTATCATGACGTATTAGCACTGCATTTTTTAAATCTGGCAAAGGCGTCAGTGCCATAGGAAGTTGATGCCTACTACTGGTTCACTCACATCGGTAATGTATGGAATCCATGGAAATTGTTGACCTGAACTTAGTTCCAAGGTACAGTTAGTGGTTCTGGGCAAGGTGAAATGCAAGTAATTTGCGGCATGAAGTTGTAGGGATTTTGTGCCTGATAGTGTTGCATTTGTGTCCTTCAGTTCTAAATTGATGTCTGACCCCAGTACTGACGAGGAAATATTTACATATACTTTTAGCCAAAACAGTTTTCCATTCAGTGGTGGGTGTGACGCATAGAATGTTTGCTGCACACATTGTGGACATTGGTGGGTTGATGTGTCGGCGTGGGGTGCTGTGCCTATTGAGGCTCGTTGTTGCAGTTTAGGTAGCTGCAAGGAGGCTGGTAGTTGTATGATGCTACCAAACAGGACGGACACGATATCGACATTTCGGGGACTTTGACGCAGTGGTGGCAATTGGAACATCATTGCCATCTGCAAGAGCAGTGGTGTATGTGCTGTGCAGGGTGGTGTCCAGACTAGGGGAGTGACGTCACCATCGTGAGCTTTCGGAGTGGTTCGGCATGTGTTGTGTTTGACTGAGATCTAACACTGCAAGTCATGTTGTGATCCACAGCACTGATGTGTTATCTATGTTTTTGCACAGTGAACAATCTGTCTCCAAGGTTCAGCGTCTTCCCTAGTGACTCTGCCTCCTTGAGCAGCCATGGCGAAATGTAGCTGCGGCAGAAGCTTGACGATCCATAGAATATGTAATACAGTGTCTGGAATGAGGTTTGCATCGAGTAGAATCTGCAGCTGGTGTCAGAGTTAGGATTTTGTCTTGGTGATGAGTTGTTCATCATAGATTGCCTGTTTCATTGGTTGTTCTGGGGTGCGTGACAAGTGATGAAGCAAGTCAGATTTTTGACAATTCATATTTATTTCATTTGGGTGCTGCAAGGATGATATTGTTGATAATGTCTGCATTCTGTACTAGGTGGCAAGATCACAAATCGAAGGTTGTCATGCAAAGTTTGCAATGAAGTAAACACATGTTCTTCTGTTGCTAATCGCAGTGCTGATTCTGGCCAGAACAGTGGCAGATTGGATTGCATACCGAGTCTAAACTGAATTATGACCTAGTCGTGGTTGTCCTGTTGCTGTCTTGCAAAATGGTGTAACTGACGAAGTACTGAGGAGCACTCAGCGCAGTTGCGTATCTGGTAATTGCATCTGGACCATGCATTTTATTTTGCACTCTGCGTTCCATCATACATGGCAGTCCTATTTCCAAATAGTGTTTGTAATGTGGTTGGTGCAGGGGTAATATTACTGTTAATGTTTATTCCAACCAGTCCTGCTGCACTTGAAGCCGAATCTTGTACGTAGGTCAGCAGTAAATTGTTAGATGGTGGCCATTGTTGTTGTGTTGCGGAGCCTGTGTCTTTTTCAGAAGCAGCACCTGTAATCATATTGAGTTTGTATTTGAGCACTGGTTGACAGTTATGCTTTATCAGTAAAATCAATGTAATATCATTTACATCAATCCTTAAGGTGTTGTTTGAAGGGGGTGGAGCCCTATTCTTGTCATTCATACTAGTTAGTGCAGTAGGTTAGCCTTGGTAGTGACATCATTTTCAGTTTGTTGGTCAAAGTTGCTATTCTGTAAGATTCTGTGACCTGTTACTGATTGGTCCGCCTGCCGATTTTCTGATGACTGTACCGAGAGATGGTTAGGTTTCGGTATCGCCACTCATTCAGTTCATTGTGATTTGTTTACAGTTAGAATTTGTTATTTTAGAAATATTGAGTGGTTTTTAGGTTCATATTTAGTGATTATATTTTACTGAAGAATCACTAGGACCAATTAGTGGAAGGTGAGTTCATAACAGATTGTTTTCTTTTGTTAGAAATGTGGTTTGTATTGTTGTTACTGTGAATGATTATAACATCAGAAAACATATTTGGTCAATATTCTCACAAAATACCTGTTATTTTTATGTAATTAAGAGTTTAAAAATCATTAAATTTTGAGACATTGGCTCTGCTTACGTATATTACCTGACTTTTAGCTGAAATTACTTGTGACTTTCCCACAAATGGTTTAGTTTTTAACGATCTAAATGCATTTGCAACTTTCAAGTAGCTATGGAAAGGAATTATGGAAAGCCTGAGAGCCGAAATTTTGCAAAATTTAATGCATTTGTGGTTTACAGCGACATCCTTCAGTGTTCCTCTCCATTAAATTCAGCAGAAATAGAGCAACTGGTATGTATTGTTTATCATGGCCAACTGGTCAAGCCAAAAGACTGTGGTGATAAAGGACATGGGTTTGCGTCCAACTGGGTGTAATTTTTTTTTTTCCTCTGCGTCCAACTGGGTCTGGGTGTAACTTCTTTTTTTTTTTTTTTTAACACATTCTGACACTTTCTTACTCATGAAAGTAAAGTATTTTTCTGCAGCATTGATTGTTATTTACATGTAAGAGCTTGCTTTCGTAGTAATGAATACCTTTGATTTTGTGACTCATGCATATTAAAAATACAAAAGATGAAATTGCTGAGTGAAATAGCTGACTGTGACATTTATATTTTTTCTTGTCACAGATAACAGGATATTTGACTGGTTTCTGGAAATTGTCTTAAATGATTATTTATGTTATTTTATGCTCCTAACATAACTTTTTTCCTCTTGACTTTCAGTATTTTTTTATAAAATGGAAATGAAATTCAAATAATTTGAACGCGCACTAAAACGCTCCCTTCGAGTCATATGATGCCTGTGATGTCACTGGCTAGCTCGCTGCTCCTACCATCATAATCCTAATTCACAGTGATGTCTTGTTTGGGAATTTCAATGTCGGAAAATGGATTATAATTGGTATGTAGTACCATACTCTACAAGTATATCTACAAAAATTCCTTAAAAGCTGTTTTTAAGTGTTCCAGAGAATGAGAAGATGCGTAAAATGTGGTTGCACTGTACCGGCAAGTTGCCATCACATTGACACACAATTTCACTAACTTAATTAAAAATGTGTTGCACTGTGAAGTTAACATTAACTTACCTCAAAGACATGCTCTCCCACCGTTACAACAAAGGATAGTATCATGCAACAAAATTAAACTCCAAGTGAAAATTGTCATTTTAACTAATGACACCTCAATCATTCGGTAGCTCAGTTGTTAGAGTGGTAAACCGCTGAATTTTATAAAATGGATGTCCATAAATTGCTGGTTCTAATCTGACACGAAAAAACATTTTACCGTATTTACTCGAATCTAAGCCGCACTTTTTTTCTGTTTTTTGTAATCCAAAAAGCCGCCTGCGGCTTAGAATCGAGTGCAAAGGTAGTGGAAGTTCTGAAAAATGTTGGTAGGTGCTGCCACAACTAACTTCTGCCGTCGAATATATTTAGCGCTACACAGGCATGCTTTGTAGGCACAAAGACAAATACTGGTGCCAAAACCTCCGCGTCAGCAAATAAATTTTTTAAAAAAAGGTGGAAGACGAGCTTTTTTCTCCACCTCGAGTTTCGACCACTGCATTTTCATACATTATCCAATGAAGTAAATACAAATTCCGTATTGTTCATCTTCGAATGTAGCAGAATTTCAATGTACTACGAAAATCCGACATGCAAGACTGTTAGGGATGTTTGTCAATATGGCCAACTCTACTTTCTGAATTTTTTCCTACCTGTGAGAAGAGATGGTTGCTAATAGGAACCTGATGAAATGTGAATCACATGCAGTATTCTTTTCACCATAAGAATAATACGAATATCAACATTTTGCCATGTATTCTTTCATGTTTGCTGCTCTCTCATTTAAATCTTGTCTGCCTAATAAACTACGAAACTAGAGTGAGACAACAGCAAACGCGGAAGAATATACGTATCGTGTCATGTTTATATTCGCATTATTCTTATGCCTAATAGTGATACAGTCAGAAATGAAGCACGGCAACTGATTAGATTTTTAATTCTAAGATGACTAATTTCTGTGCAGAATTTGATGTACTAAAGAAGCGGCCGCAAAGATTTTCAAACGGAGAAACATTTTCGCCTAACTCTCGTTCAGAACATGTTCTATCATAGGCAGTCTATTATTTGGTTCTTGTTGATCATTATCAAAGAAAGCAGCAGTGTAAGTAACAACAAATAGCAGTCTCTTGCCATTGTTTCACTAATGAGACGATTACTCTGTCTTTTTTTTTTAATTGTAAGCGGCGGTAGCGCGCACAAAAGCAAGCCATGCCGCGAGCGGCGACAGACCGTAAACACGCACTATCAGTATGCGACAAACAATACGTGACACAGTACAGTAATGCATTTTCAGCTTTGAGTGACGTGAACACCTATAACAAAGAAAACGGCACTTATCAGATCAAAGCAAAATATGCAATCGATTCAAACCAGACGAAGCACGTGAAAAAGGAAGGGTATACCCGTATAAATACGGACGGAGCGCCTGACGCATAGCAATGGCTACCCTGTAAAGCTTAACTGCTAAGCTTACGACTCGAACCAAACTACTGTAGCTCTATCGTCATTCATTCGACCTAAATTGTGTCTCATATTACAATGGACCAACTTTGTTTCGATTTGGAGGTGCGGCCTAAAACTTTACTCTCGCCTTGAATTTCGAGTCTCAAATTTCCGGTGCGGCTTAGATTCGGGAAATTTTTTTTCCTTTATTTCGAGTCTCATTTTTCAGGTGCGGCTTAGATTAGAGTGCGGCTTAGATTCGAGTAAATACGGTAACTTATTTGTAAAATGACTCGACAGTCCTGTCATATGAAAACCAAATCAAAATTACAAAACTTCACCACACCAATCAGAAACAGCATATTACTGTGTTTTCCTTGCTGTTTACATGTGCTGACATTTACAGTCACTGTTCACGCGTCACATTCAAAAAGATACTTTCTAGTTAATGTGACCACACACTTTTTACTTTATTAGGAACAATTTTTTTTTATCTTTGTGCTGCCTAGCTAGGATCCTTGCTGTTTAAACTTTCGCAGTTTCATCATCTTACATAAAGGTGAAGTAAGTCTGCTTCAGATGCTGACAGTAGTTTTCACTCACAAGCATCTCTTGTGTCACCTGCATGTTGTACACGTTTCATATCTCTCCGTATAACCCAATCATCCTGCATATCGTGGGCGTATAGTGGTATCTTTACTACTAGCAATGACTTCCAAAACATTGAATTGTTTGTACACAAAGAAAATACATTTATCCTCAGTTGTCCATTTTTCAAACTAGGACTAATGTGAAACTATATATAATACATCCCACAATCGAAACAACTGCTATGATCAGTTCTTGCTAACACTGTTGTCGTACTTTGTGTAAAACATTTAAAAATATGACTCTTCCATGATTCAAACATGTAACCTCTTTAACTGCAGTCGTATCTGCTAACTATTGCGGCATGGAACACCTGCCAGATGCAGTGTCTCTGCTGGGTACCTTCTACAAAAGACAGCACCAAGTTTTGCCAAGAATAATTTTGTTGGGCTTTGGATCATAGCTCATGAGTTATAGTTCACAATCTAGTTATTATATACAGACCCATTTGCAAAAGATCTGCCATTCTTTAGTTTTGAGCAAGTTTAATGACATTGCAGGAGGCAGGAAAAAGAGTGACATCTTGGATATTCGGGAATCCAGCCGGATGTTCGCGTCGTTCTCGCACGATATTTCAACACCGTGCCTCGCTGTCTTCTTCAGGTGCTACCTGAGACTGGTCCTGGGGTCGATCGAGTCCAGTATTTATGCCTTGGAGGAGATGGGCGTTCCCTAATCGGTCCGCGCCGAGTTGAGTTTTCCATCTGTGGTCCGCGCCCGCCAGACTCGGCTTCAACCGACCCCTCCAGTCACGGATGTTCCGACTGTCGTTGGCACTTGTTTTGGCCATCCTCAATGGTTGTGTTTGTCATCTGAGGTGTGTCAGACCCAATCTGATATGTTGGGTACTCTATCTCATGACTGTTACTATGATTTCCACTTCTGTTTCATGCTGGGCGCTCCCTAATCTGTCCACGCTGCATCGTGTGTTCCGTCTGAGGTCTGCGCCCGCCAGACGCGGCTACATTGTCCCTCCCTGGTCGCCCGGCCTGGCCGTCTTCTGAAGTGGAGTTTATGATCTGGGGTGTGTCAAATCTGGTCTCTAATATCGGACACCTTGTCTCACAGCTGTTCCCTCGGTCTCCACTTCTATTTCTTGTAGAATCCCGGAGTGTCCTGCGTTGAGTTTTCACAAGCTCAAGCGCTGGATTCCAGGCAGTGCTGATTTGGTATCTCGAGTCACGGTTGATTAGATTGTCTGTGACCTTAATCTCAATGGCTTCTTTAATGACACTGTCCCAAAATCTTGAGGTCTGTGTCACAATCTTGGTGTCATTGTAATCCATTGAATGACCAAGTTCCAGATAATGCTCTGCTATGGCTGATTTAGTTGTCTGCCTAAGTCTGGTATGTCTCTGTTGTTCTTTACACCTAATGTCCACAGTTCTGGTGGTCTGACCAATGTATGACATCCCACACTGGCATGGTATGTTGTAGATACCTGGCTTGCTTAGCCCAAGGTCATCTTTTACATTCCCCAGCGTAGCCCCAATTTTGGTGGGTGGGAAAAATATGCTCTTGATGTCATATTTCTGGCGAATCCTGCTGATCTTGGCAGAGATAGGTCCGGCGTATGGCAGGTATGCCATCTTCTTTGCCTCTTCTGGTTCTTCTTCTGGATCCTTTGGCTGGTTGGCAGGTTGAAGTGCCTTCTGGATATCTCTAGAGGAGTACCCCTTCCCGCTGAACACTGATTGTAAGTGTTCTATTTCTGTGGCCAGACTATCAGGATCTGACAGAGTTAGTGCTCTGTGGACCAGTGTTTTGAACACTCCATTCTTCTGTGCCGGATGGTGGCAACTGCTGGCTTGTAGGTATAAGTCAGTGTGCGTAGTTTTGCGGTACACACTGTGTCCAAATGTGCCATCTGCCTTTCTCTTCACCAGAACATCCAAGAACGGAAGTAGTCCTTCCTTCTCCATTTCCATTGTGAACTGAATGTTCGGATGGCAAGAGTTCAGATGTAGCAGGAACTCATCTAACTTCTCTCTACCATGGGGCCAGATGATAAATGTATCATCCACATACCTAAAAAAGCACTTGGGTTGATATGTGGCTGAAGAGAGTGCCTCCTCTTCAGACCTTTCCATAAATAGGTTGGCCACCACTGGTGATAGGGGGCTGCCCATCGCCACCCCTTCTGTTTGTTCGGCACAGAAGAATGGAGTGCTCAAAACACTGGTCCACAGAGCACTAACTGTGTCAGATCCTGATAGTCTGGCCACAGAAATAGAATGCTTACAATCAGTGTTCAGCAGGAATGGGTACTCCTTTAGAGATATCCAGAAGGCACTTCAACCTGCCAACCGGCCAAAGGATCGAGAAGAAGAACCAGAAGAGGCAAAGAAGATGGCATACCTGCCATATGCCGAACCTCTCTCTGCCAAGATCAGCAGGATTCTCCAGAAATATGACATCAAGAGCATATTTTTCCCACCCACCAAAATTGGGGCTATGCTGGGGAATATAGAGGATGACCTTGGGCTACGCAAGCCAGCTATCTACAACATACCATGCCAGTGTGGGATATCCTACATTGACCAGACCACCAGAACTGTGGACATAAGGTGTAAAGAACACCAGAGACATACCAGACTTAGGCAGGCAACTAAATCAGCCATAGCAGAGCATTGTCTGGAACGTGGTCATTCAATGGATTACAATGACATGAAGATTGTGACACAGACCTCAAGATTTTGGGACAGTGTCATTAAAGAAGCCATTGAGATTAAGGTCACAGACAATCTAATCAACCGTGACTCGGGATACGAAATCAGCACTGCCTGGAATCCAGCGCTTGAGCTTGTGAAAACTCAACGCAGGACACTCCGGGATTCTACAAGAAATAGAAGTGGAGACCGAGAGAACAGCCGTGAGACAAGGTGTCGGACATTAGAGACCAGATCTGACACACCCCAAATCTTGAACTCAACTTCAGAAGACGGCCAGGCCGGGCGCGGACGGCGGAGGGAACACCGGAGACCAGAGAGGGACATTGTAGCCGCGTCTGGCGGGCACGGTCCTCAGATGGAACACACGACGTGGCGCGGACCGATTAGGGAGCGCCCAGCATGAAACAGAAGTGGATATCATTGTAAAAGTCATGAGATAGAGTACCCAACATATCAGATCGGGTCTGACACACCTCAGATGACAACCACAACCGTTGAGGATGACCAAAACGGGCGCTGATGGCAGTCGGAACATCCGTGACTGGAGGGGTCCGTTGAAGCCGAGTCTGGCGGGCGCGGACCACAGATGGAACACTCGACTTGGCGCGAACCGATTAGGGAACGCCCAGCTCCTCCCAGGCATAAATACTGGACTCGATTGACCGAAGGACCAGTCTCAGGTAGCACCTGAAGAAGACAGCGAGGCACGCTGTTGAAATATCATGCGAGAATGACGCGTACATCTGGCTGGATTCCTGAACATCCAAGATGTCAACAGATCGTTGGGAAAGCATGAAGAATTACAGGAAAAAGAATGTCAGTCATCCCACATATTGCCTCTGTAAATGGGTAGAACATAAAGGAGGCTTCCACTGTCCTAATTCACAAAATTCCTTTCTATTGTTACTTAAAACTTGTAATTGTGTGTTCTACTAAATAGCTGAACTATTTGCAGTAAAAGTGTGTAAAAACCTCGTAACTTGGGCTAACGGTCCTATAAGACAAGTATAGCTTCGTCTTACTCCTAGTGTGTGATGTCACCAGAGCATCAGCCAATAACAGTGCATTTTTGAACATGTGACCAGATCTTGACATTTAATGATTTTTAAGCTTTAATTACATAAAAATAACAGACATTTTGTGAGTATATTGACCGTAAATACTATTTAAATGTTACAATGAATCAGAATAACAGCAAACTGAACAATATTTTTAATACTGGAAAGTAGCCTATTCACCATTTTTTCCAAATGCATACTTATTTCTGAGTTTGGTGTTAGGCAGGAATTTAAGATCACAGCTTAAATTATTGCAAATGAAACTGGCAGCAACCATCTTTCTGCTATTGAGTCCTTAAAAACAGTAAACAGAATGAAAGATCCCTGCCATAATATTTTTAAACTATACCACCATATGAGAAACATTTTGATTTGTCTGATACATGTTATAAACTTTGATGAACTGCAGGAGTTCTCAAAAATGCATTTTTTTAAATTTTGTTTTTTTAAGACCCAAATCGTTTGATGTATCATATAGGAAAGTAGGCTACTTCATCATTTGGATCTGTAGGAGCAAGTTACAACCACATTCTCTGCATTTTCTTATTCTTTGACACTGCCTGAAACAATTTTGTGGGTGTTTTTATAGATATATTTGTACAATGTGGTACTACACACTATTCCTAACTCATTGTCTGAAATGCAAAATCCAATACAAGATGTCAATGTGTCTGAGAATAAAATGACATAAACAGTATTTACGGCAATTTTCAGAACACAGTCAAATACCCTGTCATTATTACGCCTGCATGGAAACATGTGGTCAGGGTAAACATTTCTGTGCATTTCAGCTGAGACTCATGGAAGTGGACATGGTGCGCATGTTACTCTTAAGGAGGAGGCAAGAGCGTCGAAGGTGGACACGTCAGCTCAATGGAATGAGGCACCATGCAATATGGCAACGTAACCTGAGGGACGAGATGAATCCATTTGAAATGCCCGAGAGCAACTTCATGGCGAAATACAGACTGAGTCGGGAGGTGGTCTGTAATTTGGTTGAGGAACTGCGGCCGTACGTGAAAGGCCATCAAAGAACTACAGCCATTCCTCTGCACTTGAAGGTACATTTGTTTAGCAAATCCTGAAATGATTAAATCAATTAAACATGCCCAATCAGTCATTAAATGCATTTGTTACTTTTTTTCTTCTAGGTTTTGACAACTCTTCACTTCTTGGGACATGGGTCTGTTCAAAAGGGGGTAGGGGCTGACAATGTAGCTGCCATGAGTCAGCCAAGCGTTTCAAGGTGCATTGATGAAGTTGTGAAGGCTCTTAATGTGCCTGCAATTCTGAGGGCTGGTGTCCCCTTTCCTGATACACGAGAAGAAAGGTTTCGTATTATGCAAAGGTACTGCATATATTGTACCATCTTTTGTGGTGAACATTGTTTCCTTACACTAAAAGTTACTGTTTTAAAAATAAATGACATGTTACAGGAACTTCAGATGCTCATCCATTCATGGTGTCATTGGGCTTGTGGAGGGAGCTCATGTAATTATTGCAGCTCCTGATGTTCACGAAGAGCAGTATGTGAACAGGCATGGCACACATTCCCTGAATGTTCAAGTGGTAAGTACTAAGATTTGAAACCTTGAGTTGCTGCACATACAAATGACAACAATATTTCTAGTTTGCTGCTTTGTCATTTATACTTTGCAGGCATGTGACTCGGACATGATGATCATAAATATCTTGGCACGATACCCTGGGTCATCGAGTGACTCCTTTGTGTGGGCCAGTTCTGCACTTAGATCGAAAATAGAAGAGTTGTATAGAGGAGGAGAAGAATGCTGGTTATTAGGTAACTACAAAGAAATATTAAATGCTATCTTTTTTTTGCTGTAATACAACCTAACGGAAGTTACAATTATTTGCACATATTTATCATATTTTTTTGATTTATTTTTTCAATAGGGGATTCTGGATACCCTAATGAACCGTGGCTCCATATACCAGTAACTGATCCTCTACCTAACAGCAGAGAAGCCAGTTTTAATCAAGCCCACATGATAGCTAGAAGCATTGTGAAGAAGACAATAGGACACCTACGCAACAGATTCAGGTGTTTAAATAAACACAGAGTACTGGAATACAACCCAGTGAAAGCAGGCTTCATTACAAATGCGTGTGCAGTTTTGCACAACAAATGTGTGACTGCCCATATTCCTCTGCCTCAATCTGAAGCAGATCACAGTGACAGCAGCAGTGATGAAGATGAGCCACCACCAGTGGTGAATGAAGGCCACACAAGAGACAGATTGCTGCAGGAGGCTCGAGTTGTCAGAGCGGGAATTATTGCCAGATTGCCCCCACTTCCACCTGGTGGGCCCTACAACCCTTGCAGGGCCCATTCACATTACTAAAGATAGTATTTGTCTCAAATTTTCAGAAACATGGAATTTCTTTTATTAGAGTAGAATCCCCATGAATTTCCTCCTGTGGTTAATTTACTATGTGATAGAAATGTTTGTTTTATATCTGTGCTGCAGTCTGTGTGAAATTTGCATTCCATACTAACCGTTTCAGCACAGTAACCAATTTATCTTTCAGTAAGCTTGTCCCCAGTTAAAGTAACAGATACTGTGAGGTAACAGACACTGTGAGGTAGCCATCTTTGATTTTTATGTAATGAAAATGATGTTAACTCTTTAGATAAGAATTTATTTCCTCAATCAAGACAAATTACCTTTTAAAAGCAAGTCAGCATGTTACAATTTCCTCTGTATTTTAGTGAAAGTATTGTTTCATTAGTACTGTAATGAAAGTCTGAGTCAAATTTGTACAAACATGATTTAATAAATTAGTATAAAAGCATGAATACATAGTTTGCATCACTGACATGAATTTTTAATTATGCTTCATTGCTTGCTTCGATTTCAATGTCTGATTAGAATGTAATATAATTCAAACCAAATTTCGCTGTTTACACTACTCATTGTCTCTCCTATGCCTCAGGTACTCCTCCAGTCTGGAAGAACATACAACAGTTAAACAATAAATAAGCTGGGGAAAAATCAAAAGATTGAAATTTATTTGAAATTTACTCCTTCATGGCTCATACAAACACCCCAGCTGCTCCTACAAATGCCTCACCTGTATTTTCAATGGCAACAGTTCTGTGTTCTTCACACTGAAGCTGTGCACATCTGATGGTGTTTTGCTCCTGCATCCATATCAACTGTTGTCTGGTGATGTCTACCTGAGGATCATCATCTTTGGCAGCTGCACCACCTACATTTACCAAAATAATCTAAATTACAAGATCAAAATATTAAAAAAACAATTAACTTCTGCAGATTAACTTTAGGTGATAATGACAATGGTACTATGTTTGCACTTCTTCACAATTGTAGCACACGAAGATTCAGTTACATGTGAAGCAGGAATGAACCCTGATATATAGAGCATACATTCTTATGGTGAAGCCAAAGATTTTGTAGTCAGAGCTGGTGATACATTGTCTGATGAAATATCCAATGCAGTCATTATGGCTGGTCCTTCCAGTGGAAGGACAACACATTCACCCATTTCCATTGTATCTTAATCATATGAGTAATTTTGGGTGTCCTGCAATACAGAATTACATTAGTTGAATTTAGGAAATCTTTGAAACACTCACTGATGTTTACAGGAAGGAAGGTAGTAACTGCACAAGTATCTTGCGAAATGGCTTATGAAACAAGGCTCAGAGACATTGGCATCCACATGTCTTGCTAGAGGCCAAAGAAAGTACACCAATACCTGACATGCTATGATTAAGGTGTCTGGTACTTCTTCATGTCCAGAAACAACGCACGGACCCAAGAAGACAGGAGGCCGCCCCCTGAGACAGGTCAGGGGCTTAGCTTTTGTACTTAGTCCTCCTCCTGTTTTCTGTGTTTCCTTCTGTGCTAGAGAAGCTTTTGCCTATACATCACTTCTCCGTTCTTGCCATGTCTCATATGAAATAGACATAAAAGAAAATAAATAAATGAGCTGCAACATTGATGCGTAATATTTAGTGAAAACAGTCTGTAATCAGCATTGCATCACAGTGTACGTACGTTACCTTCATCCATTTATCTGCTGTTGTCAATGCTCTATTGGGCAGGCTGTTGAGCTTGGTTGCAGATTGTTTGCAAAAGTCTCTGCTTTTGTTAGACTCCATCTGTTCCTGTGACTCCCAGTCTGTAGTGCTGTATGTTTCATCATGAAATCCAACATCAGCATTCACTGCTTTGTGGAGATTCATGTAAACTAATGTTTTCGGGACCTTACCTACACAACACATAAACAACATATAAACTTTTTCATGTTGTTCTTGATTATGTGTGGTACATTTTAAACAAAACAAGCAACTATGCAGTAAGTCACGTTATTATTGCCTGGTTTTGAATAGTGTATCTGGCCTTCATTTACACATACATGTAAAAGCATGCTGTATCAGTAATGAGTTTATTTGATGTTGGTTTATTTGATGTTGTGACTTAAGACTAATCGGACTGAAATGAAAGACTGAACTAAAGACTAAATTGAATCACTTTCAGACCATTTCTCTGCAGTTCCATTTTCGAATTACAGGTCTCAGGTATGATCTGAAGGCTACAGTTTTTAGCACATACTACAAATACTAGTTGAAATTTGTCAATAACAAAGTGACTTTCTGCATCCTGGGTTGGTGGTTTTGTTTCAAATAAAGCACCCATAAACGACAAACACAATAGAAATCCTCAAAGCCATTTCAGTGTCACTGGAATATGAACCTACTAACCTCATTTTCTTCTGACATTTCCGCTCATATTTGAGCAACACTATGTACTTTAAACACACTTTTCATTACTGCAAAGAATAGCATGCATGTGCTGGCTGCTAGCCGCTTTGGATTCATGGTACTGTGTGCGCTGCAGAGAGAGAGAGAGAAGGGGGGGGGGGTGGAGACAGAGAGGGGGAGAGAGAGAGAGAGACAGGGAGAGTGTGTGTGTGTGTGTGTGTGTGTGTGTGTGTGTGTGTGTGCGTGTGTGTGTGTGCGTGTGTATGTTGGCGTGCGCGCACACACAGATCTGCAGCCGCATGCTTGTGACTGGCCAGTGCAAGGTGAACCGACAACAGTGCTTCAGTTCATTAGAACTGTGTGGCATTGCTTCCGAAATGCTTACAGAATAATATGGGAGCTCTCCTTCGAAAATAAGGCTGCTTGGTGTGCTCACCTACTGACCCGATTGGCAGAGTGGCTGAAAGATACAGAACACAGCCTTTGGAGATGTGGTGTAACTGATGCAACATGAATGCATTGTTACTGCTTATTATCGGGATAAAGAATGACATGTCTCCCCATTGTCACAGTTCACCAGTGTTGTCACTGTCAGGTGCAGGGATTGTACTGATAACTGAGGTGACACATTGATATGACAATACTGCTTTATTGCTTACAGCCCAAGATAGAAGATATCCTTACGGAACAAGGTTATAAACTGAATTAACTTCATTGGAGACTACACAGATATTGCAGTCAGCTGCATGTTTTCTCTGGTCAGAGGTGTTACTTGCGCTGGTGTCCTTCCAGTTGTCTCAAATGGGTGTGCCAGTGGAGTGCTGCAAGGTACATCAAGTTAATACATTGTAGTCTGTTCCTTAACAGAGGTAATGTGTTAGAGAATAAAATACTGAAATAAATTATACAGTAAAAATATGTCTTTCAGATTCAACTAATGTACAAGGGATGTTCATTCAATACGTATTGCAATCAGTGTTTTTCTGAAAGCAGATTGGCTTTATTCAGGATTCCAGTTCACCATATTATTCCCCACTCTTTTGCCTACAAAACCCTACTTTTGAACATAATCTCTGTTCAATGTGATGGCCTTATGCCACTTTACTGGGATGGCCTAAATGCCCACACTGCATCACTCTGCAGGACATCATCAGAGCCAATGTCGTGCTACATCAGTAACCTCCCCATCATTCACATGCTGGTTCCTGCGAAGTATATCCTTCATTAGGCCAAGTAGATGGAAGGCTGTAGGGTGTATAAGGAAGGGCAGTCCAGTGAAGTTCTGAGAGCTCTTCTTGGGTGTGCAGAGCTGTGTGAGGCATTGCACTGTCATGGAGGAGGACAGCTTCAGTTGCATTTTTGTGACGACAAACACACTGAAGTGGCTTCACCCAATGATTCACCATTCTTTTGTTCTCTGCCAGGTCTCTGTAGATATTCTGCAAGTGTCTATGAATATCTGTGATGCTCTAGTTTTCTGTCAAAAGAAACTCAACGACAGCTCTCTGCTTCGAATGCACCTCCATTATGGACCCATTTTAAAGGCTGTGTATAGTGCTGCCACCTACTAGAACTTCATGAAACTCTAAGCGCTGAAGCAGGAATATCTGAGTACATCCCATAACATATTCCCCATTTTTTTCGACTGAAACTGACTGAGAAAAAAGTGTGTTGCATTACTTAGTGAACTCACCTCATACATGGAACAAAGTGAAATGCAGTGACACATTTTGCAAGCTCTAATTTCCTTCAGTTTGTATGTTAGGCAGAGCAGCAACAGGAGATGGGTTATGTTTCATTCTTCAATAACCCTGTCTGGTTGGCTGGGCAAACAATATTCAAACATTCCTACAATTAATAAAATTGCAATTGTAAATGAGGTAAATTGATCTGAGTAACTTATTGTGATAATACAACTCCATTGTACTGGTACATGCCTTTTCCAATGAGATTTTCTTGTTCTTTTGTGTAATAACTGTTCTGAAGAACTAATTAGTGGAATCAGCAAGTTCTGAAAGTAGAGAGATATAACAAAAATAACTGCAATGTACTATACAAAGACCTTCCCAACTGGTGTGTCAACTGAAAAAGTATTTACAAACTGACTGTGTTGGAAGTACCAAGTGTAAAACAATTCCTTCAATGCTGAATTAGCAGTGGTGATATCTCCCTAGGACTGATTAATTGCATATTGACATGAAGGACAATGTGCAGCTGTACACATTCAGGGCCAGAGAATATAAATTCAAATTCTCAAAAAAGTAAGAAGTGATTAGAATCTTTGTATTGTCAGTTTGTGATAAATTTGGGTTAACAGCCTTGTGCCTGAGGGGTCATCATTTTGACTCTCTGTTACTAGTCTGATAATCCTGTGCACCATCACAAGAACGCGGCCATGAAGGAAGAGAATTCCAACAATAACAATATAGTTCACATGCTTCAAGAATGTTAAACTAATAGATATGAAGCATGCAAAACTGCGCCCCAGGAGGATCACTACTCAGGTGAGTATGTGCTTGGCTACCATGGGGCCCCAGCCTTTGCAGCACTACTTTCTTTTTCTATGCTGCAAACATACACTTTGACTGTCTTATATTCTCTGACTTTCCAGCAGATGGTCCTTTTGGTGCAGACCCTGCCTGGACTTGGTTCACATTTTTGGTCTTGATTTTCAGTTTCACTCCTGGCACTATCTCAACCTTCCATTAACAATTGTGTGGTCGCCATTATTGGGTTTGACCTGCAATTTTTTTCAAATTTTGCAGAAGTGCATGTCATGCAGGGAAGATCACCCATTGTGGTGTGCTCCACCTGTGTGCCCATCTACCCTGTCACCCTTCCTTCCTGTTGTTGTATGCCCAAAACCCAGCACAGTACCCATCCTGCTTTGGGGGGGTCGTCAAGTACATGCATGGTGGTAGCCCCCTAACCATGAAGGGATTGCATTGTTGGTGCCTGTGCTGCACAGTCCATGTGTATGCCATGGAGTATGTGCCCTTCATGACTGGGGCATGGGGACTCCCAGCAACGAATAACTGGCCAGGTAGCAATTGCTGTGGCTGGGGGACACCCATGTGGGAGAGCCCCCTTTTGGAGTTGGTGGTACCATGGGAATTGTTTGCACATGTAGCAACTTAAACTTTCTCCCACTGGTTGTTACACAGCACTGGCAGTCTCTTTGAATGGAAAGGCCTCATATGATTCAACAAAATATGATCCCAACATGTTCCCATCCTTGGCCGTATTGTTGGAGGAATGCAAGACTCGACGATAAGGAGAAAAATCCTCTTCCAATACCTCTTCTGTACAAGGACTTACAGGGACTCCTTTTTGGCCACAAAGCCGTAATTTTTGTCAAACACCTTTAAGACAAATGCGGGGAAGTTGCAGCCATCTCTAAGATGAAGAATGGCTCCCACCAGATTAAAACTTTGTCTCCTGTCCCGTCACAGGCACTGCTCTGTAGCCTTAGGCAATGATCCATAAATATTAACTGCTATAAGTTGTAGTTGTTCTTTTGACGCGATGTTTTGCATATATCCTTTGCAGGTTCGATTACTAACTTTTACCCTCTGGCACCTGTCACATGTAGATAATTGCTTCCTCACTCTCCTGGCGATTTTGTAAAAGTAGACAGTTTCTTGGATCTTGTGGATACATTTCAGTGTCTCACAATGTCCAAAACTCTCTTGTACCCACTTCATCAATACTTCAATATACTCCTCTGGCCAACACAATCTCCAAGCATTACTGTGTGCACTGTATCTTCTGAAAAGTATACCCTTGTGCACTTTATAATACTGCTCTACTTCCTCATGTCCTCTCTTACCGAGATAACTTTTAACTAACTTCCAGTTGGAATCATGGTTCTGATATCTACGGATGTCATTACAAATTTTCCTGATTTCATTCTCATCTTTCTCCACTTTTAGATACATAACCTGGAATTCCCTTTCACACTCATCACTGTTATTTTCACCTTCTCCTCCCATTGGCAATCTTGATAGAGCATCAGCAATTAGATTTTCTTCACCTTTTATATACTTTACTGTATAGTTGAACTGCTGGTGTGCCCACCTGGTTATCCTGCTGTGATGCGAAGTACACTCTTGTATATAGATCAAAGCCTTTTGGTCTGTGGATACTACTACTTGAAGTCCTAATAAGTAATTCTTGAACTTGGTGAAAGCCCAATAGACTAGTAACAATTCTTTTTTGATCACGGTATATGATATCTCATGTTTTTGTAAAGTTCTACTGGCAAAAGCTATTGATCTATGCTCCATCACACAATCTACAATCTTTTCTTGGAACAAATGAGCTCCCAGTCTGTAGTCACTGCTGTCAGTCATAATGCAAAATGGGTCTGTAAGATCAGGTCTGTATAACATTTTACTATTGCACATCTGTTTCTTGATGTTGTTGAATGCTTCCTGTCAGTCCTTATCCCATACCCAATTGGTGTTATTCTTCTACTAGTTGTTCAAACATGGTGCATTTAAAGCTTGATTGCTGACAAACTTCTGGTAGTAGCCACAAATTCCATAGAATGAGTTAAGTTGTTTCATCGTCTTGGGCGCAGGAAATTTTGCAATGGCTTCAAGTTTTTCTTCATCAGGTAAGATTTCTTCCTTTGAGATGGTATGGCCTAAAAATTTGAGCTGTTTAGCTCTGAATTTGCACTTCTCTAGTTTTAATAACATGCCTCCCTGCCTTAATCTGTAGCACACTTCACCCAACAAATGTATGTGTTCTTCCCAACTCTGTCCTATTACAAGTATATCTTCAACATAAAGGATTAGTTTGCTTAACAGTTCTTTTCCTAAAACAAAATCCAATGCTCAGATAAATTCTGCAGCTGATACATTAAGGCCAAATGGTACAACACAAAAGCAATATCATCATCCTCCATACAAAAATGCAGTATATTTTCTAGACTGAATTTCCAATGGTACCTGATGGAAACTTGCTGTTAAGTCTAATCTAGACATGTACTTCATATGTTCAAACTTATGTAATAACTCATCTATGTTCTCAGGGTGATCAGTTTCCCTCTCAAGGTATTTGTTTAAATGTCTTGAATCAAGCACAAGTCTTACTCCACCATCACATTTGGAAACTACCGCCAATGGGTTATTGTATTCACTATTGCACCTTTCAATTACTTTCCACTCTTCCACCTTTTCTAGTTCTTCCTCCACAGCTTTTCTTTTTGTGATGGGTACTCCATATGGTTTGATGATAAATGATTTGTGAGGTTTTAGATTAAGTCTACATTCATAGTTTTTCACTAAACGCATTTGTATACCCACAACAAACTACCTAATTGATCTGTCTGTTCGTTATCTAGACTTCCAGCTTCTTTTAGTTTGGTGGCCACTAATTCAGTGTACTTGTCTTCACTGCATTCTTACTCATTGTCTTCCTCATTAATGACAATCTTTTCATTTGCACAAATCACTCCTCTAATTTGAAAATTTTTCTCTAGGCAGTTTTGGATGATTAGTTCAGTCACATGTGTTACATTTGTCTTTGGGTTGGTAAACCTTAAATTTTTGTTATTCCAGTCAAAATCTGTATTTACTCCATCTCTCCAATTCATTCTGAACAAAATATTTTCATTAGGTCAGGTACTACAAAATATCCTTTGTTATACTGTACATCATTAATGGTGAAATACAGGGTGCGCCAAAAAAAGTATACAATTTATTTCCCGTTCTACAAGGTTAAATATCTGTGAGAAAGTAATGTTATGTTTCTTCAACAGGTGACAGCAGTGGCAAGGAAGTAACTGCAACATGGCGGACATGCGTTTGAGCTTTGAAGTGCAGAAGCAGATAATTAAGTGGTACTGGATGTTTGACAATGGAGCTGCGATCGGAAGACAGTGGAGAAGTGACTATGGTACAGAACCACTTTTAAGGTTAACAATTACATGTCTACGAGATAAATTCGAAATTCTTGGAACAGTGTGTGATGTGCATAGAGGTCGATCAGGGCGAACTTGTACAGCTACAAGTGATGATTCCACAACTGCGGTCTTGGAACTGTTTCAGCGTTCGCCTCAAAAATCTTCAAGGCAAGCGGCATGTGAGAGTAATGTAAGTGCTAGTAGTGTGCTACGCATTCTGAAGAAAGGCAAGTTTCATGTGTACAGTCCAAGGCCTGGTGCAACAGCTAAGTGACGACAATCCAGATCGACGGTTAGAATTTTGTGAATGGGTTCAGGAGATGGTGAGATGTGAACCAGAATTTACGGGTAGCATAATTTGGTCGGATGAAGCCCGATTCAAACTCAATGGAACTGTCAATAGGTACAATTGTGTGTACCAGGCTGAAGATAATCCTCACATTACAGTTGAAAAGGCTGTGAATTTGCCTGGTGTAAATGTGTGGTGTAGTTTGTCTGCCAGGGGACTCATTGGGCCTTTTCGCTTTGAAGGTACTGTTACTGGAGAAACGAATCTAACAGTGCTTGCTGACTCCATATTCCCTGCCATTCGCGCATTATATGGTAATGATGAGTTTTATTTCCAACAAGATGGTGCCCCGCCACACTATCATAGGGACGTACGAGCATACCTGGATCACAATATGCCAGACCAGTGAATAGGACGCAGGGGACCAATTGAGTTTCCTGCACGCTCTCCAGACCTCACGCCACTGGATTTCTTCTTATGGGGCACAGTAAAAGATGAGGTGTACAAACGTAAACCACGTAACCTGGACACACTTTGGAATGAGATTCAGGAGGTGTGCGCAGAAATCTCATTGGACACTTTGGTACGATGTATGGAATCTGTGGTGACTCATACTCAGAAATGTATTTGTGCTGAAGGCCACCAGTTTGAACATTAATCACATTTGCAAAGTACATTTATTTTTCAAATTGGACTTTAAGCTTTCCATTTCCAGAAATTTAACATTGTAGAACGGGAAATAAATTTTCTATGATGTTTCAAAGTGTGTATACATTTTTTTGATGCACCCTGTATATTAAGGCTTGTCTGTTTACTACTTTGCTGAGCCTACCAGTTGCTTCCTTAATTTTGATTCCAATAACAGGATATTCTTCAAAGCCAGCACTGTGTCTTATCTGGTCTCTAAATTTTTCAGAAATGGCACAAACAGGGCTACCCATGTCTAAGAGGCAAAGTCCCTCATAATTTGCAACTTCTATACGTATATATGTGCAACACAAAACTTTTTCCTTCCTGCTTTCCTCATCTTCATGCTACAAATCATCATCTTCATGCTACAAATCATCCTCAATCTCTCTAAAGTCCAAGTCGTTTATACCATTTTTGCCTGCACAATTTCTCTTACTTGTTTGAATTTTACTTAGAGCTACATCAGATGATTGCTTGATGTCATGTCCCTCTTTTACACAGTTTCTTCTTTTCACTGTAAGCCTGCTGATTGGTTCTACCTTCCCAGTTGGAATGCAGTTCTTCACAAATTGTGGTGTCACCGCCAGACACCACACTTGCTAGGTGGTAGCCTTTAAATCGGCCGCGGTTCGGTAGTATACGTCGGACCCGCGTGACGCCACTATCAGTGATTGCAGACCGAGCGCCGCCACATGGCAGGTCTAGAGAGTCTTCCTAGCACTCGCCCCAGTTGTACAGCCGACTTTGCTAGCGATGGTTCACTGGCAAATTATGCTCTCATTTGCCGAGACGATAGTTAGCATAGCCTTCAGCTACGTCATTTGCTACGACCTAGCAAGGTGCCATTATCAATTGCTATTTATCTTGTGATGCATGTACCGTCAGACCGATGTTCACCAATTATGGATTAAAGTTAAGTATTCCAGAAGCTACGTACTATTTTTGCTACTATAAGACCTTGACCTGTTCCAGACCTCACGCCAGCCTGCGTGAGCTAAACGCGTGACTTTCGGCTACCCGTCATTGTGGATTGGCTGTCTTGCCAGTCCACAACACAAATTATCTTGATGACCCTTTTTATTCTGTCACTGTCACTATAACCGTTGTAAGTATCCCATAAAGTTTCTAGGATCACATCTAAATTGTATTGGCTGTTCCTTATCTGATGATACCTTCCCAGTTTCCATTGGTACAATCTGGTTTTCATATCTTCACAAATACTACTGACATCGTCTTCTTCACCATCAACTAAATCTTCTTCAACCTCCCAGTCATCATTACTACTGACACTTTCACCATCAACATTACTACACATGCTGTCATCTCCAATACTAGACACTTCTACAACATCTCTACAATGATCATCAGAATTGTTGAGAAGTACACTAGTACTTAATTACTTAATTACTTAACAGGAATAGATTCTTCCTCCATTAATTTACTTAATCCAAACTCATTAAGATTACCATCAGAACCAACATTTTCTTTTGCAAACATCTTCACCACACTGATTATATAGACTTGAAATAGTTTCTTCCTCTAACGGAACTTCTTCAACATTCTTACATATGCTAATACTTCTCTCTTCCACACTTTCATTCATACTTTTCCAGAATTTACTGTCAAACTTTAATCTGCTAATCTGATGTGCTCTTCTTATATTAGTTCTGTCATTTCCACTCCAATATCTTTGATTACTCTGTCTTGTGTAATTATTTTCAATGTCTCTAGGCTGGTGGTGTTTAGCCTGATTTCGGTACTTATTTCTCGCCCCAAACTGACAGGCTCCCATGAGGCGTCTGTCAGTTTAAATTGCCTCCCAAAACTGACAAGATCCCATGAGGTGTCCATCAGTATAAATTGCCTCATCTTGATTGGTGATTATCTAATTGTCTATTACTATTCTTCCAAGGTCTCTCCCTGTTGTCATGTCCTCTGTTTCCATTCCCATTACTATGGTTGATCCATCTGTTATCGCTTCTATTGTAACCACTATTATTGTTCTGATTTTCATTATCATTCCTGCCTTGATTCCTGCTCTGATTCCACCCCCCAGATGGTTGATTGTCAAATCTGCCATTATTTAGTCTCTCATTTATCCACGTATCTCAAGAACTGATCTACAGAGTCGTCTGGTCCATAAATCAACTCCCACTGTACGCTTTTCAGTAATCTCTTTTTTAAGGCATCTATTTGTATTAGCTCATCAGAAGGTTTGTCTAAGTGTATTAATTTCCTCAACTGGCTTTCAAAAAAACACTTCATGCTACCATCACCTTCCCTATACATCCGACCATTCAAAAACTCACTTTTAATCCTAGCTTGCTTAATTTGTGACCAAAACATATTTAAGAACTTTCTTTCAAATTCATCATATGACATGGTAGAATTTACATTCTGATTGGCCCATGAGATTTCCTCCCTGTCCAAAAATCGCTTAACAAATTTAATTTTAACATTATCTGTCACATCATTACTAAAATTATCCTGACAATTCTGTAAAAAATCAACAGGATGCAATTTCCCATCTCCTGGAAAGCATTTTAAAGGTATGCCACCCCATACACAATTAATATTGCTAACAAAATTTCTTTGGGCTACACCTTCTTGCAATTCTACAACTTTGTTACTTAAATCTACAACATTATTTTTACATAAATCTATTTTTTCATCACATTTCAGTTCTACATTACTTATTTGATTAGAAATGTCTGTAAGTTTTAACTCAAAGTTCCTTTTGTAAGTTTCTACTTTTTCTTCTAAGATTCTCCTAGTCTGAGCAACCTCTACTGTAAGTTTAAAATTTTCTATTTCCACATGTTTATCTAGCTTTTTAAATCTTTCCTCATTTTTGGACAATTCTTGTGTGAAATTAGTTTGTAATATCTCTAACCTTCCTTCTACTGCTCCTACATGAGTATTGGGTTCACCCTGCCATGTCTCAACGGTAATTTTTAGTGCTGCCAAACCATCCTGGATTTCCCTTACCTTACTAGTGTTCGGCCTAATCAGTCCCATCTGTTCCTTCGCTTCTTGCCTCACCTGTCCCATCTGTTCCTTTCTTTCTTTCATATGCTGCATTAATAACATTAACAAATCATCTCCGCCTACTCTTCCCTGTGCAATTGGAGTACTCGTGGTGACATTTTCACTGGAACCATCTCCACCAAAACTTTGATCTACACTTGGATTACTGTTGGACGATAGTTCACTGATACTTGATCCTAGGTCCAAAGTGTTTTCTACAGAATATTCACCACCAACACGCTTCTCTTCATTCATTTTCATAGTCTCGTTGTTGATCACACAACACAAGCGCGCGCGCACACACACACACACACACACACACACACACACACACACACACTACTGCCCATTATAATTGCTACACCAAGAAGAATGCAGATGATAAATGGGTATTCATTGGACATATATATTATACTAGAACTGACATGTGATTAAATTTTCACGCAATTTGGGTGCATAGGTTCCTGAGAAATCAGTACCCAGAACAACCACCTCTAGCTGTAATAATGGCCTTGATACGTCTGGGCATTGAGTCAAACAGAGCTTGGATGGCGTGCACAGGCACAGCTGCCCATGCAGCTTCAATACGATACCACAGTTCATCAAGAGTAGTGACTGACGTATTGTGATGAGCCAGTTGATCGGCCACCATTGACCAGACGTTTTCAGTTGGTGAGAGATCTGGAGAATGTGCTGGCCAGGGCACCAGTCAAACATTTTCTGTATCCAGAAAGGCCCATATAGGACCTGCAACATGCGGTCATGCATTATCCTGCTGAAATGTAGGGTTTCGCAGGGATTGAATGAAGGGTAGAGCCATGGGTTGTAACGCATCTAAAATGTAACATCCACTGTTCAAAGCGCTGTCAATGCGAACAAGAGGTGACCGAGATGTGTAACCAATGGCATCCCATACCATCAAGCCGGGTGATACACCAGTATGGCGACGAATACATTCTTCCAATGTGCATTCACCGCGATGTCGCCAAACACGGATGCAACCATCATGATGCTGTAAACAGAGCCTGAATTCATCTGAAAAAAAGATGTTTTGCCATTCGTGCAACCAGGTTCGTCTCACGCACTCCTGTCTGTGATGCAGCATCAAGGGTAGCTGCCACCATGGTCTCCGAGTTGATAGTCCATGCTGCTGAAAACGTCATCGAACTGTTCGCGTAGATGGTTGTTGTCGTCGTGCAAACACCCCATCTGTTGACTCAGGGATCAAGACATGGCTGCACGATCCATTATAGCCATGCAGGTAAGATGCCTGTCATCTCGACTGCTAGTGATATGAGGCCGTTGGTATCCAGTACGGCGTTCCGTATTACCCTTCTGAACGCACTGATTCCATATTCTGCTAACAGTCATTGGATCTCAACTAACGCAAGCAGCAATGTCGCGATACGATAAACCGCAATCACAATAGGCTACAATCCGACCTTTATCAAAGTCGGAAATGTGATGGTACGCATTTCTCCTCCTTACACAAGGCATCACAACAACTGTCACCAGGCAACGCCAGTCAACTGCTGTTTGTGTATGAGAAATCTGTTGGAAACTTTCCTCATGTCAGCACGTTGTAGGTGTCGCCACCGGTGCCAACCTTCCGTGAATGCTCTGAAAAGCTAATCATTTGCATATCACAGCATCGTCTTCCTGTCGGTTAAATTTTGCGTCTGTAGGACGTCATCTACGTGGTGTAGCAATTGGTGTAGCAGTTTTAATGGCCAGTGTGTGTGTGTGTGTGTGTGTGTGTGTGTGTGTGTGTGTGTGTGTGAAAAAATCACACAACACTATTAAAAATTAGAAAATTGAAAGCAGTTACTCATTTGAATTCCAGTGGTGCAGTCTGAGAATTTGGTCCATTATCATCTGGTAATAATATTCAACAGATGATTTGCGATCTTCCCACAGCAGGTGAAGATTTTTTTTTCCCTTCGGTCTTACCATACACTGTGGTAGTAGTACGGTATTCGGCCTAATGGCGGGCCTTGTCAAGGGTTAAGCCTCTTCCAGATTTCTCTGTCCATAGCCAGTCTTTTCATTTCTGAATATTTGCCTCCTTTGATATTGTCCAGCATTTGATATCTTCTTTTCCCTCTTCCCCTTTTTGCCTCCACTATTCCTTCTATTTCTTCCTTCAATAAACAGTCCCTCCTCAAACAATGTCCAATCCAGTTCCATTTTCTCTCTGTGATGACTTTCAGCATATTTCTTTCTCCTCCAACTCTTCTTAATACTTGCTCATTCCTTACTTGGTCTTCCAATTTCACTTTTTCCATTCTTCTCCATATCCAATCTTCTTTCATCTTCCTTCCTCAATGTCTAGGTCTCCACACTATATAGTGCAACGCTCCAGATGTAAGATCTGGCAAATCTTTTCCTCAGATCTGTCACCACAAATAATACTCTTGGTAAAAGTTGTCACTGTTTATCTCTTGCATTGGTTTTTTACATAGCCTGAAACACTCACTCATTAAACACAGTTCCCATTTCAATCAACAAATCCCAGCTCAGCTCCACCAACTATATCATTCCGCTCGGATCATTAATTTAACAAACTTTCTATAGCCTGGACTTCATTTGATGAAAGAATATAACAGTTTCCAACTTCACAAAATTTATTGACAACTGAACTGCATACTCGTCACATTAACAAAAACACTGACTGACATACTTCACAGATCTCTTTGACTGACTGACAAAACAACTCAACCACTGACTCCCTCGCAGCATTGCTGTTTTACTTTATATAGAATTTTAACAATAAATTTCAAAATATCCCATTATTAATTTTGTACAATTTTGATGTTACAATTAAAATTTACAAAATGTAGAGAAACTGATGTTACAGCCGAATAAGGTATAAAATACAATATAAATGGACATAAATTTTAAAGTATCATCACTAGTTTTAAATATGAACTAACATTCAATGACAGTACAAATCTCGTGCTTTATCTGACTACATACGTAAAATTTACAAGTAAGGCCTTCAGAAAATGGGAAAGTTGTGTGATGTAAACAATTGGAGAGATAAGTAGAAATGTAATTACAAGGTATATTAATTACAGAGGAGGACACAAAAATAGATAACAAATGAAAATACATCGTTTGGTAATAACTTTTAAGCCATTTCTCAAGATAATGATGTTCTCTGTGTTAACCCACCAATCAACTGCAATTAAGGTAATTAGAGGCGCCAACCACTTATGCCAACATTTCCACAACCTCTTAATATTTGCCGCCAGAAATTTAACACTTCAGTTTCTTGATTAAACATCTAATTCAGCACCTGCACATAATTTTGTTAATGACAATAATCCCCTGACAATCATGATAATATACGCCCTTCCAGAACAGTCTATATGCTTTCACAATGAATATCAAGTGTTTTAGCAAACTGGACAGAATGACACACATACAAGTCCCTGGGAAGCACTGACTTGTCTGATAACTCTCCGGATGAATGTTTTTTTTTTTAAATTTGGTATAAGACATTTCATACGATTCTTGGGGAAGGCTGTATCATTATAGGCTCATTTGAAAGTATTGTATTAAAAATCATGAGAGGAAAAATATTAGCTGCCAATGACTCACCATATGCATCACAAGGGTGGCAGAAAATGAATGTCCAGCAGATCCAGAGATCAGCCTTCTATGGGATATGTTTATTACACTTCGCAAAACGGACTTAATTGACATTCAAGATGTGTTCAAAACAAACCATTAACTTGCACTATGAGCACCAAACAAGAAATGGCTTGCCACAGTGATCACAAAGGTTCATACCATTAAGATCAAAGGCAAACTCCTTGGAAGTTAAAAACCATGTGGAACATTCAGTTGGGTATCTAGTTTTAAAGAATGCATGTAGAATCATATTGGTGTAATGAGATGATGAGAACTGATGGAACGTGATAGCATGCAACAAAATGCAGCAGCAGATAGTGTGATGATGTGTTTTACAGGCACAGTAAAAAAAACAACTAGAGGCTGAATTTGTCCAGTGATTGCAGGTGGTATGAATTGGAATGTCACACACTTTTCAGGAGGAACAGTTTACTCTAAAGGAGTATGATTTTTACGTGCACATCAGGAATAAAGGTAAAGCAAGTTATTTTGACCAGCTACTGGCCAGAACCAGTGCTCATACTATAGCTGTAGTTCTCTTACACCCATTTTCCCATTCTTGCTTGCTGTGACAAAAATGTTCCCTACTCCCCTTGTAAGATCACACACATGAGAAAGAATCAAAAGGGGCAGAGCACCTCCAACTTTTCGCAGCACAAGAAATAACTCTCCAGCCAGTTTTATACCTCTAATTTCCAGGGTTCCTTTCATATACATTTCCTCTTCAAACTCCCATTGATTGGAGTTGAAATGATGGGATTAATTTGTTTATCTCATCTACAAAATTTTTGGTTTATTCTGCAGTTTGCTATGCATTGCCAATTGATGCTTTGTTCGAAATTTTGTAATCTTACATCTTCCAATTCTGTAGAACTATTTGAAGTTATGCAACCATCCACTGCTTCCCTTGAAATCACTGTAATCTATCTTGTGCTATTTTATATGCATAACATAGTAGGTTACTATCATGCACATCCTCTCAATTGTATCAAGCATCCTGAAGCATGGAAACACTGGTTTTTATAACAAGTGTGCCATGTCCTCCCTTGAATATCTCTAGTTCTTCTTATGCACTACATGGTCATATTGCTGCAGATTTCTTCAAGATGTGTTCATAACTGTTTCTTTACTATGATGTGGATGATGTTGCATGTGCACAATTGTGTTTAGTACCTGTTCCATGGACAATGATAGTCCTTCACTATGTTTCACTGGAGACAGTATATGTGGCTCCCTGTCTGACAAGGAGAATAAACTACATTGTTTGATACCTGTTTCAATATCACTTTCACTTATTAAGTATGTATTGTCATCATTTTACTCTTCTTGTACATTGTTCACGCAGTCGAGTGCATATGACACTGCACATTCCACTGACTCATCTTGCAGATACGCTAATATTTCATTTGTCACTTCTTTCGCACTCTGCAAAATTCCTTGCATTCCTTTCTGACAAAATGTCAATTTCTGCAACTGATGTTGTAGATGTAATGCAATGTTTACTTTGTTCATTGCGCCACTGCTTTGCTTAGTATCAACAGCACCACTATTGTAGCAGTGTTGCGAGTTACTCATTGACTAAGCAGTTCAACTATGCTCTGTAGCCTCATGCTGTGCTCACCATTGGATACCTCCAATCCCATGCCCTATTGCCATTAGTAGCCAGTATTGTCACTGCATGGCAAACAACATGTGGGGCACTGAATGCTGTAAACATCATTGACCTTTTGTGAACTCGCATTGAAGGGGTTCCTTGTTAGTGTTTACAAATGTACATGACTATATTCTTTGAAAACACCAATGTAGTCAAGAAAATATTAATCTAGCAATGGAAGATACACAGCAGCTATGTAGTATAAATGACACTGCAGCACCATTTTTTCAAAATAGCAGCTTTCTTTCTAATTTACTTGGTTAAATTTAGGTAGCACATACATGAATAGCATTAAGCAATTTATACGGTTTATTAGCTTTTTGTTAATGTATTCCATATCATTGAAGGTCCCCATGATGGAGCATGATGAATGAATCAATCTCCTGCTTCCTCAGATCTCTGCAGTTTCTGTCAAATCTGTCTGTTACCTATAAACTTAGTGAGAGAATTGTTGACCAGTCCTTACCTTCACGAGAAGTATCAATAATGCCAATAGACACACTAATAGTTTCCTCCTTGGAGAGGAGAGAGAGAGAGATTGTGGAAGTTTAAAAAGGAAGGACCCATCTGTTGTGATTATGTTCTCTCCTTGTACTGAGGTCAAAGTGACTTGTCCTTAATTGTTAACCTTCACCAATTTATTCCCCCCAACTCCTCAAAATTAGGAACTATCAGTTCCAAAAGTGATGATGGTGCAGGTATTTTTATATATGTGACTATTGGCAGCACTGAGATTACTGGCCAACAATTCTATATCAAAATTTTATAATTTTCTTTAGGAAATTTTCCTTTTGATACAAGTGATGGTTATTTGCTCAGTTCCTGTAGATTTGTGTCACCTTTATACTTTTTATTTGAGATGAATGTGTTAATTATTTAAAAATGTGTATGTGAACCAGGGCAATAATGGCTTAGTATATAAAAGAGAGAAATAGAAAACATGTTATAATGCATGTATCTTTTATACCTAAACATAATTCCCAAAAAGTTTTATTGTTGGCATTTGACCATTAAGCTCAGATAAACTATTAATTTCTATTGGTAAATCATTGTTGGACCTCAAAATAAGTTGTAAGCGGCCACCTGTTATTCCCATCAATTCTTGTTGGGAAGTTTGCTACCTAAAGTAATCTAGAATTGGACATCAGTAACTCAAGATGCCCGCCTACGTGAAAATCAACATTATAGTGTCTCCAGATTGTGAACCTCCATTTAAATCTGCAAAGCCTTATTAATCTCTAACTACTTAATTAATATTAAGAGATTTTCTTCAGGTGATAGCTAAGCTCTTAGCACTTTAGATTATGTGTACCCATACCACTATTGTGGGACAGCATTCTGTTCAGCTTAATATTGATTAATCTATAAGACTGGGACTTTAATTTTACATATGATTTAGTGTCCATTTTGTAATTAATAATAAAAATCAATACCACCTTTACAAAACTTGTTTTACATATGCATGTTGTATGAAATTGTTTTAGTGATTGTGCTTCATGTATCAGATAGGCTCAAGATAAAAAGCATTTATGCTAAGCAACATTATTGCTGAGGTTCATTTATTCTTCAGTTTTTCATAATTTTTTCCTGTATTGATTGTCATTTGACTGCTTCATGCTTTTGAACACTGTGTTATTAAATGTTGGATTAAAACAGATTTACTCTGAACATCAATATTTTTGGAAAATCTTGTTGTTTGGGGTAAATCTACTTTATTGAAACATTTTTTCGAAAAATGTTGTGGTTTGGAGTAAATCTACTTTATTGCAACATTCAATAACAAAGCATGCAAAAGCATAAAACAGTCTGAGAGTAACAAGTGACAATCAATACGTGGTATAGTTGCAAAAGCCCAAGAATAAAAAAAGCATCAGTAATAATGTCACTTAGCATGAAGATTTCATGTCTCAAGCATATTTGATACACAATGCACAATTGCTACACTGTAATACCCAAAACAAACTGAATGGTTCTGGAAATTTTGTTAGTAATCAACCTACTAATTATATGTACTCACCATTAATGCATTTTGTCAAATTATTTTTTGGTGAAATGAATGTAAGCTAACAAAAGTAAAGCTTAAGTCTTTAAATAAATAAATTTATTTGTGAAAATGTTAAAAATTACAAATGTGAATTCAGTTCATGATTGTACAATGTAATGATATACATGATGCATTCACAATTCTATAGTTCACATTTATTGTGGCATGTTATTTCAGCTTTCTTAAGCACAAAGTTTACTTTATGCAAAGGTGCAGTAAAAAACTATTCCTTTACTTTTAGATACACATCTGCATCTTAACCCTCTAGCAGGCATGCCTACGTATGTAGTCCGCCAACCACAAATAAAGTTGTCTTGCAATGTTCCATTGTTAGCCCACAATTGTGAGTCCATACCCATTTCTTCATTATCACTTCAGTTAATACTGTGATAAATTGTGTTGTCATATAACAAGTGAGCAGCAGTAATATAAAAAACAGCCAGCTAAAAAAAAAAAAAAAAAAAAAAAAAAAAAAAAAAAAAAAAAAAAAAAAATGTTCCGTGCAAGAAAATAACCCAGATTGCAAGCAATGACCCACTCAAAACATTCAACAGCACAGTTGCATTACATCCCAGCCAACTGCACAATCCCACTATGAGGCATTTATCTACAAGATAATTAGTAACCAAACAAGCAGTTGGCTGGGATCTAATGCAACTGTGCTGTAGAATGCTTTGAGTGGGTAATTATTGTGAAGTAACACCCGTCCGTGGTAATAGAGTGATACAATGAGAGTTTATTACAACATTGTTTAACCAAACAGTGCTTCAGCTTGTATTATGTAAGTTTATTTTATCACTGTTTAATTAAACTAATAGTAAACAGTGACTTTATTAACATGTGTTTACCTTGGTAACATAAAGACAGCTATTCTTTACATGTGTGCAAAACATGCTGCATGTCCACCCATATTATTAAAAATGGCAGACCCGCTCAAGGGTTAATGACAAGTAGATGAATATTTTTCTCATTAACTTTGCAATGTTATCAGAACAGAAAAAAATCTACTTTTGCTGCTGCGATGTTTCTACTGTGTTAAAATAATGAGATCACTGTGATGGAGAATGTAATAATGACAGTTCTCAAAATCACTGAGAGAATGACAATAATGAAGTTACCGTTCAGAAAACTCAAGAATAATTCACGTAGTTTTGAGACTTCTGGGAAGCCCCATGTCTCAGAACATATGCAAAAATCACAGTACTTAGCAGTACTTAACAGAGGATAATTTATGCTGTACAGAATAACCTACAGAACAACTGGGAGATCCAGCTTTGTTAATTATCATCTGGAGTGAAGTCCAACAGTGAGTGTGTGATGGTAGATAACATGATATATGGAGTAATGTTGTTGTTTAACATGAATCTACAAAAGATCAAATACAAATAACATTGAATAATTAATATATCTAAAAACAAAGATGATGTGACTTACCAAATGAAAGTGCTGGCAGGTCGACAGACACACAAACAAACACAAACATACACACAAAATTCAAGCTTTCGCAACAAACTGTTGCCTCATCAGGAAAGAGGGAAGGAGAGGGAAAGACGAAAGGAAGTGGGTTTTAAGGGAGAGGGTAAGGAGTCATTCCAATCCCGGGAGCGGAAAGACTTACCTTAGGGGGAAAAAAGGACGGGTATACACTCGCACACACACACATATCCATCCACACATATACAGACACAAGCAGACATATTTAAAGACCGTCTTTAAATATGTCTGCTTGTGTCTGTATATGTGTGGATGGATATGTGTGTGTGTGCGAGTGTATACCCGTCCTTTTTTCCCCCTAAGGTAAGTCTTTCCGCTCCCGGGATTGGAATGACTCCTTACCCTCTCCCTTAAAACCCACTTCCTTTCGTCTTTCCCTCTCCTTCCCTCTTTCCTGATGAGGCAACAGTTTGTTGCGAAAGCTTGAATTTTGTGTGTATGTTTGTGTTTGTTTGTGTGTCTGTCGACCTGCCAGCACTTTCATTTGGTAAGTCACATCATCTTTGTTTTTAGATATATATTTCCTACGTGGAATGTTTCCCTCTATTATAACCATATCATGAATAATTAATAATTGCACTACAGGTTTGTACAACTAAGTTGATATTATTACGACATCTTGTTGCAATACTCAACGTCATAACACTCAATACTCAATGTGCTAACACTAGAATCTGTAGAAGAAATTAATTCACTTATACTCCTCCTGTTTAACATCTATCATATTACTGCACCACCTCCTTGCAAATAATGTACTTTTTCTTCCACCATTTAGTTGTTGAATCCTTGTCATTACAATCTAACACACATGTGCTTCTTTGTTACAGTAAATAGAATTTGCAATACACATATTACTCTGTATGATTCAAATCGTTTTATACTGGACACGAAAGAGGGAAATGATAAGTTTCAAAAACTTGGATGTACTTCAGCACTATAAGGAGATACAGTAATGTTGAATTAGCATTCCTAATTTTTTTGCCATTACTGATGGCTTATCAATATGACAGCCATAGTTAATATATTTGTGCCTCTCAGCAGGTTGAAGAAATGGATATGAAGATGGAAAGAAAGACACAACATATGTTAAATGTGTGAGTAATTAAAGAAGCTTTTCAAAATTTGTAAATAATATTGGCGAAATAATTGTATATCATAATGGCTGCTGCTTGACTTTCAACAATAGAAAGCTCTTATTTTATGTGTTTTTATCCCCAGAGAAGTGAGGAGAACAGATGTAGACCTACGTAAGAAATATGGAATGTTTCTCCAACTACTGTGTAGGCCATTCCCCTGTTTGCAATTTAGCAATTTCTTCAGATACATCTAATCATGAAATGTACCTGGTTGTCACATATATAAGATAATAAACATGGTCTTTAAAAAATTGATCACTACTGATAGATAGTGATTAAGCATCAGACTATAAACCAGTCATCTGGTCTCAATCACCACACACTTTGACATCTCCTTACTCAATCATACCATTTTCATCGGTTAGAAACGGCGGTTTCGCCTGCGCACAGCAGTTCGCCGTCTCCATGTGAGAGCAACACCAATCACTATCAGGATGATCAGCAGCACACACAATCCTAGTATGACACCAAGTGCCACACCTGAGCCACCCATAGTAAGGCTGACATTCACATCTCCGTCTGAGGCTGCTGTCATGCGACTGAATGGTTCCCTGCACAGTGCAGGCTTCGACTGATTGAAGAAATGTACTAATCTCCTTCCTCGCAATGCTGCAGGTGTGCTACATCTGCAATAAAAATAAGATGTAACTGCAGTTGGTGTAAAAGTGTCAACAATGTCATGTGGGCCTAAGAACAGCTTACTGTGCCTTTTCTGAGAGTATGAATAATTTATTGTATTCTAGTAAACCGTTGTTTTCTAGTGTTAGACAATATGCCTCCTTTACAGTTATTTATTCAGCTGGAATTTTAATTATGGGAAAAACTTTTGGATATAGCAATTATTTCACAAGGGAACACTACCAACAGCTATAAGCCAATTAAAATTACTTGACTGCTGACTTCTGTCAATTGCTGCTACAGTATTGTCACATCCACTGCCAACTACTAGTTGTTGTAGAAATGGTGATGTTTGCTGATGACACTAGCATTTTTATAATTTGAAGAGGTTGATAAAAACTGCCAAGATGGTTGATATCTCTCGGCATGTCTTACCACATACAAAGTACAAGAACAAACTGCATTCTTCCTACACTCTCCATACACCATAAGCATGTCGGCTTTTTCTCTTGGTACACTCATGACCTACTACTTGGATGTCACACTATTAACTGACCAGTGAGTCACAATTTACTCAAGGAACACACAAGTGCACTGTAAACAAACATACGTAGCACCTATGCAAGCTGAATGTCACAAACAAGTGTCGGTGTGGAAAATTTTCAAAATATGACATCTTGTAAATGACTTGCACTGGAATCCTGTAACATGCACCACTGACATTCTAATTTACCATACTTCTAGTATGCTAATGTCAATAGGTATTGTTACATTTCAAAAAGTGTTATGTTTGCACAAAAAATACACTTTCTAACTATTATTCCAATCTGTTTGTTGTCCAACAATGTGACCCCCTGATGACCAGTCCATTGTGTGAAAACTGCACTTCAATAGCACTTTTCTATTTCTACAATATTTGCAGTCCAAGCTTTAGGTGATTCAACCTGTATAGGTCAAGAACAGGAGTGAGGCAAGTGCCAAATCTTGCTGTACACTGTATTTAATATTTCGTCATTCTGAACTGAGTCTTATTCCTTTTGCATCACTTGCCAATGTGGCAAGCTCTTTTCTGTTGCTAATATATTATTCCATTCACACAAGGGGACTGCCTTTATGAGTTTAGTTTATCCCAGTAAAATTTCATGGTCATACAATCGAAGGCCTTGGAAAGCTCACAGAAGTTATCAACAAGGTAATTTTTCTCGTTTAGTTCTATCGAAGCTGAGTTTGCTAGATCGTATATTGCTTTTGTGCTAAAAAAGACTTTTACAGATTCAGACTGAGCTGTTGTTAATAATACAATCCCAGTAATCTTCCGTAAGCTATCTTGTCCAGAATTTTTGAGAACACAGGAAGGAAGGAGATAGTTCTCTCAATAGAGGTCAGTTGATTTTTGCTATTTATATAAATGGGTGCTGCTACTGCATACTTTTCTTTCACAGAAATGTACCTTGACTACATAACTGGTTATGAAGGTAATGTAACTGAAGAGGGTAGGGGGGACTAGCAGATCAGCACAAGATTTTAGCACTTTGTTTGCAACACTATCACAGTTGGAAGAGTGACACAATGATTTTTGTGACCTCTCTACAGGCAATTTGGCAATACTAAAGTCTGCTGGTGGAGTATGCAATGTCTCTCTAAGTTTAATGGGTCTACTCTCATTGGATCTGAGATCTGTTCAAAGAGTGATGGAGATATACAGTTTGAGTATTACTAAAAGCAACAGAAAAATTCACAAATGGATCTAGCAACAGACTAGAATGGATTTTATAATTATGGCTAATAAAATGAAATTGTGTTTGGTGGGAATGGACGATTGTCAAATGATGGAAGTTATTTCCTAGAGTATTTGAGATAAGAGAAAACCATGGAGATGACATAATATAATGGGGTAGATAATATCAGAAAACATGTAAGAGCACAATGGGCACAAGTAAAAGTTCAAGAGAGGCCTTTATGCCACTGTGGATGATGATACACAGAGTATAAAAAGCAGTACCAGAAAGAAACAAACTTTGAGAGGTGGTAGAGGATACCTGGTGTAGCAGCTGATTCATTTTGCTTATAATTCCAGATTTTATTGTAACAATAAATCAGACCAGATACCAATAGTAACTAACCTTGTCAAACTACTGGGCTTATTTTGTTTCTTATTTATGTAAATGATATTGAGATTCCAATCAATGCCACTCATTTAACTCTGTTTGCTAATACAAATATTTTTGTAACTGGTGTAAACCATGCACTGCCAACATCTGCAACCAGAGTTTTGGAATGTATACAAAATTGGTTTTAAATGGACAAGTTAATTTTTACATTTCAAAAACTAATTATATTCATTGTAGAAAAACCTGAACCTCAGAATTCAAAACAACCCCGATGAGAAGGTAGCTGTCACCAAATTTTTAGGTTTGCATATTGGAAAAAAATTAGACAGTATGCAAAATAATCTACTTTCATTGCATCCATTCTGCTATTACCTGTAGCCTCACTTTCTGAGATCATAATAAGGGAAACTAAAAATTATGTTCAAACAATGGAAAATCCAGGACATAATGTTAAAAACCATCTTCACTATACAAAAGCAAGCTCTTGGAATAAATATCAACAGTTCAAGGCTATCAGCCTTCAAACAGTTGTTTTAACATTTAAATATTCTACCTTTGCTATGCTTCTACATACAAGAAAGTGTAATCAATATAAACAGGTACACCGCCGTTTCAAAACTAACTTGATCTTCATTCTTATGATACAAGAACATGCAGTGATACCCATATAAAAAGGATAAGCAAGGTTCTATCACAAAAACAAGCCAACATTCATGATATTAGATTGTATAACGAACTTCTGACACAGATTTTAAAAAAAATTGTTGCCACTTAAAAAAGCAGCAATTTAATTTTTAATGACCAACTGTCATTACAGTCTAAATGAATGCTGGCAATAAACTTGCAGCAAATAACTATTGGTGCAAGTAACTATTTTTGTTTATTATATGTTAACAGTATTTTTAATCAAGTGTTTGGTATAATGTGAATGAGTATTTTTGACAAAAGCGTTAGAACTCAAATTTTATCTGTATGTAAATAGCAACTATATATTCCATACAAAATACCTTTTTCATATATTTTGTAATTGAGATTTTATTTGTGTGATACCGTCCACATAAAATACATTTTCATACATTTTTGTACCCAGAGGCATGTATGCAGTATAGGTAGGGCTCAGGTACTATGCACCTTTGTCTTGCATTTTTTTACACTATGTATTTTCTAATAAAATCCTTGCAATGTATATTGTCTCTGGATGAATAAACTACTACGACTACTGCTATTGCTATAGTAATTCAGCCTTGTGAAAGTATGAGTTTGGAGCTAGAAATACTATCAAACATCATTGATTATGGCTGTTAGTCCTGCTTATTACCTGAGCTCGTACAGAAGGTCAGCATGAGTTGTTGGGTATAGAAGTGTAACGACAGTGTCCACCATCCACTGCAGGGAGCATTGGCAATCCCAAGGATTGTGCTGCAGATCAATCCATTCTAGATTTTCCCACTGAACTGTAGTCTGATCTAGGGTCTCCAGGGCATTGCCACTCAAATCCAGCTGTGAAGAACATTAATGAAAATATTATGGTATCAATACCTATTGCATTGCAACTATAAAACACAAATTTGTAGACATACAGACAACTTACGCCTTATGAAATAATGTGAGCTCATAGCAAAATGAGCCAAAAGTCACAAAGGGGTTGTAACTGTGAATAACTTTTTGATTATTCTTTTCTCTTATCTTTTGTTTCAATTTCTGACAGGTGAAGTGTAAACAATCACCAATCCCTGGTCTTTAAGTCTGTTATGTATTGGTGAAAGTAATGATAAATAAAAAGTTATTCACAGTTATGAACCCTTCATGACTTTTGGGCCACCCTGTAAAAGTGATGACTGCCAAGTTGACATTTGCTTATTGATGACTCTCCTCTTACACAATACATCATCATCTTCTGATGCAAACAATTCTTTTTTTAGCACCTTGATCAGTCATGTTAAGTTTGAATGGTTCAGTTTATCATAATTTTCTGTCCACAACAATAAATGTCTTTCAGTTAGGATGACACCTGTATTGAAACTTTTATCTGCACATTCATTGACTTTTTGGGCAATTCAGCTTGATGAAACATATATTAAACATGATTGCAATCTCATTTAACAAGTAATGCTTCACCTTCAACAATCAATAGTGAACAATGTACACACCAGAGGTGACTAAGTATTATTTTTTAAAGTAGCACACCCGGAGTTGATGTGGTATGCAGGTGTTTGCTACAAAACATCACCAGTTTAAAACCATTTGTCTCACATGCAATGCTCATTCAGTACCATATATGCCTAAAATTTTCATTTGTGATCATAGCCTCCTCATCTCAAAATACACAGCTTAGAGTTCTCTGCAATGTGTGTAATTTTTATCCTAAAGCTTTTGGAACACTCTTTGTAGACTACCTACAATGCACTTTTGCAATCAGCTCATAGATGTGATTATAATGCTGTCACTTGTCTCCCTTGAAAGTTCTGTTGAATGCTCCTTCCAACTCTCTGCTACTCGTTTCAAGGCCTGCTGCACGGTGACAAACTGCGATGAGCAATGGTAAACCAGGTGAGTGGCTGTCTCTCTCATAGACCAGCTTCCATCATGACATTCCTAAAGATACTAGCTGATGTTCTGGCTGCAACTTATCTGTTAATTTATTCTGTGACTACTGTGTCATCAAAAAGATAGCTCACCTAATGTGGTGGCCCATGTGTGAATCAGTACACTGCTGGTATTCTGAACTGGCATGATCAACTTGCATGGTTTTGTAGCATCTCACAGTGACACTGAAATATAGCTGACACCTCATGTTTAGCATGATGTTGTAATTTGAAGGGTCATCTCAGGATATTCGTCTTCAGTATGTGTTTTGCTGCTGTGGCATACAGCTTGGTGCTTGTAATCATTGCATTTACTGCCTTCTATCAGTGATGCTTTGCAAATATGATGGTTCTCTATCACAGCTTTAGAAGTATTAATGTTCATTTTTATTAGTGCACAATAATTTTTTTGAAAATCCATAACATATTCTTATGAACATGGCATTATGTTATATATACTGAGAACCTACCGTACACAGAGGCAATCCCTGAAAAGAGTCTGGCTGCAAGCTGCTCAGCATGTTGTTGTGAGAGAGTCGCAGTTGCAGAGTGCCAGTTCTACAGTTGTCACCACCAGTAGAACTCTCTGCAACGTCACCTGTTTCTGCCTTCAGTAACCCATCAAATGCTCCTGCAGTCACCTCTTTTAGCAGAAGATCAAATACAGTTTCATTAGATTTGCAATAATAGTCTGTCCTTCTGATAGAACTGTTTTATTTACAGTCATTTCAAGAAAATAATTAAAATTTATTGTACTAAGCTACTGTTACCTTTATGGAATTACACTAAAGTGCATGGTTATCAAATAAAATTTTAGATATTCAATATAATTATTGGAACCAATAACTATTGCTTTTTGCTACTGTTTATTTACATACCATAATAGAAGACAAAACTAGACAAACTGAGAAATAAAGCACTAAGAGAGATGGCTGGGATTAAAAGAGCACTACTACAGTGAGTCAGAATATACAGGGTGTTTCAAAAATGACCGGTATAATTGAAACGGCAATAAAAACTAAACGAGCAGCGATAGAAATACACCGTTTGTTGCAATATGCTTGGGACAACAGCACATTTTCAGGCGGACAAACTTTCGAAATTACAGTAGTTACAGTTTTCAACAACAGATGGTGCTGCAAGTGATGTGAAAGATATAGAAGACAACGCAGTCTGTGGGTGCGCCATTCTGTACGTCGTCTTTCTGCTGTAAGCGTGTGCTGTTCACAACGTGCAAGTGTGCTGTAGACAACATGGTTTATTTCTTAGAACAGAGGATTTTTCTGGTGTTGGAATTCCACCGCCTAGAGCACAGTGTTGTTGCAACAAGACGAAGTTTTCAACGGAGGTTTAATGTAACCAAAGGACCGAAAAGCGATACAGTAAAGCATCTGTTTGAAAAATTTCAACGGACTGGGAACGTGACGGATGAACGTGCTGGAAAGGTAGGGCGACCGCGTATGGCAACCACAGAGGGCAACGCGCAGCTAGTGCAGCAGGTGATCCAACTGCGGCCTTGGGTTTCCATTCGCCGTGTTGCAGCTGCGGTCCAAATGACGCCAATGTCCACGTATCGTCTCATGCGCCAGAGTTTACACCTCTATTCATACAAAATTCAAACGCGGCAACCCCTCAGCGCCGCTACCATTGCTGCACGAGAGACATTCGCTAACGATATAGTGCACAGGGTTGATGACGGCGATATGCATGTGGGCAGCATGTGGGCAGCATGTGGTTTACTGACGAAGCTTATTTTTACCTGGACGGCTTCGTCAATAAACAGAACTGGCGCATATGGGGAACCGAAAAGCCCCATGTTGCAGTCCCATCGTCCATGCATCCTCAAAAAGTACTGGTCTGGGCCGCCATTTCTTCCAAAGGAATCATTGGCCCATTTTTCAGATCCGAAACGATTACTGCATCACGCTATCTGGACATTCTTCGTGAATTTTTGGCGGTACAAACTGCCTTAGACGACACTGCGAACACCTCGTGGTTTATGCAAGATGGTGCCCGGCCACATCGCACGGCCGACGTCTTTAATTTCCTGAATGAATATTTCGATGATCGTGTGATTGCTTTGGGCTATCCGAAACATACAGGAGGCGGCGTGGATTGGCCTCCCTATTCACCAGACATGAACCCCTGTGACTTCTTTCTGTGGGGACACTTGAAAGACCAGGTGTACCGCCAGAATCCAGAAACAATTGAACAGCTGAAGCAGTACATCTCATCTGCATGTGAAGCCATTCCGCCAGACACGTTGTCAAAGGTTTCGGGTAATTTCATTCAGAGACTACGCCATATTATTGCTACGCATGGTGGATATGTGGAAAATATCGTACTATAGAGTTTCCCAGACCGCAGCGCCATCTGTTGTTGAAAATTGTAACTACTGTAATTTCAAAAGTTTGTCTGCCTGAAAATGTACTGTTGTCCCAAGCATATTGCAACAAACGGTGTATTTCTATCGCTGCTCGTTTAGTTTTTATTGCCGTTTCAAATATACCGGTCATTTTTGAAACACCCTGTATCAGGTTAATGGTGGAACCAAGAAGGACAGTTTGATTAAATCCAGAGAGAAAAATTGAAGAGACTTGGGAAGAGTAAGAACACACCTGAAAGATGATATAAAGATGGATATTGCAGGAGAGGAGTAACACTAGATGACATCATGAACAGTAATATATACTTGCAGAGGAAAAGATAAAGGAGGCTTGTACACTGCACTGAGGGAACTGCAGCTGTTAAATGACGATGATGAACTAGTTTTAAGTACACAAGGACTCATCTTCAGATATTCAGTTGTTAAATGATAATGATATTGATGATGATAGTATTAATTTCAAGTACACAAGCACTCATCTTCATATAGTCAGATCATATGTCTTTCCAAATAGCTAAGTCTGAATTATTCTTTTAAAATTCTTAGGAAGTGCATTTTACTAACAAACAAAGTCACTTTCCACTTCACCAGTAACAAGATACATTGTAAGATCATTTACAGCATCCAATCCCAAACAAAATGCTTACTAAATCATGTGTGATACATGTCACTCCTAAACTGGTCAGACCATTAAAAGCTTTGTGGTTATGTATGAACAATGGATATTCCTGGAAATAAAAATTTAAACAAAGCAAAGTTTTTTAAATGATATTATTGTATATTGTGATGCACTAAAATACAGTGAATTAACACTCCAGATTCTCTATGTTGCTCTAAAGGATATGAAAATGGATCTCTATGAATAATTAGAAATTTGCACAGAAAATGAAACATCATCTTCTACTATATTTGATACCCAAACAGAAATTGCTTTCAGTTCCTTCTTGAAGGATTTTCACTGATCACTGACACAGTATAATTAATAGCTGTGACAGTTACTGATTAACTTACATGCTATGTATACTCTAAGTACTTGTACATATAGGAAACAAATTCGAGACCATAATTCCTTATCTGTGTAAATCATACAAATTTATTTCTTGGACTTTGTGTATATAGTTTCTTTATTTCTTGGACTTTGTGTATGTAGTTTCTTTGTTATATCAGGATGAATTAACCTTCAGGTATCGTCATTTTGTACTTCTCCTACCTCTAACCTCCTACTCTTACCATCTTGCACAACATGTCCACACATAACCCTCACTCAGTTTTTATAACACACAAATTACTCCTTACTTCTCTTGTGCAATGTTGGTTTAATTGCTACCTTAGTATGTAGTCATGCTATCAACTGCAGTAATGATACCCGAGAGCAAGTTTTTATTAAAATACTGGCAGACCCTCTTTTAAACAAATCTTTTTTCCATTAGCAAAGAATCCTGCATCCAGAAACCATTTATTTTCTGCTAACATGTAACACAATAGTCTTGTTATTAACAGGAACAGATTTTTATGATGAACATCTGTTTCTGTTGCTTTCAAACATAGCATTTTTGCAAAGAAATTCACAAATATGAATTTTTTTTTATACCTTCCTTCCTTGAGCTCTTTTTATATGTAAACACTTTATCAAGCTTATGCTGATGTATTCATGTGATGCAGTAGATCATTTAGAAGCTAGTGTCTGTATGCTTCTCGCAGAACTGCTGGCAAATATTTACCTCCAGGGCATCAAATTGTTAGTAGTGCTAACAGATATGTACAACAGTACATATGAGTGCAAGGAGCTATTCTAGCTTTTGAAACAATTACTTTCTTCCTCAGGTGGGAAACAGAGACAAGTTGGGAAAAGTTAGAAAGGAAGGTTAGACTTCATAATGAGAAGAACCCATGAGTTGTTGACAACAGATAACTATGTGTATAGGTGAAATGAAATTACAAAGCCAGAATGAAATTACAATTATCTATAACAAGTCAAGTTACTTTAGGTGCAAAAGTAATGTGCATCGTTATGCATACCATATGTGCATGACATTCCACTTAAAATACATCCAGCAAAGTTGGTGCTTTTGCAGATGACGTGAGTGTTATAAAAATCTGGCTAGAACTACTTCAACAAAATAAAATGTTAATGGTATTTTTCAAAAAAATTAATAAGGGTAAAAAAAGTGTAAAAAAAGTCCTTTACAGATGTCTTGAAAATAAAACATATCAGGCATCACACCAGATGTGAGGTCTGACAAGACATTTAGCACGAAGTCCAAGAATTTCTCTTTCAACTAATATGTGGTGAAACAGTATGGCAGATTTTGAATCTTTGCCTTTTGCGGGTAAGTTCTCTACCAACTGACATATTCAAGCACAACTAGCAACTTGACCAACAACCATATTTTTGCCAGAATCTTTCCTCAGCTTCAAAACTTCACAGTAGTTCTCCTGCATTCCTTGTGAGACTAGCACTCCTGTAAGAAATGATTTTGCAGAGAAATGGCTTAATCACAGCATAGGCGATTGTTTCCAGAATTAATTTTCACCCTTTAGGGAGTTTTAAAGCAGCCTCACTCTGCTGCAGAGTGAAAATTCCTCCTGGAAACAATCCCCTAAGTAGTGGCTAGGCCATTTCTCCACAATGTCCTTCCTTCCAGGAGAGCTAGCTCCACAATATATGCAAGAGAACTCCTGTGAAGTTGAAGGAGGGAGGAGGTACTGGAAGAAGTAGAGCTGTAGGGGTGGATTGTGAATCATGCTAGAATAGCTCAGATGGTAGAGCAATTGCCTGTGCAAGGCACATACCCCAGATTTGAGCTTTGGTCCAGCACACCATTTTAATCTGCTAGGAAGTTTCAAATCAACACATATGCCATTGCAGAGTGAAAATTCATTCTATAATATGTGGCTCTCTCAAATTAACTCTCCTTTAATTTTGGAAACACACAGTATATTCAGTTCCACTGAACAAATTAACAGCTCACAAAAGTTTTGCGCCTGCATCATGAGTTCGAGAAGTGGGGTTAGCATGGGAAGTTTCCTGCCAGGTGGTGAATACTACAGTGTTGTTACTAAAAAATCCAAGCACCAATGTGAGACACAAAACATTTAAGACATGCCACGTTGTGGTTTTTCATGGTCAACAATACCAGATGGTGACCAAAATTTAAAAATTGTGGTTCTTAGGCAGCCCAATGAAAATGCAACAGAACTGCCCTACTGTCTATTTGGAGGCAACCCAAGTAAACAAATCATCATCATCATCATCACTATCAGTTTGAGCAGATTAGTGCTAGTCATAATTTATAGTTAGCATACTTTATAGAAGTGACTATTTCTACCTGTCAATGTAAAAACTAACTCATTCCGTAACTCTGAAGGCCCTCCTTCATGATAGTATTTATGGACAATGATGTGTGAATATCTGGTATCAGTCTGCATGCATCTCAAGGCATGATAGAAGACAGTGTTGCTTTTTCCAAGATTGACCTCACTGATGCATACCTCCAGCTTGCCTTAGATGAGGCATCTAAGAACACTGTCATCCTTAACACGCCATTTGGGTTGTGTAAGTACAGGCAAATCCACTTTGGCATTTCTTCAACCCCTGCAATATTCTGGCAACTTCTGCAACAGCTGATAAGAATACTCTGGCATATGTCAATTACTTAGATGACCTTACTGTCACAGGACCCTCTTTGCAGGAACATTTGGAAAACCCCCCATACCTCGTTCACAACACTGCAACACGCAGGCCTTAGGTATTGTTTGGAGAAGTGCAGATTTTTTCAGCCAGGAATGGAGTACTTGGGGCATTAGCTCTCTAAAGAGGTAATCCAGATCCAGCCTACCCATCAGGATGCTGCCACCATCACTTCTTTACTTCGTCCTAAAAACTTACGTGAATTACACGCATTTTAGAGGAGGCTCAACTATTACGCTAAATTCTTACCCCAGGTAGCCCACATTGCACAACCTTTCAATTACTTGCATAAATGGAGACCCCTTATGCCTGGACCCTCGCCTGCAACAAGGCTTTTGTCACATTTAAAACAATGCTGACATCATTGCACACTGCCTCAGGCCTCATTTTCCTGATCGTCTGTTGGTTGTGGCAGTCAATGCATCCACCTACAGTTACGGAGCAGTCTCGGCACATGAATATAGGGATGGTTCCGAACAGCCTATAGCATATGCATCCAAAACTGTAACACTGGCACAGGACAACTACTCCCAGGTAGAAAAGGAGGCCTTAGCAATAATGTTCACAATCAGTAAATTTCATATCTGTCTTTTTGGGACACAGTTCTCTTCTCTAAATACAGATCACAAGCCATTTGTGGCGTTATTCAGGCTGCTATCAGTCTCTCAGAACAAACAGCGCAATGCCTCCAGCGCTGAGCATTGTTCATCAGTGCCTACAATTACGGTACACTCTCCTGTACAAGCCAACAGCCTAGAATGCTAATGCTGACTCACTGTCCCATCTACTGGACAACGTGAGCGCTGATTTTGACCAACAGGAGGTTGAACATCAACATACATTGGAGGGTTTTCTCCTTATGGCCATGTGTGCAATGCACTGGGCCCCATCCTGCGACAGGTCCTTCACTATGTAATCCATAGATGGCCCCGTTATCTCTCTTGTTGGTTGACGACAGAGCTCCACATTTGGAAACAGCATTCTCACCTCTCAGTTCTGGATGGTGTCATCTATTTGGATCTGAGATGGATGCACATCAATTGGTTATTCCAGCAGAATTGCGTTGTCAGCTATTGAGCTTGCTTCACTGGGGTCATTGGGGCATGTCCCACATGAAGACACTGGTATGCCACTATGTGTACTGGCCCAGGACCAATGGTGACATCAAAAAGATGGTCTATGATTGTGCAGCATGCACATGGCACCAGGCAGCAGCCCTGCAATCCTTTGCACCTGGCCTACTCCTCACCTCCCCTTGGACAGCATCCATCTCGATTTTGCAGGCCAATTCTTAGGTTCTATGTAGTTGCTCATTGTGGATGCTTATTCAAGGTACTCCTATGTTGTCCAAATCCACCATGACTCAGGCCTACCTTTCTGCCTTAGCACAAGTTTTGGCCATCAAAGGGTTGCCTCACACTTTAGTCTCTGACACTGGCCCTCAGTTCATGGCCTCTGTCCTTGAGAGCTTCTGTGCTGCCAATGGCATGAAATGTATCTTAGGCCTCTGTTCCACGCTTCCTCCAATGGTGAAGCTGATCTTCTGATCTTGACTTCTAAGCAGCAGACAAAGAAGGCTATTGAATCCTCTGCCACTATGACAACTTACTTTGGGTTTGAGCACTTATCACACCATACCGATTAACAATCATAGTCCTGTGGGGCTCCTGCATGGTTGCCAACCTTAGAACTTATTGCATCTCCTGACACCATCACTGTCAGAACCTCGCTCGTCCCTCCAGGCATTACACTCCTGGCTCAGTGATGTGGGCACGCTCCGAGGCCCAGACTCCAGCAACAGTAATATACGCTCACAAGTGATGAGTTACTACAGTCCAAACATAGAAGGGGCTTGAGCTCCATTACCGCTTCAATCTTGAACACAAGCACCTCCTCCGCAGCCCGCTTTTCTACTGTCTTCTGGTGCCAATGTGACACAACAGCCAGAACCTTGAGCTGCTACTGTGGGTGTCCTGTTGTCACTCTGGCCCTCCTCTCTAACTCCCTATGGATCAGTGGTTCCCCCTGGCATGCCATCTCCAACGATATCCCAATGAACACTGCCAACTGCACTTTCTCCCCATGGCCTACAGTCAATGAGATGGCACTTTCGCTCATACCTTCATTTCACCTTCCACAGCAATATTCACAGCATTTCCAGCTGTATGCAATGGTTTCTGGATGCCACTGTCTCACCACGTGAATACACCAGCCAACAGTGTCCTTTGTTGCCCACATAAATACTGCCATAACTTGACCACGCAGTTAGTCATGTACTTCATCTGATGGTGTTCAATACTATGTCCACTGTAATACCGACTATTCATTGATAACTTTGCTTTGGTATTGCTTTTCCTCTTTGGTCTTGATTTGGACTGTGGCTCTTACTTGACCTGTTGACAGCATCATGTAAAAGGTTCATTGCACTTTGTTGTTACATAGGTTGCTATTGACTTATTCCTGTTGTGTCGGGTCTGCCATTTGCTCAGCCCAGATGCTCAACTCCAGCATGGGTTTGAGTCCCATCTGCAGGCAGCCTTCCCACCTTGTATCACCATTTCTCTGGTTCTCTGACATGTACACCAGTATCTGGACACTTGTGGATATAGCAGAATGAATGAATGAATAAAATGAGTTTCCATATGAACTACACTCCTGGAAATGGAAAAAAGAACACATTGACACCGGTGTGTCAGACCCACCATACTTGCTCTGGACACTGCGAGAGGGCTGTACAAGCAATGATCGCACGCACGGCACAGCGGACACACCAGGAACCGCGGTGTTGGCAGTCGAATGGCGCTAGCTGCGCAGCATTTGTGCACCGCCGCCGTCAGTGTCAGCCAGTATGCCGTGGCATACGGAGCTCCATCGCAGTCTTTAACACTGGTAGCATGCCGCGACAGCGTGGACGTGAACCGTATGTGCAGTTGACGGACTTTGAGCGAGGGCGTATAGTGCGCATGCGGGAGGCCGGGTGGACGTACCGCCGAATTGCTCAACACGTGGGGCGTGAGGTCTCCACAGTACATCGATGTTGTCGCCAGTGGTCGGCGGAAGGTGCACATGCCCGTCGACCTGGAACCGGACCGCAGCGACGCACGGATGTACGCCAAGACCGTAGGATCCTACGCAGTGCCGTAGGGGACCGCACCGCCACTTCCCAGCAAATTAGGGACACTGTTGCTCCTGGCGTATCGGCGAGGACCATTCGCAACCGTCTCCATGAAGCTGGGCTACGGTCCCGCACACTGTTAGGCCGTCTTCCGCTCACGCCCCAACATCGTGCAGCCCGCCTCCAGTGGTGTCGCGACAGGCGTGAATGGAGGGACGAATGGAGACGTGTCGTCTTCAGCGATGAGAGTCGCTTCTGCCTTGGTGCCAGTGATGGTCGTATGCGTGTTTGGCGCCGTGCAGGTGAGCACCACAATCAGGACTGCATATGACCGAGGCACACAGGGCCAACACCCGGCATTATGGTGTGGGGAGCGATCTCCTACACTAGCCGTACACCACTGGTGATCGTCGAGGGGACACTGAATAGTGCACAGTACATCCAAACCGTCATCGAACCCATCGTTCTACCATTCCTAGACCGGCAAGGGAACTTGCTGTTCCAACAGGACAATGCACGTCCGCATGTATCCCGTGCCAGCCAACGTGCTCTAGAAGGTGTAAGTCAACTACCCTGGCCAGCAAGATCTCCGGATCTGTCCCCCATTGAGCATGTTTGGGACTGGATGAAGCGTCGTCTCACGCGGTCTGCACGTCCAGCATGAACGCTGGTCCAACTGAGGCGCCAGGTGGAAATGGCATGGCAAGCCGTTCCACAGGACTACATCCAGCATCTCTACGATCGTCTCCATGGGAGAATAGCAGCCTGCATTGCTTCGAAAGGTGGATATACACTGTACTAGCCGACATTGTGCATGCTCTGTTGCCTGTGTCTATGTGCCTGTGGTTCTGTCAGTGTGATCATGTGATGTATCTGACCCCAGGAATGTGTCAATAAAGTTTCCCCTTCCTGGGACAATGAATTCACGGTGTTCTTATTTCAATTTCCAGGAGTGTATATGGAACCCATTATGAACAATAGTACAAAATACTCAGTACTTGGTGCATAAATAATGTGAGCAAGGGAACACTTCAGAAGGAATATGGATCAATGGCACTGGGTTATCTCTGTTGATATGTCCAGTATTTGTCTGTCTCCTGACAATCATTATAGAAGAGTGTGCATGAGGCCAGGTATCACTAAATGTCCAAGGTTGCAGATTCATCAGGCAGGTGGGTCAGTCATGTTGTGGACTGGTATCATGTATGCATATTGGATGCCTGTGATTAATTTCAATCTGAGGACTGTGGTGCATTAAGATAGGATCCTCCTACATGTTGACCAGCACTGCAGTCAACACTGATGATGCATTTATTTCTGAAGACCGTAATGTATGAGCACTTCATGTTGACCTCATGAACAACTTCTTCCATGAGGCATTAAACTAAACTGAAGGCCTTTGCAGGACCGCACATGGGATTATTTTTCTGGAGATGGGGGCCAACCTGGAAGCTAATTTTACTTACAAGTACATCATTCAAAGGATACACTTCAATTTTGATCTGCTTTGAATGTATTGTAGTGTAGAGAAAACTAAGAGACACATATTTTTTTATATGTTCCCATATGGTTGTTAAGAGGGTGAAACACCCCTTGAAAAAAATATGAGTGTAATGTTTGTGAATGAACACTGTTGAAACAATACGTATATACGTTTTTTAATGTATTTAACAACAGGGCACCCAGATTTAGTAATTTTTTTTCTAAACTCTCAAACCCCCCCCCCTTCCCCCCCCCTCCCCCCCCCCAAATTTGTTTTTCGTTATGACATTTGATTAATGGCATTTTTCATACCAAATTAAATCACATAAGATGAAGTGTATGTATAAGATGTATTTGTCATAAATAAGCTAGAAATATCTCTATATCGCTGTACATGCGCCCGATATATGTCTGCTTCAGTGTCAGTTGTTATGTTGGATTGTTTAATAAGGCTTTCCCAGATAAATAATTCTAAATGTATATTCTTCTGTAGACATATCTTGTGTTATGTATGTGTTTTCTTTTTACATTTGGTGTGCTTTTTGTTTTCAAATGGTAACCTTTCCAGATTTAATTATGTTATATTTAAAATCATTTGTATATTATTATTGTGAAATTATTGTAAACCTTTAGAATAACGAGGAAGTGCAGATCTGCAATGGTCAAAAAATTCAGAATGCTCTGAGTTTTCAAGGGCATGTTTCACCCCCTTAAAGGGGGTGCTTCTTATTTTGCTCTACACTGCAACACACTGAAAGTCAATGAAAATCAGAGTGTATCCTTGAGGTACTTGTATTTGCCATTATGATTTTTATATTATAATTAAATAATAATAATAATTAAATAATTTTTTATCATTGAGCTCTTTACATGCAAAACACCTTTCACTTGACCTTGTCGTAGTCAGGAATAGATAATATTAAGGAAGCTGTTTGGTACTATAAATTTTCCATCATATCTGATATTATCCCTAACTTTTTGGGGGAGGGGGGGGGGACACATTGGTGCATTGGCTCCTTGGGCACCCCTCTGTGTGCATACCGGCCCTTTGGCGTCTGTGACATAAGTAAAATTGGACAAGTATGGAACCAGTTGAAACATGCAGCATGTCGATGCAGGATCCATCACCACACACTGGATGACCTCAGAATCACTGGTGAAGAACAAGTTCAGGTATAAACAGCAGTATCTCAAGAACATTGAGGACAGAATGTCATAGAGATAAAAGTATGTTACAATACACATGGAAAAGCATCACAGTACTGAATAGTTTCCAGCAGCATATTGTGATTTTACAGGTGTGCAAAGATATATACTTCAGAATAGAATGCCTTTGTTTTGATTATTGTTTTGTTTTTATTTCGTATTCATTTTTTCATTCCCTGCACCACTTGAATCTAATTGCATATATGTTTACAAATGGTCCAAAACTTTTTGTGCAATTTATAATAACATCAGTAGTGTTACAAATGAATCAGAATCTTTGAAAGTGGTAGAATGCTCCAAATTTTGTGTGTACATATTGATGAAAATCTGATCTGAAGAAAACATGTAATCAGATGCCTCACATAACTAAGATCAGCAACTTTTGTAAATAAACAAATCAACACCTTCATATATTATGCATATTTCTACAAATTCATGTCTTAAGGCATACTTTTCTGGGATAAGAACACTTCGGAGAAATTTATGCTAAATAATTCATCATGATTTTGATGAGTAATAAAGCCCCCAGTTATAACATTGGAAGAAAGTGTGCCTTTGGCATTACTGGAGCTGTCAGTGGCTAAGAAAAGCATTCAGTATACACATATAAAAATCTTTTATCATTTGCTCAACACCATGCCTGTCAAGAAGCAAAACAAATGTTAAGACTAGTCCTAAATCATTTCTTTTTGACCACTGTTTCTGTTCTACTGATGAATATTTAATTAAATACTGGTAGCATGTGTAGTGCAGCAGACAACTATGTTGACCAAATTGTTGCAATTGGGCTTCACTTTCTCTGAAGGTAATGACAAATACGAATATGTTCATTTCTATTGAATTTATGCTACTGTGACTTTTAATATACTGTAAATAGTCATGCAAGGAAATCATGTATATATGTAAACTGACTCATTCTGTGTCACTTTAAGAGAAATCAAGCAAATGTAACTGAACGAAGTGCTGTGTTTAATTTTCAATTCTCATATTGTGGATTTACCAACAGAGATGTTGAACATTTCTCACTGTGGGGCATACTTTTATTTACATCTTCATTTAATCAAGTGCACCTCAAAATGCTTGATGTTGATATTGTTAAAATTTGAATGTGAGTAGACAGGAAAGAAGTGGTGGTCTTCAAAAACTTTTAACAATGCATGGCTGTTCGTGAACCCTAATTTCATAATTACAGCAGTGACATCAAACATACAAGCTGTACTCTCACTTGTTCTAAAGTAGCTCCTTGAGAATTTATCAATTCTAAAAGTGTTCAGTTTCAATATGAGGAACATTATTGACATTCCAAAGAATAATTGAGAACAAGCAGTAAAACTAAATTTTCACTTATCCAATATGTCTCATCGTTCTAGTTGATAAAGCATAAGCACACTGCAATTACTTTGTGAATTCCTTTCTTGAGAAGGCAGGAATCATCCAAACAAAGTGGCTTGTGGTGTATGCTGTGATTAACCCAACTTATCACATTTCAGGCCAGTTGAAATTTCCAATGCATCACTGCACCAACCATCCTCATTCATTGAATGATGTGAGGAGGATCACCATTGAAGGTTGTGTCAGGCTTGAACAGAGTGAACATTGTTACAATGTGTAAGATGGAGCAACACAGTACTAAATGTCACCCAGCAGCAGATTTTAATTTTGCAGATCCGCAAAGATATGCACCTTTGAACAGTGAAGTATTTTTAGTTTTGTGTGCCTTTACTCTTGTTCTGTGTCCCCTTTGAATATAATTTAACACATGTTCACAGATAAAGTCACCAGACCAAATATTAAGTGCCACCTTAAGAGAAAAGTCATGTATACGTGCCAATTGGTCATATGGAAATGGTTAAGTAGGATGGGTGACTGTGGATAAGTGATGTAATGGCAGAAAAGAGGTATTGTGTTTGTATATGTATATGACCCCACAATGAATGCAGTTGCCTGCTTTGTTGGTGCATCAGTGCAGCCTGTCCAACATGACTACAAGGAATGGTATATCACTCACAGCTATGAAATGTGGTCAGGGATAGAAGATGAGGGATGGAGGAGTGGGAGGGGGGGAGGGGGATTGTCCTATATATACATGGCGCCAGCCCACTGCCGGTCAGTACATCAGCGCACCTGATGATGGCAACGTGGTCGATTGCTGAAATATTGTGTCCTATGCACACTCATACCAGGCTGTTCACCCAAGATTTATTTCATCGTGTATGTCATTGCTTGTCAGTTACAAACCTGACAGCAATTGCTGTTGCCTGTGAATGCAGGTCCATCTGAACAAATATCCCAGCAAACACTACGAAGGTAGCTGCACGCTTCTGACATCTCAAGTCAACTCCCTCGGAAAAGTCCATTATCCATAGGGGCACATAAAGTTGCTCATCTTCAGTGTGCCAAATAACAGAGAAATTTGACAGCAGTTGACTGGCAGTATGTAGTGTGATCCGCTGAGTTGCAATTTTGCCTCTTTTTCAATCAATGTAAAGTGTTCAGTATACTGTCAGTTCAATGAAGCATTTTGCCCTGTAGTCTGTGAGGGGTGTAGTGCAGTTCGATGTTGTTTCTGAGGTTCCTCTCATTGAGATAACTGTATGCATGAATCAGGACGTTTATTTCAATATTCTCGGTGACCAACTGTTATCCTTTCTTCCACATTTGAATAATGAGTATGCTGTAATCATTCTATTCCTATAAGATAACAACAACCATGTTCATAGCTGACTGTTGTAGGCACAAATAAGAGGAGTGAGTAAAGGATAATGAAACAAGTGAATAATCTTAATAAACATAAGTCTTGAAACCAATGGTTTCCTTGATACTGTGTGTTGTGATTGATTCCATAGCCACATCCCCAGCAATCCAAACTACAGATATGCACTAGAGGACAAATACTTTACAACAAGTGTCCAACATGACTATTGCTTATGTGAAGGTGGACTTCAGCACGTCTCCTCATCAATGTCTCTACATGTTCAAAAATCCCAGGTGTGTTTCAAATACACTGACAACCATCTGAAATGCTTTCCCAGTGTTCAGTGCCACTATCAACAGGACTGCAATACACCAAAGCTTTTAAATATCCCCACACAAAAGATCCAATGGGTCCAAGTTGGGAGATGTGGGAGGCCATGGCACAGGTGAGCCACAACCAATACACTTGCTTTTGGAGATTCTGTGGAATCCTGCCCACTCTTATCTTATAGGGTGTCTAGGAAGCTGTTTTCTTGGATACAAGCAAATCATATTAATGGAGTTTATTACAGTAATTGAGTTGACAATACTTAAACTTTTGTTTCTACATGATGGGTTGCAAGCAATTGGCGACATGCAAATAATCAATGTCCTTTGATAGATACAATTTCCATGCAAGCTCATCACGCAGGTTCATATGTCACTGCTATCGTTAATATTCTCTGTGGCTCTTCTAGTACAACTTTTCTAGTCCTCTCTTCTAGTGCCAGTCTACTAGTGAGGCCACAGCTACATGGCATGATGCTTTCATTCTTTTCATGTAGATGCCATTCCTACCGTGGTGACATCCTAGTCAGCATGCTGTTGGCTGACGTCTTCTCACAGCCCTCTCTGCTGTATTATTCTTGATCTTCGAGCCAGAGCTTATTGTTACGCCAGAACAGATTCGTGCTATGTGTTCTCAAGCAGCAACATGGAAGAGTGCCAGTGTACCGTCATGCATGTGTGACATACACATCCGTTCACCAAAGGGACACCATCTGATTAGTTGATCAGCTTGTGCTTTAGGAAGTTAAGGTCATATAGCTAGTGAGTCAGCCAGTTAAGAAAAGTGGTCATATCAACTGACCACCAACGACACCTGCCCAAATATTAATGGTAAATCTCCACTGGTAGCACGTGAGTTCTAATAAACCCAAATATGTGTGATGTGGATGTTTGTAATACCTTTTTGGGTAAAGAATGTTTCGTCTGTAAATAGCACGTGCACAAGGAATAGTGGATCATTCCCACTTTGTTTAAGGCTCCATTGGCAGAAGGTAACCAAGATTGAAAAGTCAGGTGCAGCCTGGGCTTGCAAACTGTCCCTCGAGTAATAACTGCTATTTGGTGGAGAGTGAAATGGGTTGTGCTGTAACAATCCATTTGGTACTTGTGCCCAGCATTGCAATCACTTATTGTAACACATGCACACCTCCTTTCGTCGTGTTGACTCTATTCTTGGTCTACCTGCAAGTTTCCATGTTGAGTTTAAATGAACCAGTCCTAAAATAGCTGCTGATAGGATCTTGTGAACACTTTGCTGTCTGGCTGTCTTCTATGAGGGCATGTCATGATCCAATCGAGTTGTCTCCCAGGCTTTGCCATTACCACACCCATGCCTGAAATGGATGTCAGCCATTTTTTCATTTGAAAATGAGTGTATAGACATGGCAACCCCTTCAAACGCTATGAGGGGGGCTCAAATGAAAACCTTGAAAGTACTGTTACCAGTTATGTAAGGACTGCCCTACAGGTGGCAGCATGCTACAGACAAGCGAAACGCTTCCACAATACCAATTCAAAATAGCAGCCCCGCTTGCTACATGCTCGATGGAAGAACGACGTTCTGTCGAATGTTGTCTGGGCAATGAAGGTACAAAACCTACTGAAATCTACTGCCGAATGGAGGTCCAGATGATGATGCATGTCTGGCATTGCAGCAAGAGTATGAGTGGAACAGAAAGTTCCGAAACAGCGTGCCTTCTGCGACAGACACCCAGCGTGCAGATCAGGCACATTGCATTGTGACACTGGAGCCTACTGCAGCAGTTGAAGCCGCTGTGATAGAAAATCATCGTGCGAGAGTGGATGAAAGAACCGCAAATGTGAACATTAGTCATGGTTCAGCACATCATTCATGAAGTGCTTAAGCTTCGCAAAGTGTCTGCACAATGGGTGCCACGAGAGCTAACTCCAGAAGTGAAAGAGCAACGCGCTGACATCTGTGAAGAACTTTTGCGGCTCTCTGAAGCAAAAGGTGATGGCTCCTTCGCGAGAACCGTTACAGGAGACGTCATCTGGGTACACTACCACCAACATGAGAGCAAGCCAGGAATTGCGCCATTCCTCATAACCAAAACCAAAGGAGTTCCGGATGCAGCCATATGCAGGGAAGGTTCTGCTGACTCTCTTTTGGGATGAACACAGCATTGTCTTGGAACGCTACAAGGCTGGGGAAGACAACATCACCATTGTGGTATATTCCAATACGTCAAAAAATCGGCTTTGGCCTGCAGTAAGATCAAAGAAACGTGGACTTCTGACTACAGGTGTCATTTTGCAACATGACAATGCTCGCCTCATATTGCCCATGAAAGATTTGCAAACATCGATGACCTGCACTTTGATACTGTGCCACATTCGTCATACTCTGCAGACCTCTTACTGAGTGATTACTACGAGGCGTGTTTTTTTAAGTAAATACCGTTTTGAAATTAAAAAAAGACGTGCTAAGATATCTCAATAATTTTATTTTTACATGAAAGCCTGTGCCTTAATCTACTTTTCTACACGATTTCCGTCAATATTGAGGCACTTGTCATAACGTTGTACCAGTTTTTGAATATCCTCCTCATAGAAGTCTGCCGCCTGACTTGGTAACCACTGCATCACCACTGTTTTGACTTCGTCATCGTCTTGAAGACACTGACCGCCCAGGTGTTTCTTCAAGTGCAGGAGCAGATGGTAGTCACTGCGCGCAAGATCGGGGCTGTATGGAGGACGATCTAGAGTTTCCCCTCGAAAAGATGTGATGTGATCTTTGGTCTGATTCGCCACATGCGGACAGGCATTGTCTTGCAGCAAAACGATGCCCTTGCTCAACTTCCATAGACTGTTGCTTTGATTCTGGTGTGACGTAGGCCACCCATGTTTCATCGCCCGTAACAATTTGGCTTAAGAAATCATCACCGTCGTTGTGGTACCGCTCAAGGAAAGTCAAACTCTAAACGTTTGGTTTTGTGCACATCCGTCAACATTTTCGGTACCCAACGTGCGCACAATTTTCGGTAATTCAAGTGCTCGGTCACAATGCCATACAAAACACTACGAGAAACAGTAGGAAAGTCATCCTGCAAGGAGGAAATCCGTCTGTTTTCTCTCACCTTATTGTCCACTTCCTGCACCAAACTTTCATTAACGACCGAAGGGCGCCCACTCCGTTGTTCATCATGCACATTTGTGCGACCATCTTTAAATGCTCTCATCCATTTTCTTATCATTCCATCACTCATAATGTTTTCTCCGTAAACTGCAGAGATCTCACGATGAATATCGATCGCTTTTAAACCTTTAGCACTAAGGAATCTTATAACAGCCCGTACTTCACAGTCGGCGGGACTCACGATTATCGGAGGTATCTTAAACACTCAGTACACAACGTAAACAAGGAAGAATCAGACTGTAATGGCGTCAATGCGTAGATTAAGGTACAGGTTTTCATGTAAAAATAAAATTATTGAGTTATCTTAGCAGGTCTTTTTTAATTTCAAACTGGTATTTACTTAAAAAACACGCCTCGTACTTGTTTGGACCACTTCAAAGAGACAATGGGAGAAAACAAATTTCGTTCCGATGATGAGGTGCAGCAGACAGTGCACGACTGGCTGCACACACAATCGAAAGAATGTCAGAGGAATTCGTGCATTTCCTACGCGCTGGAGGAATTGTGTTGGACGCCAGAGAGACTATGTCGAAAGACGATGTACTCCACTTTTGTTCTAAAAAAATATTTAAGTTTTCATTTGACTGCCACTCGTACATGTACACATTCCGTTTGCTGCCTCACGTTGAATAAAAAAATTTAAAAAAGTTAGTGTTTCATTCGACTCAACTCGTATATGTGCACGATACATTTCCTTTTCACTGTGGGGACAGGTACCTGGAAGATAAAGCCATGTTTACACTACATAGTCATTTTTCACTTATTACCGACACGGGCCGAAACTTGAGCTATGATAGATTGGTTCAAGATCACTGTTTATTTCACATTAATGAAAGTAGCGTACCGATCTAACAGACAGCGATATGCCAGCAGCAAAGCCACAGCGTAAACGTAGCATTAGGTATTAACAGTTTTGTAACATTGGCATGACTGCACGTGTGCATACGTCGTATCTAGGAAACTACTGGTTTCTGGACCTATGATTTTTAGGATTATTTGCTTGTTTTGCCCCTTTATTTGTACCAATAATAGTCAAACACTCTGTACACGTTCTTAGTTTGACAGACTCTCTGTCGCATGTAGACTGGCCCGCTTAATCCCATAGGAAATGTCAGGACTATCTGAAACAGCGGGTGAAACTTATCAATGAATATCGCACCAATGTAGTAGCCCTGCGGGATCTATTCATCAATGAGTGGCATCAGATGAGTACGGCAAAGTTGAAGAAACTTATGGACCCTCTTCCTCGCCAAAAAGAGGCCATTACCAAGGCTGGAGCAGTTCTACATGATGTTTGCGTGATATCTCCTACAGGTGACTAGTTTTTGTGAGGTTTGCTTATGCATGTGGTAAAAAAAAGGGAACCCGGCGATCAGGCCTTCGAGATCATGCGATAGTTGTGTCATCCTCAGTCATTGATCATCAGAGGCGGTATGGAGGGGCAAGGAGTCAGCACACCGCATTCTCGCCTGTTGCCGAAGTTTTGACCTTGGAGACGCCATCTCTCAATCAGCTACCTCCTCAGTTCGCATCAAAATGCTTAGTGGACACCGCTCGAGTTCTCGTATCAAGGAAAAATTCCTGCCAGCACCAAGAATCGAGCCCATGTCCCCCACATGACGGTCTGTCGTGATGGCCACTCGGCTATGGAGATGGTGTAAAACGTTTTTTTAGTACCTTTTTGGCACAGGGGCCATTACGAGAACGGCTCTAGAGGCCGTTTCAGGTCTTAAACATCAATGATGTACATATGCAGAGAGAAGCGATGAATGAATTTTTTTTTTACCAAGGCCGGGATTCGAACCCAGGTCACCTCCTCACTGCTCAGACTGCACGGACTACCCTAGCATGTGTTCTTCTACAATCCAAATTCCCATTCATGCCTCAGCCGAATCAGAATTCCCCTTAAAGTCGAACAGCACTGCAGAGGCTCTCCAGCTGTACTGGAATAGCACCTTAGCATCGAAAAAACGGAAGATGCAGCCTGAAACTCAGGCATAGGTGCTTTTCCAATGTTTCCAGAGACCTTTTGAAGTGTCAGATATCTATGATGTATACATGCAGACTGAAGTGACGAATGAAAAGTCTCAACTTGTGCCAAGGCTGGAATTTGAAACCACGGCTCCTGCTCACTGAGCAGACGCACTAACAACTACGCCACCCTGCCACAGTGGCTTCGCACAGCTGCACGGACTATCCAGCTGCGCCTCCCTCCTCAATCCAAAGCAGAATGGTGTAGTGGTTAGCACATTTGCCTAGTGAGTGGGAGATCAGGCCAGAATCCCTGCCTTTTGGTACAAGTTCCCATTCGTCGCTGCAGTTTGCATACATACAGAGGGGCCCAAAGAAATGTATCGACTCTTTAAAAGTCCATAACTTGCAAACTAATTGACGGAGTTGTCTCGTTTTTGGCGGAAGTGTAGCTTAAAGTCCAACTTAAAGATATCACTGTAGGTGTTCGAAATGGTCACCATTAACATCCACACACAAACGATGCCGCCGAACTGCAGCACGAACTACTGACTGCAACGTGTTCAGTTGAATATTTGCACACGAATGTACGATGGATTCTCGAAGTTCATCCAATGTGGGTGGCTTTTGTCGATAAACGACGTTCTTTAGTGTTCCCCACACGTAAAAGTCCTGAGGAGTTAGGTCTGGGGAACGTGGTGGATACTCCACAGCACCTCTACGGCCTATCCATCTTCCTGGTAGATTTTCGTCGAGATACGCCATAACACGATTTCGGTACTGGACTGGGGCACCATCTTGATGAAAGTAAACTCTTCCGTCTCCATACAAGTCTCGGATGGCAGGTAAAATGATGTCTGAAGCTTCTGAAGGTACACCTCACTGGTAACTGTGCCGTCAAAGAAGAATGGCCCAATCAAGCCCCGGTAAGACAACCCACACCACATATTTACTCCTGGCAAATTCACGGCTTTGTCTACATGGACGTTCGGATTTTCGGCGGCCCAGTAGAGGCAATTGTGGCGATTTACTGTACCATTGAATTTGAACTGTGCCTCATCAGACCCCACAATCATGTCTACAAACTCTTCATCGTTGCGCACTATGTTAGTAAATCACTCGCAGTACTCCATTCTATGATCTGGGTCGTCATCGTTCATTGCGTGTAGCAATCGTGGGATGTAGCACTTCCACTTTGCTGTCTTCAAAATTCGCCGAACACTTGAGCGACTCACTCCAGTTTCATGGGCACACTGTCTCATAGACTTCTGTGGTGAGCGAGTGAATTGTTGTAACACACGACGGAAGTTAGCTGGACTTGTTACTGTTACAAGTCGTCCAGATCGTTGTTTGTGTACACCTTTAACACAGCTTTCGGCTTCAAATTTGTCATGAATGCGACGAATCGTTAAACGTGTTGGTGGCTCGGTTTGATACTCATTTCGCCATTGCCGTTGAACCTCATTAATGTTTTCATACTTAAAATACCACTTCAAAACTGACTTCTTTTCATCGAATGTAAGGCCGGTATTACACTATCAAATTTCTATGTCAATGATTTGATCAAAGATGTGATCCAATATTCCGTCACATATATTTGACAAAGATCTTTGACGTAGCGCTAGAAAGGGTATTACACTCTCATCCAATTTTTCGTCAAAGTTCAAGATGGCTGACAACAACAACTTGTTATTAACCACAGCAGTTGCATGTACCACAATTGCACAGTGTGCACATGCGCAAGAGAAGCGGGGGAAAAAAAGGAAACACACCTGGGTGAAACTGTGGGTTTTATGACTACACGATAAAAGCATTCAACAAAACTTGTTACGTGAGCTTATAGTGGAGGGCGTCAAGTCGTACATCAATTACTTAAGAATGGATGAGCATACATTTCTGTATGTGCTCAGTGAAGTGTATCCTCATATCACAAAGCACAATATTCACTTAAGAACTGCCACATCTGCAGAAGACAGGCTCACTGTAACACTGATTCCTTGCTACAGGAGAGGGTTAGGTTAGGTTAGGTTAGGTCAGGTCAGGTCTCCAATCTTCGTAATCTATTTTTGTATTCAGTGTGCCTCACATTGTAAAGCGCCTCATCAGCTTCGTACATCTCTATTAATTTTGTAGTTGTTGGTACACACCGATTGTATTTGCCTGCAATGTTTATAAAAACACTACAGACGACAGAGTGCAGCGATGCTAGCGCTCCATGTGGTAACATGTCACATTGCAGTGAACAGAAGACAAGCGTCTTCTTTGATCAAATCTACAGTGAGGCCCTAGATTTGATCAAATATTGGACGACATTTGACAAAGTTCCCTATTACACCATCAAATATCTTTGACAAAGATATTAGACAAAGATATTTGACAAAGAAATTTGATAGTGTAATACCGGCCTTACTCGAGTAAATATGGCTGGCGCAAGGCTTAGGCCGGTATTACACTATCAAATTTCTTTGTCAAATATCTTTGTCCAATATCTTTGTCAAAGATATTTGATGGTGTAATAGGGAACTTTGTCAAATGTCGTCCAATATTGGATCAAATCTAGGGCCTCGCTGTAGATTTGATCAAAGAAGACGCTTGTCTTCTGTTCACTGCCATGTGACATGTTACCACATGGAGCGCTAGCATCGCTGCACTCTGTCGTCTGTAGCGTTTTTATAAACATTGCAGGCAAATACAATTGGTGTGTGCCAACAACTACAAAATTAATAGAGATGTATGAAGCTGATGAGGCGCTTTACAACGTGAGGCACACTGAATACAAAAATAGATTACGAAGATTGGAGACGTGACCTGACCTGACCTGACCTGACCTAACCTAACCTAACCTTGTCCTGTAGCAAGGAATCGGAGTGTTACAGTGAGCCTGTCTTCTGCAGATGTAGCACTTCTTAAGTGAATATTGTGCTTTGTGATAAGAGGATACACTTCACTGAGCACATACAGAAACATATGCTCATCCATTCTTAAGTAATTGATGTATGACTTGACGCCCTCCACTATAAGCTCACGTAACAAGTTTTATTGAATGCTTTTATCGTGTCGTCGTAAAACCCACGGGTTTACCCAGGTGTGTTTCCCTTTTTCCCCTAGCTTCTCTTCCGCATATGCACACAGTGCAATTGTGGTACATGCAACTGCTGTGGTTAATAACAAGTTGTTGTTGTAAGCCATCTTGAACTTTGACGAAAAATTGGATGACAATGTAATACCCCTTCTAGCGCTACGTCAAAAATCTTTGTCAAATATATTTGACGGAATATTTGATCACATCTTTGATCAAATCTTTGACAAAGAAATTTGATAGTGTAATACCGGCCTAACTAGGTGCAACTAAGAACAAAACACTATCTGGCGACTGTCATCTGACAAAACAAAACAACGCAATACAACGCTCGTGTGGCGATTGCCGGAACTACAAACTATTACACTACCAAAGACGAGACAACTCCGTCAATTAGTTTGCCAGTTATGGACTTTTAAACAGTGAATACATTTTTTGGACCCCTCTGTATATCACAAGTGAAGATAAGGTACCTTGCAGAAGCGGCAGGCTGCTGAGGGAGAGGTATCGCAGGCGCAGGAAGGCCGCGTTCTTCGGGAAGAAGACGCTGCGCAGCAGCTTGTTGCCGTCCAGGACGAGGACCTCCAGGCTGGGCAGGCGGTCTCCCGTCAGCTGCGGCGGCACCGACTCGAAGCTGCAGCGCGACGCCTCCAGGCGGCGCAGCGACGGGGCCGACAGCTCTGCCGGCAGGGACGACAGGGGGTTCCCCGAGATGTCCAGCTCCTGCCGGCGAGTCGTCTGGCTCATCACCACAGCTCACAACTGCATTATCCGTGACCAATCAACATCTGCATCTCCCATGCATGTATCACTACGTTAACATGTGACATAACTTCCAGTAGACGAGTACCTAATTTCAGTAACTGTTTTTAAGGTTCCGTACCTAACTTGGTAAAAACCTTATAGGATCACTCTGTTGTCCCTCAGTCGGTCTGTCTGCGTACAGGATGGTCCATTGGTAGTGACCGGGCCAAATATCTCACGAAATAAGCATCAAACGAAAAATCTACAAAGAACGAAACTCGTCTAGTTTGAAGGGGGAAACCAGATGGCGCTATGATTAGCCCGCTTGATGGCGCTGCCATAGGTCAAACGGATATCAACTGCGTTTATTTTTTAAATAGGAACCCCCATTTTTTATTACATATTCGTGTAGTACGCAAAGAAATATGAATGTTTTAGTTGGACCACTTTTATCTCTTTGTGATAGTTGGCGCTGTATTAGTCACAAACCTATAAGTACGTGGTATCACGTAACATTCCGCCAATGCGGACGGTATTTGCTTCGTGATAAATGACCTGTGTTAAAATGGACTGTTTACCAATTGCGGAAAGGGTCGATATCGTGTTGATGTATGGCTATTGTGATCAAAGTGCCCAACGGGCGTGTGCTATGTATGCTGCTCGGTATCCTGGACGACATCATCCAAGTGTCCGGACCGTTCGCCGGGTAGTTACGTTATTTAAGGAAACAGGAAGTGTTCAGCCACATGTAAAACGTCAACCACGACCTGCAACAAATAATGATGCCCAAGTAGGTGTTTTAGCTGCTGTCGCGGCTAATCCGCACATCAGTAGCAGACAAATTGCGCTAGAATCTCAAAAACGTCGGTGTTGAGAATGCTACATCAACATCGATTGCACCCGTACCATATTTCTATGTACCAGTAAGTGCATGACGACGACTTTGAACGTCGTGTACAGTTCTGCCACTGGGCACAAGAGAAATTACGGGACGATGACAGATTTTTTGCACGCGTTCTATTTAGCGACGAAGCGTCATTCACCAATAGCGGTAACGTAAACCGACATAATATTCACTACTGGGCAACGGGAAATCCACGATGGCTGCGACAAGTGGAACATCAGCGACCTTGGCGGGTTAATGTATGGTGCGGCATTATTAGAGGAAGGATAATTGGCCCCCATTTTATCGATGGCAATCTAAACGGTGCGATGTATACTGATTTCCTGCGTAATGTTCTACCGATGTTACTATAAGATGTTTCGCTGCATGACAGAATGTCGATGTACTTCCAACATGATGGATGTCCGGCACATAGCTCGCGTGCGGTTGAAACGGTATTGAATAGCATATTTCATGACAGGTGCATTGGTCGTCGGAACACCATACCATGGCCCGCACGTTCACCGAATCTGACGTCCCTGGATTTCCTTCTGTGGGGAAAATTGAAGGATATTTGCTATCGTGATCCACCGACAACGCCTGACAACATGCGTCAGCGCATTGTCAGCGCATGTGCGAACATTACGGAAGGCGAACTACTCGCTGTTGAGAGGAATGTCGTTACACGTATTGCCACATGCATTGAGGTTCACGGACATAATTTTGAGCGTTTATTGCATTAATGTGGTATTTACAGGTAATCACGCTGTAACAGCATGCGTTCTCAGAAATCATAAGTTTACAAAGGTACATGTATCACATTGGAACAACCGAAATAAAATCTTCAAACGTACCTACGTTCTGTATTTTAATTTAAGAAACCTACCTGTTACCAACAGTTCGTCTAAATTTGTGAGCAGTATGTTTGTGACTACACTCCTGGAAATGGAAAAAAGAACACATTGACACCGGTGTGTCAGACCCACCATACTTGCTCCGGACACTGCGAGAGGGCTGTACAAGCAATGATCACACGCACGGCACAGCGGACACACCAGGAACCGCGGTGTTGGCCGTCGAATGGCGCTAGCTGCGCAGCATTTGTGCACCGCCGCCGTCAGTGTCAGCCAGTTTGCCGTGGCATACGGAGCTCCATCGCAGTCTTTAACACTGGTAGCATGCCGCGACAGCGTGGACGTGAACCGTATGTGCAGTTGACGGACTTTGAGCGAGGGCGTATAGTGGGCATGCGGGAGGCCGGGTGGACGTACCGCCGAATTGCTCAACACGTGGGGCGTGAGGTCTCCACAGTACATCGATGTTGTCGCCAGTGGTCGGCGGAAGGTGCACGTGCCCGTCGACCTGGGACCGGACCGCAGCGACGCACGGATGCACGCCAAGACCGTAGGATCCTACGCAGTGCCGTAGGGGACCGCACCGCCACTTCCCAGCAAATTAGGGACACTGTTGCTCCTGGCGTATCGGCGAGGACCATTCGCAACCGTCTCCATGAAGCTGGGCTACGGTCCCGCACACCGTTAGGCCGTCTTCCGCTCACGCCCCAACATCGTGCAGCCCACCTCCGGTGGTGTCGCGACAGGCGTGAATGGAGGGACGAATGGAGACGTGTCGTCTTCAGCGATGAGAGTCGCTTCTGCCTTGGTGCCAATGATGGTCGTATGCGTGTTTGGCGCCGTGCAGGTGAGCGCCACAATCAGGACTGCATACGACCGAGGCACACAGGGCCAACACCCGGCATCATGGTGTGGGGAGCGATCTCCTACACTGGCCGTACACCACTGGTGATCGTCGAGGGGACACTGAATAGTGCACAGTACATCCAAACCGTCATCGAACCCATCGTTCTACCATTCCTAGACCGGCAAGGGAACTTGCTGTTCCAACAGGACAATGCACGTCCGCATGTATCCCGTGCCAGCCAACGTGCTCTAGAAGGTGTAAGTCAACTACCCTGGCCAGCAAGATCTCCGGATCTGTCCCCCATTGAGCATGTTTGGGACTGGATGAAGCGTCGTCTCACGCGGTCTGCACGTCCAGCACGAACGCTGGTCCAACTGAGGCGCCAGGTGGAAATGGCATGGCAAGCCGTTCCACAGGACTATATCCAGCATCTCTACGATCGTCTCCATGGGAGAATAACAGCCTGCATTGCTGCGAAAGGTGGATATACACTGTACTAGTGCCGACATTGTGCATGCTCTGTTGCCTGTGTCTATGTGCCTGTGGTTCTGTCAGTGTGATCATGTGATGTATCTGACCCCAGGAATGTGTCAATAAAATTTCCCCTTCCTGGGACAATGAATTCACGGTGTTCTTATTTCAATTTCCAGGAGTGTATTACAGCGGCATCTATCACAAAGCGAAAAAAGTGATCCAACTAAAACATTCATATTTCTTTACGTACGACACGAATATGTAATAAAAACTGGGGGTTCCTATTTAAAAAACGCAGTTGATATCCGTTTGACCTATGGCAGCGCCATCTAGCGGGCCAACAATAGCGCCATCTGGTTTCCCCCTTCAAGCTAGACAAGTTTTGTTCTTTGTAGTTTTTTCGTTTGACGCTTATTTCGTGAGACAATTGACCCTGAATATTGGTGAGTCATTGCAGCAACACGCCATACCATGGCCCGCATGTTCACTGGATCTGACGTTCCAGGATTTATTTCTTTGGGGAAGTTGAAGGATATTTGCTATCGTGATCCACCGACAACGCCTGACAACATGCTTCAGCGCATTGTCAATGCATGTGCGAACATTACGGAAGGCGAACTACTCGCTGTTGAGAGGAATGTCGTTACACGTATTGCCAAAAGCATTGAGGTTGACGGACATCATTTCGAGCATTTATTGCATTAATGTGGTATTGGCCGGCCGGGGTGGTCGAGCGATTCTAGGCGCTACAGTCTGGAACCGCGCGACCGCTACGGTCGCAGGTTCGAATCCTGCCTCAGGCATGGATGTGTGTGATGTCCATAGGTTGGTAAGGTTTAAGTAGTTCTAAGTTCTAGGGGACTGATTACTTCGGAAGTTAAGTCCCATAGTGCTCAGAGCCAACGTGGTATTTACAGGTAATCACGCTGTAACAGCATGCGTTCTCAGAAATCATAAGTTTACAAAGGTACATGTATCACATTGGAACAACCGAAATAAAATGTTCAAATGTACCTACGTTCTGTATTTTAATTTAAAAAACCTACCTTTTACCAACTGTTCGTCTAAAATTGTTAGCCATGTTTGTGACTATTACAGCGCCATCTATCACAAAGCGAAAAAAGTGGTCCAACTAAAACATTCATATTTCTTTACGTATTACACGAATATGTAATAAAAATGGGGGTTCCTATTTAAAAAAAACGCAGTTGATATGCGTTTGACCTATGGCAGCGCCATCTAGTGGGCCAACCACAGCGCCATCTGATTTCCCCCTTCAAGTTAGACAAGTTTCGTTCTTTGTAGTTTTTCCGTTTGACGCTTATTTCGTGAGATATTTGGCCCGGTCACGATCAATGGACCACCCTGTATAAGCTGACTCGCTAGAAGAGCGCAGGCGCCAAGGGTTAAGGCTGTAACGTCATCGTAGACGAATCATAGAGCACGGCGACATGCAGTGCACCTGAAGATTGCGAGCAGATGTCTCGTCGAAATATTGTGCAGGTTCCACAACATTATCCGACGCGACGCCCGTGGACCATTGAAGTACTTTACATTTGTCGATTTCGTTCTCTTAAGACCGAGATGTTGAGCTGTATCAGCGACGAAGTCCTGAATCCAATCACGGATCTGATCCGATTCTCGGTAAGCTCGTATTTTATTAGCGCAACTGTATCGAATGCCAGCCGAAAGTCAAAGTAGTCGTCATCTACTGGTCGCCGCTGTCTACGGTACTTCGAACCTCATGGGCGAACAAACCGAGTTTTCCAAGCTCACTGTTTACAGAGCCTATGTTGATTTTTATGGAAATTTTCGTTCTCCAAAACATAATAATGCGTGAGCATATAATACATTCTGTAATTCGACAAAAAACTAACATGCCTGTAAATAAGCGTATTTGTCCATGAAAAATGTAATTTCATGATAAATAAGATCTATGCCAGACCGAGATTCGAGTATAGGCCTTTCAAAGGTGGATAAATGCGAGATAAAGCCTAAAACCAAGAGGAAGCAGACAATAGTATATGATTAAAAGATTAATGGCAAACATCTGAAGCCTTTCATATCATTTAAATATTAGGTGGCAAGAAAACCTCCGGACAAGTGCGAGCAGGACTCGATCCCCGAGGGCTCCGTACAAACCTAATTTGTGTATAAATAGTTTATCCATTCCAGGAGTCGACGATTTTTGCTTGTTATCTATTTGGATACTGGCAAGTTATCAAAATATGTGTCATAAATGGCAGCACCATTTGACTGCATTAACGCAGTCGCTTAAATTTTTTACATCGCCAAGGGGTCGTAGACTTGAGTAAGTGAACTGATACGTCTAACCGCCCCTGAGAAAAAGGGTCAAACAGACAGACAGACAATAAAGTGGTCTTATAAGGCTTCCGTTTTCACCGATTGGGTACAGAACCCTAGAAAGCGATATGAAATGGGTATGAACACGATACATCGCCAACAGGGAATGTGAATGGAAGATTTATATTTTTTGGAGGGTTCTGGGACAAGCAGAGCGTCTGTGAAGGGCATCACTTACAAGTGCACATGCCCACTTCTATTTCATTTTTGTTACAATCATAATTACCGATTATAATCTAATCTCTCCCCTGATCCTTATATTTTCTTTTGTTTACCTTTCTCTGTTAGTAATTCACATCACGCGCCTCTTCACAGTGCGTCGAGTATCCCTGAGTTACTAATGATTTTCACAACAAAAGTTCAGTTCTTGCATAATACAGCGCAGAAAACTGTATATTCTTTCAGTTGTCAATGTACATCCGAGAGAACATTTATGATGGCTGTACACTTCCCGAAAGTAAAAATTGGATCTCAGAAGTACTTTCAAAAGCACTTTCTGCGAACAAACACGTCGTCGTTTCTACGAAAACATGTGAAAATATTAATCGATTACTTGGCTACCACTCGTCGCGAGGTTGCCAACCAACACAAAATTTACTGTTCCCTGCATTTCGTGTTGTTTTCACTACATACGTTTATCTGTTCAATTATTGAATGACCCCGTATTAAGCCTGATATGACAGTTGATTGGCCGGCCGGAGTGGCGGAGCGGTTCTAGGCGCTACAGTCTGGAACCGCGCGACCGCTACGGTCGCAGGTTCGAATCCTGCCTCGGGCATGGATGTGTGTGATGTCCTTAGGTTAGTTAGGTTTAAGTAGTTCTAAGTTCTAGGGGACTGATGACCTCAGAAGTTAAGTCCCATAGTGCTCAGAGCCATTTGAACCATTTGACAGTTGATTTTATCACTGTAGTGTGTTTTCTGCACAATACATTTACGACAGTTATGGAGTAGATTAAGCTTGGGATCCATCATCTAAATACACTTCCTCTGAAAAAAATGATGCCCGTAGAAGACATGGCCAGATGTCATTGTAGCATTGTACATGTAAGTGATTAGAACTTTAATTCTCTCTGACAGGTAGAATGGCCACCACAGTGTATCATTATTTCTCGTGTTTAGTATTGTTGCAAGGGCTAGTAGGGTATATAATGGGCGTGAATAGATGGCACGTACTCATTGAGATGGCGTTATCAGCACCTGATACAGACTGAAAAGGGCCTCATTGTTGGTCTCCATTTGGCCGGCTAGTCTGATAGTGCAATACCCACATTTGTGGGGCAGTCCGATGTGACAGTGGCCTGACAATGGACTGCGTGAGAACGTGAGGGCAAGCTTGTTAGGGTTCGTTACCACGATGGGACATCTTTCGGTGTGTAGCAGGTGCTGATATCACTGTCTCAAATGAGTACTTGACATCTCTGTGTCCTTCATAGTGATCACTCAACATCTGACACTGTTCACTCCCCTCATATACCGTTCCAGCCCTGGTAACAACACTAAACACGAAGAAAGTCAGGTTGTGGTCGAACGCGTCATACCACCACAAGGGAGGACCTCCATAGTGCACCAGGCACATCGAAAATCTTTCGTGTCTCTGCCTGCCATCCCAAAACAAATAATGGACTTTCTGCAACATTCTGTGTCATCTTGCACCGTTAATCAGAGACTATGAGCAGTCGGAATAGGGAATTGCCTCCCCGCGTGTAGGTTAGCATTAACATCACAACACAAACGGCAGTGTTTGGACTGGTGTCACTATCAGGGAGCACGGTCTGCTGATGAATGGCATCGCTATGCTTCGCTACGCATCGCTATGAATCGCACATTTGCAGTGCCCCAGATGACCATCAGTGGAGAGGATGGAGGTGATTTGGGAGGAGGTCCCATTCTTCCAGTGTTTTGGAGAAGCACAGTGATGTTACTCCTGGTATTGGGTGTAACTTTAGGCCATGACTGACGGTGACTTCAAGAAGTCTGATGGCATAACAGTACATCACAAAAAATGGTTCAAATGCCTCTGAGCACTATGGGACTTATCTTCTGAGGTCATCAGTCCCCTAGAACTTAGAACTACTTAAACCTAACTAACCTAAGGACATCACACACATCCACGCCCGAGGCAGGATTAGAACCTACGACCGTAGCGGTCACGCGGTTCCAGACTGTAGCTCCTAGAAGCGCACGGCCACTCCGGCCGGCTAACATGACATACCCTCTCAAGCTGTGAAGGTTCATTTCCTTTCCTCCTCCCGTTCAGGATACGTCACTTTTTTTATCAGATAATGTAGGCTGGGATCTGGGAGTTTTGAAAGAACTATCTCCAAATGTGGACACCTTAAACTGTTGGCGTCGGACTTACCGGCGACTGGGAAGAGCTGACGCTGTGTGGACACTCACCACGAGATTGTGGAGCCCGACCCCGTCGAGGCTGGTGATGGCGTTGTCGGGCACGCGCAGGATGGTGGCCAACGGGAAGCCAGCCAGCAACTGTTGCACCTCCAACAACCGGTTGTTGCCTGCCCGCACGTCGCGTACTGACTTGGGGCCACTGCCCACCACTCCGTCCAGCATGTTGCCCGATACGTCTAGCACCTGTCGGGGCGACCACAATGGTATACAATATGTGTTTCCTATCCAGTACCAGACCGTGATAAATAAGTAATCGAGCTGTGCTGTATAATCAGGTGGTTGTAGACGGTGCTTCCGCTACATGGGCACTAACTGCAGGAGACGATCCTTCAGAGTATAAAGAGCTTTTAGGTCATTTGCACTTTTAATCAAAAATTCATAATGTTTAGACTATCTGATCAAAAGTATGTGGGCACCCCTATTTAATGTAGAGTTCGTCACTAGATCTCAAGAGTGGTGGACTAACCAGTATAAAAGGAGGCAGGAAGTACTGTGTTGTCAGTAGAGAGGCATTAACTACAGCAGTATGGGTCACTCAGGGAAGCTTAGTGGTTTTCAATGTGGACCAGTCATTGGATATCACGTGCATAACTAATCAACCAGGTACGTTTCAACCCTACTAAAGCTACCCAGGTCCACTGTCAGTGATGTCACTATAAGGTGGAAACGTGAAGGAACAACCACAACCAAATCAATGTCAGGCAGATCTAATGTACTGGCGAAGAGGGACTGTCAGCACTCTGAAGTATGGTTGTACAAAATCGAAAGAAATCAGCGGAAGGGATCATTCGAGTTGCAAAGCACAACCAGCAAGCAGTCCAGCTAGTACAATGACTGTGCTTAAGGAGTTAAAAAGAATGGGGTTCACTCCTCATAAGCCATACATTTCTACGATAAATGCTAAGTGACACTTGAAGTGGTGTAAAGAGCGACGTCACTGGACAGAGGATGACTGGAAACGAATAATATGGAGAGATCAATCACGCTACACCTTCTCGCACTGCGATGGAAGGGATTGGGTTTGGCAAATGACTGGAGAATTTTACCTTCCACAATGTGTAGTGCCACCAGTGATGTATGGAAGTGGTGGTGTTACAGTATGCCGATATTTTTTGTGGTTAAGGTGTGATCCCCTTATTGCGTTTAATAAAACGCTAAATACTGGAGGAAATGAAGACATTCTACGGTATTCTGTACTTTGTATGCTAGGAAAAAAAATCTGTGACAATGAGTGTTTGTATCCGCAAGACATTCCACGCTTTCATAAAGCAGCGTTAGTGAGGAAATGATTTGTGGGCAATAACATTTCTGAAATTGACTGACCTGCCCAGAATCCCGACCTGCACCCAGCGGAATACCTTTTGGGCGATTCAGAACATCGGCTTCACTCCAGACCCCAGCGTCCAACTTCCTCAAATTTCGGCTCTAGAGGAAGAATGGGCTACCGTTCCTCCATACACATTCAGAAACCTCATGGGAAGTGTCCGCAGCAGAGTCCAAGCCATCATGAAGGCAAAGAGTGGACACACCCTATATAAACGGCTACAACAAACGTCTGGATACTGTTTCACAGATTGTGTATGCTACAGGGCATTTATTAATTCATTATATCTGTACATTACAATGCACGCACGACGTCATGCGATGAGCCCACCATTGGACAGTCTTCAAAGAGTTCTAAGCATGTACAATCATGACAGCAGCATCCGATGCACAAATTCAAATCAGCCATCCTGTAACTGAATGGCTTCACAGGCAGAATGAAATCTTTGTTCCAGTGTCTACATGTCCAGGATGGGCTCCGCATTCACGATTTATTTCTGGTACATCGACAGAAAGAAATCTAAAGAGGTGAGGTTTGGCAAATGGGCAGGCCATGCAACTGGATCACCTCACCCGAAGTATCTGCCAGCTCAAATGTTATTGAGATGACTAAGCACGAAAATACAGAAGTGAGCTAGAGTACCAACATGTGGAAGCCATGTTAGCCTTTGTACCACCAGATGCGTTCCAGCAGGGAAGACCTCCAGACCTCTTCCCCATACACTGAGATTGAGTCAGTGTTAATGGTTCGCTGCCACTATACCAGCGGCATCCTCCGTAGCCCACAAGTGAGTGTTGTGAAGGTTCATGATACCATATCTCGTGAAGGTAGCCTCATCACTAAATAAGGGGGCCTGTGCGACGAATCAGCAACAAAACCGTCGCCATGGAGGTAAGTCTACAGGTAAAAAAGCCTGCACACACTGTAAGTGTTTCTGACTGTGGCAGTTATTGTGAAGAATGATCCACACAATCGTCTGGCTTACATTATGCTGGCAGCCCACCTGTCTGGTGCGGAGACCCACGTCATATTCTACAGTGTTCAACACCTGTTCCCCCAAGGCCTGTTTACGTATGGGGCTCACCCTCCTTTTGTAGTTACCCATTCTCATAAACGAACCTGTCCCACGCACATGACGAAACATTGTTGCAAACAGTTCACTATTCAGTTGCTGTTGGTGGGGATACTTTTCCCAGTGGAGATGTGCTGCCACCAACAACTGCCAGTTACCTGCCTGCGTATAAAACCATGTTGGCCTGTTAATTTTTGGTATACCAAGCCACCATCTTTCACATGACACACGTCCACACCAGAGGGAGTCATCTACAGCTGTGAGTTAGATGCCTCCTGGCTGTGTGAGCACACCACATCGTGGAGAACATTACTGCCATTTTGAGAGTGGAACTAAACCACTAGTACAGATAGTATATTCCAACTGCCTGATGTGTTCTCATGACTGCTTCCTTTAATTGAAACCTTCATAGTCGGAGAGACTTTACCTCCACCCTAAAGAGGATTTACTTCCCTTAGAATGGATTTCCAGCCATTTGTCGCTATAACCTTCTTCTTATTCCCTCAGGGATCATTTCCGACAGAGTTTGTCTCCATTTAGCAAAATCTCTGTGTATAATATGATACACTGTTGGCCATTAAAACTGCAAGACTAGGAAGGGTAACAAATAAAGAAATTGTACTCACTGTGTATATGACGTCTGCTAGGAAGAGTACAAGGCTAAATTTGAAGGTATACAGGATGTTACTCTGGAACAACAACGGCTCTAACACAGCTGGGCATCGAGTCAAGCTAAGCGTGGATGAAGATAGGGTACGTCATTCCATGCTGCTTCAACTTTGTGCCAGAGTTCAGTAATTGCAGTGGATGGCAAACAATGGTGTGTCAATCGCTCTGAATCCTTGATCAAATGTTTTCAGTGGGTTACGTATGGAGAACATGTTGGCCAGGGTAACAGTTGAATACCCTATGTATGAAGGTAAGTGAGATAGCACTGACAACATGCCATCTGTGCGAAAGTGCAAATAACGCGATTCACACGCCCATCTTTCGCAGTTCAGTGGACGTCCAACTGCGGTAGAGGCGTGTAAATTCCAGCCTTCATCGACGATGAACGGCAGTCAGTATATCAACGTTCACTGAACAGTCGTTGAGGATATACAGTTGGTAGCTCCTTGGTTCATCTGGGCGGTCAGTTGCACAACAACGCACGTCTATTCGCCCGTACACGTCTCTGAAGCAGTCGTTCCCCCTGTCATCTATGCCCCATGGTACATCACAGTTGCCTCAGTGTTGGTTTTGGATTTGTATTGTGCCATTTTGTCATGCACAGTTTACTTTAACCATGGCGACACGCGAACAGTTTACAAACGTAGCCGTTTCGGAAATGATTCCATCCTTCGCCCAAAAGATAATGATCATGCCCATTTGGACGTCAGATACTCTTAAATCGCTCCGTTTCCACATTACAACAAAGACTGCACAGTTTTCCACGTCCCCTAGATACCCTTTATTTACCCTACTTCTAGCGCTGCCACCTGCCACATGTGAATGGTTATTCCACGTTGACGTGGAAAGGCGGTGATCACATTAAAGTGACTGCACCGTGTACTATCAAACATTAAGAGTAATGTGAGGAAGACATTTTTGAGAATTTTCATATAGAGCACAGCACTTTATTGAGTCATGGACTGTGGAAAAACGGGAAAAGAAGATAATTAAAAGTCTGAGATGCGCTGTTACTGAAGTATGCTGAAAATTAAGTGGATTGAAAACACTGACTGGAAGAAATGGCAGGATGATAGGATATTTATGAAGACATCAGTGATTAACTTCAGTTATACTAGAGGGAGCTGTAGAGGATAAAAACTGAAGGGGAAGACAGTGATGGGAATATATTCAACAAATAACTGAGTGCTATACGAAGACGAGGAGTCTGGTACACGGAAGTAATTCTTACAATTAGTGGACCTCGTAAAATCCAGTCAGGTGACTGGTGACCTAGAAAAGGTTCAGTACGGTATCACTGGAAGTGTAAACACAGCAAGGCTCGTTACATACCTGGAGAGCGTCGACTGGAGCCAACATGGCGAGGTCAAGTGTCTGAAGACTATTACCGGAGAGGTAGAGCTCGGTAAGTCCAGACAGTCCGTGGAACATGTTCTCCTCCAGGGTGGTTAGCTTATTGTGGGACAGGTCCAACACCTGATTGAAGAAAAAAAAAAACTCTATTTAGCTAGTTAAATATCACAATGAGAATAAAATATAGTTACTTATTTGGTCTAAAAGTTCACATGTGGAAGAACCGGTTTATAAAGGTAAGGTGTGGGATGTATCTTGCAATAGTTCAGTACATCGTTCTGGGCACCGTGACGATTATTACGGTCCGATACTGGAAAGAATGCTAGCGACAGAAACGTGGCAGGGAAGTAGGTTGTGCCGGTGACCCGCTGTATAACAGAATAGTACCCACCGTTCGTAAAAAAAAAAAAAAAAAGAAAAAAAAGGGACTGACTTGATTACTTTTTGAAACACTACTTCGTCTCATTCATAGTTAGGACTACTTATACATAAAATTTACTCTTGCAGTTTCAGCCGTTTAGCCAGTTTCGTGTTGAGTAAAACTACAAAATACATGACCTTATGCCACTGAAATGGTTGAATTATATGTGGAAGCTGTTTTTGCAGGTTTACTGGCCTCCGCTTCAAAATCGCTAAACGGTCTTAAATGTAATAATGAATTTTAAGCGTAAATAATTTTTAATAGACCAAGGCGACGATGATGAGTTTCAAATGGTTCAAATGGCTCTGAGCACTATGGGACTTAACATCTGTGGTCATCAGTCCCCTAGAACTTAGAACTACTTAAACCTAACTAACCTAAGGACATCACACACATCCATGCCCGAGGCGGGATTCGAACCTGCGACCGTAGCAGTCGCGCGGTTCCGGACTGAGCGCCTAGAACCGCTAGACCACCGCGGCCGGTGATGATGAGTTTCTTAAAGTTTTATAGTCGTATGAGTGCGAACCTCAGCCACTAGAAATTAATGATATGATTACGTTCCAGTGAAGTAAACATTTTAAACTGTCACATCTTTTCAGCAAGTAATATTGATGAAGCCGGCCGGTGAGGCCGAGCGGTTCTAGGTGCTTCAGTCTGGAACTGTGCGACCGCTACGGTCGCAGGTTCGAATCCTGCCTCAGGCATGGATGTGTGTAATGTCCTTAGATTAGTTAGGTTTGAGTAGTTCTAAGTTCTAGGGACTGATGACCTCAGATGTTAAGTCCCATAGTGCTCAGAGCCATTTGAACCATTTGAATATTGATGAAAGTCCTCATTTCTGTATCATCGTATCAATAGCACTCCGTCATCAGGCCACAAGTGGCCCATTGGGACCATCCGACCGCCGTGTCATCCTCAGATGAGGATGCGGATAGGAGGGGCGGGTAGTCAGCACACCGCTCTCCCGGTCGTTATGATGGTTTTCTTTGACCGGAGCCGCTACTATTCGGTCGAGTAGCTCCTCAGTTGGGATCACGAGGCTGAGTGCACCCAGAAAAATGGTAACAGCGCATGACAGCCCGGATGGTCATCCATCCAAGTGCCGGCCTCGCCCGACAGCGCTTAACTTCGGTGATCTGACGGGAACCGGTGTATCCACTGCGGCAAGGCCGTTGCCCATCGTATCAATAGAGTTTCCCTTCATTCAATTGAAACATTGCGTATCCTCACTGATATTATAAAAAAAAGCAAATCTCCGCATTCTGTGGCGGAGTGCTCAATCGGGGATGACCGAGCACCGTGTCATCCTCCGCCAGTGGGGTTGTATGGAGGGGGGTGGGGTCAGCACACCGCTCTCCTGGCCGTCGTGGGCTTTCTTGACCTAGCAGCCGCTACTCCTCATTTAGCCTCCCATGACTGTCCTCCCACCGTGGAAAATGCCTGGCAGTACCTGGAATCGCATCCGGATCATCTGCATAGCAGCAAGACATTCTGACCACTGAGCTACATAATAATTCATTCTACATATCTACATCTACATGGATACTCTGCAAATCACATTTAAGTGCCTGGCAGAGGGTTCATCGAACCACCTTCACAGTTATCTACACTACTGGTCATTAAAATTGCTACACCACGAAGATAACGTGCTACAGACGCGAAATTTAACTGACAGGAAGAAGGTGCTGTGATATGCAAACGATTAGCTTGTCAGAGCATTCACACAAGGTTGGCGCCGGTGGCGACACCTACAATGTGCCGACATTAGGAAAGTTTCCAACCGATTTCTCATACACAAACAGCAGTTGACCGGCATTGCCTGGTGAAACGTTGTTGTGATGCCTCGTGTAAGAAGTAATGTGTACAGTCACGTTTCCGACTATGATAATGGTCCAATTGTAGGTTATCGTGATTGCGGTTTATCGTATCGCGACATTGCTGCTCGCGTTGGTCGAGATCTAATGACTGCTAGCAGAATATGGAATCGGTGGGTTCAGGAGGGTAATACGGAACGCCGTGCTGGATCCTAACGGCCTCGTATCACTACCAGTCGAGATGACAGGCATCTTATCTGCATGGCTGTAACGGATCGTGCAGCCACGTCTCGATCCCTGAATCAACAGATTGGGGCGTTTGCAAGACAACAAGCATCTGCACGAACAATTCGACGATGTTTGCAGCAGCATGGACTATCAGCTCGGAGACCATGGCTGCGTTACCCCTGACGCTGCATTACAGACGGGAGCGCCTGCGATGGTGTTCTCAACGACGAACCTGGGTGCACGAATGGCAAAACGTCATTTCGAGTGAATCCAGGTTCTGTTCACAGCATCATGATGGTCGCATCCGTGTGTGGCGACATCGCGGTGAATGCACATTGGAAGCGTCTATTAGTCATCGACATACTGGTGTATCACCTGGCGTGATGGTATGGGGTGCCATTGGTTACACGTCTCGGTCACCTCTTGTTCGCATTGACGGCACTTTGAACAGTGGACCTTACGTTTCAGATGTGTTAAGAGCCGTGGCTCTACCCTTCATTAGATCCCTGCAAAACCCTACATTTCAGCAGGATAATGCACGACTGCGTGTTGCAGGTCCTGTACGGGCCTTTCTGGATACGGAAAATGTTCGACTGCTGCCCTGGCCATCACATACTCCAGATCTCTCACCAATTGAAATCGTCTGGTCAATGGTGGCTGAGCAACTGGCCCGTCACAATACGCCAGTCACTACTCTAGATGAACTGTGGTATTGTGTTGAAGCTGCATGGGCAGCTGTACCTGTACACGCCATTCAAGCTCTGTTTGACTCAATGCCCAGGGGTATCAAGGCCGTTATTACGGCCAGAGGTGGTTATTCTGAGTACTGATTTCTCAGCATCTATGCACCCAAATTGCTTGAAAATGTAATCACATTTTATTTCTAGTATAATATATTTTGTCCAGTGAATACCTGTTTATCATCTGCATTTCTTCTTGGTGTAGCAATTTTCATGGCCAGTAGTGTATTATTCCAACCTCGTATAGCGCGCGGAAAGAATGAACACCTGTATCTTTCCGTACCAGCTCTGATTTTCCTTATTTTATCTTGGTGATCGTTCCTCCCTATATAGGTCGCTGTCAACAAAATATTTTCGCATTCGGAGGAGAAAGTTGGTGATTGGAGTTTCGTGAGAACATTCCGTCGCAACGAAAAACGCCTTTCTTTTAATGATGTCCAGCCCAAATCCTGTATCATTTCTCTAACACTCTCTCCCATATTTCGCGATTGTGCAAAACATGCTGCCTTTATTTGAAATTTTTAGATGGACTCCGTCAGTCCTATCTGGTAAGGATCCCACACCGCGCAGCAGTATTCTAAAAGAGAACGGACAAGCGTAGCGTAGGCAGTCTCCTTAGTAGGTCCGTTACATTTTCTACGTGCTACTAAAACGCAGTCTTTGGTTGGCCTTCGCCACAATATTTTCGATGTTTTCCTTCCCATTTAAGTTGTTCGTTATTGTAATACCTAGGTATTTAGTTGAATTTACGGCTTCTAGATTAGACTGATTAATCGTGTAGCCGAGACTTAACGAGTTTCTTTTAGCACTCATGTGGATGACCTCACACTTTTCGTTATTTAGGGTCAACTGCCACTTTTTGCACCATTCAGATATCTTTTCTAAATCGTTTTTCAGATTGTTTTGGTCTTCTGATGGCTTTATTAGTCGATAAACGACAGCGTCATTTGCAAGCAACCGAAGACGGCTGCTCAGATTGTCTCCAAAATCGTTTATATAGATAAGGAACAGCAAAGGGCCCATAACACCACCTTGGGGAACGCCAGAAATCACTTCTGTTTTACTCGATGATTTTCCGTCAATTACTACGAACTGTGACCTCTCTGACAGCAAATCACAAATCCAGTCACATAAGTGAGACGATATTCCATAAGCACGCAATTTCACTACGAGCCGCTTGTAGTAGTGTCAAAAGCCTTCCGGAAATCCAGAAATACGGAATCGATCTGAAATCCCTTGTCAATAACACTCAACACTTCATGTGAATAAAGAGCTAGTTGTGTTTCACAGGAATGACGTGTTCTAAACCCATGTTGACTGCATGTCAATAGACCGTTTTCGTCTAGGTAATTTATAATGGCCGAACACAATATATGTTCTAAAATCCTGCTGCATATCGACGTTAACGATATGGGCCTGTAATTTAGTGGATTACTCCTAATAATTCCTTCTCATGAATTATTATTGTGCATAAATTATCAATTCGAAACAAAAGAAACAGCGGTGTGAGGAGAACACATTCCTTTCGGAGAACTGAGTTCTTAAGGCAATTTTATTTGTCCTTGCCTTTGAGCGAAGCATACCTATTGAATATCTAACTGAAGTCAAGTTTAGCAGCTGTGTCGTATTCTACCTGACAGGATAATTGAATTTGACAATCTACTAGACCTTAAGTAGTTCATAACTTTTAACTCGCTGATACTCCGCTGATGAGATGCTCCAGTTACTGGAGTTGTCATAAACATCCTCAAAGCTGTTACGATGGTTGGGTGAGCATAACGTAACCCTTACTTTAAACGTAATTTCAAAATATCGAAAAGGCAAGCTGCGGCAGAGCTGTTCATCAGCTCTTTCTACTGGAATTCCAAAGCCACTATTTCGCTAACTAGCTCAGGTGTATCGATATTTGTGCAATATTTACTATCAAAATATGCGGTATGTTTTTCAGAATGAGATAAGTTGAAAGCATTTACAACAGTAAATTAAAGGGAGTGAAATGGTTAGTTATATGTGAGATGTGTTTCCCAGTTCACTTAATTTGTTTCACATACACTACTGGCCATTAAAATTGCTACACCAAGAAGAAATGCAGATGATAAACGGGTATTCATTGGACAAATATACTAGAACTGACATGTGATTGCATTTTCACGCAAATTGGGTGCATAGATACTAAGAAATCAGTACCCAGAACAACCACCTCTGGCCGTAATAACGGCCTTGATACGCCTGGGCATTGAGTCAAACAGAGATGGATGGCGTGTACAGGTACAGCTGCCCATGCACCTTCAACACGATACCACAGTTCATCAAGAGTAGTGACTGGCGTATTGTGACGAGCCAGTTGCTCGGCCATCATTGACCAGACGTTTTCAGTTGGTGAGAGATCTGGAGGATGTGCTGGCCAGGGCAGCAGTCGAACGTGTTCTGTATCCAGAAAGGCCCGTACAGGACCTGCAACATGCGGCCGTGCATTACCCTGCTGAAATGTAGGGTTTCGCAGGGATCGAATGAAGGGTAGAGCCACGGGTCGTAGCACATCTGAAATGTAACGTCCACTGTTCAAAGTGCCGTCAATGCGAACAAGAGGTGACCGAGACGTGTAACCAATGGCACCCCATACCATCACGCCGGGTGATACGCCAGTATGGCGATGACGAATACACCCTTCCAATGTGCGTTCACCGCGATGTCGCCAAGCACGGATGCGACCATCATGATGCTGTAAACATAACCTGGTTTCACCCGAAAAAATGACGTTTTGCCATTCGTGCACCCAGGTTTGTTGTTCAGTGCACCATCGCAAGCGCTCCTCTCTGTGATGCAGCGTCAAGGGTAACCGCAGCCATGGTCTCCGGGCTGATAGTCCATGCTGCTACAAACGTCGTCGAACTGTTCGTGAAGATGGTTGTTGTCTTGCAAACGTCCCCATCTGTTGACACAGGGATCGAGACGTGGCTGCACGTTCTGTTACAGTCATGCAGGTAAGATGCCTGTCATGTCGACTGCTAGTGATACGAGGCCGTTGGGATCCAGCACGGCGTTCCGTATTACCCTCTTGAACACATAAATTTCCACATTCTGCCAACAGTCATTGGTTCTCGACCAACGCGAGCAGCAATGTCGCGATATGATAAACCACAATCGCGATAGGCTACAATCCGACCTTTATCAAATTCGGAAACGTAATGGTACGCATTTCTCCTCCTTACACGAGGCATCACAACAACGTTTCACCAGGCAACGTCGGTCAGCTGCTGTTTGTGTATGAGAAATCGGTTGGAAAGTTTCCTCATGTCAGCACATCGTAGGTGTCGCCACTGGCGCCAACCTTGTGTGAATGCTCTGAAAAGCTAATCATTTGCATATCACAGCATCTTCTTTCTGTCGGTTAAATTTCGCGTCTGTAGCACATCTTCGTGGTGTAGCAATTTTAATGGCCAGTTGTGTACTTTGAAGCACTACAGCATAAACAGTTTCATTCATCTCTTCAACTGGTAGATATCGGCCAAAATCGGAATGCTCGAGTCATATAGTGTATTTGCTTCGGCATCCGCTCGCCAACCTTTGGTAACCTACAAAGTCGTAGTGAAGTAGCAGCAAAAACTCCATTGTTGAATGTGAGCTAACTGCCGGCCGAAGTGGCCGTGCGGTTAAAGGCGCTACAGTCTGGAACCGCAAGACCGCTACGGTCGCAGGTTCGAATCCTGCCTCGGGCATGGATGTTTGTGATGTCCTTAGGTTAGTTAGGTTTAACTAGTTCTAAGTTCTAGGGGACTAATGACCTCAGCAGTTGAGTCCCATAGTGCTCAGAGCCATTTGAACCATTTGAACCAATGTGAGCTAACTGCGTGGGTGGCAGCTGTGTGAACTAAGCGTACTCTGAGCACATGACTGATGCGACGACTGTTCAGTAGTAATCATTTATGACACCACTTGGACGAAATGACACTCCGACAATAGCATACGTTTAGTCACGGGCCGAGGGAAAGGCTTCTTCTAGTAGACAGAAGAAACCACACGAGAGGTAGCAGAACACGTATTCCTTCGGGTTAAATCTTAAATGGCATTTCTTGCTTTTTTTTTTCAGTCACTTTTTGCCCCCTCTGTGCCCGCGCCCTTGGAGGGTGCCTATCTCGCCAGCCCAGTTCATGCACAATCGCCATTGTTGTCGTTCATGTGTGGGATGGTGCATTATTATTTAGCTTACCAGCCTTTGTCTTTTTTCATCCAACGCAAGTTCCAGAGTATCCAACAATGAAGCATAACAGGGTTCAGAAACAGGTCCGCCTTTTTCCAAGTAATCTATGAGGATTCCTTCTTGGGAATCCCCCAAAAAAACATTTGCCATCACCTTTCCAGCTGATAAATGATCTTCGTATTCTTCGGTGAACTTTCGCCATCCTTTGTCCACTGTTTCGACTGTCGTTTTGACTGGTGTATGATGATCCAGGTTTCATCAACAGTCAGAAATCGGTGCAAGAAGTCTGCGAATTGCGATTAAATATCGCCAGACATGGTGTTCGAATGTTGTGCCTGGTGCGCTTTCGGTCGACTGCGAGCAATCGCGTCACCTACCTCGCTCGCAGCTTCTTCATAGTCAATTCTCAGTTTAGGATATTATGTAATCGCTCAGTTGAGATGTGTAGAGTCTGAGAAATGACGTGAATTTCTATTGGGCGGTCTTGCTTTACTATATCATGGATTTCGTCAATGCTTTCCTTTGTGGTGACTTCAGTTTGACGGACCGTGCTTGTCCGACCACACTTCAATTCATTAAACCGAAAGTAAATGGTGTCCAATGGTGGTGCGGAATCCATGTGAACTTCATCCAGTTCTGCTTTGATTTTTGTGCCAGTCCAACCCTTCAAATGAAAATGTTTAGTAACAGAACGAAACTCGGTTTTCTCCATTTTGAATCGCAGTCATCACACTGACCAATTCAGGCTGTAACAATGACCTGTACGCTGCACATTGTTGAGATTCTTGGAATAATCAAGCAACAAAAGTTTTCCATTATTTCAAGGAAATTTACCAGACTTATTAAACCACCTTGGTATTCTGAAGTCGTGTTTGACATGAGAAATATAAAATATTTGTTCGAATTCTTAATTTGGTAAGAGCATGTGGCAATCAATGCCCAGTTTTAATTCAGCCATCCGACTCTTCAGATTATTTATCTCGTTGGTATTCCACTCATCATATAATACTTCGATCATTAACACTTGCAGATGGTGATTTTTCCTTGCCTTTTGTACAGGCATGGCCATAGAAGGATAAGTGGTCTGTTGAATGGGATTTATACACAAAACACAGGGTTTTGTATTCAGTTTTTGGAAAATATGTTAATTATTCATATAATATAGCATTCTTACAAACTTATCGTTCACTCCTCTTATTTTAATTCAGAAGTCTACATATGTTCTCGAATGTACTACGTTCGCTTTAACTACACCTGAGAGGGAGTAAACTGCCTGCACCAGTGATGATTTTTTTTTCTTTAAATGAAATTTTCAATTATCCCGGTAAGTTCATATTGCAGCTGAAGTCCAAGATACTTGGTTGCGTAAACGGAAACTTCGAAACAAATTTCTGTTGTCAAGTTAGCTCAGGTCTTTCCCATTTACTAGGTGTTGTAGGATAGAGACTGCAAACACATTTGCATAGCACGAGTTATATCTACAAGGCGTAATTCACAGACACTTATCATGAGTAGTTGCATGTGGTCTGTTGTAAGGCTTATGATTTTAGTTTTGTCCTAATTTAACTTCTGCTACCTCTCCTGTAATTATTCCGTTGTGCACTTGTCGCTACGTAGTTTAAAAAACATAGCTAGCTAGATTGAGTCCATGGGTCAGATTTCATACAAATGAATAATTTGTCAGACAATAAAAATCGTAGTTATAGTCTCTTACGCACTCGCAGGTTAATACATAAAGTAAAGTTTTCGGTTTGTGGTTGTGATGATAAAATGGCAGCTCCGAAATTGGCCAAGTATTTTGTTTACAGTGTGCACTTCAAGAAAAAGTGTCGTGGAAAAAACGTAAATTACACTTGCAAGGATAAATCGAATGTTTTTTCTTTACGATTTGTATGAAGGGCTAACAGAGCAACCATGGAGTTAAAAAAAAAGAGAGGTGGTGCAGCAGACTTAACATGGGTGTAAAAAAGAACGGAAATAGGTCTATAGACTTATGTTGTACCACTTTTGGAACGGGAGTGGGCGAGGCCTGCCGCCATTTTAAATAGCCCAAAACATTAACAAATGTTTACAATTGCCACTTGTTCATTATTTCTTACTATTGCCATTTGTTCATTATTTCTGTCGTGTACACGCAACAGTTGTTTTAAATACTAAACATTGCAGTTCTTACACGAAAAACATAGTGTCAGAAACGTAATTTAGAACGTTTTTCTGTTCTTGAGCGCGTATTTGCTCTAGTAATACGACACATTTGGACCCATTAATGTAAATTGTTTTTTTTCTGATATATTTCGAATAACCAGGAAGAATAGGGTGTGATGTGAAAAGAATGTTTCCGCATTCCATTTAATTCCACTTTTACTGTATTTTATCGATAACAAACTAAGATGGAAATCCGAAACAAATACTTGTTTGTTTATAGCAAATGCAGCTGGAACTCCGAAACAAATGATTGTTTGCTTACTGGTACTCCACTGTGTTCGTCTCATTTTCAGCTTTCAACTCGAATGCACTACATTTTTAAGTTTTTCGTTTACAAAAAACTTTCCTACATTTTCTTTGTTAGCCCATAAACATGTACAATAGAAAAGAAGCAAGGCAGGCTATTCTATCTTGTGCATGTCAACGATTATCGAAACGTCAAAGAAACGGAACACCTTAGAGGTACACCTCCATACATAATAGAATTCTTGTTGTCAGTGCACTAGTCTCACTGTAGTTTACACAACTCCTCACTTTGAAATGTTACGTACGATACGTAATCCAGTATGTGGCCAATAATACAAATTTAAACCACTACAATAAAAGTAAAGAGCGCAACCATAATTCATGTAAACAAAAGAAAATGTTTCTTGAAAGGCTCCACTTACAAATGAAATGTGATTTCTTTTAACTTTAGATCGTGATCAGTTCATTAGTACACCCATAAACGGCGGAAGTTATAATTTTCGATGAAATAACAGCGTCTACAAACAATGAAAGAGCCAGATGCTATTTGGGATGCGATCTCGAAGGCGACAGACATCCTCAACAGTCGGAACTGGGCGCAGGCACGTCAGAGCGACGTCAGGGGGAAGTACCATGGCGGTGAACCATGGAGGTATAAATGCGGTGTAAGCAATGTTTTGGGTTATATTGGATGGCGAACTTCGGCTTCAAGTTTGCGACGTACTGACAACTCCCTTCTTTTTTTATCTTCACGAGAGCAACAATATCACGACTTCCTTCGTTCAACTTTTGGTAATCAATCATCTTCAGAAAAGACTGATTATACCTGGTTTACAGAATTTCGTCGTGTTCGTGCTTTCGTGAACACTGAGGATAAAGTCGGATGTTGTTCCAAAAAACGTTGATGATTTGCGCAATGTGAGTGACGAGGGTCGGCATATTTACCGCGATATAAAAATAGAGTTAGACAAATCCGAAACTGCAGTACATGCGATTTTGTACGAACATTTATCGGCGGGAACGATATATTCCCTAAGGATTCCGCACATTTTACCAAAACTCAGAAACAGGCTGGTGTCATTGTTGGTGTATGGAGATGGTCAAAAAATTCGCGTGAGTGATTGCAAAAGCCGAATAAAATATCGTAACATCGCTCGAATCTGGGATATATTCATACGAGTAGGGAAATAAGCAGCATAAACAGTTTGTATTTCAAGACGAACCGAAACCAACAAAAGTAGTTCATTCGCGGAACACTTCTAACAAAACGATCGCTTGTTTCGTTATGCTGGACGTTGCTTTAGAGCAGAGGTCGTCAAGTAGTTTTGCTCAACAGCCCAAAATGACGTTGTGGGCATTTCCTCGGATCGCATATGTACCGACCTTATTATTAATAGGTAACCTACTTAAGTTAATACGTCTTGAGCCCCAAATTGAATAGCTATCGTAAGGGTGCGGTAAGTTGGCCGCCAGTCAAAATGTGGCACCATTTGGAAAACTTCGTGTCCACTCTTCTCTGTAAACCTCAGCAACGCGGACGTTGTGACAACGTAGTTGCCTGGCGAAGTGGTGTTGAGTTGTCTGTGTGAGCGGATTATTAATTGATTAATATCATCAACTATACTTACTTGTAAATACATTATGTAATACAACATAAGATCAAAAATTTTTTGAATGCAATTTTTCTTCTCCTCATTGCATTGTATGACAAAAGCTTTAATTTAACTGCACGTTTTAAGATGACTGTCCCTATCGTGCGTATTCACGAACCCAAGTCACTTTAGCAGTTGACAGATGTAGGGAGCATACGCCCATGAGCTGTCAGCACTGGAAGGCAAACAAAATATTCCGCCTCTCACATTCTCTAACCCTGCAACGGCCACGCTACGTACATACCCCTCTGCCCTGAGTTAAGCGGCCAACTTACGTTAGCTCATGGTCGAATTCACCAACGTCAATTAAAATTAAGCAGATCTTAAAATATTAATACTTATGTAAGTATTTTTGATTGTTGCTGAGCAGGAAAGATACACTCTCAAGAAGCTCTTAAAGTAAGTAGACATTTTCCGATTTGACTAGTTGCTAGATAAATTTGTCATACAATACGGCTAGGAACTGCGGTTCGCAAGAATATTTGATTCGTGCCACATTTTGACGACCACTGCTTTAGGGGACCAAAGGTAAGTTAATGCTGAGTGGTATACGACAGTTTGTTTGGGACAAGGAACCGATGAAATCGTGAAAAATTACCGAGACGTCGCATCGTTCTTCATCATGATTGTATCAATTGTCGAACAGAACCACAGAATATGTGCCAGAGCAAAAACAACGAATCAATGTCTCAGTGCTTGTATTTACTTTATTTATCGCCTAACGAGTTGTTATTAGTATTTCATCCACCCTTAGCACCTGTAATCGTGTGTAATGAAATAATAAGCAACCAGTTGCATAAAAAATTTAATTTCTTTATCGGTTTTGGGCACTTAGTGCCCCTCTTTAGAAGGTTATACCTATCGCATTATTTGCGAATGTCAACAATAAAGTGCATACAGTAAAAAGCCACGGTCCTAAAAAATATACTGGATAATGAATAATACAGTACTGAATCTGTTAATACAGTAAGAGCTCTTAGATGCTTACTTTTGATTCGTAGCGTCTGTACAAAGTTAGTTCTTATTATTTCCTTATATCGAGAAAAAAATGCATGTACAGGGATTTTCATCACCTCAAGAATTCTAAAACCGCGTTTTTAGGTACCAACATTAGAGAGGAAAGAGTATTATCGGGACCGCTTCGAACAAATACAAAAAGCGTAAAAAGGTGAACATTTTGTGAACCATAATAATATTTGTACCAGATAATGTTTCTCTTGAATTGTTTCGGTAGAGTTGTAATGGGGAGACAGAAGAGATGAACACTGGAAGAAGTGTAAGTCAGGGGTGCTCACTGTCACTCAAGCTGTACAGCATTTATGGAGAAGAACAGGTAAGTAGGGCCATAGAGGATGCAAGAGGCATAGTAATTGGAGGAGAAAGACTGTAACATACATGGATGATAAAGCACTCCTGGTGCAATCAGAACAGAACTGCAGCAAATGTTAAAAACAAGTCCAAGAAGGACTCAGGAGTGTGAAATGAAGATAAATATAGGAAAGTAATTCAAAGAAGGGGTAAGAAGTTTGGAATAAAGAAAGACAAAGGAATTAGAATAAGCAAGAAGGAAGCGTCGGTTAACATATTCTTAGACGGATAAAAGATAGAACCTTCCCGTGCCTGGGAAGGTTAATGGCATGGAATGCAAGATGTACGGAGGAAGTAAGAAGCAGGATATCTGTGGGAAAGAGAGCATCTGAGAAGGTGAAGCACTTAAACAGCTAAAAGTATTTCAGTCGCGTTGAAGAAAATATTTGCTGAATGTTAAGTCTGGAATGTAGTGTTATAAATAGTGAATTACGAACAGTTAAAAAGAAAGAAGAAAAATGTTTCGAAAGATTTGAGAAATATGGCTATGGAGGAGAGTCATTGAGGTGAAGTGAACTGGGAGACTTGAAAATGAAGGAGTAATGGAAAAAATAGGGATCAAAAAAAGATTATCTGAAGTGATCAGAAATAGCAAAACCATATTGCTGGGACGTATGCTCCGTAGGAATTGTCTGCAACATTGAATTATAGAGGAAAAGGTGGAAGGGATGAGAAAAAGAATTAGGAAGAGAATAAGAATGATGGACCACATGAGAAATGTACGAACATACAAATACATGAAGGAAGAGGCTCAGAAATGGACACGAAAGAGTGCCTCCAGTTGCAACCTGTTGTAAGACAGATATATAAGAGACAGTTCCTAAATTGTTTTCGTCTTCTCTAACTAATGAACGTGGCATACATGTATGTTTCATGTCTGTGTCCAAACAACTTAGAAAAATTACAGAAACTACCAGACACGAAGATGTAAAATCCAAGTGCACGAGAGACATAACTAACAAGGGACGATCCTACTCATTACCGATTTCGTCCAAATTTATGGTACAGGGTGACAATTATTGAAGTATATAAAAACAAACGTAAATTATTTGCAAACTACTGCTTGCACACATTTTATTCGACATGTTAAAGTCGCTACAGATATTCGGATTTAGTTTGTCACATGTTCGATATGCCTGCCATCATTGGCGATGATGTGACGCAGATGAGTAGCGAAATTCTGCATGACCCGCTGAAGTGTCGTAACATCGATGCTGTCGACAACCTCCTGAATGGCTGTTTTCAGCCCATTAATGGTTTTGGGGTTATTGCTGTACACCTTTCCTTTAATATAGACCCACAATAAGGAATCGCATGTGTTCAGATCTGGAGAATATGGCGGCCAATCGAGGCCCATGCCAGTGGCCTCGGGGTATCTCATAGCCAGAAGGCGGTCCCCAAAGTGCTCCTCTACGACATCAAGAACTGTCCTGCATCGATGGGGTCGAACTCCGTGTTGCATGAACCACATATTGTCGAAATCAGTGTCGCTTTGGGTAATGAGAATGAAATCATCTTCCAAGACCTTCACGTACCATTCGATAGTCACCATTCCATCAAGGAATATCGCACCGATTATTCCGTGACTGGACATTGCACACCAAACAGTCACCCGTTGAGGGTGAAGAGACTTCTCGATTACGAAATGCGGATTTTCAGTCCCTCAAATGCGCCAATTTTGTTTATTGACGAACCCATCCAAATGAGAGTGGCCGACAACAACAAGACGCTTGCGCATGCACATACTAATTCCCACCATGCTCCGTGGCCAACCGTGCAGTTTGGATGTCGTAACACAAACCGTTCAGAAGTTATGACGATTTTGTTTCATATAGTTCAATAATTGTCTCCCTGTAAATGCAGAGCTTGGCTAGATATGAAAGTGGAAGTTCCAGACGGTGAAGAGCTATTGAAAAAAGAAGAAAAAAATAGCATTTTTGGCGCTGGCCCAGCGAGGCATGAGCCATTTGCGGTAGGTTAGCACCCAGGCAGCGGTTAGCGAAACGCAAAGGGTACAGAACAGTATTCCGAGAGACGTGGGTTCGAGTGTCTATGCAGTTTTTATCTTACTTGGACTGCAAATAAATCTAGATAATGCTCTATGTATGGACGAAGGTTTCTCGGGTCTCCAGCCGGGTGGTAGCATTGATATCTCGCGACGTTTCGGGAAGTGTCATACTACCTATCTTCTGGCGAAGACATCTTCGCCAGAAGATGGGTAGTATGAGACTTACCGAAACGTCGCGACATATCAACGCTACCACCCGGCTGGAGACCCGAGAAACCTTCATCAATAGTTTACGCCGGGAAAGCCTACAGTCACATGCTCGATGTATTGTTTTTATCAAGATTTTTATAAGTGGCATGAGGAGCAAAGGCAAGGGAAATTTGGGACCGCAAAGGAATTTAAACGTCCCTGTATTGACCGACCAAGTGGAACAGGCATGGAACTCCGTCCCACAAACTGACGTCCGGCACCTGTAAAACACCATGCATGGAAGTTTGCCTACTTGCATTCAACATTCTGGTGGTTACACTGGTTATGAAAGAACCAGCATTTCACATTTGCAATGGCTTACCTCGTGCTTACATTAATCTGTGATCTTGCAATCTTATATATCTTACCTAGAAAAATGTATTCCCGAAATTTTTTCATTCTACTTCAATTATTTGTTGGTGTTGCAATTTTCTTACGTCACTTATTTTGATATAGCCTTCTCGGGATGTGATTTCTTTTTCCCTCTCGATAAGAGTTGTTTGAAGCTTTCTGGACAAACTCTTCAGCTGAAGATAAAAACAGGCATCGCATATGTCCACCAGCGAAGTGCATTTGAGGGGAATCCTATCTTGGAAATTTATTTGCAATACTAAATTTTCTTAACCGAGCGGTCTAGGGCGCTGCAGTCATGGACTCTGCGGCTGGTCCCGGCGGAGGTTCGAGTCCTCCCTCGGGCATGGATGTGTGTGTTTGTCCGTAGGATAATTTAGGTTAAGTAGTGTGTAGGCGTAGGGACTGATGACCTTAGCAGCTAAGTCCCATAAGATTTCACACACATTTGAACATTTTTGAACTAAATTTTCCTTTACCTCTCCTTTTCATGCACTTTATGAAGATCTTGATAAATACAGTATACTGAGCGTTATTTCGATTTATTTGCAGCGCAAGAAAAGTAAAAATTGTAAATAAAAGAAACATTCTGCACAGCGACTCAAACTACGAGCCTCAGATTTTCGTTCTTCACTCTTTCCTCTGCGCTAATCGCTGCCCGGAGGCTACACTGACGTAAATGGCTTCTGCCTCGCCCGAACCGCTCCAAAATTCTGTTTTCTTCTTAGCGCTTGGCCGTCTGGAACTCCTAGTTCTGTCACTTCCACTTCTGACCAAGTACACAGTAAATCTGGACGAAATCGTTGATGGCTAGTAGGCGCACTGCAAATAAATCGAAATAACACTCAATACACTACTGGCCATTAGAACTGCTACACCAAGAAGAAATGCAGATGATAAACGGGTATTCATTGGACAAATATATTATACTAGAACCGACATGTGATTACATTTTCACGCAGTTTAGGTGCATAGATCCTGAGAAAGCAGTACACAGAACAACCACCTCTGGCCGTAATAACGGCCTTGATACGCTTGGGCATTGAGTCAAAAAAAGCTTGGATGGCTGCCATGTAGCTTCAACACGATACCAAAGTTCGTCAAGAGTAGTGACTGGCGTATTGTGACGGGCTAGTTGCTCGGCCACCATTGACCAGACTTTTTCAATTGGTGAGAGATCTGGAGAATGTGCTGGCCAGGGCAGCAGTCGAACATTTTCTGTATCCAGAAAGGCCCGTACAAGACATGCAACATACGGTGGTACATTATCCTGGTGAAATGAAGAGTTTCGCACGGATCGTAACACATCTGAAATGTAACGTCCACTGTTCAAAGTGCAGTCAGTGCGAACAAGAGGTGACCGAGACGTGTAACCAATGGCACCCCATACCATCATGCCGGGTGATACGCCAGTATGGCGATGACGAATACCCGCTTCCAATGTGCGTTCACCGCGATGTCGCCAAGCACGGATGCGACCATCATGATGCTGTAAACAGAACCTGAATTCATCCGAAAAAATGACGTTTTGCCATTCGTGCACCCAGGTTCGTCGTTGAGTACACTATCGCAGGCGCTCCTTCTGTGATGCAGCGTCAAGGGTAACCGCAGCCATGGTCTCCGAGCTGATAGTCCATGCTGCTGCATACGTCGTCGAACTGTTCGTGCAGATAGTTGTTGTATTGCAAACGTCCCCATCTGTTGACTCAGGGATCGAGACGTGGCTGCACGATCCGTTACAGCCATGCGGATAAGATGGCTGTCATCTCCTAGTGATACGAGGCCGTTGGGATCCAGCACGGCGTTCCGTATTACCCTCCTGAACCCACCGATTCCATATTCTGCTAACAGTCATTGGATCTCGACAACGCGAGCAGCAATGTCGCGATACGAGAAACCGCAATCGCAATAGGCTACAATCCGACCTTTATCAAAGTCGGAAACATGATGGTCCTCATTTCTCCTCCTTACACGAGGCATCACAACAACGTTTCACCAGGCAACGCCGGTCAACTGCTGTTTGTGTATGAGAAATCGGTAGGAAACTTTCCTCAGGTCAGCACGTTGTAGGTGTCGCCACCGGCGCCAACCTTGTGTGAATGCTCTGACAAGCTAATCATTTGCATATCACAGCATCTTCTTCCTATCGGTTAAATTTCTCGTCTGTAGCACGTCATCTTCGTGGTGCAGCAATTTTAATGGCCAGTAGTGTATGTTGTAGTTATTAAGATCATCATGAAATGCGTAAAAAGGAGGGGTAAAGGAAAATTGGGTATTGCAAATAAATTTCCAAGATGGGATTCCCCTAAAATGCACTTCGCTGGTGGACTCATGCGATACCTATTTTAATCTTCAGCAGAAGAATCTGTCCAGAAAGCTTCAAAACAGCTGTTATCTCATCGAAAGGGAAAAAGAAATCATATCCAGAAAAGACTACATCAAAATAAGCGACGGAAAAAAATTGCAAATAACATTTCCGTGCCAGATGGTAACTGGGTACTATAAAAACCTTCACTGGAATTACGATGTTCACTGACATGAACCACATTCCATTGTAATTGAACGATACCCGCCATAGTGCTGTATTTCACGTGACAGCGAGGATGAAATGCACGAACTAAATGAATATAAATCACACCCACACGGGAGGGGATAAAAAGAAAGGTTTTGGGGGTCACGAACCTCCTCCCCTACCACAAAAAGAAACTTTTAACACAATATTTCTTACGTTTATAAATTTCCAGATTTTACTGTAAATGTTCGGAGAATAAAGTATCATGAAAAATGAGTCTCTAAAACGACAAGTAGATCTAGTAATTACAAGTCACTTTTAATACGGCATGCTTCCCAGTTACTTGCATGAGGTCCTGACCGGTAACGTTCCAGTCATCTAAAGCAGCTCATTCACAGGCTGACAGTATCTGCTGTCAACGACAGATAACTCGTTGCAGTTCGTGAGTACACAGGTAGATCCACCGAACCTCAGAAATTTGAGTTAGGGAAGACAGAAAGGGAGAGATATGCTACTAATAAAAAAAGAGGTAACAGGAACACTGACATTCCACACGTACGCGGAAACGACTGAAAAAAAATGACAACATCCCTTCATTTAGATGCTCGGACAGCCATAGAACTGTATTCACAATCGTTGTGATGAGTAGACGTTTTGATTCTGGGTTGTGCAAATTATGCCACTGTCAAGGTTATGAGAGTTTGTTGCCGCTATCGTTCTTAAAATAATTTCATGGCGCATGTAATTCTCATGTTCCGAAAACATTGCTTTTCAAATGCTTTTTATTTCTCTCGATTACAATTTCTTGGACGTTATGCTAAAGCGATGTACTGAAGACTGGTGTAAACAAATCACTATCGTTATCGTATTCCATTTTTAATATATATAATTGTAATTAACAGTTCATACGGGTTTGGTCTCTCGAGGGCACATAAAATAACTTGTGCCTTCTTTCTTTTTTACTTTCTTTCCAGTAGTTTTTCATTCTTTCTCTAGGTTGTTCGCTTCTTTCTTCTGTTCATATTGCCCCTGCCTTCTTTGTTTTACCCTGAAAGCCCTTGAAACCTTTTGCTTTTCCTCTGAACTTTTCCCTTTTATTATTTTTCCTCTGATATTTCATTTTCTATCATGTCTGTTTCAAATCCTTTCATCCACACCATTGATGTTTTAGGTTTCTGTCAAAATAGCTATAATCGCTTTTTGTTTTTCATTCTCATTTCGCTTCTTTTAGGTGTCTATACAATAAATTCTTCCTTATCTCATGTCTCTAACATTCCTTCTATTGTGCCGGCCGTGTGGCTGTGCGGTTCTAGGCACTTCAGTCTGGAACCGCGAGACCGCTACGGTCGCAGGTTCGAATCCTGCCTCGGGCATGGATGTGTGTGATGTCTTTAAGGTTAGTTAGGTTTAAGCAGTTCTAAATTCTAGGGGGCTGATGACCACAGATGTTAAGTCCCATAGTGCTCAGAGCCATTTGAACCATTCCTTCTATTCTCCGTAAACTTCTTTATTACTTCTTAATTTACATTTCCCATTGTCATACTTTGGTCCCAAGATTTTCCTAACTATTTTGCTTTCGTTTATTTCTATTTCACCTAATAGTTCGGCTGCATTTAACGAAAGGCATTCTGAAGCAAGGCATTCTTGTGTAACGACAAAGTGGTAGTGTCGAAGTTTGGCGTTTGTGGACAATGATTTCTTTTTGTACAACTTTTTTTTTTAAACCGAAAAGTTAGTATCTTTGCCCAAAGCATTCAGTCGTATTATCTCACCGAGTAAAATTAGTAGTCATTTTTGTTCTTCCGTAGTCAGTTTCCAAGTGTTTCTGTGCCTCCTTTGTGTCTGCCATATACTCTGCTTTTCCAAAAAACGTACGCAGACCTGCTTTTGAAGGTGTCTCTTGTAGAGGATTTATCTGCATTGCTGCATCTTCGACAGATTCAGCTTATATTGCAGCATCGTTTGCTACTGCCGTATAATCAATTCTCAGATTATCAACTTTTCTCCTAATTATAATTTTTAAAATTCTTTCTTCTTCAGTTCTGTTCCTCCTTTCCATCACTGTCTTTTTTAGTACGCAGTTGAGCAGCAGGGACACTTTACTACCACATCAAAACATTTTATACGTTTTGTTATCATTGTTAAAATCGTAGGAGTCTGTGGCAATTTAAAATTGGAGGAGACGGGCATTTCTATTTAGGGGTGGGGAGGGAGGAGGAGACACAGTAACGAAGTGCCACTTCCCCCCCCCCCCCCCCCTGCCGGCCGAGGTGGCCGTGAGGTTCTAGGCACTACAGTCTGGAACCGAGCGACCGCTACGGTCGCCGGTTGGAATCCTGCCTCGGGCATGGATGTGTGTGATGTCCTTAGGTTAGTTAAGTTCAATTAGTTTTAACAACTAAAATGAAAAGCACATAGAAATTCCTAAAACACTTAAGAACATTTAAGTTTTATTTTGCAACGAAAAAAAATGTCAGTGTACTTTTTCTGCTTTAGTGCCCTCCAGTGGGCTTGATCAAGTGCATTTTCTAATGTGATCAAGGCCGCAAACACATCTGCATCTATTACTGTTCTAAGCATATATATGTGCCCAGATTCTTTTTCAGCGGTCCGATCTTTCTGCTTCAGCACTATTGACAGCGTGGATGGTGGAACCCCGAAATTTTTCGACACATCCTTTTGTTTTCACTCCACATTCCACGGCCTCAACAAACAGTCTCTTTTCTGTGTGAGTCAAACATTTGCACATCTTTGAAGTCATTGTTGGAACTGACCTGTGTATTAATTACATAATGAATTTTTGATTAAACAAAGGAAGGTCGTGAAGATTTGAATGACGAAACAAATTCACAAACAATTGACAAAGCAACTTGAACTGACCAGTGTAGAATAGACGCTAACTTCGAATTAATCAGTATTTACGGGTGGTCTATCATTATTATCGCTTCGATTCATTCGTTCATCAGATGCTTCCCAGAGATGCTTCGCCAAACTTCCTGCAGTTTTTTCTTTTATTTCAAAAGTTTTTTACGCAAGATGATCACGAATTGAGTGAGAACTGACCTGTAAATTCGGTGCGAAGGCGAACAGTGCTCGTGGCTCAATTTTCTCAATAGCGTTGCCAGAGAGGTTGAGAAAGTGCAGGCTCTCGACGCTGGTAAACGAATCAACCTGCAAGGACTTGAGCTGATTCTGAGCAAGATCGATGAACTCCAGCGAACTGAGGCCAGAAAACACCTGTCAGAAAAGGAAAATACCATCTCTTAATTATTGGCCAAATTATCTGCATAGGACCGCTGGAACTTTAAATAGTGTCAACTAATTATTTACAAATTACGCAAAATAGATACATATTCCAAAGTTGTACTGTTCTTCAGAGTTGTTACCAGTATTGTGATGTGGAAGTCGTAGGATACCATTAGCAGCGCGAGCTGTGTCGATGGTTCGAGTGAACGATCTGTTGCCCGACGAATCTCTGTAACGGTTCTGAAGCGAATGCTTCATTCAATTTAGGAATCAAGTTGGAGTTTCTGAAGTCCGAGAACTGTGGTTCGTTAATTTTTGGAACACAGCTTAGAAAAAGAACCGGCGACACTTTCTGCAGGATCCGCAGATCATTTTGCAGGACAACGCTCGGACGCTTACGGCGCACGTTGTGAATGATTAGGTCGATCGTTGCGGCTTGGAAGTGCCGTACCATCAATCACACTCTCCGGACTTAAGCCCTTGCTATTTAACCTGATTCCTAAATTGAAGAAATCGTTTCATGGCATATGCTTCAGATCTGTTACAGAGATTCGACGGGCAATAGACTGGTCCACTGGATGTATCAATACAACTGGCGCTGCTAAGAATATCCTGCGACTTCCACGACGCCGACAACAGGTTACATACAGTCCTCGTACACGGAGAGCAAAGCATTGGGCAGAAATTGTAGAAACAGATAGTACAGTAACTTTCGACTAGCGTTCACTAGCATAGGTGACAAACGTGTCTTACAGCACAGAACACAGGAAAGAAAGATAATATTGCTTTGTTTATACTTACGCCATGCATTAACTGAAGTTGTCCAATGCATCTTGAAATGTAATACAATGAATAATCTATACTTCTAGACGACTCTACTTACGGCTAGGCGATTTCTACACAGTACAGGATGTTTCGAGAAGACTCATCCTGAAACTCCTGGAAGATTAAAACTGCGTGCCGGACCGAGACTCGAACTCGGGACCATTGAGGTTGTGGTGGAAGTAAAGCTGTGAGGACGGGTCGTGAGTCGTGCTTGGGTATCTCAGTCGGTGGAAAACTTGCCCGCGAAAGGCAACGATGCCAATTTCGAGTCTGACACACAGTATTTATCTACCAGGAAGTTTCATTATTAGCACACATTCCACTGCCGAGTGAAAAATTTATTCAGAAGACTCGTCATATTTCACAAAACTGTATCTTCTACACGAACGAAGATACAAACTTAGGGCAAATTTTATGTTACGCAACTTGAAGTTACTGGTTCGTGTGATAGTCAGTACGGGGTACCCTTGGGACAGCTAGGTGTCTCATTCGCTCGTTCGTAACCCAATGTACGTCATTTTTCAACAGAATGAACCACCATCACTGTAGGACCTGCAATACATTTTTTCTGAAAGCATGTTGGTTTTCTTCGGGATTACCCAGTCTTTTGGCTACAAAACCGTAGTTTTCAAAATAATCTCTGTTCAGTGCGACGGCCTTACGCCACCTTACTGGGGAGGCGTGTTTGCCCACTGTGTGCAACTCTACTGGTCGACGTCGAGGCCAATGTCTTGCTGCACCAACAACTTTCCCATTATCCACAATAGTTTCCCCCGGAGAGTACCCTTCACTGGGCTTAACAGATAGCAGTCGGAAGGAGAGAGATCCGAGCTGTAGGGTGCATGAGGAAGAACAGTCCAATAAAGTTTTGTGAGCTCCTCTCTCGTGCGGAAATTTGTGTGAGGCCCTGCGTTGTCATGGAAAAGGAGAAGTTCATATACATTTTTGTGGTGACGAACACGTTTAAGTTGTTTCTTCGATTTGATAAGGGTAGCACAATACATTGATGGAGGACATCAATCAAAATAACCCCTTCAGGGTGCCAGAAGACAGTCGCCATGACTTCATCAGCTAAGGGCGCCACTATGAACTTTTTCTTCGGAGAAGAGATGTTGTGGCGCCACTTCGTGGGTTACCGTTTCCGTGTGTCATCGCCTATGACAATGTTCGACAAAAAGTTATCACGATCAGTCTTAACCCGCAAGCAGTTTCACGCAGAAGGTCCTTCGTTGTTCTTCATGGTCTTTTGTTAGGCGGCCAGGAATCCAGCAGGACACGCCTTTGAGAACTCCAAGTAGTGGACGAGTGTGTCAGCAACACCAACAGAGGCGTCCAGTTGAGCAGTGAGTTATTTGATTGTGATTGTGATCTCGAGTGAGAGTGTCCGCACGTTCCAACAATGCAGGAGTGAGCTGTGTGCGGCTAGCCGGCACATGGGAGATCGGACAGGTTTGGGCGACCTTGTTGCGGTGATGACAAACGCCTTGCCCAACGACTTACCGTGCTTTTGTTCACAGTCATATCTCCGTAGACATTGTGCAAGCGCCTATGAATAATATCTCCGATGCTCTGGTTTTCCGCCAAAGAATGCCTATGACAGACCTCTGCTTCGAACGCACCTCCGTTGTAGACGTCATTTTGAACGCTATGTATAGCGCCGCCACCAATCGGAACTTCATGGAACTATAGTGACTGAAGCGAGAATATTCCACAATATCCCACAATAAATTTCGCATTTTTCCAACCGAAACTGTCCGATAAAAAAAAGTGTTGCATTACTTATTGAATGCCCCTCGTAAAAAGTACACAAGGTTGTATTTGCATACATGTAAAAGATATACCCTTGTGAAATAGCATAGTTGCTTTAAAAATAAAACTTTTGAAGTACGATGCATAAGTTGATTTACCATAAGTTTCTATCTTCATTCCTCTAGAAGACATCTTATCCTTTTCGTTCAGAGGTATTGCAGCCCTTGATGTGCCTCAGCTTCCTCAAATATCTGCATCCACACGTCTCTGTTCTCTTCTTTTCTCTTTCATCCTAGAATTTCTATCTTGGTAACGTCAGTCAACATTTTTGAACCATCTTATTCTTGGTCGGCCCTTCCTCCTGGTGGAATGTAATCTTCCTTAATTTTTCTTTTCGACATCCTATCATTTACTGTCTTCACCATGTGTCCTAATCAGTGTATTTACAAAGAATGAAATTACTTCACTACATCTTTCACCTTTACAAGCTGTTGTAATTCATGGTTTTATCTCACTCGCCAACTCTCTTCCTCCCTCAACATTTTTGATGTAGTTTTTTGCCGGACTTCCTCTGTCAAATGCCCTTCGATAGTTTACATCCACTTCTGTCAGCGACCACATTTCTGACAACTGGTCCTATAACGAAACAGTTTGTTCTTAACTTTATTATCATTGTAATTAGAGAATCCTTAAATACTCGTGAGTTCACACAATACGCATTAACTCCTGCTTGTATCATTTATTCAAAAGACTGCCTCATATTATTACCACAGTTTAAAGGACTTCTAGTAATGGGAGCATCTGGTACAATTAAAATATCTGTTAAGAGGCGTTCAGGTCTTGTAGTGTTCTTCTAGCCTTGCAACTGGTTATGATCGTGTATTTTGTTTTGCTGTCGTTTACAATGAGTCCAGTTTTTGCTCCTTCTGCTTGTATTACTTCAACCACTTCTATAAGGATTTTTAAATCCCTTGCCATAATTGCATTAGTAAATGCACGCATGGTATCTCATCATTATTGTACGTTTATGACCTACTTTTTTATCGCATTATGAAAACTGTCGAGGAAGCTAACTACGCAAAAATCTTGTGTAACAGAAGAAATATTTCAGCTGATCGACGAAAGAATGACATAAAAAATGAGCGGGGGAAGAAAGGCCAGCAATATTAGTCTTTTGGGAATGAAATACATAGAAATGAAAGGCCACCAAGGCGAAGTGGCTGCAGGAAAAATGCGAAAAAAGTGATAAAAATCGTTGCCGGAAGTTTTGATTCGGCGTACAGAAAGCTCAATACAACCTTAATTGAAACTAGAAAGGCAAACGCGTCAGCTTGAAGAGTGCAAGAGGAATTCCTCTGCTAAACTCAGAAGAGAGAGCGGATATGTGGAAAGCCTCTAGGAGGGTGAAGGAAATATCTGATAACGTGTTAGAAAAAGACATGGCAGTCGATACTGAAAATATTGGGAACACAGTACAGTATCAGAATCAGAGTTTAACAGAGCTTTGGAATATTTACGGTCAGACAGAAAGGTTAGATAACATTCCTTTGGAAATCCCTTAATCATAGGGGACAGTGGCAAAGAAACGAATAATCAAGCTGGCTTGCGGAATCTATGAGTCTGGAGATATATCGTTAGGCTTTCGGAAAAGCATCATCTACTCAATAACGAATACAGCTAGGACAGCTAAATGTGAGAACTACCGTATAAAAATCTTAAAAGCGTCCAAATTGCTGACGAGAATAATATACAGAAGAATGGAAAAGAAAACTAAGGCTGTGTTACACACCCATCAGTTAAGATATAATAACGATAAAGTACAGAGAGGCATGTCTTACGCTGCACTGGATAATGGAAGCAATACTTAAGAAAATTCAAGGCATGTTCATAAGATTTGTCGACCTAGAAAAAACCATGTAGGAGGAAGTGAATCTTCCAAAAAATGTACGAGTAAGGCACAGGGAAACGGGGGATAATATACAGAACTAAGAGGGAAAATACGAATAGAAGGCCAAGTGTTCGGATTAGAAAGGATATAAGACAGGGCTGTAGCCTTTCGCCGCTGCTATACAATCTACACATCGAAAAAGAAGAAGTAAGACCTTTAACAGAATACGATAACAACAAACAATAGTGTGACACCCAGAGAAATAGTGTACTCAAGGCGACATCGCTAGTAACGTTTCAAGAACACTGCATGGCATCTACACACATGAAAATCCGTACGGCAAACCTCGAACAGACACCAAACAAACACAGCAACAAGATCCTTGGGAGGACAGTAACTCAAACACAGACACAAACACTGAAGTAGATGTAGACACGGAAAATGAGACAAACACAACAATAATATCAGACATAGACCCGTTACTTGTTGTAGTTGTTGTTGTGGTCTTCAGTCCTGAGACTGGTTTGATGCAGCTCTCCATGCTACTCTATCCTGTGCAAGCTTCTTCATCTCCCAGTACCTACTGCAATCTACATCCTTCTGAATCTGCTTAGTGTATTCATCTCTTGGTCTCTCTCTACGATGTTTTCCCTCCACACTGCCCTCCAATACTAAATTGGTGATCCCTCGATGTCTCAGAACATGTCCTACCAACCGATCCCTTCTTCTAGTCAAGTTGTGCCACAAGCTCCTCTTCTCCCCAATTCTATTCAATACCTCCTCATTAGTTATGTGATCTACCCATCTAATCTTCAGCATTCTTCTGGAGCACCACATTTCGAAAGCTTCTATTCTCATCTTGTCTAAACTATTTATTGTCCACGTTTCACTTCCATACATGGCTACACTCCATACAAATACTTTCAGAAACGACTTCCTGACTTTTAAATGTATACTCGATATTAACAAATTTTCCTTCTTCAGAAACGCTTTCCATGCCATTGCCAGTCTACATTTTATATCCTCTCTACTTCGACCATCATCAGTTATTTTGCTCCCCAAATAGCAAAACTCCTTTACTACTTTAAGTATCTCATTTCCTAATCTAATCCCCTCAGCATCACCCGATTTAATTTGACTACATTCCATTATCCTCGTTTTGCTTTTGTTGATGTTCATCTTATATCCTCCGAGCACTTGCCCGCGAAAGGCAAAGGTCCCGAGTTTGAGTCTCGGTCGGGCACACAGTTTTAATCTGCCAGGAAGTTTCTTAAGAAGAAATAGTTTTGAACGCTACTTCAGGTGAGGCAGTCCCGATGTTTCCGTCGAGACCCTCCCAGCTGGAATAGCAAAACCACAAACCATAATTTACACATTATATTTCGTTTTAACAGTAAATAAAATCAACAGACAGTTCCTTTCCTATCTTTATATTATTTTCTTCTAAATTACTAACATTTATTATTTTAACCCTCCCTTTCCTTCACCTACTTTAATTTTCTTTGTAACTCATTGTTACAACTCTTCTTTTTATTGCTCAGAACAACTTTTGCTAGTTATGTGAAACATTGTAGTGTTATATATAAAATTGTAAAATGTGCGACCTGTTTTAAAGATATTAGGCAGCATATCTTTAAATGTACGCTATGTGGTCAAAAGTATCCGGACACGCCCAAAAACAAACGTTTTTCATTTTAGGTGCATTTTGCTGCCACTTTCCGCCAGGTACTCTTTAGTTATTAGAGATCGTGAGAGAGCAGAATGGACTCAGGGACTTCGAACGTGGGTGAGGTGATTGGGTGTCACTAGTGTCATACGTCTGCACGCGACATTTCCACACTCCCAAATATCCCTAGGTCCACTGTTTCCGATCTGAGTGTGAAGTGGAAACGTGAAGTGACACGTACAGCACAAAAGCGTACAGGCCGACCTCGTCTGTTGATGACAGAGACCGCCGACAGTTGATAAGCGTCGTAATGTGATATAGACCATCACACCCATAAATGCCAAATGACGCCTCGCTTGGTGTAATGAGCGTAAACATTGGAGGATTGAACAGTGGAAAAACGTTGTGTGGAGTGACGAATCACGGTACATAATGTGGCGATCCGATGGCAGGGTATGGGTATGGCTAATGCCCGGTGAACGTCATCTGTTAGCGTGTGTAGTGCCAACAGTAAAATTCGGAGGCGGTGGTGTTATGGTGTGGTCGCGTATTTCATTGAGGGGTCTTGCATCCCTTGTTGTTTTGCGTGGCGCTATCACAGCAAAGGCCTACATTGATGTTTTAAGCACCTTCTTGCTTCCCACTGTTGAAGAGCAATTCGGGGATGGCGATTGCATCTCTCAACACGATGAGTGCCTGTTCATAATGCACGGCCTGTGGCGGAGTAGTTAGTGAAGTGTTGCTAGAGGAGACCGAAATGCACGCGTTTAATTACACGCTGACTGGCGCGAGGTCTGGAACAGTTAAGGGAATTAATAGTAGCAAATAAAGTACGTAGTTGATATAATACTTAACTTTAATCCACAATTGGTGTATATCACACTTGTTTAGACATTATGACACTGAATATCAAATGCTATGGCGCCTTGCTAGGTCGTAGCAAATGACGTAGCTGAAGGCTATGCTAACTATCGTCTCGGCAACTGAGAGCGTAGTTGTCAGTGATCCATCTCTGGCTAAGTCGGCTGTACAACTGGGGCGAGTGCTAGTAAGTCTCTCTAGACCTGCCGTGTGGCTGCGCTCGGTCTGCTATCACTGACAGTGGCGACATGCGAGTCCGGCGTATACTAATGGACCGCGGCCGATTTAAAGACTACCACCTAGCAAGTGTGGTGTCTGGCGGTGACACCACAGTTAGACGACAATAACATCCCTGGAATGGAATGGCCTGCACAGAGTCCTGATCTGAATCCTGTAGAACACCTTTGGGATGTTTTGGGACGCAGACTTTGTGCCAGGCCTCACCGACCGACATCGATACCTCTCCTCAATGCAGCACTCCATGAAGAATGGGCTGCAATGCCCCAAGAAAGCTTCCAGCACCTGATTGATTGGATGCTCTCGTCAAGGCTAAGGGTGGGCCAATACCCTACTGAATTCCAGCATTACCGATGCAGGGCCCCACGAACTTGTAAGTCATTTTCAGCCAAGTGTCCGGATACTTTTGATCACATAGTGTGCAACAAGTGAAATGAAACGAGAAATGCAACTAACCTTATCCTGTTATAGGTGCCCAATTCGTTTAGTGGTCAGTAAAGTGCTGGCCTGCAGGTGCTATTAAACACTAATTTAAAATAAACAAACATGCAGTGGAGATCGACGTCACATCCATAAATTTTTCCCATTATTTGATTAGTAAAAAAGCGTAGAGGAGACAATCGTGTGAACCTGGATGAAAAATTTTGAAACACGCTGTATTTTAGCTACAGCGGACGAGGCGATGTTGAGAGAGAGACAGACCTTTTTGTTGAGTTCGGTAAGGATGTTCCGGGCGAGGGAGAGGCGCTGCAGTAGGCGCATGTTGGAGAAGGCCCCCGAGTGCACGGATCGGATGCGGTTGTCCGACAGGTCGAGCAGGCGCACCTCGTACAGGTCCAGCGGGTAGACCATGGTGAGCCCGTTCAGCCGGTACGTCGCCCACAGGAGGCGCCCGTGGAACCCTGCCTTGGCGTACGGTGACGTGTCCGCCTGCGTCTCCTGTCGGAACAGCACACACACACACACATGACAACTCCAGGCAAGTCACTGCAGTAAGAGTGCAGGGTCTCGCGGTGGTAACATCGAATAAAATGTTCTCCAGCTTCCCGCCACGTCAAATGCTTGAAATGCAGCAAGCTTTCAACCAAGCATTCGATGGCCACTGGCAAGTGGACTGACTGTTGCACATACGCCCTTACATACTTTAACTGCTGGCTCTGACGTCGTTAGAGTTTACAGCATCGCCATTTAATGTAAGTCGCTGTTTACTAACATACACTCTAAGAGAAAAAAAAAGGAACGACGCACCACTGAGGAATTATCCCAATGGGACGGAAATCGGTAGATGTGATGTACATGCACAGAAAAAAAAATTACAATTTCAGAAAAAAAATGGATTAGTTTGTAAGACGTGTATATTTCTATTGTCTATTGTCAAACCACAATTTATGGAAGATGTTTATATTTTATTAATAGGATTAAGTAGGAATAATTAATAAAAAATGGTTCAAATGGCTCTGAGCACTATGCGACTTAACTTCTGAGGTCATCAGTCGCCTAGAACTTAGAACTAATTAAACCTAACTAACCTAAGGACATCACACACATCCAAGCCCGAGGCAGGATTCGAACCTGCGACCGTAGCGGTCACGCGGATCCAAACTGAAGCGCCTAGAACCGCACGGTCACACCGGCCGGCCAATAATTAATATTTGTCATGTTGGAAATAATGATGGTAGCAGGGAATGTCTGCACTGTATTGTTGGCAGCAGAGACCGCACATTGACATAATTTTAAAAAGGGCGGGAGAGACCGCGTGTGGATACATTTTAAGAAAAGAGCGGGAAAGACCGCGCATTGATACATTTTCTAATGGTAGCAGGGATTGTCAGTTCCAGAAAGCATTGTTGGCGGGAGAGACCGCACTTTGGCGTTCGTAGGAAGTCAGTACTAAGCGAGAAGTGAAGCGAGTCGGTAGCAGGTCTGAAGCGAGAGGTTGAGAGGAGCGGTGTGCCTGCCAGCCACCAGCTATGATTTACAGGAGATTGTAAACGGAGGAACAGAGACATCAGCTAACTACACTCCTGGAAATTGAAATAAGAACACCGTGAATTCATTGTCCCAGGAAGGGGAAACTTTATTGACACATTCCTGGGGTCAGATACATCACATGATCACACTGACAGAACCACAGGCACATAGACACAGGCAACAGAGCATGCACAATGTCGGCACTAGTACAGTGTATATCCACCTTTCGCAGCAATGCAGGCTGCTATTCTCCCATGGAGACGATCGTAGAGATGCTGGATGTAGTCCTGTGGAACGGCTTGCCATGCCATTTCCACCTGGCGCCTCAGTTGGACCAGCGTTCGTGCTGGACGTGCAGACCGCGTGAGACGACGCTTCATCCAGTCCCAAACATGCTCAATGGGGGACAGATCCGGAGATCTTGCTGGCCAGAGTAGTTGACTTACACCTTCTAGAGCACGTTGGGTGGCACGGGATACATGCGGACGTGCATTGTCCTGTTGGAACAGCAAGTTCCCTTGCCGGTCTAGGAATGGTAGAACGATGGGTTCGATGACGGTTTGGATGTACCGTGCACTATTCAGTGTCCCCTCGACGATCACCAATGGTGTACGGCCAGTGTAGGAGATCGCTCCCCACACCATGATGCCGGGTGTGGCCCTGTGTGCCTCGGTCGTATGCAGTCCTGATTGTGGCGCTCACCTGCACGGCGCCAAACACGCATACGACCATCATTGGTACCAAGGCAGAAGCGACTCTCATCGCTGAAGACGACACGTCTCCATTCGTACCTCCATTCACGCCTGTCGCGACACCACTGGAGGCGGGCTGCACGATGTTGGGGCGTGAGCGGAAGACGGCCTAACGGTGTGCGGGACCGTAGCCCAGCTTCATGGAGACGGTTGCGAATGGTCCTCGCCGATACCCCAGGAGCAACAGTGTCCCTAATTTGCTGGGAAGTGGCGGTGCGGTCCCCTACGGCACTGCGTAGGATCCTACGGTCTTGGCGTTCATCTGTGCGTCGCTGCGGTCCGGTCCCAGGTCGACGGGCACGTGCACCTTCCGCCGACCACTGGCGACAACATCGATGTACTGTGGAGACCTCATGCCCCACGTGTTGAGCAATTCGGCGGTACGTCCAGCCGGCCTCCCGCATGCCCACTATACGCCCTCGCTCAAAGTCCGTCAACTGCACATGCGGTTCACGTCCACGCTGTCGCGGCATGCTACCAGTGTTAAAGACTGCGATGGTGCTCCGTATGCCACGGCAAACTGGCTGACACTGACGGCGGCGGTGCACAAATGCTGCGCAGCTAGCGCGATTCGACGGCCAACACCGCGGTTCCTGGTGTGTCCGCTGTGCCGTGCGTGTGATCATTGCTTGTACAGCCCTCTCGCAGTGTCCGGAGCAAGTATGGTGGGTCTGACACACCGGTGTCAATGTGTTCTTTTTTCCATTTCCAGGAGTGTATTATCATAAGAGGAACTAATATTATTGAAATATTTCTTTGAGAAACTCAAGACTACTGAAGGTATGTTTGCGCAATGCTAGTTGTAAGATTATTATAGAAAGTAAGTCCCATTTGAACGTTTGTAAAATCATTTCATTCAGAATATAATTAATTTTTGCCTGCAATATTGCATTACTGATTATAATCCATCCCAAAAACCATCAACGTAAAACTTTGTAAAATTTTATTGTTCTCACGAAAAAATTTAACTATGAATTACGTAACGTCAATCAGATTAATTAAATAATAACGTCAGCTTTGCTATTAAAGAATAACGCCAGCTTTGGTAATAAATACCGCCACTTGTTATGACAGCCCACCAGCAGCTAATTTAGTATAGTAAAACAGAGTAAGTATATTCATGTCGCAGTTCGATGTAGCAGTCAGATGGCGATCCAGTAACAGTAAAAAAGGTAAGGAACAGTTTTGGGTTGTTGCAGGTAACGACTGAGGGCCACGACGACGACACATTCTATGTTTCGTCGAAATAATCAGAAAATCATTTTTAATAAGCAGCAATTAAATTTGTATGATTGAGAAAGAGAATAAATTTCAAAGGGAAGATTTCATTTGTTATTATTAAGCAAGAGATAGAAAACCGAAGGGAAGGTTTCATAGGTTATTGTAAAAGGGAAGGTTGCGTAACAAAAGAGATATAGAGGAGACGGAAAGGTTTCAAGTTATTCAAGAGAAAGAGCTTCACAAACTGAACAAGTCAGTAACGCGTTGGTCCATCTCTGGCCCTTATGCAAGCAGTTACTTGGCTTGGCACTGATTGTCAGAGTTGTCGGATATCCTCCTGAGGGATACCGTGTCAAATTCTGTCCAAGTGGCGAATCAGATCGTCAAAATCTTAAGCTGTTTGGTGGGCCCTGCTCATGATGCTCCAAACGTTCTCAATTGGAGAGACATCCGGCAATCCTGCTGGCCAAGGTACGGTTTGGCAACCAGGATGACAGGCAATAAAAAACTCTTGCCGTTTGCGAGCGGGCATTATCTTGCTGAAATGTAAGCCCCGGATGGCGTGCCATGAAGGGCAACAAAATGGGGCGTAGACTATCGTCGACGTACCGCTGTGCTGTAAGGGGGCCGCGGACGATAACCAAATGGGTCCTTCCATGAAAAGGAATGGCACCCAGACCGTCGCTCCTAGTAGTCGGACCATATGGCGAGCGGCAGGTTGGTATCCCACAGCTCTTCACGGCGGCCCCGGACACGTTTTCGTTAGTTATCGGGGCTCAAATCGAAGCACGACTCATCACTGAAGTTAATGAGATTCAAGATGTGTCTGGAGACGTCCTGCAACGCCGTGGGATTTAGACGATCTAAAATGTTCAAATGTGTGTGAATTCCTAAGGGACCAAACTGCTTAGGTCATCGGTCCCTAGACTTACACACTACTTAAACTAACTTATGCTAAGAACAGCACACACATTCATGCCCGAGGGAGAACTCGAACCTCCGGCGGGAGGGGCCGCACAGTCCGTGACATGACGCCTCAAATCGCGCGGCTACTCCGCGCGGCTAGACAATCTAAAGCGTCAGTCAGACAGAATTTGGCACGATATACCTCAGAAGGACATCCAACAGGTCTGTCAATCAGTGCCAAGCCAAATAACTGCTTTCATAAGGCCAAGAGGTGGACCAATGCGTTACTGACTTCCTTAGTTTGTGAAGGTCTTTCTCTTGAATAAATCATTCAGTTTTTCTGAAACTGTAATTATTTGTCTGTACATGTACACCACATCTACCGATTTCCGTCTCATCTGGATAATTCCTTCGTGGTGCTTCTTTTTTTTGTCTATCCTGGAGTGTATATGGGTGTACGTTGACTCCCACATATGGCGTTGTTATGGACCCCAGTGACGTCACAGCCTGCAGCTAGAGTATGTGAGGACGTATGTGCAGCCCATCACCACTCATTCCACTTGCTAGTTGCCATGGACTACTTGGTCGAAAGCTCGTTGCATTTTAACCACTTGACGCGGTTCGAAGACCGAGAACACTTTATTCAAATCACCATTTGTAATACTACATACTGTACACCTATTATAAGGCGCAGTTAAATGAAAGCCAGACAGATGGGAAGAAAGTAAATAAACTGTTTAATTGTTAATAAATTTATCCCACTGTGTGACAAGGCCTCCCCATGAACCATGGACCTTGTCGTTGGTGGGGAGGCTTGCGTGCCTCAGCGATACAGACAGCCGTACCGTAGGTGCAACCACAACGGAGGGGTATCTGTTGAGAGGCCAGACAAACGTGTGGTTCCTGAAGTGGGGCAGCAGCCTTTTCAGTAGTTGCAAGGGCAACAGTCTGGATGATTGACTGATCTGGCCTTGTAACATTAACCAAAACGGCCTTGCTGTGCTGGTACTGCGAACGGCTGAAAGCAAGGGGAAACTACAGGCGTAATTTTTCCCGAGGGCATGCAGCTTTACTGTATGATTACATGATGGTGGCGTCCTCTTGGGTAAAATATTCCGGAGGTAAAATAGTCCCCCATTCGGATCTCCGGGCGGGGACTACTCAAGAGGATGTCGTTATCAGGAGAAAGAAAACTGGCGTTCTACGGATCGGAGCGTGGAATGTCAGATCCCTTAATCGGGCAGGTAGGTTAGAAAATTTAAAAAGGGAAATGGATAGGTTGAAGTTAGATATAGTGGGAATTAGTGAAGTTCGGTGGCAGGAGGAACAAGACTTCTGGTCAGGTGACTACAGGGTTATAAACACAAAATCAAATAGGGGTAATGCAGGAGTAGGTTTAATAATGAATAGGAAAATAGGAATGCGGGTAAGCTACTACAAACAGCATAGTGAACGCATTATTGTGGCCAAGATAGATACGAAGCGCACACCTACTACAGTAGTACAAGTTTATATGCCAACTAGCTCTGCAGATGACGAAGAAATTGAAGAAATGTATGATGAAAAAAAGAAATTGTTCATATTGTGAAGGGAGACGAAAATTAAATAGTCATGGGTGACTGGAATTCGAGTGTAGGAAAAGGGAAAGAAGGAAACATAGTAGGTGAATATGGATTGGGGGACAGAAATGAAAGAGGAAGCCGCCTGGTAGAATTTTGCACAGAGCACAACATAATCATAACTAACACTTGGTTTAAGAATCATGAAAGAAGGTTGTATACATGGAAGAACCTTGGAGATACTAAAAGGTATCAGATAGATTATATAATGGTAAGACAGAGATTTAGGAACCAGGTTTTAAATTGTAAGACATTTCCAGGGGCAGATGTGGACTCTGACCACAATCTATTGGTTATGACCTGTAGATTAAAACTGAAGAAACTGCAAAAAGGTGGGAATTTAAGGAGATGGGACCTCGATAAACTAAAAGAACCAGAGGTTGTACAGAGATTCAGGGAGAGCATAAGGGAGCAATTGACAGGAATGGGGGAAATAAATACAGTAGAAGAAGAATGGGTAGCTTTGAGGAATGAAGTAGTGAAGGCAGCAGTGGATCAAGTAGTTAAAAAGACGAGGGCTACTAGAAATCCTTGGGTAACAGAAGAAATATTGAATTTAATTGATGAAAGGAGAAAATATAAAAATGCAGTAAGTGAAACAGGCAAAAAGGAATACAAACGTCTCAAAAATGAGATCGACAGGAAGTGCAAAATGGCTAAGCAGGGATGGCTAGAGGACAAATGTAAGGATGTAGAGGCCTATCTCACTAGGGGTAAGATAGATACCGCCTACAGGAAAATTAAAGAGACCTTTGGAGATAAGAGAACGACTTGTATGAATATCAAGAGCTCAGATGGAAATCCAGTTCTAAGCAAAGAAGGGAAAGCAGAAAGGTGGAAGGAGTATATAGAGGGTCTATACAAGGGCGAGGTACTTGAGGACAATATTATGGAAATGGAAGAGGATGTAGATGAAGATGAAATGGGAGATATGATACTGCGTGAAGAGTTTGACAGAGCACTGAAAGACCTGAGTCGAAACAAGGCCCCCGGAGTAGACAATATTCCATTGGAACTACTGACGGCCGTGGGAGAGCCAGTCCTGACAAAACTGTACCATCTGGTGAGCAAGATGTATGAAACAGGCGAAATACCCACAGACTTCAAGAAGAATATAATAATTCCAATCCCAAAGAAAGCAGGTGTTGACAGATGTGAAAATTACCGAACTATCAGCTTAATAAGTCACAGCTGCAAAATACTAACACGAATTCTTTACAGACGAATGGAAAAACTAGTAGAAGCCAACCTCGGGGAAGATCAGTTTGGATTCCGTAGAAACACTGGAACACGTGAGGCAATACTGACCTTACGACTTATCTTAGAAGAAAGATTAAGGAAAGGCAAACCTACGTTTCTAGCATTTGTAGACTTAGAGAATGCTTTTGACAATGTTGACTGGAATTCAAATTCTAAAGGTGGCAGGGGTAAAATACAGGGAGCTAAAGGCTATTTACAATTTGTACAGAAACCAGATGGCAGTTATAAGAGTCGAGGGACATGAAAGGGAAGCAGTGGTTGGGAAGGGAGTAAGACAGGGTTGTAGCCTCTCCCCGATGTTGTTCAATCTGTATATTGAGCAAGCAGTAAAGGAAACAAAAGAAAAATTTGGAGTAGGTATTAAAATTCATGGAGTAGAAATAAAAACTTTGAGGTTCGCCGATGACATTGTAATTCTATCAGAGACAGCAAAGGACTTGGAAAAGCAGTTGAATGGAATGGACAGTGCCTTGAAAGGAGGATATAAGATGAACATCAACAAAAGCAAAACAAGGATAATGGAATGTAGTCTAATTAAGTCGGGTGATGCTGAGGGAATTAGATTAGGAAATGAGGCACTTTAAGTAGTAAAGGAGTTTTGCTATTTGGGGAGCAAAATAACTGATGATGGTCGAAGTAGAGAGGATATAAAATGTAGGCTGGCAATGGCAAGGAAAGCGTTTCTGAAGAAGAGAAATTTGTTAACATCCAGTATTGATTTAAGTGTCAGGAAGTCATTTCTGAAAGTATTCGTATGGAGTGTAGCCATGTATGGAAGTGAAACATGGACGATAAATAGTTTGGACAAGAAGAGAATAGAAGCTTTCGAAATGTGGTGCTACAGAAGAATGCTGAAGATTAGATGGGTAGATCACATAACTAATGAGGAAGTATTGAATAGGATTGGGGAGAAGAGAAGTTTGTGGCACAACTTGACCAGAAGAAGGGATCGTTTGGTAGGACATGTTCTGAGGCATCAAGGGATCACCAATTTAGTATTGGAGGGGAGCGTGGAGGGTAAAAATCGTAGAGGGAGACCAAGAGATCAATACACTAAGTAGATTCAGAAGGATGTAGGTTGCAGTAGGTACTGGGAGATGAAAAAGCTTGCACAGGATAGAGTAGCATGGAGAGCTGCATCAAACCAGTCTCAGGACTGAAGACCACAACAACAACAGTGTGACAAGAGGCTTAATGACTTCATGGGAAAAAGTTTGTGGTTGCCTATGCTCTACGGAACCATGATCGCACCGTCACGTGCACGTCTTGATCCGAAGCAAATTGACGTCCACGAATGTCTTTCTGGGCTCCAAAAATACGAAAATCGCCGGCAAAAAGTGCCCGCCCACATGTTGCCAAGGTCCTTTCGTCTACAATTCATAAGTTTAGCTGGGAAGTGCTTACACATCCTGCACACACACCCGATATCTCCCCGTGCTACTCCCATATTTTTGAGCCCTGAAGAAAGGCAGTCGTGGGCGCTGATTTGCTTCAGACGAAGACGTTTAAGCCTGAGTACAATCGTGGTCCTATAGGCAACCGCAAAACATTTTTGCTTGAAAGCGTTGTCCGTCTTGTCTCACAGTGGGTGAATGTATTAACAGGTAAGGCGACCACTTCTGAAACAATAAACAGTTTACTTTTTTCCAGTTTCGTTTTCATTTGACTGCCTGTTATACATTAGACTATATTAGACATTTTTCAAAATAAAATGTGTATTACTTTCTTTTTAGAAAATCCACCATCAGTAGTTATATAGTACAATGGAACCTCAATTATCCCATCTAGGTGCGACCTTGTGTCACCCAGATTAAGGAACAAAATTGGAATGATAATGGTTACTATCATTAATATACAAGTTATATTTGTTTTCAAGTAAACATATTAATTATACATTATTGTCACATACATTTAAATGTGAACATTTTAGGTTACGTTTTACCATGACTGTTATTGACATCGAATGAAACAATAAGATTACTGTTACCAGTCACTGTTTATCTCCATGACGCGTTTAAAAGGTTTAAACTTCATCATCAGGTGGATTTACATTCGTTAGTATGGCATATGTGTATGTTGTGTTATAATTCTTGGAGGAACTTGTTGCACTGTCTAGTGGAGAAACAAAACACTGTTTCAGAACACGGTTTTGTTTTTTTGGACAAAAAACTAAACATATATCTAAAGATAAAAATAAATAAGTAGCACAGAATACCTCCAGTAGTCCAGGATTCCTTTCACTGCCGTAACACATCACATGTATGCTGTCATATTTTGTAAACAAAGATGACGTCTGGAAACTATTAGCTGCAAGGAACATATAGCCAAACAGAAATGTTATCACAAAGTACAAAGTATATACATCACAACAACGTTATTATGAAATAAGTTTTAAAGGGTTTTGGAGATCTTTGTTTTGATATGTTGAATACATGAATTGGAATAAATATTTCAGGTGGTATATAAACCCAATTCTGTTAAGTTTATATAGCTTAAATTTTACACTAATTTATATAATCAGGTGACATGCTGCAAACTTGAAGTTCAATAATTATATTGGCTACATTGCTAAAATTATACATAAATAACAATTTTGGTTGGGATTCAGAGATAGTGATAAAAGACTAGAGGCAGAGGGAGAGGTAGAGAAAGAGAAAGAGAGAGGGGGAGAGAGAGAGAGAGAGAGAGAGAGAGAGAGAGTGGAAGAAGTGGTTGGATAGAGCAAATTTTCCGAAGCAGGGGTTTCTAATATTACGAGTGTATCAGTTACATGTAATAACTAATAAAGGTTGGGGTAATACGAGGGCAGTTCAATAAGTAATGCAACACTTTTTTTTCTCGGCCAATTTTGGTTGAAAAAACCGGAAATTTCTTGTGGAATATTTTCAAACATTCCCGCTTCGTCTCGTATAGTTTCATTGACTTCCGACAGGTGGCAGCGCTGTACGGAGCTGTTAAAATGACGTCTGTAACGGATGTGCGTTGCAAACAACGGGCAGTGATCGAGTTTCTTTTGGCGGAAAACCAGGGCATCTCAGATATTCATAGGCGCTTGCAGAAAGTCTACGGTGATCTGGCAGTGGACAAAAGCACGGTGAGTCGGGCAAAGCGTGTGTCATCATCGCCGCAAGGTCAAGCAAGACTGTCTGATCTCCCGCGTGCGGGCCGGCCGTGCACAGCTGTGACTCCTGCAATGGCGGAGCGTGCGAACACACCCGTTCGAGATGATCGACGGATCACCATCAAACAACTCAGTGCTCAACTTGACATCTCTGTTGGTAGTGCTGTCACAATTGTTCACCAGTTGGGATATTCAAAGGTTTGTTCCCGCTGGGTCCCTCGTTGTCTAACCGAACACCATAAAGAGCAAAGGAGAACCATCTGTGCGGAATTGCTTGATCGTCATGTGGTTGAGGGTGACAATTTCTTGTCAAAGATTGTTACAGGCGATGAAACATGGGTTCATCACTTCGAACCTGAAACAAAACGGCAATCAATGGAGTGGCGCCACACCCACTTCCCTACCAAGAAAAAGTTTAAAGCCATACCCTCAGCCGGTAAAGTCATGGTTACAGACTTCTGGGACGCTGAAGGGGTTATTCTGTTCGTTGTCCTTCCCCATGGTCAAACGATCAACTCTGAAGTGTATTGTGCTACTCTTCAGAAATTGAAGAAACGACTTCAGCGTGTTTGTAGGCACAAAAATCTGAACGAACTTCTCCTTCTTCATGACGACGCAAGACCTCACACAAGTCTTCGCACCCGAGAGGAGCTCACAAAACTTCAGTGGACTGTTCTTCCTCATGCACCCTACAGCCCCGATCTCGCACCGTCGGATTTCCATATGTTTGGCCCAATGAAGGACGCAATCCGTGGGAGGCACTACGCGGATGATGAAGAAGTTATTGATGCAGTACGACGTTGGCTCCGACATCGACCACTGGAATGGTACCGTGCAGGCATACAGGCCCTCATTTCAAGGTGGCGTAAGGCCGTAGCATTGAATGGAGATTACGTTGAAAAATAGTGTTGTGTAGCTAAAAGATTGGGGAATAATCTGGTGTATTTCAATGCTGGTGTATTTCAATACTGAATAAAACAACACCTGTTTCAGAAAAAAAATGTGTTGCATTACTTATTGAACTGCCCTCGTACATTGATTAAAGCTTTAAAATATGCAGATAGATATACCATTTGGAGCATTATTTGATGTACATATAATTTCAGGCTGACAGGTGTACAAGCTGTTGGTGTGATGGTATATTTGCTAATGAGATCAATCCATTGCAGATTTGGGGGATGTCATGCTAATATAACTAAATATTTACGGTAAACATTAAGTTGTGTGAGTGTGTGTATGTGTGTGTGTGTGTGTGTGTGTGTGTGTGTGTGTGTGTGTGTGTGTGTGTGTGTGTATCTGTGTGTGATGTGCATTGTAAGTTTAATAACGTAGGCAGTTGCTGAAAACAGAGATGATCCTATTGTAAACATCGTCATTTTTGTCATTTACGGTGGATTCAGATTGCTTGATCACCAAGTAAGCGGCAGTATACACTCCTGGAAATTGAAATAAGAACACCGTGAATTCATTGTCCCAGGAAGGGGAAACTTTATTGACACATTCCTGGGGTCAGATACATCACATGATCACACTGACAGAACCACAGGCACATAGACACAGGCAACAGAGCATGCACAATGTCGGCACTAGTACAGTGTATATCCACCTTTCGCAGCAATGCACGCTGCTATTCTCCCATGGAGACGATCGTAGAGATGCTGGATGTAGTCCTGTGGAACGGCTTGCCATGCCATTTCCACCTGGCGCCTCAGTTGGACCAGCGTTCGTGCTGGGCGTGCAGACCGCGTGAGACGACGCTTCATCCAGTCCCAAACATGCTCAATGGGGGACAGATCCGGAGATCTTGCTGGCCAGGGTAGTTGACTTACACCTTCTAGAGCACGTTGGGTGGCACGGGATGCATGCGGACGTGCATTGTCCTGTTGGAACAGCAAGTTCCCTTGCCGGTCTAGGAATGGTAGAACGATGGGTTCGATGACGGTTTGGATGTACCATGCACTATTCAGTGTCCCCTCGACGATCACCAGTGGTGTACGGCCAGTGTAGGAGATCGCTCCCCACACCATGATGCCGGGTGTTGGCCCTGTGTGCCTCGGTCGTATGCAGTCCTGATTGTGGCGCTCACCTGCACGGCGCCAAACACGCATACGACCATCATTGGCACCAAGGCAGAAGCGACTCTCATCGCTGAAGACGACACGTCTCCATTCGTCCCTCCATTCACGCCTGTCGCGACACCACTGGAGGCGGGCTGCACGATGTTGGGGCGTGAGCGGAAGACGGCCTAACGGTGTGCGGGACCGTAGCCCAGCTCCATGGAGACGGTTGCGAATGGTCCTCGCCGATACCCCAGGAAGAACAGTGTCCCTAATTTGCTGGGAAGTGGCGGTGCGGTCCCCTACGGCACTGCGTAGGATCCTACGGTCTTGGCGTGCATCTGTGCGTCGCTGCGGTCCGGTCCCAGGTCGACGGGCACGTGCACCTTCAGCCGACCACTGGCGACAACATCGATGTACTGTGGAGACCTCACGCCCCACGTGTTGAGCAATTCGGTGGTACGTCCACCCGGCCTCCCGCATGCCCACTATACGCCCTCGCTCAAAGTCCGTCAACTGCACATACGGTTCACGTCCACGCTGTCGCGGCATGCTACCAGTGTTAAAGACTGCGATGGAGCTCCGTATGCCACGGCAAACTGGCTGACACTGACGGCGGCGGTGCACAAATGCTGCGCAGCTAGCGCGATTCGACGGCCAACACCGCGGTTCCTGGTGTGTCCGCTGTGCCGTGCGTGTGATCATTGCTTGTACAGCCCTCTCGCAGTGTCCGGAGCAAGTATGGTGGGTCTGACACACCGGTGTCAATGTGTTCTTTTTTCCATTTCCAGGAGTGTAGATTTTTTAGACCTTACCATTAGAAGAAAGAATAACAGATATCAGTTTGAAATTTATTGGAATTATGCCTCAACACATACTACAACCCACAGCTCCTCCTGTCGCCCCCCAGCCATCAAAATGGCAGCATTCCGGTCCATGATCGACAGATTGGTTCAAATGGCTCTGAGCACTATGGGACTCAACTACTGAGGTCATTAGTCCCCTAGAACTTAGAACTAGTTAAACCTAACTAACCTAAGGACATCACAAACATCCATGCCCGGGGCAGGATTCGAACCTGCGACGGTAGCGGTCTTGCGGTTCCAGACTGCAGCGCCTTTAACCGCACGGCCACTTCGGCCGGCCATGATCGACAGAGCTATCCAAGTACATCTCTTTGAAGAAAATGTGAACAAGAAACTGAAATAATCAAACAAACAGCTATTGCAAATTGTTATAACAGCCCAATAGTAGATACGGTAAAACATTCAATAATGGCAAAGAAATCACATCACAAAAAACAAAAGAAAACAACACCTTTCATACAATCCAATTTCTATGTTATATTTCACATCGGACTGCCAGTGTCTTCAAACGAAAAGGCATAAACATTCTTAACAAAAAGGCACAATCATGTTCTTCACCACAGACGACAAAATTGGACTAAAGTTACCTCACAACAGCAATACACGAAATCCACTTCATCAGACAGATGTGTGCGAAAAAGAATGATTGGACTGCAACTGCGTCGCCATATGCGAGACAGGTAGATCATTTGAGATAAGATTCAAAGAACACATGGCAGCACAAAAAACTAAAAATACCACACATTAGCATTAGGCACCCACTTGCATGAAACAAAACACCATGTTAACATCACAAGTATCAGCCGCCTACACATCCAACCTAATGGCAAAAAACTAGACATCCTTGAAACACTATGAAACAAAAACCCTGGGTTAATATCACAAGTATCGGCATCCCGCACATCCAACCTAAAGGCAAAAAACTAAACATCCTTGAGACACTCCAAATATATAAACACCAAACAAAACAATCTGAATCAATATTTAATGAGAAAAATGACGATATTTACAATAGGATCATCTCTGTTTTCAGCAACTGCCTACGTTATTAAACTTACAATGCACATCACACACAGATACACACACACACACACACACACACACACACACACACACACACACACACACTCACCTTAATGTTTACCGTAAATATTTAGTTATGTTAGCATGACATCCCCCAAATCTGCAATGGATTGACCTCATTAGCAAATATACCATCACACCAACAGCTTGTACACATGTCAGCCTGAAATTATATGTACATCAAATAATGCTGCAAATGGTATATCTATCTGCACATTTTAAAGCTTTAATCAATGTATTACCCCAACCTTTATTAGTTATTACATGTAACAGATACACTCGTAATATTAGAACCCCCTGCTTCGGAAAATTTGCTCTATCCAGCCACTTCTTCCACTCTCTCTCTCTCTCTCTCTCTCTCCCTCTCCCTTTCTCTTTCTCTACCTCTCCCTCTGCCTCTAGTCTTTTATCACTATCTCTGAATCCCAACCAAAATTGTTATTTATGTATAATTTTAGCAATGTAGCCAACATAATTATTGAACTTCAAGTTTGCAACATGTCACCTGATTATATAAATTAGTGTGAAATTTAAGTTATATAAACTTAACAGAATCGGATTTATATACCACCTGAAATATTTATTCCAATTCATGTAATGAACATCTCAAAACAAAGATCTCGAAAACCCTTGAAAACTTACTCCATAATAAAGTTGTTATGATGTATATACTTTGTCCTTTGTGATAATGTTTCTGTTTGGTTATATGTTCCTTGCACCTAATAGTTTCCAGACGTCATCTTTGTTTATAAAATATGTCATTATACATGTGATGCGTTACGTCAGTGAAAGCAATTGTGACCACTGGAGGTATTCTATGCTACTTATTTTATTTTTATTTTTTGATAGACGTTTACTTTTTTCAAAAAAGAAAAAAAAAGAAAAAACAAAAGCGTGTTTTGAAACAATGTTTTGTTTCTCCACTAGACAGTGCCACAACTTCCTCCAAAAATCATAACACAACACATACATATGTCATACTAACAAATGTAAATCACCTGATGATGGCAGCTTAAACCTTTGAAACGCATCATGGAGATAAATAAACAGTGACTGGTAACAGTAAACTGGTTGTTTAATTCGATGTCACAGACATTTTTAACATAAAAGGAAATAAACGACAGTGATTTTTGTACACTGAAATAAACTTTAAATTTCTCCTGAGCGAAATTCGTAAGCCGTTTATGGGAAAAACGTTCATACAAGGGTCCCAGCAGCATTAGTTCGAACTGCTTCCGCCTGGGGTTCCAAATAGCCACTATTTTTCCAGGCTGTAGAGGCGCTCTTGTATGTGTCATAATGTATTCAGACAAAGAGCCAACTTCGTGAGCTAATCCTTCAACACTGTCGTCATTGTCTGCAGACAAACAAATGGCGATTATTTCCTCAGCAATAATCATACCGTTGCCAGTATCACTGCCGTTCCTCAGCCAGTCATTTATGCCATTAACATCTATTTGACATAGCGTGATGATTTAAGTGATAAACGATATATGCAGTGATGATTTTATGTTATTTACAACATAAATTCTTTTTTAGGTATAAACAAATTCATTGTAATCTGTAAAGATGTTATTATGTTCCATGTACCATAAACGTTCGTATCCAAAGTTCTGTATAACTTCCATGTAATGTTTATGAGAAAGGAGAATGCTTTGGTCCTACAGGAAAAATTTAATCTGTGCTAATTTTGTTAAGATGGAGGGGACAAATTAAAGCGTGTTAGCTGAAGCTGGGACGTGGCTGTGTAAGGTTGGGCAGTGGGGACGTGTCGTTTTATAAGGGGTAAAGAGTGGTATTTCAGTGGAAAGGAGACAGTTTTACTAATAGTAATAGTCGAAGGCTGCATGATGGACAAGAAAAATATAATACGGAAATGGCGGAAGAAGTTTTAGAGAGCAGATTGTCATAAAGACATTCTTGTAACGAGCTACTATATTTTAAGAAGAAACACTATTTTTTTTAGCTAACAACGAATAGAGGAGACTAGGAGACAAGCTCGCTAGAGACAAGATTCGAGATAGAACATTCAGCAGCGCATTGTGCAGAAGACAGAAGATTATCAAGACGAAGAAACAGAGATCGAAAGTACGAGAAGAGAGAAACCGTTATTACAAAACGCGAGTGTACCCTGCATTAATGCAGAGTAGATACGAAACAGTTAAAGATGTTATTACATCTGAAAGACTGAAATTGTGAACTACAACGATGATACGAACTTCGTTATAAAAGTGACTGCTATCGATTGTCTGTACTTGAGAAAGGAACAGTTAACACTGTGACTATTGCTAAATTATTTACTTTAACTTGATAGTTAAATATTAATAATGTAGCACCATGACACTCAAATAAGTTGTTGTGTGTGAGTTTACAAACGGTGTCTGATTTTCGCCTAATATTACTCTTGGACTCATTGCTCCGAAAGAAAAATTTAGGACTTCGAATGGATTGGAGATCTACATCGACAGCTACATGGTTACTCTGCAATTCACACTTAAGTGCATCTACCGTACCACTCTGGAATGGCGCGTGCGAAAATGGAACATCTAAATCTTTCCCTTCGAGATCTGATTTCTCTTATTTTATTATTATGATCATTTCTCCCTACGTAGGTGGGTGTCAACAAAATATTTACTCATTCGGAAGAGAAAGTTGGTGATTGAAATTTCGTAAATAGATCTCGCCGCAAAGAAAACCGTCTTTGTCTCAGTGACTGCCACCCCAACTCGCGTATCGTATCAGCGACAATCTCACCCCTATTGCTCGATATCACGAAACGAGCTGCCCTTCTTTGCACTTTTTCGATGTACTTCGTCAATCCCACATGGTAAGGATCCCATACCGCGTATAAATATTCCTTCAGAGGACGGACAAGTGTAATGTAGGCTGTCTCTTTAGTGGGTTTGTCGCATCTTCTAAGTGTTCTGCCAACAAAACGCAGTCTTTATTTCGCCTTCCCCACAATATTGTCTATGTGGTCTTTCCAATTTAAGTTGCTCCTAATTGTAATTCCTAGGTATTTAGCCGAATTGACTGCCCTTACATTTGTGCGATTTATCGTATACCCAAAATTTATCAGATTTCTTTTAGTACCCATGTGGATGACCTCGCACTTTTCTTTGTTTAGTGCTAATTGCCACTTATCGCACCATACAGAAATCCTCTCTAGATCATTTTGTAATTGGAATTGATCGTCTGATGATTTTACTAGACGGTAAATTACAGCGTCATCTGCAAACAATCTAACGGGGGTGCTCAGATTGTCACCTAGATCATTTATACAAATCAGGAACAGCAGAGGGCCTATGACACTACCTTGCGGAATGCCAGATATCACTTCTGTTCTACTCGATGATTTACCGTCTATCACTACGAACTTGACCTCTCTGAGAGGAAATCACGAATCCAGCCACACAACTGAGACGATACTCCATATGCACGCAATTTGATTAATAGTCGCTTGTGAGGAACGGTATCAAAAGCCTTCTGGAAATCTAGGAATATGGAATCGATAAGATCCCTTGTCGACAGCACTCATTACTTCATGGGATTAAAGGGCTAGCTGTGTTGCACAAGAAAGATATTTTCTGAATCCGTGTTGGTTATGTATCAATAAGTCCTTTTCTTCAAGGTGATTCATAATGTTCGAGTACAGTATATGCTCCAAACTCCTACTGCAAATTGATGTCAGTGATATGGGTCTGTAATTCAGTAACTCCCATTTCCTTCCTTGAATATTGGTGAGACCTGTGCTACTTTCCAGTATTTATAGGAACAGACCTTTCGTCAAGTGAGCGGTTGTATACATTTGCTAAGAAAGGCAGTATTGTGTCTGCATATTCTGACAGCTAACAGCTGTTCTGGTTTCGAATTCTGGAATATTTACTTCGCCTTCTTTCGTGAAGGAATTACGGAAAACTGTATTTAATAACTCCGCTTTAGTGGCACCATCATCGGTAACATTTCCATCGCTATCGCGCAGTGACGGTATTGACTGTTTTTTGCCACTGGTGTACATTACGTACGACCAGAATTTCTTTGGGTTTTCTACCGTATTTTGAGACAATGTTTCATTGTAGAAACTGTTAAAAGCATCTCGCATTGACGTCCGCACTTCCGCACTTCTAGATTTTCCTGAGTGTTTGAGAACTAAAGCTTATGGATTTTTTCTGGACAATTAAGAAGCTGATCAAAATATTTATAAGTATATTGCAATTTTTAGTGTTGTTTATGCCAAATCTGTCATTTCATTCGTCAAGCACACACTTGAGATCTGATATCCCATTAGTCTGTCATTAAGAGTCTGATTAAAATCAAGGGTATTATTTTTTAAAGTTTTCCTAAATTTCTGTAAGTTCTCTCTATTCATAATCTCTTTTAGTTCTTCTAATTTTCGATGCTGTTTAAACTAATCACATTGTTCAATATTTCCTGAGCATATCCACTTTTTCCATTTTTAACCCTCTCTGTTAAAGCTACTTCACATATTTCGTTCCACCATAATTTCTTTTTACTGCTGATTGACCAGATATTTTCTATGCAACGTTACCAGTTTGTTTAGATAATTCTGGCCAGTCACCATGTTCAGCTGTTCTAATTTCGTCTTGATACATTAGAACTGATTCTTTTGTTATATTAAGTCTGTCTGTACTATATTTTCTTAGTTTCCGTGATTTTCGTTTTAGTTTCTGAAGTATGAGGTTAACCTTAACGTTAGAGAGGTAGTCATCAGAATCGCCAACGGTCTTGCCTCAGTGGTAACATCGGTTCCCTTCAGATCACCGAAGTTAAGCACTGTCTGCCTTGGCTAGCACTTGGATGGCTGGCCCTCCGGTGTGCCGAGTGCTGTTGGCAAGAGGGGTGCACTCAATCTTAGTGAGGCCACTTGAGGAGCTACTAGACTGAGGAGTTGCTGCTCCGTTCTCGTAAATTGTCAACGGCCGGGAGTGCGGTGTGCTGACCACATGCCACTCCATATCTACATCCCGTGATGTCTATCGGCTGAACGATGACACGGCGTTCGGTCGGCACTGTTGGGTCTACCGAGGCCTAGTCGGACGGAGTTTAGTTAGTTACTTAATGATCAGAATCAAATTAACCATTCCTTACTACTTTCACATTCGTAATTTCCTTAGCACTTTTTTGAGATACAGATACATGATCTAACTTAAATTCTCCTGACATCGAGGTTGGAGATATTCAGATTTTAGCTTTTCTTGAGAGCTTGAAGAAGCTCGACATCTGTTTCGGGTGAGAATATTGACATAGGCTGATCAGTTTCATACTGTTTGTGTTGTTTCTTTTGTGGACTGGGTAACGTCCTACTATGTTTCTAAATTTGTTTTCTCTTCCTGTTTTAGTACTGAAGTCACTCAAAAGCAATATAATGTTCATCTTCGGTAGTTTGGATGTATCAGTTTCTAAAAGATCCCAAAATTATTCTGTTCTTTTCGGATTCCTCTGCCGGCCGGGGTGACCGTGCGGTTCTAGGTGCTACAGTCTGGAACCACGGTCGCAGGTTCGAATCCTGCCTCTGGCATGGATGTGTGGGACGTCCTTAGGTTTAAGTAGTTCTAATTTCTAGGGGACTGATGACCTCAGAAGTTAAGTCCCATAGTGCTCAGAGCCATTGATTTTTTTTCGTATTCCTCCTGTTTCCTTCATTTGCGGCGCTTGGCGATTAACAAGTGTGTATTATTTGTTTTTGCAGTCGACTGACAGGATAGATAGTCTTTCTGAGGGTCAGATTTAAATTCTGTTAGATCCCTTATTGTTTTTCAGTAACGTATGTATTATATTTTTTTATGTCTGCTTACTAATGGTACTTCCTACCGAAAATTGTTGTCAATGAAGCATCGTTCATTAGAAGTAGCTTAAGGTGGTAACGTGAATTTCTTCTTTAAAATTAGGTAGTGGTGTCTCTCGTCACTATATGAAATGGAGACTGTGATGGTACTGCTGCCTGACAAATAATTTTAGCTCTCGGTATCGGTCGTATACAGGCGACACGATTTCCTGCCGTCCGGGTGTTACCTTGTTATGTGTCATACCTGCGTAGGCCAGGCACGCTTCGATAATATCGGCAAAGACTGATACGCCAGCTGTTTACTGTCAGATAAGATAAAAACAGAAAACGCCTCCATAGCGATCGTTTCGTCGTTGGTACGTCCCACAGGCCGCCATGGTACTGGAATTTCTGCCATCCATCCTGTTCACAGATGAGGCTCCCTTTACGAGGGCCATGTGTTAGAGAGAGAGAAAGAGAGGGGGTGGGGTGGGGGGCAGAAGGGAGAGAGAGAGGCTACTGGCATGACTGTCGAGCACAAGATGGGCAACACCGCGATATGATCGGAAAGTGGTTTTATTGTGAGTGGAAACCGTAACGCAAAGCTTAGTTCCTTAACTGATGTCGCGTAAATATCGAGTAACGGAGCTCGGATTATTAGCTTTCACGTCTCTCCACCACTTTTGTAAAAATTTCGCTACAGATCTTACATTTGAGAGAGCTTGCACCACGGTCGAGTAGCGGATGTCCAGCTAATCGGAGATCCCATGGCCGAGTAGAAACTGAGTTCTTCAGATTATCACGTGATACGTATGTCGGATATCACAACTACTTTGATCTGAGAAAAACTGCCTTCACCAAAATGACCGTGAGCAGTTGACGACAGAGGCCGCCGCCGACTATCGTGGATAGCAACTGCGGATAGACAGAAACAAAAGACTCAACTTTCCAATATACTGTTAAAAACCATTCAAAAACCAAGATCACACAAAATATAGTTTCTTCAACACAAACGGTTCCAACAGTCTTAGCTGCCATCTTCAGGTCTGTAAGATCATGCAATACATGGAACATATATCATAAATTAAAGTGTAATATTTGATATGAAAGTTTTAGCCCGGTATTATAAGCATCCGAAAGTGTACCTGTACATTTACACACCTTAAACATTTTTTTTTTGTAGTATAACATGTTCATTTTACGCTGGATCTCATGTACAAGATGTCAAGTGGATAAAACTCATCACATAATAAACGTTTGTCATCGCTAAAATACTTAAAAACACACAGGACCTTGTCCAAAAGGCCATGTCCATATACATATTGTTCACAGACGCTTGTTACACGATACAAATACGGTACATAATACCACATCTGTTTACATATGCTGGATAGATACTAAACCACTTACAACTGACTGTATTATTACAAAGATAACATTTTTACAGTGTGTTGCAGCCGCTAGATGGCTCTTGCATTGGAACTATGTAACACATCGTAAACACTTCTCTTTTCGTATTTAAAATTAACTACTTTAGTGAGGGGCCTTTCAGCACATTAAGAATAACGAAATTGTACTTTACTAATACCTGAAATAAGCCCGCCCTGATTGCCGCGCGGTCTAATGCGCTGCTTCCCGAGCGGAAAGGTGTGCCGGTCCCTGGCACAAATCCGCCTAGCGGATTAGTGTCAAGGTTCGCTGTGATGGTTTTTAAGGAGGTTTTCCATCTGCATTGGCGAGTGCGGGCTGGTTCACCTTATTCCGTCTCAGTTACACTATGTCAGCAATTGTTGCGCAAACACCGTTTCCACGTACGCGTGCACTATAAATACTCTACTACGCAAACATTCGTCTGGTATGAGGTCCTCAGTCTCCTAGACTTAGAACTACTTAAACATAACTAACCTAAGGACATCACACACATCCATGCCCGTGGCAGGATTCGAACCTGCAACCGTAGCAGCATCGCGGTTCCGGACTGAAGCGCCTAGAACCGCTGGGCCACACCGGCCGGCTGAACGACTGGGGATAGGACTTTCATATTCACAGGACATATACATTAGTAGTTTCTGCAGAAATGATTGGCATTTCAATCGCCTCGTCTCAGAATTTGTCCTGTTGCCTAGTAGGCAGAGGGTCCGCCATGGGCCCTAATAATTTGTTCCATGCGTGATGGCATCGACGCGTAAAAGGCAAGAATGGCGTCCTGTGTTATAGCCATCCATGCTACACTCTCCCGGTTTTAAAGTTGGCATTGGGTCATAGCGCTGCACGTGTCGTTTCACCATATCCCACATATTTTCGATTGGCGACAAGTCTGGTGATCCGGCGGGCCGTGGCAAAAGTCTGACATCCTGTGACACCAAGACGGCAAGTGCTAGTGCAGCAACATGTGGCCGTGCATTGTCTTGCTGAAAAATGGCTTCTGGTGTGTTATGCAGGAAGAGTATGGCTACGGGTCGCAGCATGTCATTCACGTAGTCATACTGGACACATAGCCGTGAACATGCGCCAAGTGTGATTTGCGGTTGTATCTAATAGCACCCTACACCATACGGCCTTGATCTGGTTCTGTATGCCTTGTGTGAATGCAGTCACTGTAATGCCACTCACCCTGACTGCGACGAATCGAAATGCGGCCATCATTTCCAAACATACAATACCTGGATTCGTCCGAAAACACTATATGATTCCTGTCCCCAGTGACATGTTCCATACACCATTGCCATCTAGCATGTTTCTGCACATTCGTGAAAAGTAGGCGGATAAGTGGAAGACGCGCACTTAACCCATGCTGTAATAAAAGGCGACGGACTGTCATACCTGTTAGCGTAGGACGTGTTACAGTGTTCCACTGTTGCGCCAGAGCCGAGGAGGACACAGATCTGACCCGACCTATCTCGTCGTTTTCTACGACTTTCCGTGAACCATTCTGCACACACCCGTTGCACTGCCGAAACACTTCGTCCCACGTGAGCAGAAATTTCCTGAATGGATCCATCACAGTCTCGTACACCTCTTTCAAACTCACTCATTTGTTATTTAGTGCTGTTAAGTAATGAAGCGATTTTCAGTGGCCTATAAAGTGCATTAATAAAAAATAGTCTATACTAAAAGCTCCTAAACATTTTGTAAATAGTCTGCCTGGGACACTCCCGAAATTACTTTCATATCTGTTGACGTATTTCCCCGTAACCAATCACTACGCAGTAGATTGACACAGAATACGCAGAGGATGCTGGGTGTACTAGGTATGAAGGGATGAAAATGTCTGTATTGCCAAATGAGTAAAATAGTTAACTAGTAATCCAGTCCTAGTTGCAAGTTACCTATCTAACAGCTTACAGGGGTAAGAAAAATTTGATTTCCATTGCTTCATATAATTATCGACTTCAATTAAAAATCTAAAAATGCTGTCATAGTTTACTCACTAAGAAGAATCAACTTACGGTAAAGTTAGAAACTAATTGTATGTATTGTGGCAATTAACTCAGGGCGCGCAAAATACCTAAATTACGCTGTGCAGTCAGATTAATGTGACCACCACCGGTGTGGCGGGATTTGAAACGACGACTACGTATAAAGCTTTAGAAGTTAAGTTACTGCAGCAGTTGCGTTATCTTAACAACACAATCCCACAACACTGAATTGGAAGAAGTGGACAACAAGAGCTTGTTCATTTCGTTTGGCCTCCCACGTCTTCAGGCCTCAGACCTTGCGAATTTTTCTCTGGGGGTATATAAAAAGCAGGATCTTTGTCCCTCCTACGGTAGCTACCCTTGAAGATCTGAGAAATCGAATTGTTGAAGCGGTAAATTCAACAAACAGGGACCGGTTAATTCGTGTGTGGAATGATGTGGTTCAAATGGCTCTGAGCACTATGGGACTTAAATGCTGAGGCCATCAGTCCCCTAGAACCTAGAACTACGTAAACGTAACTAACCTAAGGACATCACACACATCCATGCCCGAGGCTAGATTCGAACCTGCGACCGTAGCGGTCGCGCGATTCCAGACTGTAGCGCCTAGAACCACTCGGCCACTCTGGCTGGCGAATTTAGCCGACAGGAAGAAGATGCTGTGATATGAAAATGATTAGCTTTTCAGAGCATTCACACAAGGTTGGCGCCGGTGGCGACACCGACAACGTGCTGACATGGGGAAAGTTTCCAACCGATTTCTCATACAAAAACAGCAGTTGACCGGCGTTGTCTAGTGAAACGTTGTCGTGTTGCCTTGTGTAAGGAGGAGAGATGAGTACCATCACATTTCCGACTTTGATAAAGGTCGGATTGTAGCTTATTGGGATTGCGGTTTATCGTATCGCGACGTTGCTTCTTGCGTTCGTCGAGATCCAATGACTGTTAGCAGAATATGGAATCGGTGGGTTCAGGAGGGTAATACGTAACGCCGTGCTGGATCCCAACAGCCTCGTATCACTAGCAGTCGAGATGACAGGCATCTTATCTGCCTAGCTGTAACGGATCGTGCAGTCACGTCTCGATCCCTGGATCAACAGATGGGGACGTTTGCAAGACAACAACCATCTGCACGAACAGCTCGACGACGTTTGCAGTAGCATGGACTATCATCTCGGAGACCATGGCTGCGGTTACCCTTGACGTTGCATCACAGACAGGAGCGCCTGTGATGGCGTACTCAGCGACGAACCTGGGTGCACGAATGGCAAAACGTCATTTTTTCGGATGAATTCAGTTTCTGTTTACAGCATCATGATGGTCGCATCCGTGTTTGACGACATGGCGGTGAACGCACATTGAAAGCGTGTATTCGTCATCTCCATACTGGCGTATCACCCGGCGTGATGGTATGGGGTGCCATTGGTTACACGTCTCGGTCACCTCTTGTTCGCATTGACGGCACTTTGAACAGTGAACGTTACATTTCAGATTTGTTACGACCCGTGGCTCTACCCTTGATTCGATCCATGCGGAACCCTACATTTCAGCAGGATAATGCACAACCACATGTTGCAGGTCCTGTACGGGCCTTTCTGGATACAGAAAATGTTCGACTGCTGCCCAGGCCAGCACATTCTCCAGATCTCTCACCAATTGAAAACGCCTGGTCAATGGTGGCCGAGCAACTGGCTCATCACAATACGCCCGTCACTACTCTTGATGAACTGTGGTATCGTGTTGAAGGTGCATGGGCAGCTGTACCTGTACACGCCATCCAAGCTCTGTTGCACTCAGTGCCCAGGCGTATCAAGACAGTTATTACGGCCAGAGGTGGTTGTTCTGGGTACTGATTTCTCAGGATCTATGCACCCAAATTGCGTGAAAATGTAATCCTATGTCAGTTCTAGTATAATATATATGTCCAATGAATACCCGTTTTTCTTCTGCACTACTTCTTGGTGTAGCAATTTTAATGGCCAGTAGAGTATAACAAATCGGTTACTACAAGGACAGCTCCGAGTAAGACGCCCTGTAGCTGTCATTGCGCTGACGCCAAACCATCGGCATTTGCGACCTCAGTAGTGTCAAGTGAGAGTTCAGTGCAGGCAGAGCTGACAGTCCGTTGTGTTCTCTGATAAAGGTGGTTCTGGCTCGGTGTTCTGTCTCGGTGACAGGGATGGCTGTGCGTTGGTTCAAGGGAGGCAGGTTGAGGGTCTACAACCGACTTGTCTGCGTGCTGGATAAATGTTCAAATATGTGTGAATTGCTAAGGCACCAAACTGCTGAGATCATCGGTCCCTAGACTTGCACACTACTTAAAGTAACTTATGCTGAGAACAACAGACACACACATTCCCGAGGGAGGACTCGAACCTCCGGCGGGAGGGGCCGCGCACTCCGTGACATGGCGCCTCAGATACGCTGGACCTACATCTGGAGTTAAGGTCTGGGGTGCGATTTCGTATGACAGCAGGAGCACTCTAGAGGTTATCCCACGGAGCCTTTTTGCAAACGTGTACGTCAATCTGGTGATTCAACCTGTCATGCTGCCGTTCAGGGAGCGTTTTCCAACAGGATAACGCTCGCTCAGAGAACACCGTTGTAGCTCTACAGAGAGGCGACATGTTGCCTTGGTCTGCTCGATCACCAGATCTCTCTCCAATCGAGCACACATAGACATCATCTGACGGCAACTCCAACGTCATCCACAAACAGCATTAATCGTCCACTTCTTGACCGACCAAATGAAACAGCATGGAACTACAGCCCACTAAGTGACATCCAGCAGCTGTAAAACACAACGCTTCACGTTTGCATGCTTGCATTCAACATTCTGGCCATTACACCTGTTATTAATGTACCAGTATTTTATATTTGAAATGGCTTATCTTGGCCTTACGTTGACCTGTGATCTTGCAGTGTTCATCACGTACATTAGTCGCCTAGACAAATGTATACTCGAAATGTTACACTAATGGCCATTAAAATTGCTACACCAACAAAAAATACAGATGATAAGCGGGTATTCATTGGACAAATATATTATACTAGAACTGACATAGGATTACATTTTCACGCAGTTTGGGTGCATAGATCCTGAGAAATCAGTATCCAGAACAACCACCTCTGGCCGTAATAACGGCCTTGATACGCCTGGGCATTGAGTCAAACAGAGCTTGGATGGCGTGTTCAGGTACAGCTGCCCATCCAGCTTCAACACGATACCACAGTTCACCAAGAGTAGTGACTGGCGTATTGTCACGAGCCAGTTGCTCGGCCACCACTGACCACACGTTTTCAATTGGTGAGAGATCTGGAGAATGTGCTGGCCTGGGCAGCAGTCGAACATTTTCTGTATCCAGTAAGGCCCGTACAGGACATGCAACATGTGGTTGTGCATTATCCTGCAGAAATGTAGGGTTCCGCAGGGATCGAATCAAGGGTAGAGTCACGGATCGTAACACATCTGAAATGTAACGTCCACTGTTCAAAGTGCCGTCAATGCGAACAAGAGGTGACCGAGACTTGTAACCAATGGCACCCCATACCATCACGCCGGGTGATACGCCAGTATGGCGATGACGAATACACCCTTCCAATGTGCGTTCACCGCGATGTCGCCAAACACGGATGCGACCATCATGATGCTGTAAACATAACCTGGATTCACCCGAAAAAATGACGTTTTGCCTTTCGTGCACCCAGGTTCGTCGCTGAGTACGCCATCACAGGCGCTCCTGTCTGTGATGCAGCGTCAAGGGTAACCGCAGCCATGGTTTCCGAGATGATAGTCCATGCTGCTGCAAACGTTGTCGAGCTGTTCGTGCAGATGGTTGTTGTATTGCAAACGTCCCCATCTGTTGATCCAGGGATCGAGACGTGACTGCACGATCCGTTACAGCTAGGCAGATAAGATGCCTGTCATCTCGACTGCTGGTGATACGAGGCCGTTGGGATCCAGCACGGCGTTACGTATTACCCTCCTGAACCCTCCGATTCCATATTCTGCTAACAGTGATTGGATCTCGACCAACGCGAGCAGCAATGTCGCGATACGATAAACTGCAATCGCGATAGGCTACAATCCGACCTTTATCAAAGTGGGAAACGTGATCGTACACATTTCTTCTCCCTACACGTGGCACCACAACAACGTTTCACCAGGCAACGCCGGTCAACTGCTGTTTGTGTATGAGAAATCAGTTGGAAACTTTCCTCATGTCAGACGTTGTAGGTGTCACCACCGGCGCCAACCGTGTGTGAATGATCTGAAAAGCTAATCATTTGAATATCACAGCATCTTCTTCCTGGCGGTTAAATTTCGCGTCTGTAGCCCGTCATCTTCGTGGTGTAGCAATTAGTGTGTTGCTCTGAATTCATTATGTTCTGGTGTTGCGATTTTTTTTTTTTTTGTTTCAGTGTATGCAATTTGCATTTCAGAGATTTATTTCAATTCCAACCAGATTAGCTTCCATTTCGGGGGTAATACCTTTCAAAAGCTAATTTATTCTGTGGCAGTGGTGGAGCAGTGGGTACGTACCCCGCCGACTTTGGTGCGGCCGGTGCCGCGCGTGCAGTTGAGGACGAGGGACGGTTTGTCGAAGGCTTCCCGGCCCAGCGTGGGCGGCCAACCCGCCGGCACCTCGCAGCAGTGGCAGCGGCCACAAGGTGGACACGGCGCCGCCGCCCCGGCGCCTGCGCCGCTAGCTGCAGCGGCGGCCGCCACGAGCACCCAGCACCACAACCAGCACTGCAGCCGCACCGTCTGCCGAACCAAACAAAGCCAACACGTCAGATCCACGGGCACTAGATTAGGCGGTACATTAAAGATCGTCAGTCAGTGAGGAGAACATACACTGCCGACTCACATTGTTACCAGTATCTTCTGGAAAGTGGTATACACGAGGAGTCTGAGAAGTCGCTGTAGCTCTCTCGATTTTTTTTAGATTAGATTAGAGTAGATTTACTTTCATTCCAATTGATCCATAGTGAGGAGGTCCTCCAGGATGTAGAACATGTCAGAAAAACAACAATACATGCCGCGCAGGATTAGCCGAGCGGTCTTAGGCGCTGCAGTCATGGACTGTGCGGCTGGTCCCGGCGGAGGTTCGAGTCCTCCCTCGGGCATGGTTGTGTGTGTTTGTCCTTAGGATAATTTAGGTTAAGTAGTGTGTAAGCATAGGGACTGATGACCTTAGAACTTAAGTCCCATAAGATTTCACACACATTTGAACAACAATACATGACAAATATTTACAACTCAAACAAATAAGCTAATGTACCATTCCACAGGTCCCAAGTGGAATGGTCGTCATTTTTTAATGAACACTATATGAAAGAATCATTTTACAAATACTAATGCACTGAATTTAAAATAAAAAAGTTTTTTATTTATAAGGTAATAAACGTGTAATACTACTACTGTAATACTTATTTACAATGTGACAATTACTGCACTGAAATTGTGCAGAAGTTAGATTGTACTTACACTCACACTCACTCACACACACACACACACACACACACACACACACACACACACACACACACTTATTTACAATGAACACATTACTGCATTGAAATTGTGCAGAAGTTATATATATATCAGTTGGTGCTACTGAGAAATTCATCAATGGAGTAGAAGCAGTTGGCCACCAATAAATCCTTTAGGCTTCTCTTAAACTGAATTTCATTGGTTGTTAAGCTATTTATGGCTGCTGGCAATTTATTGAAAATGTGTGTTCCTGAATAATACACACCTTTTTGTACAAGACTAAGTGACTTTAAACCCTTGTGAAGATTATTCTTATTTCTAGTATTGATTCCATTAATTGAGCTGTTGGTTTGAAAAAGTGATATATTTTTAATGCCAAATTTCATTAAAGAATAAATGTATTGGGAAGCAGTAGTTAGTATCCCTAGTTCCCTAAACAGGCTTCTGCAGGATGTTCTTGAGTTTACACCACATATAACTCTTACTGCACGTCTTTGTGACTGGAAAACTTTAGCTTGGCTTGATGGATTGCCCTAAAAAATCATCCCATATGACATCATGCAATGAAAGTAAGCATAGTATGCCAGCTTTTTCATTTGTATATCCCCTATGTCAGACACAATTCGCATTGCAAATAGAGATTTGTTAAGACGCTTCAGCAGTTCTGTGGTGTGCTTTTCCCAGTTGAATTTATTACCAAGCTGTTATCCCAAGAATTTAACACTGTCCACTTCTTCTATCTGCTTTTCATCATATGTTAGGCATATACTCGTGGGACACCCCTTACAAGTTCTGAGATGCATGTAGTGTGTTTTTTCAAAGTTTAGTGACAAGCAGTTGGCTAGGAACCAGTGATTAATGTCCACAAATACTTTATTAGCTGATCTTTCTAAGGCTACACTTGATATGCTATTTATTTGTAATGTTTGTATCATCGACAAACAAAACGAACTTGGCATCTGGTAATGTTACTGATGAAAGGTCATTGATATACACAAGAAAAAGTAAGGGACCTAAAATGGAATGTTGTGGGACCCTACATGTAATTAGTTCCCAGTTGGATGATGCCTGATAGCTTGATACATGTCTCTTTCCTAATAACACCCTTTGTTTCCTGCCAGAGATATAAGATTTGAACCATTTTGCAGCATTTCCTGTTACACTATAATATTCTAATTTACTTGAAAGGATATTGCGATTTACACAGTCAAATACCTTTGACAGATCACAAAATATATGACTTGCCTGCAATTTTTTATCTAATGAATTAAGCACATTTTCACTGTAATTGTAGATAGCCTTCTCAATATCAGAACCCTTTAGAAATCCGAACGATGGCTTTGACAGTATGTTATTTGAGATAGGATGGTTATAAAGCCGATTGTACATTACTTTTTCTAAAATTTTTGAGAATGCTGGCAATTGGACGGAAATTTGATGATATTTCTTTACTCCCTTCTTAAACAGTGGCTTAACTTCAGCATATTTTAACCATTCAGGAAATATTCCACTGATAAACGACTGGTTACACAGATAGCTTAATATGTTACTTAATTCAGAAACACATTCTTTAATTAGCTTTGTTGATATTTCGTCATACCCACTAGATGTTTTTGATTTTAAAGATTTTATGATGGACATTATCTCTGCTGGGGTAGTGAGGGTCAAATTCATATTATGGAAGTTACTTGAAATGTCTGGTCTGAGGTATTCCATAGCAGCATCTACAGAACCTGACAACTCCATCTTTTCCGCAACAGTTATGAAATGTTGGTTAAAAAGTTCTGCAACAAAGAAAAAATGGTTCAAATGGCTCTGAGTACTATGGGACTTAACTACTGTGGTCATCAGTCCCCTAGAACTTAGAACTACTTAAACCTAACTAACCTATGGACATCACGCACATCCATGCCCGAGGCAGGATTCGAACCTGCAACCGTAGCAGTCGCGCGGTTCCGGACTGCGCGCCTAGAACCGCTAGACCACCGCGGCCGGCCCTGGTTCTGCAACACTATACACATCTGTCACCAATGTATCATTTACTTTTAATGCTATTTGTCCCTCTTCATGTCTGGTTCTACCGGTCTCCTCCTTCACTGTATCCCATATTGTGAAGGAGGACACTTGGGGAAATAGATCGAGTTGACAAAAGTCACGGGACAGAGATATGCACATATACGGATGACGGTATTACCACGTGTACAAGGTATAAACTGATAATGGCGGACCTGTCATTTTCACTCATGTGATTCAAACGAAAATTGCGGTCGGACGAAAGTAATTAAAAAATTTGATGGGGGAATGGAAGTCGGAGCTAGGTGCATGGGACATTCCATTTCGGAAATCGTTAGAGAATTCAATATTCCAAGGTCCACGGAGTCAAGAGTGGGCCGAGAGTTCCAAATTTCACCACGGACAACGCTGTGGCCGACGGCTTGCACTTAACGACCGAGAGCAGTGGCGTTTGCGCAGGGTTTTCAGTGCTAACAGACAAGTAACATTCCTTGAAATAATCGCAGAAATCAATGTGGGACGTACACTGAACGTCTCCGTTAGGCCAGTGCGGCGAAATTTGGCGTTAATAGACTATGGCAGCAGCGGTTGAGACGAGTGCCTTTTCTAACGCACGACTTCGCCTGCAGCACCTTTCCTAGGTTCATGACCATACCGGTTGGACCCTAGACGACTGGAAAACAGTGAGCTGGTCAGATGAGTCCCGATTTAAGTTGGTAAGAGGTAATAGTAGGGTTGGAGTGCGGCGCACACGCCCGAAGCCATGGACCCAAGTTGTCAACGAGGCACTGTGCAAGATGGTGGTGGCTCCATAATGGTGTGGGCTGTGTTTGTAGTGAATGATCTAAATCAACCGTTTATTGACTGGAAACAGTGATATTTGACTACTAGGAGACCATTTGCAGCCATTCATGGACTTCCCAAAAAACGATGGAATTTTAGGATGACAATGCTCCATGTCTCCGGGTCACAATTGTTAGCAATTGGTTTGAAGAACATTCTGGACAATTTGAGAGAATGATTTGGCCACCCAGATCGCTCTACATGGCTCATAATCGAAAGGTCAGTTTGTGCACAAAATCCTCATCGCCAACACTTTCCCGATAATGGACGGCTATAGAGGCAGCATGGGTTAATATTTCTGCTGGGGCTTTCAATAGTTGTTGAGCCCATGCCACATCGGGATTCTGCACTACACCGGAAAAAGGACGTCAGACACGATATTGGAAGGTATCCCACGGCTTTTGTCACCTGTTTGTAAATAGTCGTCCTGTTCTGAAGCATTTTGAAGCTGGCAACTTCTTCATTATTGTAGTGTTCTGTTTCAGTTGATGCTTGTCACTATTATTTAAACAGTGAGTCCATAAGAGAGTATAAGACCCGTTTTCAGTGTTATGAACATTCCCCTTTATTTGAATTCTGGCCCATAAATGAAGAAACGCAACCTGACTAACTTCATTTTCGATTTCGTAATGGTAAGGAATTTTGTCATTACGCATCGGAATAATTACAAAAGCTTTAACTTAAGCTAAACCAAGTTACAACTGAAAGCGTAATCCCTATAATGCATCTTGTAACATATCTTTTCTCCTTGGCAGAGAGCAAAGTGAGAAAAATATTTAAAACGTTCAAAATAATAGGGAATGGATTAATGAAGTTTGGATCGGGGAAAACACATCACAAATGTGATGGCAAACTGTGGTTAGTTCGGATTTCGTACAAAAAAGTCAGCAGCTTCTAATTTTTAGGATTACAGTACTTAAACGATACGACTCCCGCTACGGTCGCAGGTTCGAATCCTGCCTCGGGCTTGGATCTGTGTGATGTCCTTAGGTTAGTTAGGTTTAAATAGTTCTAAGTTCTAGGGGACTGATGACCACAGCAGTCAAGTCCCATAGTGCTCAGAGCCATCTGAACCATTTTTGATACGACGCCATAAGCAATTGGTAGTCCTGCCACATTTATCTGAAAAATAAGAGCTTATCAAATAAAATAATGCCGTAGAGATGAAGGGGTTCTACAATAAATACAGACACTTTGACACCACTTCTTCACCGTTTCGCTCTCGAACAGCGCGTGATAAAGGAACTCATATCTTTCCGTGCGACCACCGATTTCCCTTATTTTATTACAATGACCATTTCTCCCGACGTAGGTAGGCATGAACAAAATGTTTTACCTGTAGTAGAAGAAAGCTAGAAATTGACATCTCGTGAAAAGATCTCGCCGCAACGAATAACGCATTTGTTGTAATGACTGGCACCCCAATTCGCGCATCTTGTCCGTGTCACTCTCTCCCTTGTTTCCAGATACAACAAAACGAGCTGCCTTTCTTTGAACTGTTTCGGTATCCTCAGTCAGTCCTATCTGGTAAGGATACCGAACCGCACAGTCAAACTCTAGAAGAGGACGGACAAGCCTAGCGTAGTGAATCTCTTGTAGTGGATTTGTTGAATCTTCTAAGAGTTCTGTCAATAAAACGTAGTCCCCACAACATTATCCAAGTGACCATTCGATTTTAAATTGTTCTTAACTCTTATCCCTAGCTTTTTAGTTAAATTTACAAGCTTTATATGAGTGTGATCTATAGCGCAACCCAAATGTAACCAATTTCTTTTAGTAGTCATGAGGATGACCTCAGCTTTTCATTAATTATGATACGAATGCCACTTTTAGCGACATACAGGTGCCTTGTCTAAATTATTTTGCAAATGATTTTGATCATCTGACGACTTTACGAGACGGTAAATGACAGCATTATCTGCAAAAAAATCTTATGTGGCTGATTGACTCCTAAATCCAAACGTATTATAAAAACGGCTATGTTCGTGTGTACTTATGCGTGTGTGTGTGCTCGCGCGCTTGTGTGTGTGTGTGTGTGCGCGTATGTGTTTTCCACATCTCCTACTAAACCACTTAACCGATTTCAACCACACTTGTTACGCATATACCTCAATGTCACAGAACAATCGCTATGGGGATAAGAACCACCTGCTTGTCGAAGGGGTGTGGATGAGGATGAAATAGATTCGTAGCTCGCGACCGTGAATTCCCAAATTTCATTCATCCAATATTTGAAAGTGAGAGCACTTAGCGACTTGCAACTAACTTTACACATAATTTAAAACTTTCATAAAAATTCTTCTCGCTGACGCGGACAACCCCTACAAAATGTTGAAAGAAAAAATGTGTATCGATTACTATTTTACCGCTGTTCATGGAGTCAAAGTACCTCGTAAGGTAGATGTTATTATTTAATACTTCTTAACTACTAACTGTATCCTCACACATTGTACAGACAGTATACACATCTGTCACTGAATGTATCACTGTACAACACATAGTTCAGGAGATATGACTTCACGAACAATGAGCTGCGTGAAAAACTGCAGCATCATGCATGACATTTAAATTTATTACTTCTCTGCTACTAACCCTACGAGCAACAAATTTCGTAGACAGTATACACATATGTTGCTGAATGTACGTAAAATATTATGTACCTGTACAACACATAGTTCAGAAGATATGGCGTCAAAACATTAAGCGTAAGGCCAGACGATGCTTGGTACGGGCGTGGACGCACAGTTATAAATAAATACTTGAGCACCATCAGGCTTCTCCGCTAAGCCCTATAACACTTCTTTGGGGACGCCAGATATCACTTATGTTTTACTCGATGACTTTCCATCAATTACTACTAACTGTGACCTTCCTGGCAGGACATCACGAATTCAGTCACACAACTGAGACGATACTCCACAGGCACGCAATTTGATTAGAAGCCGCTTGTGAGGGACCGTATCGAAAGCCCTCTGGAAATCTAGAAATATGGAGTCAATCTGAGATGCCCTGTCAGTAGCACTCATTTCTTCATATGGATAAAGAGCTGGGTGTGCTACACAGGAATGATACTTTCTGAATCCGTTCTATCTGGCAATAAATCGTTTTCTTCGGTATAATTTATAATGTTCGAAAACAGTACATATTCTAAAATTCTACTGCAAATCTACGTCAGTGCTATGAGTTTGCAATTCAACTGATTACTCCTGTTTCGTCTCTTTCCAGTCTTCAGCTAGGCATCTTTCATTGAACGAGCGTTTGTGTATGATTAATAAGCTCATCAGTTCTCCCTTCTATTCCAGTCTCGTATTGTTCGTGGAAAGAAAGATTGTCGGTATGCCACTGCGTGGGCTCTAATCTCTCTGATTTTATCTTCATGGTCTCTTCGCGAGATATATGTAGGAGGGAGTTGACTCCTCGGTGAAGGTATGTTCTCGAAACTTCAACAAAAGCCCGTACCGAACTACTGAGCGTCTCTCCTGCAGAGTCTTCCTCTGGAGTTTCTCTATCATCTCCGTAACGCTTTCGCGAATACTAAATGATCCTGTAACGAAGCGCGCTGCTCTCCGTTGGATCTTCTCTATCTCCTGTAACCTACTTCCTTTGTTTTCGGATTGCATTTCTTTAGGATTCTACTAATGAATCTCAGCCTGGCATCTGCTTTACCGACGATCAATTTTATATGATCTAATTGGTATACAGTCTGGACTGGAAGATTTGCATATATTAAATGATATTCAAATATTTGCCGAACGGGTGCGTGTAAGCTACCTCCTTTGTGGGTGGACTACCTTTCCTGACGACTCTTATGTGTGTGACTGGTTCCAGCGATTGTTCTGCAATCGTGTTATCATGTAAGGCCAGTCAAATGAATGCGAGACAGAAAAAAAAAACCAAGGTAACAGTTTATTATTTCAAGCGTAATCACCACAGCTGTTAATACAGTTATTCCGCTGTGAGATAGTCATTATTAATTCATTACTCCACTGTGAGATATTCATTATTAATATTCATTATTAATTCATGGATAAATATTTGCATTTGCCTTTGGATCCATGATTGTACGCAGGCGGGTACCTCTGCGTCGGAAGCAAATCGACGGCGCCATGAATGACTTTCTTCAGAACTCCAGAAATGTGGAAACCGGAAGGGGGGGCGGGTAGCGAATGTCTGGAGGATGTGTAAGGGCACGCAACTGGACTATTTCCTACGTGACCGTCAACCTGCGAAATTACCGTCTACAACCTGGCTTTCTCGCGGTGACTTCTTCAACTACGTAGTGTTATTGTTTTGGTAATTATGATTGCACGTTGTTGCATGACTACAGCTAACGATGCTTTCCAATGCTTATTTACAGCCTTTTCATATTTTGAACGATCTTAAGATCGTTGCGAGATAGCAACGGAAACTAGTTATCGAAATTTAATTGTGTTAGGAAAATTGCGGACTAGGCATTAACTTACCAATGGGTACCACTATTATTATCCGTCATCTATCAGAGATCATCGGAACGGCGGAAAGTTCCACGGGACTGGAAGAAGGTCCATGTCATAGCAATCTATGAAAAGGGTAGAAAATCGGTTGCACATAATTACCGGCCAATTTCACTGACATCGATTTGTTGTAGAATCATGGAACATATTTTGTGTTCAGACATAATGACCTTTCTAGACTCTGAGAAGCTCATCTGCAGAAACCGGCACGGTTTTAGGAAACAGCGGTCATGCGAGACACAGCTGGCCCTCTTTGTGCATGATATACAACAGGCTCTAGATATCGGCTCCCAGGTTGATGGCATATTTCTCGACTTTCGAAAGGCGTTCGACTCAGTTCCGCACTGTCGCTTGCTACAAAAAGTGCGCGCTTACGGTCTATCCAATGGCATATGTGGTTGGATAGAAAGTTTTCTAACAGACAGGGAGCAGTATGTCGCCCTGAACTGGGTAACTTCAACAGAAACAAGAGTAATTTCAGGTGTGCCCCAAGGCAGCGTAATAGGTCCTCTGCTTTTTACGATTTACATAAACGATCTGGTTGATGGTATTGACAGTGGCCTTAGACTGTTTGCCGATGATGCTGTAGTCTACAGGAAAGTAGTATCACATGAAAGTCGTGAACAAATCAATGAGGATTTGCAGAAAATAAATGCGTGGTGTAATGACTGGCAGTCATCTCTCAATATTAGTAAGTGTAACCTACTGCTTATAACAAGGCGAAAATCCCCGTTAATGTATGAGCACAAAATAAATGATCAGTGTTTGGAAGCGGTAACATCAGTCAAGTATCTGGGTGTGACTATTCGAAATGATCTCAAATGGAATAATCAGATTACACAAATAACGGGTAAGGCGAACTCTAGATTGCGGTTTATTGGTAGAATCCTGAAGCGATGCAGTCCTTCAACAAAGGAAATAGCTTACAATAGGTTAGTTCGTCCAGTCTTAGAGTATTGTTCGTCTGTGACTGGTACATTTAGCCATCGCGAGAGCGTTACAAATCTCATAGAAAGTTTGCAGTGGGACACACTTGCAGATAGACGACGTGCTAAACAGAAGGGACTGCTCACTAAATTCCGAAATCCAATCTTCGCCGGGGATGTAGAGCATATATTATTACCACCAACTTTCAAATCACGTAATGATCATCATTCAAAGATAAGGGAAAGAAGAGCTCGTACTGAGGCGTTGAGACAGTCGCTTTTCCCTCGCGCGATCCGCGAGTGGAACAGAAGGGGGGGGGGGGGGGGGAATATGACTTTGGCGCGAATTGTGCCCTCCGCCACACACCGCTTGGTGGCTAGCGGAGTATATATGTAGATGTAGAAAAGTTTTTACTGTAAAAAAATTTCTTTTTATTTAATAAGTGTTTGGTTGTTTTACTTATATGCTCTGTATGGATGTTGTCATTAAAAAAAAAAGATTTGAACGATGTGTTGAACCGTTATGGCAATTATACTAATAGAGAATATTTTAACGACCTGGAGATGGCTCTTGTGTAGCTGAAACTAGCAATCAAAGTAAAAATTTATTTGTGATCTTGACTTCGATGATTGTCAGTCTTTAACATAAAAATTCTTACTGATTTTATTTAATGCTTTCAGTAACAAATATGTTGTGACATACATTAACATGTTTAAGGTTCTTCTGTTGCTAGCATAGAATTTAAAAGCAACCGTACGTGACAGTTGTCATGAATATTTACTAAGCATGTGTATCTTTTGTTGGTTTGAAACGCTCTTACCGCAGGTCTTCCAGCCCAGAGAAATGTCACTGTACACACGTGAAGCACACTGAGTCCTCTTTCACAGGAAGGCGACATTCTCTAACTCAGATGTCACACTGGAGATACCTTAGCCGATACGCAGCGTTTGAATCACGCGGATTGCAACACGACGCGTCTCCTTATCGAACAGACGTTCGCGAGATGTTTCACCTGGCGAGACGTGTGGTGTGGGTGACAACGCCACGCTTTCACTACTGAGGAACGCTCTCTCCCTTGAGCCACGGCCGGCTGAAGAAGGAAATACAGCACGGGGGTTCCCTGCTTGTCGGGATAGTCTAGAACTGTTAATAAGATGTACTTCGAGACGTAGCAAGTTTCAACAGCTCTGCTTGCTTTGGTGCAAGTATCATTCCTAACATATCTAATTCTTTTTTCTGCCTAATCTAGATATGCAAACTGTATTTTTGTAATCCTATTTGTTCGGAGTATGACTGATAACAATGAAATACATATTTAATACTTCTATTGTTGTCTCGCGCTGGTTTGAGGGAGCTCCTCAAGCTAGTCTTGTGCAAGCGTCTTCATTTCCACATAGCTACTGGAACCTACAGGTATATGAACATGCTAACTGTAGTCAAGTCTCGGTCTCCATCAACAATTTTGACCCCTAATACTTCTTTCCATTACCAGACTGACTATTCCTTGATGCCTCAGGAAGTGTACCATCAACCGATCCATTCTTTTAAATTAGCAATATTTATTTTTCTCAATTCATTAGTTTTTCGATCTGCCCTTATACAGCGTTTTTCTATAAGACCACATTTCAAAAGTATCTGTTCTTCATTTCCATATAAGGCTACACCTAAAAAAAAACTTCAGAAAATAACTCTTAACAGTTAAATTTATATTTGATGTTAATGTGTTGCTCTTTTTCAGAAATACTTTCCTTCCCATTGCCAGGCTTCATTGTACACTTTTCAAACAGTTGTTTCGGTCTCCAACTAGCAAAAATTTCATAGTACTTTTAGTATATCATTTGTTAATCTCCTTCGCATAGCATCACCTGATTTAATTCGACTACACTATGTTACCTTTAATTTACTTTCGTTGATATTCATATCATAACCTCTTTTCATGACACTATCTGTTGCATCCAACTAGTCTTCCTAGTCTCCTGCAGGGTTTTAGAGAATTACAGTTTCATCGGCAAAATTCAGTGTTTTGCTTTTGTCTTCAGCTTGAGCTCCTTTTCCAAATTTTCTCCTTCTTCCTAAACCTTGATCACTATTACTGGAGTAATTGTTGCAACAACTACGTCAATCATGTTCCGTAAGTCGGGTAGCTGGTAGCGGAGCCACTTACACATGATGACTCTTTTTCTTGAGTAATCAGTATTCTGGGTTGTTTGATTCGGCTTGCCACTAATTACTCTCCAGATCCGACATCTTCATCTCAGACTAATACTTGCAGCCTACGTTCTCAATCTCTGCCTTCCCCTACAATTTTTGCTCTCTATATCTCTCTCTAGTACCATGGAGGTTCTTCCATGGTATCTTAGAAGATCTCTTCTTCTTGTCAGTGTTTTCCTTTCTTCGCCGATTCCGTGGAGAAACTCCTCATTCCTTACTTTACGAGTCCACGTAATTTTCAATATTCTACTCTAGCACCACATTTCCGACCCTTCTAGCTTCTTCTGTTCCGGTTTTCTCACTATCCGTGATTCACTACCGTAGAATGCTGTGCTGGAGATGTACATTTTCAGAAAATTCTTCCTCAAATTGTTCCATGCTTGATAACAGTAGATTTCTCTTGGCCAGGAATGCGCTTTTTGCCCGAGCTAATCTGCGTTTGATGTCCGCCTTGCTTCATCCGTCATGATTTATTTGGCTTCCAAGGTAGCAGAACTCCTTAACGTACTTCGTGATCATCATTTTTTAAGTTTATCGCTATTCTCATTTCTGTTATTTCTCATAACTTTGGTCTTTTTCCGTTTAATCTCAGTTCATATTCTATACTCATTAGACTGATCATTCCATTCAACAAAACCTTGAATTCTTTCTTTCACTGAAGATTCCAATGGCATCAGCGAATTTTATTATTGATATAACTTCAGCGTGAATTTTAATCCCCGTTTTGTGTCTTTCTTTTATTTCCGTTTTTGTTTCTTGGGTGAACAGATTGAAAAGTAGTTAATCCGAGCACTTCGTTCTTGGTCATCTGTTCTTCTTTTTCACTCTTGGTCTTAGTACATACTGTATATCACGCATCTCCCCCTGTAGCTTATTCCTACTTTTCTCATAATTTCGAACATCTTGCACCATTTTTCATGGACAAGCCCTTTTTCCAGGTTGGCACATCCTATGAGCGTGTCTTGATTTTTCTTCAGTCATGTTTCCATTATCAAGCACAACATCAGGACCACCTCTCTGGTGCCATTACCTTTAAAAGCCAAATTGATCGTCACCTAACAGATCTTCAATTTTCTTTTTCATTCTTCTGTGTTTTATTCTTGTCCGCAGCTTGGATGTATGTGACGTTAAGCTGTTTGCCCGATAGATCTCGCATTTATCTGGCCTTGCTATCTTCCTAATTTAGTGGATGATATTTTTCTGAAAGTCCGATGGTACGTTGCCAGTCTGAGAGATTCTGCAAACCAACATGAGTACTCGTTTTGTTCCAGTTTTCAGAATTTCCTTCTGCCTTATTTGATCTCAAGTCTTCCAGAACTGTGTTAAATGCTCACTCTGATATTGGATCCCATACGTCTTCCATATCGACTCCAGTTTCTTCTATCACATCAGACAAATCCTCTCCCTCATAGAGACCTTTAGTGCACTCTTTCCACCCATCCGCTGTCTCCCCTTCATTCATCAGTGGAAATCTCATTGCACCCTTAATGTTGCCACACCTGTTTTTAACTTTGCGGATGGTTGTTTTCACGTTTATATATGCTAAGTATTACCCACAATCAATTCTTTTTCGATTTCTTCACACCTTTATTACAACCATTTCGCCTTGGCTGCCCTGCAACTCCTATTTATTTCATTTCTGAAGGATTTGTACTGCTGCATTCCTGCCTTTCCCTGAATATTTTGGTGTCAATTGAAGTACTTCTTCTGTTACCCAAGCTTTCTTCACAGCTCTCTTCCTTGTAGCTACATTTGTCTGCCCACCATCCGTGATTGCCCTTTTAGCGGACGTCCACTCCTCTGCAAGTGAACTGCTCACTGTAATATTCCTTATCATAATATCCATTTCCTTGGCGAACTTCAAACTCCTCTTTTCTCAATAATTCCGTACGCCACAGCGATTCTCTCATACGATTCTCTTAAACTTCAGTCTAGTCTTCATCATTACTAAATTTTGATCTGAGTCCGTATCTGCTCCTGGGAATGCCTTACAGTCCAGTATCTCGTTACTGAATCTTTGTCTGGCCATGATGTAATCCAGCTGGAATCTTACAGTGTCTCCTGGTCCTTTCCAAGTATATCTCCTCTAGTGATTCTTGAAAAGAGTGTTCACTATTACCATGTGCAAATTATTTCAGAACTCTGTCTTTTTCCTCTCTCATTCATTCTGCCAACCTCAGATTCTCCCGCAATCATTTCGGCTACTTCTTACACTACAACCGCGTTCCAGTCCCTCATGATTATTAGACTTTCATCTCCGTTTGTATGATGAATTACCCATTAAATATCTTCATACATTATTTTCTATCTGTCCCTCTTTTGCTTGTGACGTCGGCATGTATACCTGGACAATGGTTGTCGGTGTCGATTTGCTGTCGAATGTGAAGATAACAACCCTATCACTGTAGTGTTCACGTTAGCTCACTCTTTCCTCTACTTTCCTATTCACAATGAGTTCTACGCCCGTTATACCATTTTCTGCTGCTGTAGATATTAGCCTACATTTGTCTGACCAGAAATCCGTATCTTCTTCCCATTTCACTCCCCTGTACCTAGACTGAACCTTTAACCTTTACATTTCCCTTTTCAGATTTTCTAGCTTTCCTATTGCGTCCAAACTTCTGAAATTCCAAGTTCCTACTCGTGGAATGTCATCCCGTCGTTGGTTATTCCATCTTTTTTTTGTGGTTACTTCCCGCTTGGCAGTCCCCTCCCAGAGTTCCGAATATGGGAGTAATCCGTAATCTTTTGCCAATGGGGAAATCATAATGACACTTTTTGAATTACAGGCCACATGTCCTGTGGATACACATTACGTATCTTTAATGCAGGGGTTTCCATTCACTACTGCATCCTCATGCCGTTGATTATTGCTGATTCTTTCGCATTTTATGGGCAGTTTCCCACACCAAGGCCAATGGAATGCCTGAACTCTGTCCGCTCCTCCGTGCTCTTTGTCAAGCACGTCTGCAGAACGATCGTGACTTCTTACACCGGAAGTCTTTGGCCGCCATTGTTGCTGATTTTTATTCAAAATTTAAGCAACAGCTGGATCGAAGACGGAATATTTTGATTATTTGTCTAAGATGCTACCCCTAGACCATGTTTCTTTGAAGGGAAACTTGTTGCAACTGTACCATTTCATGGGGATTTGTTGACCCCCAGATACGAACATCCAGCAACATTGCGTTTGCAAAGTTGGCTTTAGAGCTTGTAACAGCTGCAGACGATAAGGACGTAGTTGTGATCCCTCTTCTTAAAAGTCTCCACACGGACGTCACTGGAACAGGTAACTCACCACTAACATTCTGAAGTGATTCCTTGTGCCTACGCATGAAAGACTCTCTCGCTCGTTCAGCACGTCCTACAGTCACTCTTGGTCGTACCATACTCCTCTATTTGCAAAGCCAGCAGGTAGATTAAAACTGATGAGGCCATGTTATTATCACTTGGTAGATTTCAGTGGAACTTAATATGGAACTACGTTGCACTGTAACAAAAGTTACTGCCCTTGCAAACAGTAAAAATACAAAAAGCATTCCGTTCACAAGTCGCCATCTTTGCTACCAGCGCTACGTAATGGAGGACACAAGAAACAGTGCATGTGCATGTGCACGGGTATACAAACAAAACTGTTTGAGTTCTTCTCTCATCTGATGTATTATTTACAATAGTAAGTTGAATGTAATAAACGCAACAAACCTTAAATTCCGATATTCATCCTGTAACACCCAGTATACAGGGTGTTTCAAAAAGAATATATGTATAACGAAGTATTATTTTGTCCAAGCTATCGATCACTACGCCTCAGCTCGGCTATTGGAGAAACGAAAACATAGGTTAGTTTATATTAATAGCCGCTAGATGTCAGTTGTCATTTGTTTTGCTTGGAAACCATCATGTGTTTAAAATGGTACTTAATGGAGCTGGCGACTTAGCATGTCTCAGCTGTGCTCCACGGTCACCGGATTTGACACCCTCTGACTTCTTCCTGTGGGGTTGCGTTAAAGGCAACGTTTATGTACCACCACTCCCACAGAACCTGGACGAGTTGAAGAACCGGATCCGTTCTGCCATAACATCAGTGACGAAGGACGTGCTTGCCCGAGTATGGGAGGAATTTGAGTGTCGATGTGATATTGTTCGTGTTGCTGATGGAGGACATATTGGACATCCGTAATCTGAACTTGAGAGGTTCGTAAACAAGTGTGTAAAGTTTCATATTCGAATGTCTTAAAGTTGAATAAATATATGCATTCGAATTACGCATATTCTTTTTGAAACACCCTGTATTATAGGTGACCCTATTGATGCTGATCTATCTGTCGGGTTGGGGTGTTGAACTCAGCGGCCCCTCCGTGCTTTTCGACACCAGTAAACTGTGTATAGGCACTGGGATTTTCATCGTCTCCTTCCCCTTCAACCACAACAACACAAACACAATACTCTGTTTCCTAGCTTTTATCATGTCCTACAGAGTCCGCTGTTTTCGTCGTGTATCAAATTTATTTCATTTTAACTTTGTGACCGGATACCCTTTATGCCGCCACAGTCGTAAGCTAACCTAAAGTTGGGAAGTCACGTCAGCCATCTGTCAGTGAATCGTGTAAACTGCTAAGAATTGCATTGTACAATACACAGCTGTAATACCTTATTCTGACTATAGACAATCGCTTTCGGTACGAATGAGACCACATTCGTTTCCCCTTCAGTAATAGGAGAAAGAAAGGTAACGAGGGTATATAATTCTATAGGGTGGCCCTCGAGAACTACGAGGGTTTTTTTTTTTTTTTTTTTGAACCTCCAATCTGTCACGAGATGGAAACCACAGCGAAAATAAAAAAGTTTTATTTGCAACTTTCAGTTGCACCTTACATCTACTTCTTTAAGTAGTCGCCGCTCTGAGTTAGACATCTGCCTAGCATTGTACCAGTTTTTCAGTACCATCGTCATAGAAGCGTCTGTGATTTCCGCCAGTTCCCTACGCTGGTCTGCAGATAGGCTCTGCCAAAATGCTGCCCACGTAGCAAGCGGTTCATGTGAGCGAAGAGATAAAAATCAGAGGGAGCTAAGTCCAGGCTGTACGGTCGGCGATCAAACACTCCCCATTAAAAAGGCTGCAGTAGCGTCTTCATTGCACCTGCAATATGCAGCCGAGAGTTGTCATGAAGAAGGAAATGTAGGAGAGTTACTTTAAGTGGGCGGCATGAAATGAGGCGAAACAACTCAGCAGGACTTCACATTTGGCGTGAGCGACTATTTTCTAGCATCTCTCTGTTCGCTCAGAACTGAGAAGTGCGGTGTGACTCGAAAGACAGTCATGCTAGAGAAACTACCCAGCACATCTGCACGAAACTTCACCGGATTTTCACTATACTTTTAATTTTTCAGCCAATAGAAGGTCTAAATAAATATTCCTCGCAGTACATTTTCGTTTGGTTGTTACGAGATTCAGTGTCTATTTGCACCAATGTAATTTATGGATACCTATTTTACACACATTTGCATTTCTGAAAAGGCAAACACAAGTTAATTTTTGAAAAAATACGTCACAAAAGTCGCTTCCATTATTGGCAATGTATTAGCGGATGGTCCTCATTATGTTCTCAGTCATTTCTTGAGGAATGACGTCTACGTCTTCCTTTATTGCTGCTTTCAACTTATTAGTATTGTGGAATCACCATGAAAAAACGGTGTTCTTGAGGCAACACTAAAGAATGAAAATCAGGGGCTAGAAGTTCATGTGATCTCGATGGACATGGGGCATCACCGAACCGTGAGAGAAATCGATGTGGAATGTGACGCCTCATTGTAGTCAACTGAATTATGGGCCGTACTCTTATGTGCTGTGGCACCATCTTGCTGTAACCATATCGCGTTTAGTCGGCAGTGTCCCTACAGCTGTGGAATGAAAGAAATTGCTAGTCATGTGTTAATCGTTGCCACATACCGCTTAATTCTCACTGACTGACCGACCATTCTCTTAAAAAAATTGGCCTAACGATTCCAATGAACTGTCCAGTAGCACCCTAGACAACGACCTTTGTGCTACCCTGCGCCTTTTCGTGAATGAACAACGGATTTGTGTCCGAGCAATACCAGAATTTTTTTATTGACAGATCCGCTTGTCTCACCAGACATCAAAAGATGTCAGAAACGCGTCACTCAAGTCAATACAGCCTAGTAACGTTACGTAGAAATTACGTCCATTCGCTTAATCTGTCGAGCATTGTTGTTGAGCCACTTGCAGCTTATAAAGATGAAATTTTAAATCTTGTTTCACAGTATTCTGCAAAGACGTGCGAGGGATTTGCAATGTCCTAGAACGGTGACTGGTACACCGCTACGGGCTTGATTGGATGACTGCATGAACTCGTTAGATATTTTCCGCCGTTCGAATTGTCATCTTAGGTCCCTCATGCGTCACATTGGTTACAAAACCCGTTTCACGCTACTTTTTTTATCCTTCTTGATACTGTCCTTAGCTCTGGAACATGCAGTGGGCGTTGGACAGCCCCAACGCTCTGCACGCGACACAAGTCCTCCACTGCCTCAGTATCCATCTGAACTAACCAACGTACCAAAGTGAACTGAATGGCGTACTATGTAGATCCGATCAGATGCCGTAGATAGTGCAAGCACTTCTACATCTTAGCGGTGTGGCTAATTGGAGGTGTATTATCTCCAGTAGGTCACCCTGTAATTCATAAATGTGTGATGCTCTACAGACACATGACGCATAACGGCTTGTGTTAGAATTGTACACACATGTTATCTGGCTTTCTCCTTTTGTTGTTGGACAGTCTAAGATGGTCTGCTACTGGACAGAAAAAGTTTATTTTTAATAAAAATAAGGTAGTATAACTGTGTATTGTAGAACGCCATTCTTAACCTTCCTAACATTTGTCTAGTACCACTTACACCTGTTTCTGTATCGTACTTTCTGAGGCAGGGATTGGGCATCTACAATCATTTCCCTAAACGAGCGTGGAAAACCATCTAAAAATGACACTCTTCCTGGCAGGTGTGCCAGACCAATGATAGTTAACCCGTGCGCGGACTCGACCCGTGTCTGGCTCACCCAGTTTCGCATTAAACTACACAAGCAGATCAACACACTCGCGGCACTACACTGTATAAACACTCATCACAGTCATCCACAAAACCAAATATCCACGGGACACTACATAACAATGTTGAGGGTAAGTTTCTTGTTACATTAGGTAGAGTCCACATACGCCGTCATGAAGGCGAGCAGCTGCTCGAAACAAGTGCACCGCCAAGGACGCAGGCCGGTGGAGGCAGTATTGTGCTGTGCGAGACGTTCACCTTGGATTCCCAGGGAACATTATTTCGAACTGTTTGCTTCTCTTCGTACTTGATGTATAGCCCGACAGCGATGGCATCTCCCAAGTGGATAACTGTCCATGTCACAAGGCCAGAATCATGCTATTGTGCTCTGATGAGAATGATAGTGAACCCACGTTGACGTTTTGGCGGCGAAATTCACCTGACGTGGAACCGATGGAAAACATGTGTGATGTTATCCTGAGTCAGCAATGGCTCTGAGCACTACGGGACTCAACTGCTGTGGTCATAAGTCCCCTAGAACTTAGAACTACTTAAACCTAACTAACCTAAGGACATCACACACATCCATGCCCGAGGCAGGATTCGAACTTGCGACCGTAGTGGTCGTGCGGTTCCAGACTGTAGCGCCTTTAACCGCTCGGCCACTCCGGCCGGCTATCCTGAGTCAGCGCAGAGCCCTGAAGCCACCGGTCTGTAATTTGTCGGAACTATGTGACCTACACGTTGACATCTTGTGCCACATACCAAAGACTTGGAAGCTACTAAGGGCTAGTCGAACCCATGCTACACAGAATTGCAGCTGTACCGGTGCTGAAATGGACCAACACGCTATTAAATACGCGGACATCACGATTTCGCTCACCAGTGTATATTGACCTGGCAGTGTAATCATCAAAACCATGGGGCTTTTAAATCAACAATCAACATTTCTGAGATATTCCTACTGCACGCAATTTATTTAATCACTTCAAAAACTCTACCGGCTATAAGATTTTGCCTTTTTTCTAAAGAAATACTGATTTACACTTCGGTAGTATTTATTGACGATAGAACATTTATTTACCGGCGACCTGCCGATCCATTCTGATGACAGATTTGACATCTTGATTGTAGCACACTGAGCTTTGTCCTGTCTTCCAGAAAACAGTGAGTCACTTCCTTATCATAGCGTCACACTCTCGACAGAGGTAATAACCCGAAGTCTCGAGAGACACGCAGGGCCCGTGGATAACCGAATTGCAACATGAATGTGACGTGTTGGAATTTCACGAAATATATGTGCCGTTCTTTACTTGGAAACACGATGCTATTGCAGTAGCTTACAGCTCCCTCTGCGCTTGACCGGTTTCAGTGTATGGTGATATAATTGTCTTCAAACGACTCATTTCTACTTTCGCAGGTAACTCCAGGCAATGGGTGCCGTTCTGTAGGTGTTTCCAGTAGTAAAGTGATCGCACATAAATCTCAGTAGTTCTCATGAAAAATGTGTCCATTATTCTGTAACACATATCTTTAGCAACTTGCTAGCAAAATTTTCAGAGGAATACAGCGGATTTATTGGTGGCCAACACCTTCTATTTCGTCGACGAGCTTCTTAGCAGACCGAACTGATGTGTGTATTATTAGTTCTATCGTATGGTGTAAATTTGGCACAGCTTGTCATTTGCATAATATGTAAACATTGTAACCACTTTTCAGTGAGCAAGAGTGATTTCGGGAGTGATTTCAGGAGTGCCGCAGGGGAGTGTCATAGGATCGTTGCTATTCACAATATACATAAATGACCTGGTGGATGACATCGGAAGTTCACTGAGGCTTTTTGCAGATGATGCTGTGGTGTATCGAGAGGTTGTAACAATGGAAAATTGTACTGAAATGCAGGAGGATCTGCAGCGAATTGACGCATGGTGCAGGGAATGGCAATTGAATCTCAATGTAGACAAGTGTAATGTGCTGCGAATACATAGAAACATAGATCCCTTATCATTTAGCTACAAAATAGCAGGTCAGCAACTGGAAGCAGTTAATTCCATAAATTATCTGGGAGTACGCATTAGGAGTGATTTAAAATGGAATGATCATACAAAGTTGATCGTCGGTAAAGCAGATGCCAGACTGAGATTCATTGGAAGAATCCTGAGGAAATGCAATCCGAAAACAAAGGAAGTAGGTTATAGTACGCTTGTTTGCCCACTCCTTGACTACTGCCCAGCAGTGTGGGATCCGTACCAGATAGGGTTGATAGAAGAGATAGAGAAGATCCAACGGAGAGCAGCGCGCTTCGTTACAGGATCATTTAGTAATCGCGAAAGCGTTACGGAGATGATAGATAAACTCCAATGGAAGACTCTGCAGGAGAGACGCCCAGTAGCTCGGTACGGGCTTTTGTTAAAGTTTCGAGAGCATACCATCACCGAAGAGTCAAGCAGTATATTGCTCCCTCCTACGTATATCTCGCGAAGAGACCATGAGGATAAAATCAGAGAGACTAGAACCCACACAGAAGCATACCGACAATCTTTCTTTCCACGAACAATACGAGACTGGAATAGAAGGGAGAACCGATAGAGGTACTCAGGGTACCCTCCGCCACACACCGTCAGGTGGCTTGCGGAGTATGGATGTAGATGTAGACGTAGATACAAAAACGTTGGAAGTGTTTTATGTACCGTAATATTGACGACAACTATTTTATTCAGTTTCAGATGTACAAGGACATTAATTTTTTTGCTTGATAGACGTATTTGAGGACAACTTTATTTCGGATCTGTGGAATCAACATTAAACCTAAGGGCACTAATTTTTTTTTTGTGAAATATATATGGGGCACCCATCCATTATCTTTACAGTCTTTCACTACTTTAAAACTATATTAAATAAAACAATTGATTTTCAACATCTGACAAGGTAACACGTAAACTTCTAGTTTGTATTTCAGGTGCCGTAGATCTGATGAAAAATGTGGACGACACAGGAGAAATTTGAGTCTGTAGCCTAGTTAATAGAAAAGAAGGCCACTAGAGACGGAGCACAAGCTCGGATTAGGGAATGAAATCAGTCGTGCCATTTTAAAGGAACCATCCCGGCATAGGCTTGAAACGATTTATGGAAATCACGGAAAACCTAAATTAGGATGGCCGGAGACGGGTTTGAACCTTCGTCCCTCCGAATACGAGTCCAGTGTGGTAACCACTGCGCCACATCTCTCGGTAGAAAAAGAAGTCTGATAACAAAGTGCAACAAAAAAATTCCGGGTTCTATAAGTTATTTATGGAAATAGTTTCTCCATAAAAAGGGGCTGAACTGCCCATCTGTTTCAAATACTGAAGTGGAAAGGTACGGCAGGCGTTTTCTAAGAGTCTGACAAAGTCGATGCGCACGGCGGCCAGACAGCTCGAAATCCCACATCAACAGTGCGCTAAGCCTTCCATAAGAGTCTACGTCTTTATGCTTAGAAGCTGCAGCCGTTTCAAGCACTAAAGCCGATTGACGAACCACAGTGCGAGTAGTCAGTAGTGGATATGCTAACCAAGACTAATGCAGACAACGACTTTTTGATGGCGATTTGTTTCTGCGATGAGACAGCTTTTCGTGTTTACAGTAAACTAAACTGACATAAAATTTGTATACGAGAATCGGAGTGTTTTCTCGTTACACGTGACGTGTAAAGAGGCAGTACCAAGGCCGATGAGTGGTTTGGACTGATGCAGAATTGCTTCATTTGGTTCATAATTTTTCGCGACTCTACTGTGAGCAATGCTGTTTACCTGAGCACGTTACCAGTACTGGAACGCTTGCAGCCTGACGACATATCCCAGCAGGATGAGGCATCACCTCAGTGGTTCCTAAATATCCATAAATTTCTGTATGAAAAAGCTAGAGCCGGGTAAATAAAACAACGGCGGATGAACTACCTCATTACAATGGGTTATCGGTTCAAGAAGTTCATCGATCAACGTTCGAATGCACAGACCGATTTATACAAGAATTCTCACGACGATACACAGCCGTGAAGAAAATCACCAAAGCTTTCTAAATTGTTGAAACAAACTTTGTGCTTGAAGGTTCCGATGACGCTCAGGCTGTAACACTGGAGAATCTGGCAGAAATTCAAGGTAGGTCTGTTAAGGGGAGATGCGGTAAGAAATAAACAGTTATCGTAGGCATCTAAGTGCATCTGAAACGAGTGTGGACGTTGCTGCTAGATGGGCAGCCCAAGCAAACCAACCATTTATAAGGAAACGGGACTTCAGTGAGGCATTACCCTGCATATCACTTATCATCCAACACTTCTTGGCCATTTGTGTCTCCGTAGCAACATGCGAGATTAGTTTTCCTGCACTGAAACTCGTAAAAAATTATCTGCGCTCTACGAAAAATTAATAGCGACTAGCCGATCTGTCCATTTTATTCCATGAAATTCTACTCTTTATTGATTCTTTGCATTTTACCTGATGGTTATTGTGTTAAATGCTGATTAGTGTTCTAAGTTTCTCACTTTTAAGTATGTATATTACAATTACTAGAGAGTAGTGTACACACTTTACGTTGATATTTTTTTGTCAGACGTTGCAACTATATTATTCATTTTTTACAAAATGTGCACTTCAAACACATCAGTTTCAAAGTAGACAAAGACCTCATTTAGTTTTCCCACCCAGGTACTCCGTCGGGCTTATTGCACCACTGCCAAAGAGTCTATGCAGTCATTAATATCTGTGATCTGCAAAGCCTAGTTTCGCAGAACAATGGCGTCTTTGAGGATGGTTGTCAGTTATTATGTGTTATGCCAGAATAAGTCATCAACCGTTTTTTAAGCAAATAAACACTAGTAGAACAATCGGTATTAGTGTTTTGTACTTTTTAATAACGTTATACTATAAACAGGAATAACATTCTGAGCATCGCGTAACCAACAGTACAGTGGTAACTTGGTGTGTTTATGACAATAAGTTTCATCACCCTTATTGGGAAGCACTAAAACTTCAAAACTAGAATTTGCACTGAAATCTGTCGAATACGGTGTATCATTTCAAGAGTATATACAGATATAAAATTGTACATAATACTTATTATTTTCTTGCATAAGTGAAGTAATGTTTAATTTACAAGGGATCTTAGAGAGAAGGGGACCGTGAAACTGTGGAAGCGCTGAAAATAGACAGACACATGTAACTCAGTTGCACGATAGTGACGGCGGTACCTTTTTCATGGCTGTGACGTAGTGTCCCAGAGATACAGCTTGCAGTATTTGGTTCCGATGAACTGAGTGTTGCAGACGCGACTGGCGCCAAACTAACGTGGTTGTTCGTTTGTCAGGAGCTGATAAATAACGGCGAGAGCAGATAAGATACAGGAAATCGTGCAGTTACTCTGATGCCATCTCTCCGGCTGAAACCAGAACTACTCCCACCTGGGAAGCGAAGACCCGTTCAGCGCCGTCTGTACTCTCTATGCGTATATGTGTCATACTCTCGGAATCTGTCCCATCTGTGTGTGTCTGCTACGGTAGGTTACGAGGAAGCAAATAGGCGCCGGAATCGTAAGCTGTGTGTCAGTGCCGTTAACGACCTGCAGCTGAGGACAGTGAATTGCTTTCGGAAAAATACAGGTAGCATTTGTACCCAGACTCTTACCCAAATCTGCTAATCCGTTGTAGTTCTCTGACAGTGTACATGAAGGTTCTCCTGAAATGTGTTAGTTGAAAGGCGTTAGCAATGGAGGAACTTGTGACTCTAGTAACGTTTCAGAACCTCTGTAATTATGTTACACGTATGATAATTCCTCTGATCGACCATCTCTAACCCTCCAATTTTCTACCTGTTTTCACTACCAGTGAGCGCTATGCTGAGTAACTGAAGTCCAATTATCAGAAAACGTAATTACAATTCCAATGATGGAAATTCATGTTTTATTACTACGAAATTATTTTTAACAATCCATTAAATAGTAAATCAGTTTCCACATCGCAATTTAGGCATAAAGACACTTTAAGCATGCTGTAAATAAATGTTTTACATTTTTCAAGCAATGGGAAATCCAGGATGGAATGTAACAATATTATAAGAAAGAACTGTGGTTTCAGTTGTCTGAGACTGCAGTCGTGGGTGTGAGTTGTGTTTGCGTGAGCGAGTGTGTGTGTGTGTGTGTGTGTGTGTTTGTGTGTGTGTGTGCGTATGTGTGTCTATTGTTGACAAAGGCCATTGCCCGAATCTGCGACTCAGCATCTCCGCTATATGGAGAGTAGAAACTTTCCTTCTCATAATATTGTTTTACCTTTTTCTCGCTTAATCATTGTCTCTTTTGGCCTTGTACAGTTAATCACAAAACACAGTATTCTAGATTCGAAAATATTATTTGAAAACTCCTATCTGTTACAAACCAAATACCACACACTCAACAACTGATACCTAGACTTCATACTCTGCATATTTTAAAACGACATTTGTTTTCGAAGAAAAACAAAGCCAGCACAAAGAAGAATTATTTATAGACATGCAGGTTATGAACATAAACGTAGCTTTCATTATTCCCCCTTCAATATCTAATTCAATTACTTGTAGTTTTTGCGGAAATTCACAGCTAGACCAAACCGGATAACTTTCTTTGATGAGATTTTTGGAGGTGTGGGTAGCTCATGCACAAGTGAAATTCTCTATAGGTCATCCTGTAGACCACTGGTGTCTAAGTTCACAAGGATCTACATCTACATCTAGATGGATACTCTGCAGATCACATTTAAGTGCCTGTCAGATGGTTCATGGAGCCACCTTCACAATTGTCTATTATTCCAATCTCGTATAGCGCGCGGAAAGAATGAACACCTATATCTTTCCGCACGAGCTCTGATTTCCCTTATTTTATCGTGGTGATCGTTCCTCCCTATGTAGGTCGGAGTCAACAAAATATTTTCGCATTCGGAGGAGAAAGTTTGTGATAGGAATTTCGTGAGAAGATTCCGTCGCAACGAAAAACGCCTTTCTTTTAATGATTTCCAGCCCAAATCCTGTATCGTTTCTGTGACACTCTCTCCCACATTTCGCGATAATACAAAACGTTGCTGCATTTCTTTGAACTTTTTCAATGTACTTCGTCAGTCCTATCTGGTAAGGATCCCACACCGCTCAACATTATTCTAAAAGAGGGCGGACAAGCATAATGTAGGCAGTCTCCTTAGTAGGTCTTTTACAGTTTCTAAGTGTCCTGCCAATAAAACGCAGTCTTTGGTTAGCCTTCCCCACAACATTTTCTGTGTGTTCCTTCCAATTTAAGTTGTTCGTAATTGTAATACCTAGGTATTTAGTTGAATTTACCTCTTTTAGATTAGACTGATTTATCGTGTAACCGAAGTTTAACGAGTTCCTTTTAGCACTCATGTGGATGACCTCACACTTTTCGTTATTTAGGGTCAACTGCCACTTTTCGCACCATTCCGATATATCTTCTAAATCGTTTGGCAGTTTGTTTTGGTCTGATGACTTTGATATTAGTCGATAAACGACAGTGTCAGCTGCAAACAACCGGAGACGGCTGCTCAGATTGTCTCCCAAGTCGTTTATATAGATAAGGAACAGCAAAGGACCTATAACGTTACCTCGGGGAACGACAGAAATCACTTCTGTTTTACTCGATGACTTTCCTTCAGTTACTAAGAACTGTGACCTCTCTGACAGGAAATCACAAATCCAGTCACATAACTGAGACGATATTCCATAAGCACGCATTTTACTACGAGCCGCTTGTGTGGTACAGTGTCAAAAGCCTTCCGGAAATCCAGAAATACGGAATCGATCTGAAACCCCTTGTCAATAGCACTCAACACTTCATGTGAATAAAGAGCTAGTTGTGTTTCACAGGAACGATGTTTTCTAAACCCATGATGACTGTGTGTCAATAGACTGTTTTCTTCTAGGCAATTCATAATGTTCGAACACAATATATGTTCTAAAATCCTGCTGCATATCGACGTTAATGATATGGGCCTATAATTTAGTGGATTACTCTTACTACCTTTCTTGAATATTGGTGTGACCCGTGCAACTTTCCAGTCTTTGGGTACGGATCTTACGTCGAGCGAACGGTTTTATATGATTCTTAAGTCTGGAGCTAATACATCAGCATACTCCGAACGGAACCTAATTGGTATACAGTATGGACCAGAAGACTTCCTTTTATTAAGGGATTTAAGTTGCTTCACTACTCCGAAGATATTTACTCCTACGTTACTCATGTTGGTAGCTGTTCTCGATTAGAATTCTGGAATATTTACTTAGTCTTCTTTTGTGAAGTCATTTCGGAAGGCTGTGTTTAGTAACTCTGCTTTGGCAGCACTGCGTTCGATAGTATCTCTATTGCTATCGCGCAGAGAAGGCATTGATTGTTTCATGACGCTAACATACTTCACATAAGACCAGAATCTCTTTGGATTTTCTGCCAGGTTTCGAGACAAAGTTTCGTTGTGGAAACTCTTACAGGCATCTCGCATTGAAGTCTGCGCTAAATTTCGAGGTTCTGTAAAAGATCGCCAATCTTGGAGATTTTGCGTCTGTTTAAATTTGGCATGATTGTTTCGTTTTTTCTGTAACAGTGTTCTAACCAGTTTTGTGTACCAAGGAGGATCAGCTCCGTCGTTTATTAATTTATTTGGTATAAAACTCTCAATTGCTGCTAATAAGCAGGTTTCAGACTATCAAGTGTGATGTTCGTTGGCACATTGAAAGGCTACTCAAAACTGCTATTTAAACCCAGATCAAGAATCAATAACTTTGATCCGTAAGTTTTAATCTCCGATCCATTTGCAACATAAAGTTTGTAGTCTGCCTCTTTAACCCTATTCTTGGGGGACGCTGGTATAACAGAAACATCGACACTTCTCAGGTTTTCAGTTATTAGCCGTGACGAAAATGAAAATAGCAGTACTTTTAAGAGCTATTGTATCTCGGCTTGCTGCGGCCTCTGCTACGAGAATGTCGTCTCGATCGATGCTATCGCTTCCTAGATCTGGAGTTTCGGGCTTCAATTTCAAGCCCTTCGACCAAAAGAGTTTTTCAGTGATACAAGATAATAACATGCAGCTGGGGACATTTCTAGTTGCTGAGTGGTTCGCATTTCCATCATCTGATCAGCCATTTCCGTTAGTTTGTCCACATTTTCTTCGGTAATTATTAAAATATTTCGGACGCTTACAGGAAGTTTGCCTAGTTAGAGGGTTTTTAAAATTTTGTCTAAAACATTAATTCCTCCATAACCTTTCATTTTCCGAAGCAGCGGACTGGGTTTCACGTCTGTTACTAATTTTCTGACTAGTTTCTTAATTTGACGCTCTTCACTTTCCTTAAAAGTCATTAACAGTCTTACTTCAGCTAACGAATATTTGTTGCTTTCGTCATTGTTCACGAGATTCCATGTATTTTCGAAAATCAGAGCCCTAGTTGTGCTAACAACTAACTGAATTTGGTTGGTTCAATCTGTATTCCCGAGACTATAAATTATGCTTCAGTCTTACAAAACGATATATCAGACTTTTCAGTCCAGAACGAACGCCAACTTTGTACACTTCGTCTTCGTATCACTATTTGGGACGTTACTGTTCCCTCTGTCTGCCAGAATGTTTGTTTCTTGTCACGTTGTTGTCACAAACTGTTGGTCTTGTTGTATAGTTAATTTTAGATTCGAAAATAATATTTGCAAATTTCCATTTGTTACAAGATCAATATCACATACTCAAGCAAAACGACTGATACCTAGACCTGTTACTCTATGTATTTCAAAATGTCACTTGTTGTCAAAGAAAAATGAAGTCAACAGAAAGAAGAATTATTTACAGAACTATAGGTTATGAACGTAAACGTAACCCTACAGTCTCTCTGCCTTTGTTCCTTTGACAAGCACAACTGCGTCCTGCTGCATCAGTATTATCTTTTGGGATAGCTTTTAGGAGAGTATCTCAATGTTATTTTCTCAAAAGATCACTTAGGCATCGACTGTCACATCCTTTTCAACATAATTATCATCACTTCACTCATCTTGTTCTGATTCATTGCGTTCATACTCGTCTCCTCTCCAGGACCACTTTCACCTACACATTCAAGTACCCTGAGAATTCCGTCGTCAGATAATTGTTTTCCTTCAGTTTTTAGAAAAACTAATTGATTAGCTGTATTACTCATCTCTGGCATCTATATGAGTTATAATTATGGAGCCTATTACTTATACTATTATTGTTACTGGAACATTAGCACAGTCTTGTATCGCTATAAGAACTTCATAAAAACGGAAATGTGTAAAGAAATACTCACTGTAACACTGTAGGGTGGTACGTGGTGTCCCAACAAAGCTGCTAGTGAAAAACACAACCACTCCTCCAATTTTTCGCCTGATACTGGATATTTCTCAAACTGCGCAAATATTAGCTGAAGTCTCATACAACGAAATGCTGCCGTGTCTTAGAACTATTTAAAATAAAACTGAACAGGGGATACAGGAACCCACCCTAGCATTCCAGCACGACGTTATAAGAAGAAAAAACACTATATCCTACGAGAGGTTGTAATTTTTTTTTCATGCTGATTTGTTAATGTCTCCTCACCCGCTAAACCCAACATCTCGCATCATCTAACATAAACATTCTGCCAATAACGTTTCCTGTTTCTTCAAGAGACAGATTAACTATTCGTTTTCCTTGATGCTTTGGCAGAAATCCTACTAAATTTTCCCTTCTTCAGATATAATTTGCCCCCGTATTTTTCTCTCGTATGTTCTTTCCCTCACATTGCTGTCTTGATGTCTGCTTAATTTTAAACACTCTTCACAAGGCCTACACTTCAAATGATTTCAATACATTTAGCTCAAGATTTTACTTCCATTCTATGCTCCAAAAGCACATTTTTTTGAAACTAATTTTTCATTTCATACCAGTTGTAAGCTGCATGCATATCATCTTTACTACCATAACTTGTTAAATTTTAGGAATCGTTTTGCTGACTAGTAGCGAGGTTCGCGTTCGTATATCGCATTTGCGATTGTTAATGACCGAGTGCTTTAATTTCTACAGTTATGGGTAGATTGATTTTTCAAATTACTTATTAGCGAAAGGAAGACTTGACATGAGAACAGTTATAGGATTTAGTTTCATTATTTTTTGTGTTTGATCCGCCTTCGTAGCTGAGTGATCAGCGTAGATGACGCCTGTGCGGAGGACCCGGGTACAATTACCGAATTTTTCCTTAGTGGGATGACTGGACTGGCGTACACTCAGCTACTTGACAGACTGGTTGCGGTTGCACGGTATGGAAAGTCTGGATAACGGCTGGGAGAGCGGTGTGCTGACAACACGCCCCTACATACCGCAACTGATGACGCCGCAACGCAGAGGATAACACGGCGGCCGGTAGACATCCCTTGGGCCTTCACGGCCTGTATGAGGAACTCTTTCATTTTTTTGTGTTTATTCTGAAAACAATTAATTATATCAATCAGTTTGAAGTACACATATCCAGTTTGTATATCACAATTCTGGTTTCCTATCTGTGTACGGCCGCAATAGATGACAGTACATGTTCTAAGTTTATTCAACAATCACTGTAAGATCGTTCCAAGCGAGTAGCGATCGATGGTTATATCAGTTAAATCCAATAAACCTCACCTTCACCATGGTAATTTGCTTGCTTAAATTTTTGATACACATAACACTATGGGAAATATAAACTTTCAGCGGAAGTTAATCACTTCGAAAACGTTCGCGAGTTTAATCCGCGCCTTTCACGCATATCAACAGTTCTCTATGAAATCACTTTCAACACGAACGTACGACTCGTTCTCCAGACTACTTGTGCCTGCCACAAACTAATTATAGGTGACAGCATTGTTCGGGTACGAAAGTTTTAGTTAATGAAGAAGACACGGCACAGTGACTGTATTTGAGGGGATAAACTGTCACATGTGAGGTTAACTTCTAGTGTGCCATAAGAGCTAAAATAAAATAAGAACGCACCACGAAGGGATTATCCGAAAGGGACCAAAATCTAAAGACTAACAAACAAACGAATATAGTTCAGAAAAAATTGGATGATTTATTTAAGACGAAGAGCTTCACAAACAGAGCAAGTCAATAACACGTTGATCCATCTCCGGACCTTGTGCAAGCAGTCATTTGGCTTGGCATTGATTAATAGAATTACTGGATGTCCTCCTGAGCGATATCGTACCAAATTCTGTACAACTGGCGCGTTACGTCGACAAAATCCCAAGCGCGTTAAAGGACTTGCCCACAATGCTCCAAATGTCCTCAATTGGGGAGAGATCCGGCGACCTTGTTGGCCAAGGCAGGGTTTGGCAAGCACGAATACAATCAGTAGAAACTCTCGCCGTGTGCGAGCGGACATTCTTTTTCTGAAAAAATGCCATGAAGCGCAACAAAACGGGACGCAGAATATCGTCGACGTACAGCTGTGCTGTACGGCTGCCGCAGATGACAAGCAGGACCCATTGGTTTTCAGGTTGAGGCATGGACTCGACTAATGTCTGAAGTAGTGCTGGAGGGAACTGACACCATGAATCCTGTAGGGCTGTCCATAAATCCGTAAGAATACAAGGGGTGGAGATCTCTTCTGAACAGCACGTTGCAAGGCATCCGAGATATGCTCAATAATATTCATGTCTGGGGAGTTTGGTGGCCAGGGGAAGTGTTTAAACTCATAAGAGTGTTCCTGGAGCCACTCGGTAGCAATTCTGGACGCGTGGAGTGTCGCATTGTCCTGCTGGAATTTCCACAGTCCGTCGGAATGCACAATGGACATGAGTGGATGCAGGTGATCAGACAGGATGCTAACGTACGTGTCACCTGTCAGAGTCGTATCTAGACGTACCAGCAGTTCCATATCACTCCAACTGCACATACCCCACCAGCTTCAACAGTCCCCTCCTGCCTGAAGGGTCCATGTATTCATGAGGGTGTCTCCATGCCCGTACACGTCCATCCGCTCGATATAATTTGGAACGAAAATCGTCCGACCAGGCAACATGTTTCCGCCACGAATAGTCCAATGTCGGTGTTGAAGGGCCTCGGCGAGGCGTAATGCTTTGTGTCGTGCAGTCATCGAGGGTACACGATTGAGCCGTCGGCTCCAAAAGCCTGTATCGATGATGTTCCGTTGAAAGGTTCGCCGGTTGACATTTGTTGATGATAGGAAGAAAAGAGGTGCTGATATACGGCTCCGCGAGGCACTTTGCGACCATGCAGTGGCTAAAATCGCAAATACCACCTCATTTCGTGGAGTGATGGGACCAACAGCTGTTGATGGGGATCTGCCCTTAGGGCGACCTTGAGGAGTTCGGTGCCACCTCCCCGCCCGCCACAGAGAGGTGTAGGCTATTAGCCGGCGCCGAGTTGCACCAATAACACGAACACAGCACTACACTCCACTCTCTCTCTCTCTCTCTCTCTCACACACACACACACACACACACACACACTCGTCAGTCATAAATTCTAAGTAGGTAAGCTTAATACACAATAGTCACACTTCTCAAAGGAGCAATACATTTTTCTTTTTTGGTCATCAGTCTACTGACTGGTTTGATGCGGCCCGCCACGAATTCCTTTCCTGTGCTAACCTCTTCATCTCAGAGTAGCACTTGCAACCTACGTCCTCAATTATTTGCTTGACATATTCCAATCTCTGTCTTCCTCTACAGTTTTTGCCCTCTACAGCTCCCTCTTGTACCATGGAAGTCATTCCCTCATGTCTTAGCAGATGTCCTATCATCCTGTCCCTTCTCCTTATAAGTGTTTTCCACATATTCCTTTCCTCTCCGATTCTGCGTAGAACCTCCTCATTCCTTACCTTATCAGTCCACCTAATTTTCAACATTCGTCTATAGCACCACATCTCAAATGCTTCGATTCTCTTCTGTTCCGGTTTTCCCACAGTCCATGTTTCACTACCATACAACGCTGTACTCCAGACGTACATCCTCAGAAATTTCTTCCTCAAATTACGGCCGGTATTTGATATTAGTAGACTTCTCTTGGCCAGAAATGCCTTCTTTGCCATAGCGAGTCTGATTTTGATGTCCTCCTTGCTCTGTCCGTCATTGGTTATTTTACTGCCTAGGTAGCAGAATTCCTTAACTTCATTGACTTCGTGACCATCAATCCTGATGTTAAGTTTCTCGCTGTTCTCATTTCTACTACTTCTCATTACCTTCGTCTTTCTCCGATTTACTCTCAAACCATACTGTGTACTCATTAGACTGTTCATTCCGTTCAGCAGATCATTTAATTCTTCTTCACTTTCACTCAGGATAGCAATGTCATCAGCGAATCGTATCATTGATATCCTTTCACCTTGTATTTTAATTCCACTCCCGAACCTTTCTTTTATTTCCATCACTGCTTCCTCGATGTATAGATTGAAGAGTAGGGGCGATAGGCTGCAGCCTTGTCTTACACCCTTCTTAATACGAGCACTTCGTTCTTGATCGTCCACTCTTATTATTCCCTCTTGGTTGTTGTACATATTGTATATGACCCGTCTCTCCCTATAGCTTACCCCTACTTTTTTCTGAATCTCGAACAGCTTGCACCATTTTATATTGTCGAACGCTTTTTCCAGGTCGACAAATCCTATCAAAGTGACCTGACTTTTCTTTAGCCTTGCTTCCATTATTAGCCGTAACGTCAGAATTGCCTCTCTCGTCCCTTTACTTTTCCTAAAGCCAAACTGATCGTCACCTAGCGCATTCTCAATTTTGTTTTCCATTCTTCTGTGTATTATTCTCGTAAGCAGCTTCGATGCATGAGCTGTTAAGCTGATTCTGCGATAATTCTCGCACTTGTCAGCTCTTGCCGTCTTCGGAACTGTGTGGATGATGCTTTTCCGAAAGTCAGATGGTATGTCGCCAGACTCATATATTCTGATTAGAACAGCCCGGTCACTGTTCACAGTAACACATCCTCTGCCCTACCTTCCTATTCATAACGCATCCTACACCTGTGATACCATTTTCTGCTGCTGTTGATATTACCCGATACTCATCTGACCAGAAATCCTTGTCTTCCTTCCACTTCACTTCACTGACCCCTACTATATCTACATTGAGCCTTTGCATTTCCCTTTTCAGATTTTCTAGTTTCCCTACCACGTTCAAGCTTCTGACATTCCACGCCCCGACTCGTAAAACGTTATCCTTTCGTTGATTATTCAATCTTTTTCTCATGGTAACCTCCCCCTTGGCAGTCCCCTCCCGGAGGTCCGAATGGGGGACTATTCCGGAATCTTTTGCCAATGGAGAGATCATCATGACACTTCTTCAATTACAGGCCACATGTCCTGTGGATACACGTTACGTGTCTTTAATGCAGTGGTTTCCATTGCCTTCTGCATCCTCATGTCGTTGATCATTCCTGATTCTTCCGCCTTTAGGGGTAATTTCCCACCCCTAGGTCAAGAGAGTGCCCTGAACCTCTATCCGCTCCTCCGCCCTCTTTGACAAGGCCGTTGGCAGAATGAGGCTGACTTCTTATGCCGGAAGTCTTCGGCCGCCAATGCTGATTATTTATCAAAATTTAAGCAGTGGCGGGGATCGAACCCGGGACCGAAGACGTTTTTCATTATGAATCAAAGACGCTAACTCTAGACCACGGGTCTACACCCTAACGGAACGAATAAATCTGTCTCAAGACTCAACCCGCAACCGATCAGTATCTCGTGGTCTCTGTCAACGGTTCTCTACAAGTCTTTCTTCCTTACCGTTTACTTACAGCCACAAGCTTGGAACATGGGTAGATATCCGTGCACTACGCAACGGGACAGTAAATTTCATCGCAGCTAAGCATGTCCAAGACTACTATGCACGCCATCTTAATGAAGCGTAAACCTATGTGAAACAACTGGAAAGTTATGAAGCTTATTTTGAACTTCATTAACGTGATACAGTGCTAGAACCAGTGAAATAAAATCAGGCGGTGCTGTGGGAAATATTATACGAAGAATCGATGAGATTTGCTATTTATGTGGCGAAATAAATGACGATGACTGAAGTAGTGATGATATAATACGCAGATTAGCAAAACGAAAGAACATTTCAGAAAAAGAGAAATTTACTAACACGAAGTATAAATTTAAGTGACATATGAAGAGGTTTGCACAAGATAATATGAAGAGCTGCATCAAACCTGTTTTCGAGCTGAAAAGACCACAACAACAACAAATATAACACCCTTTTTTCGATCGTTATCTAGTTCAAACAATGTATTGCAGGCCTCTAGTGGCCAATGCAATTGGCAATTGCGTTTGAAATTAGCGTTTTTTTTTAAAATTAAAGCATAACTGGTCAATGATTGGAATCAGCTGCTCTTAGCTAATACCTAGTGATTATTTAAAGTGAATCGATCACATAAATCTAATTGTGGAAAGGCAGATGTCAGAGAACATTCAATAGCAGGGAACTGTAAGTCTTCCACGTTGCTCGCTTATAAAATTTCCCAGCCTATTCAGTGTACACGTTATGAAGTCAGACTGAGCTGACGGATAGAGGGAAAAGGAGTGTGTGTGTGTGCGTGTGTGTGTGTGTGTGTGTGTGTGTGTGAGAGAGAGAGAGAGAGAGAGAGAGAGAGAGAGAGAGAGAGAGAGAGAGAGACGAAGAAAAGATCAGTTCGTCACAACTTGCTTCTTCATCGCAAGAGCATTAAGAAGATTCTCGACCAGCTGACATGCTACACGCCTTGAGAAAGATGCTGTGTAACCCTGATAGTATTTCTGCATATATACCGGATGCGCACGTTTCCAAGATGAGTCAAAAACAAATAACTTACACCCACGACTATTATACATAGTGGCCGCAAGTACAAAATTAGATAGAACTTATAATGGGTAGTAACAACGGCAGTTCTTTTCTCACGCCATCCAAGAATGAAAAAGCGAGGAGATTAACAAAGCTGACACATTATATATGCTACGACACAAGTGCTTTGCTGTGCAAAAATATTTTATACCCGTATGTAGCTCCTACCCAGATGGTCGGAGAAACCGCTATGTAATGACTCGAGCGGCGAAATGACAAAAATGATCAGCACAATGGCGAAAGGTAGTGAAACGATGATAAAGAAAAGTGAGACAGTTATTATAACTGTACAGCAGAACGCTACGTGACGGAGGGTCAGTTACACCGTTACTGAAGTGAACTAACACTTCGCAAATGGTCGCATAAAATTGCATCTACCATACCATCGCTGCGGCATCTTGAGAACGCGAGCCCTTGGAGACCCTGTTTGTACGAGGTGTTGCCGAAGTCAGACGGAAGTTTCTTCTCGATGTGGCGGTGACTGCAGCAACGTAACTCGTCTCAATCCAAGGCGAGCCGTGCAGCGACTGTTCCTCAGTCGCCGCTCAGTGACCTAGATTCTAGTCAGATAACGACGAACGTAGCGTATTAGCTACCGCGCTGTGTCGCGCCTGTTCCGTAAACGAAGACGTCAGAAACTTCATTGATCACTTATAAGCTGAACTACGAGTATATCCGTAGCGCGTCCCGGATTCCAGACTTTATACGAAAGTGGCATTAACGATGGATCGCTAGTTGAGATTTAACGTACCCTCGACACCAAAGTCATTACAGACGGAGATTAAGCAGGGATTGTACAAGGTTGTGGGAAGGGAGGAGAGTAATTGATCGTGGCTGTCACTGAGGTACTACTTAGTAGCCATCTCAAGAAAACCTAACGGGAGGCAGACGGTGTTTTGAACCATGCCTTTAACAGCTGCAAAACTCGCTCGATTTTTAATAAGGATTCATTCTAATAACAGAGTGATTGTGGTCTTTACTAAAGAGAACGCAACCTTTGTAGCGGGGGGAGGGGGGGGGGGGGCGGGGGGAAGACAAGCCATTGATACCAAAGGAAGTATGTGTTAACGCAAACCGTGAGGAATTCTATCATGCGTGAGACGGAATTATGGGCCTTATGAAAAAAAGGGTGACGCTGCTGCGTCACGCAATTTGACTCTTAGTCTGCTCACGAGGTGTGGCCATTAATTGCACGCGTTGATCACGAAGGCTGACGCGAGGATCAATGAACTATACTGGACGGGATGTATCTGGAACATCTTGTTGTTGTTGTTGTTGTTGTTGTGGTCTTCAGTCCTGAGACTGGTTTGATGCAGCTCTCCATGCTACTCTATCCTGTGCAAGCTTCTTCATCTCCCAGTACCTACTGCAACCTACATCCTTCTGAATCTGTTAGTGTATTCATCTCTTGGTCTCCCTCTACGATTTTTACCTTCCACGATGCCTCCAATGCTAAATTTGTGATCACTTGATGTCTCAAAACATGTCCTACCAACCGATCCCTTCTTCTAGTCAAGTTGTGCCACAAACTTCTCTTCTCCCCAGTCCTATTCAATACCTCCTTATTAGTTACGTGATATACCCACCTTATCTTCAGCGTTCTTCTGTAGCACCACATTTCGAAAGCTTCTATTCTCTTCTTGTCCAAACTAGTTATCGTCCATGTTTCACTTCCATACATGGCTACACTCCATACAAATACTTTCAGAAATGACTTCATGACACTTAAATCTATACTCGATGTTAACAAATTTCTCTTCTTCAGAAACGATTTCCTTGCCATTGCCAGTCTACATTTTGTATCGTCTCTACTTCAACCATCATCAGTTATTTTACTCCCCAAATAGCAAAACTCCTTTACTACTTTAAGTGTCTCATTTCCTAATCTAATTCCCTCAGCATCACCCGATTTAATTTGACTACATTCCATTATCCTCGTTTTGCTTTTGTTTATTTTCATCTTATATCCTCCTTTCAAGACACTGTCCATTCCGTTCAAGTGTACTTCCAAGTCCTTTGCTGTATCTGACAGAATTACAATGTCACCGGCGAACCTCAAAGTTTTTATTTCTTCTCCATGGATTTTAATACCTACTCCGAACTTCTCTTTTGTTTCCTTCACTGCTTGCTCAATATACAGATTGAATAACATCGGGAAGAGGCTACAACGCTGTCTCACTCCCATCCCAACCATTGCTTCCCTTTCATGCCCCTCGAGTCTTATTACTGACATCTGGTTTCTGTACAAATTCTAAATAGCCTTTCACTCCCTGTATTTTACCCCAGCCACCTTCAGAATTTGAAAGAGAGTATTCCAGTCAACATTGTCAAAAGCTTTCTCTAAGTCTACAAATGCTAGAAACGTAGGTTTGCCTTTTCTTAATCTTTCTTCTAAGATAAGTCGTAAGGTTAGTATTGCCTCACGTGTTCCAACATTTCTACGGAATCCAAACTGATCTTCCCCGAGGTCCGCTTCTACCAGTTTTTCCATTCGTCTGTAAAGAATTCGCGTTAGTATTTTGCAGCTGTGACTTATTTAACTGATAGTTCGGTAATTTTCACATCTGTCAACACCTGCTTTCTTTGGAATTGGAATTATTATATTCTTCTTGAAGTCTGAGGGTATTTCGCCTGTCTCATACATCTTGCTCACCAGATGGTAGAGTTTTGTCAGGACTGGCTCTCCCAAGGCCATCAGTAGTTCTAATGGAACGTTGTCTACTCCCGGGCCTTGTTTCGACTCAGGTCTTTCAGTGCTCTGTCAAACTATTCACGCAGTATCTTATCTCCCATTTCGTCTTCATCTACATCCTCTTCCATTTCCATAATATCGTCCTCAAGTACATCGCCCTTGTATAAACCCTCTATATACTCCTTCCACCTTTCTGCCTTCCCTCCTTTGCTTAGAACTGGGTTTCCATCTGATCTCTTGATATTCATGCAAGTGGTTCTCTTCTCTCCAAAGGTCTCTTTAATTTTCCTGTAGGCAGTATCTATCTTACCCCTAGTGAGACAAGCCTCTACATCCTTACATTTGTCCTCTAGCCATCCCTGCTTAGCCATTTTGCACTTCCTGTCGATCTCATTTTTGAGACGTTTGTATTCCTTTTTCCTGCTTCATTTACTGCATTTTTATATTTTCTTCTTTGATCAATTAAATTCAATATTTCTTCTGTTACCCAAGGATTTGTATTAGCCCTCGTCTTTTTACCTACTTGATCGTCTGCTGCCTTCACTACTTCATCCCTCAGAGCTACCCATTCTTCTTCTACTGTATTTCTTTCACCCATTCCTGTCAATTGTTCCCTTATGCTCTCCCTGAAACTCTGTAAAACCTCTGGTTCTTTCAGTTTATCCAGGTCCCATCTCCTTAAATTCCCACCTTTTTGCAGTTTCTTCAGTTTCAATCTGCAGCTCATAACCAATAGATTGTGGTCAGAATCCACATCTGCCCCTGGAAATGTCTTACAATTTAAAACCTGGTTCCTAAATCTCTGTCTTACCATTCAAAAATGGCTCTGAGCACTATGGGACTCAACATCTTAGGTCATAAGTCCCCTAGTACTTAGAACTACTTAAACCTAACTAACCTAAGGACATCACACACACCCATGCCCGAGGCAGGATTCGAACCTGCGACCGTAGCAGTCCCGCGGATCCGGACTGCAGCGCCAGAACCGCACGGCCACCGCGGCCGGCTGTCTTACCATTATATAATCTATCTGATACCTTTTAGTATCTCCAGGAGTCTTCCAGGTATACAACCTTCTTTTATGATTCTTGAAGCAAGTGTTAGCTATGATTAAGTTATGCTCTGTGCAAAATTCTGCAAGGCGGCTTCCTCTTTCATCTCTTCCCCCCAATCCATATTCACCTACTATGTTTCCTTCTCTCCCTTTTGCTACTGACGAATTCCAGTCACTCACGACTATTAAATTTTCGTCTCCCTTCACTACCTGAATAATTTCTTTTATCTCGTCATACATTTCATCAATTTCTCCATCATCTGCAGAGCTAGTTGGCATATAAACTTGTACTACTGTAGTAGGCATGGGCTTTGTGTCTATCTTGGCCACAATAATGCGTTCACTATGCTGTTTGTAGTAGCTAACCCGCACTCCTATTTTTTTTATTCATTATTAAACCTACTCCTGCATTACCCCTATTTGATTTTGTATTTATAACCCTGTAATCACCTGACCAAAAGTCTTGTTCCTCCTGCCACCGAACTTCACTAATTCCCACTATATCTAACTTTAACCTATCCATTTCCCTTTTTAAATTTTTTAACCTACCTGCCCGATTATGGGATCTGACATTCCACGCTCCGATCCGTAGAACGCCAGTTTTCTTTCTCCTGATAACGACGTCCTCTTGAGTAGTCCCCGCCCGGTGATCCGAATGGGGGACTATTTTACCTCCGGAATATTTTACCCAAGAGGACGCCATCATCATTTAATCATACAGTAAAGCTGCATGTCCTCGGGAAAAATTACGCCTGTAGTTTCCCCTTGCTTTCAGCCGTTCGCAGTACCAGCACGAACATCTCAGGTGATTAGAAAGTTAGTAGACAGGAATACAATTAAATACTTAGCTTTAATTCAGCATCAGCGGTGAACGTCGATCTTGACTTTGTACAGTAATATTTAGATGTGCAGTTATAGACTGAACTGCGAACACTTCTTTTCAATTCTGATTGCTTCACACATATAGATCAATTGTCAATGCATAAACTGTATGTAGCGCCTGGCTAGATCGTAGCTACTGACTTAGCTGAAGGCTATTCTAACTATCGTCTCTGCAAATGAGATGTCTGAAGCTATAACAAGTGAACCATTCTTATTAAAGTCGGCTGTAGAACTGAGCAGTGCGCTAGCTAGCTTGTCTCGTAAGAACAGCCGGGAGGCGAAGCTCGGTCTTCTGCTAGCGTCGACAGTGGCGACTCGCGGGTCCGATGTGTACTGACGGACCGCGGCCGATTTGAAGCCTACAACCTAGGAAGTGTGGTGCCTGGTACCTTGCGGTTACACCACAAATTCGTTTCATGAAGTAAAGAAAGTAGTCACAGGCAACACTTGCTGATCCAAATCTCGACAAATCTTACTCAGTTAAACGAACTAACTGTGTGTTTCCTTGAAAAATTCTCCGACAATCGAAAAATCCTACTTGCTTTGGCACACTTGATAAATCGAAACGATTTTCATGACGCACCGCCCACAAACACGGCACAATTCTAAGTAAACGGTCTATCCAGCACTCGGTAATTCTATTGTTTCGTCAGTTGTTTCGATAGTTCCTTCGACTTTGTGTACCATTGTTTCCCTTCGTTTACTTAACATTAGGTAACGCTTCACAGTACATACATCAGTTGTAAAAATGGCTTCAAGGAGTCTCGCAGGGCTATCTTCCTGATATTGAGCGATAATTTGACATTTAATAACTTCCGAAATTATGATGATCAGTTCCGAGGTGCACTCACTGAAGTTTAGTTTAGGCTGTTCTGGATGACAAAATCGGAGACGGTGCAAAGCAAAAGAAGAAGAAGAAGAAGAAGGAACAGAGCCCTTCCATTTGCGACCCCAAAAGAGACAACGTCTTATATAAGATTCTTCCTTTGAAGAGTAGTTGATGACTTATTATAGGCTTTGATCAAAATAGAAAATCCACTTGACCAAACACGCTGGAGGTCACTAAAGCAGGAGAAGATAGTAGATTTTCCAAAATAAAGCTGAAGGTTTCTTAACTATTTCGGATATTTGTGTGTTCTTAAAACAAAAATTAATAATATTTGTAAAAAAAACCATTTTCCTTTTATTTTAGTTCTACTTTATGCTTTCTGCTTCCTTATGCAAAGAAATACGAATGTCACTGAAATTACAGTGGTGTTTTATTTTTTGTTTGAACTACTTACAACCTAAAAGCTAAGGGTATACAATAGTCATTCAAAACAATCACAGACAGGTATGTTTACAAGAGTTGGGTAGTTTGAGGCCACTGATGACATTTTGGGAGTATTTTTGTTGTACAAGTGCTTGGACAGAAAAGCCAAACCGACAATTTATAAAAAATAGAGAATGAAAAGTGTGTACAACCTGCATCGATAAAAGCAGACAGAGGATGTAAGTAGCGTTAATTTTCAAATGTAACATTATTGTAGTTTTAACGACGCGAAAACAGAGGAAACTCCGCCCTGTACTGTATTTTTTTTCTTTTCCAGCTTCATCGCACAGAATATCATTAAATAGTACATGACATTAAAAATTAAACACAAATTGTCATTTTCGAAGTATTAATTTCATTAATAAATCATAAATTACAACAAACGCTTTTCAAATATGAATTCCGCTTGCGGTTCGTAGTCAAAATTTCAAATATATGGAAAGCTTTAAAGGGAGGAAGTTGTTAGCACTGCGGAAGAATTCCAGATACAGATGAAAGTGCTGATCCCTCATTCCTGACCGACTGTGCAATAAACACCGATGAAACCAGTGCCAGTATGAATCGAGGTACAACAGATCCCTTTCGATTGAACCGATTTGAACAAGATCAGTGCAATATGGCACAACTGTGTCGGGAAAGGTATTCCCTTACGTTTTCTAATGTATGCAAGAAAACATCCGCGAAACTTGGTTCGAATCTTCAGAAACGAGTTGACATAGTGACTCATAAATGAAAAAATGTAACTGTGGCCTACACTACATCAGGGAAGCGCACGAAAAGGCTGCACGAAGAGTTTTTTAAAGTCGTTCTTTTGTACGCGGGACAAGAAACGGTTCATTACATTACTGATTCATGAGAAGGGACGACTGATCGGGCATTTTACGATGAAATTCTTGTAGGTGAGAGACAAAGCCATGCACCTGCACCATAAAATTTATCTCATCCACCCCACTCCCCCTGTCCCGCCACTATTTCTAGTCCGCTTCGCCAAACCCGTGCTCCCGACTTGCTGAAGAATAACAGAGAAATAGCTTCGACGGAAATTCCATAAAAATATATTATTTACCTCTGGATCAATTTAGTGCAACTGTTTTCACGGGAATGATCAAATAAGAAGTGGTTCACATCGAAGTTGATCGAAGTCATAAATTTCTTTTTTAATATGAACGGACTGTGTCTTCCGGCGTCGCTTCTGAAAAATCCGCGTGCCAGTGAGGCAGTAGCTTTCATTACATGTGAGTGGTGCTCTACGTATTTGCGTGTCGGTTACTTCTGCGAGAAATACCATCTGGAATTTTGTTCTAGAGCGGCAAGTGATAGCAAATATGATTCTGTAATCCATTCCTTAACAAACAGAAAACATTGAAGAAAGTTTGCTGTAATAACTGATTAATTAATGAAATTAATACAGCGAAAACGACTATTTTTTCGTGGCATACACTATTCAATGATATTCTGTACGTTGAAATTGAAAAGAGAAAAGGGCACGCGGGTGGAGTTTGGACCAGCACCGTCTCCATAGTAGCCGTGAAGCTTAGCCTCTGCGCTATGATCGCTCGGTCGTAACATAATAACCGTTACAGGCACAGAAGGCACGCTTAAAACTTCAACATCGATTTGCTCGGAAACTAGGGGCCATCGCATGAAAAGCCGTTAGCCAGATACTCAGGACTGGTCCCTCTACAGCATACTTAAGACTAATCAAAATCCGTGATTAACCGGTCTAATGGTCCCCTTCTGAGATCCACTAGAGGGGCCAGCCGATGTAGCCGAACGGTTCTAGGCGCTACAGATCCGCGTTGATGCTACGGTCGTAGGTTCGAATCCTGCCTCGGGCATGGATGTGTGTGATGTCCTTAGGTTAGTTTGGTTTTAGTAGTTCTAAGTCTAGGGGACTGATGACCTCAGATGTTAAGTCCTATAGTGCTTAGGGCCTTTTGAACCATCCACTAGAGGGCGCTTCCTCCTCGACTGAAGATTTGTTTACGTCAAAGTCAGTCGTGCCTCGCGGGCGCCTGCATCAGGAAGACGGGCACACTGGAGGAACAGGTATTTGGTGTGAACTGGGCAGCTGCCTAGAGTGGGTCATAATCATTGTAGTATGCGTTTGTGATGAATTCACCCAATTTACTGAGCAACTCAACAGCTCCTTACTGTTTGTTGCGTGTATTTCGACAGTATGTCTAAATAATGTCCGCTCATCAGTGTTTGTAATGCTTGTTTTGTCTCGGTGCAAATCCGATGCCGTCTTCTTTCTAGCGTTTGTGGCTCAGGCATGTGGGACCCATATCAAATCAGACTAACACCTAACATGGGATAATAAACTTGTACAGAGGAGGTTTGACAGCGCCACGGAAATGTTGAGAAATCTCAATTGTCAGACTGTTGAAGGTAGACGGAAATTAACTCGTGAAAGCCTTCTTGCAAAATTTCAAGAACCAGTATTAAGTGGAGACTCTGAAGATATTATTTAGCATTTTACACATCGATTCAACAGGAATCAAGAACATGAGATTAGACTAAATACTGCAAGGACAAAAGCATTTAAGCACTCTGCCCGCGCTCCATTCACGACTAGAACGTTAAGGAACTGTAGCATGTGATTTATGCTAAGTACCCTCCGTCATAAACTTCAGTGGTTTGTAGTAGACACATGATTTTCAAAATAAACATCTTAATACTTTCCTCAAACCTTAAACTTAGCTTATTCAGTTCTTTCATTAAACATGATTTTTTTTTCAGCAATTGTTTGTTCGTTCTAATTACATTAGTGTCTAACAGTGTGTTATGAAAATGTAGCCTCTTTAGCAGCACACTCCTGATCACCGTTGTCCCAATTTTGGCTTTAAAAAAATCTAATGTTTAGTAATGCAGCAGCATTAATTGCACTTCTACGTTTGGCTGTTTCAACGTGGCCTTTAATAACACCCTTCGTGTCAAATAGAAAATTCTCCAGTACATAGTGTGAGATTAACATGTCGAGTGTTACTGTAACTACACAACTTCAAAAAGTTGCCTTACTGTTGCCAAGTTAACAGTAAACATAATCTTTCTCTTATGCACTGTAAACAACTAATCAAAACACTAATGTAGATAAAATGATAAAAAATGTGTAGATGAGTTATTTAAAAAAAAGCAACGTAAATACGTTGTCCCTGTCTTGTTCCCAAATGACTGAAGTTGTGGCGCAAACGGTAGCCTCAACTCCCTATCGACGTAATTGCTTGCTCGAAGGTCGGCTGAGAGAGAGACGGCCATAAGAGAATGTTTTAAAACTTAATGTCGGATATATAGGTCTAAAACTATAAAAAACATTCGCCAATGGTAACTGCCTCAAACCCCGGATATTACCTAGCCAAAATTAAAAAAAATCGGGGCTGTCCGGGCTAATCCCTGCCGTATCGTAAGCCTGAAGCCTATTTATGTCGCAGACGAAATTTTGAATTTTCTGTCGTATTGAACGCTATCTTAACTTTTTTCAAAACATACGCTTAATTTTATGCGATTTAGTCCTATTGTATTTCATATTAGCATACTCCTTAGGGTGCCCTTATAGCACTACTTTTAATGCCATGGTATTAAAGTGCACTGTCAGATATTCATTATACTGCATTTGGATTAATAGATTTATCATCTGATACTTGTTTCAAAATTCGAAACTTTCTCAGTTTCTGTATTCATCATCTGCAAACGCGTTTCTTTGAATAACTTAGTAGAAACACAGTACAAACCACCGTATTTGTAGAGTTGAGAATGACTGTATTTATTATCGATTACATCCGCACTGGTTGATTTTCTGAGGAAAGTGTCCCCTCATTCTTACAAAACATAGTACTGGTCGAAGTTAGAAAAAATCCAGTAAACCAGTGTCCGGAAGCAAATACATGCGACGCTTGCTTGCGTCGAGAGGATCAGTAATTGGTGGTAAAGGGCTACCTTTCTGTTGATGTCCATTACTCGTTTCATATTGGTCGTGCTTGTGTATAGGTTGTCAAGTTAAGGAGTCTCTGGTTTCAAAATTATCTCGAAAAATTAAGATCGAGAGACAGTTGCACCAAAATTTTTGTTAATTGTGAAAGCTCTAAGAATTTTATGGAGAAATTATACAGAAGTTTGGAAATATTTCGAAAAGCCGCTAACAGATGTCACTGTACGATGTGCAGCTCGTACAGTAACAAGGTGCTTAACAAAGCTCGCCCTCTCCAAGCAATCTTTGCAATATCATAATCTTTCCGAAATGTCCACTACTCTCAGTACGCAGGTGGCTCTAACTAACAAGAAATTTCGCTATCACATCCTGTAGTGCTTCAACGGAAATGGATTCAGACGTCACGAAAATAGCCGATTTAAGTTCGTCCAGGGTCGTGCGTAGATAGTGTCTTTTAGTGTGCCCCACAAAAAGTACATCTACATCTATACTCCGCGAGCCACCTTACGGTGTGTGGCGGAGGGTACTTATTGTACCACTATCTGATCCCCCCCCTTCCCTGTTCCATTCACGAATTGTGCGTGGGAAGAACGACTGCTTGTAAGTCTCCGTATTTGTAGTTCCAAGGAGCCAGATCGGAAGAATGTGGAGACCAGCCCATCCTTGCGCCAGTAAATTTGCAGTATTCCGACGCAATGACGCTATTCGAGAAGTATTCATCGAGAAAGCGAAACACGTTTTCGGTACGATGTAGTCTCGCCCATCTTGCATGAACCGCTCCATGCCTCGTCGATCTTTGAACGCTAGCTGAATTGCTCCAAACTTGCAACGTAACGTTCACCAGTGATCTTTTCTCGGATGAAAAAACTGTTAGTAACGCCTCTGCTGATACCGCAGCGCAAACAGTAATTGTTTGTTCGCGACTGCATTAGGATGCCACTGTGCTGAAAGTGTGAACCAGATGCGGCCAGCATGAAATCCTTTATTATCAGTCATTGTGAGAATCTGGTTCGCAAAGTCAGCACTCACACAGCTCAAACAGGTCTGCACTGATGGCTCCTAATTTTGAATGGATAGCTGTGTAGACTCTGTCTCCGTATTTTCTGCGGGCTGGAACGCTTCAACCGATTTCTGTTGCTATTATTCGGACCGATTTCCTTCGATTTTTGCCGAATAATTTCAGATACCGTGGCAAAATTTTCATGGGTAACTGTAGTTTGCCTGGGCCAATGTTCCCCTCTAGATCAGCCACGAAGCCTGTTCGCTGGAATTTGGCGAAGTGCTTGCGAATGATTTTCGCATTGGGTCTTTTTGGAACATTAAATAGTGTTTTAGAACTACGCCTTGTTGCCGTAAGACTGTGTTCCAACCTGTGGTATTCCAATACTACAAATACGTCGTTCAATACAATACACGATTCAATCCTTGCCTTCGGTGCACCACCCTTCTTTCACGTTTCAGCGGTGGAACTGATAGCTCTGAGTCGCGGCACTATATTTATAGGCACTACGTATTGAGGTTACAGCGCAATATGTTAACAGCTGTCACAATAAACATACCGTTTGTTGCGCTCATCTATTGATCTTCATTTTCGATATATTTAATTTTGAAATCAGGGATTCCTTTGCTGGACACCCTGTACTTAGTCTGATTTTGGCGGTCTTGTCAGAAACAGCATTTACAACTGAGTGCATCAGCCATTCCATACATATGGTTTTGAGGTTTTATTGGTATCAGAAAAAGATCAGGAATGAACGTGAACAACGTAAAAGGTGAAATGTAGTCCCGTTAAACCGTTATCCCACTCAAGAAACGGGCAGACATCCTGCTATGATGTAACTAACGGCGGTGATCGACAGGAGCGCGTCATAAAAGCCGAAATTCGTTCTCGATGCCACATTTCAACTAAGAAAAAATGTCTAGCTTACTGTTCTAGCAACTTGCAGACACAGAGCACGACGAGTTGGATCTCGCAGTCCATATTCTAGATATGGTGGAGCAATGCTGTGACGAATACATGCCGATCCAGAAACAAGCGTGTAGAGAAGTGGAACTGCTGGATCTATTATCCACTGTCTCATGTGGTCAACTCTGCTCAGCTGTTACCTTATCCGTATCACTCATGGCATGTGTGGGTTCTCAGGTCACAATACCACAATGCTAAATTTCAGTTCCGCCAACGGACTGTAAGACGAAGCGCTGAAGATCCGTTGCTCACGGTTTGCATTTTGTTTACGAATTTGACGCAAGTCACAAATACCGTCTTGTTATCCTTTACTGCTATTTCAGTTGTCCACGAAGGGAAAAGATGTTTGAAAATACATAATAAAGATGACAATAAATTAGCGATTCCCAACGTGCGCGAGCGTGTTTGTCTCTGTGTGGGAGGAGGAGATCATACTAAATGGAGGGCGTGAACTTATTGAAGAGGAAAACACACGGTAGTTCAAAATTTGATTTACTGGTAGAAAATAAAAGAAAAATACATTATGATACAATAAATAATTAAAATTCATATTTAAGCAGACGTAATGCACTTACAAATGTACTGCTCAATTACTTTAATAATTTTTGTTCCAGCACTAAATTGAAAAAAGTTTTCTAAATATTAGCGGCTCCTTTTGCCAGACTTGCAAAGCAAAGGTTTTCGAAGAAATGTTTAATATTACAAATAGGCACTGAGTTCTTTTTCCACGTTTAGCTGTTTATATTTTGTCTTCAAAGCAGCCAACACAGAAAATTTGGTTTTGCAGAGAAAGGAAGATGAAAATGGTAATTGTATACCAAATGTTCTTGTTTTTAGTGCATCTCTGCAATAAATTCAAAGACTGATTTATTACTAATTTGCCTTTTGATTTCGCCGCTTGCCATGAAGTCTACAATGACTTATTCCGCAAGTGAGAGACCTTCCGGAGTATTTTCGCGATCTGTTTGTAAGATATATATATATATATAATGGGGGAGGGAGCGATGAAAATTATGATTGAAAGTTGGGTCGTGAATGCTGAAGGAGGGTTGAGAAACGTTAGAAACGTTGCAGCAAATGATTTTTGAAACTTCATAGATTTTACATTACAGTTCAAGTATAATCACTGATGATGTGAATGTTGCTATTGTATTATGATGCTGCTGAAGATGCATGATAATGATCGTGATCATGACGGAGGTGGAATTAAGAGTATGATAACGGGGCCCGTGGAACTGTGTCGCGACTAAAAATCAGAGAGGTGGAAGAGGAAAGAGGGATATATCTCGGATGGATTTCATCTTTAGGGAGTGGGAGGTGGTTGCAATTCCGCCGGGAGAGGATGGATGAGATATGAAGACGAAGTGGAATATGGACGTATTGGCGCAGCAGAGTCCTGCATTGGTGATCAATGGGTGAGTTACTGGGTGCTGGGATAGGGTTTTGCAATTAATGTGTTGGATTCTGTCTTCTAGGAAATAGTGTATGGGTAGTGAATAAACTGATATAGGATCCCAAATGTCCAAAGTAGGACGCGGGAAGTGGTGTGCATGTCTTTGCTGGATTTCTAAGGCGTTACAGAACGTAGGAGTGGCGGAAATCGAAGCAACGTTGGCGGAAGTGAGCATAGAATAGGTACGATATCTGTAAGTGAGGATACTTACATAATGCTGTAGACCCCACGCGCGGCCTGTTGGTAGTTTTAATCAGTTTTGAGCTTTGTGCCGGGTGATAAGGTGGGCGTTCCATAGTAGTTTTCTGTCGAGGGTTAATCCTAAATATTGTGTTAGTGAGGGGAATGGAATAGTTGTAAAGATGGAAATCTGCCTGACTGAAACGAGTGGTGAGACCAAATAGTGACATTTTTCTGTAGATTTACTGGAACTCTCCACACATTATGCTACACGCCAAGGAGATTCAAGTGGCGTTGGTGGGGACCGCATGCGAGAGTTGAAGGCCGTGGTGTGTCGTCGTCAGCATATTGCAGGAGGTAGCTGGATATGGAGGTTAGACGTACAGGATGTAAGGGAAGGGGGAAAGAACAGAGCCTTGACGCCCATTTGCAGTGGGCTAAAATATGGGGGAGCAAATATGGTTGATGGTGACATTGTAGGACGGTGGAGAAACAAGAATGCTGTAAGGCGGACATATCGAACTGCGAGTGTAGCTTGAAGAGCAGTCCAGAATGGCACATCACCTCAAAGGCTTTTTGAACATCAGGGGATACAAATACGGTGCATTTTCGTTTATTTAGTTCATGAGAAGATAAAGTAGTTCGTCTTCGATGGAGTGGTTGGAACGAGAGCTGTATTGGATATTGGAGATAGGTAGGTGGGTTGCTGCAAGATGCTGATGATGAGGATGGTTCCAAACATTTTCCTGACAAATGACTTGCGTTTATAGATAAATAGGATGAGATTTGTGAAGGTAGTTTACCAAGTTTCAAAAATAGCAGAACTTTGGATATTCCCCACTGCTCCGGGTAATAACCGATGTAGAGGATAGTATTGTGAAGGAAGGCAAGGTTTCGTGAGAGAATCTGAGAAATTCCTTGAAGAGACGGTAGGTAACTGTATTGCGACCAGGTGCAGTGTTTCGGTTTTTAGCGAGTGTTACTGGTGTGTTTAGTCCTTTTCTTGGAAAGCTGTATAAGTACTGGCAATGTGGTGTGAGAGGTGGGGTAAATGTCTGTACGTTCATACACACAGAGATCCGTCGAGTAATCATGGCGGGGATCATGTCTCTTTCAGGTAGGATACGATGTTGAGTTTGTCGGGAAGCGGTCTTTTATGTAGGATGGGATGCGTGGGAGTGAGGTTGTTTCTGGAGAGTATACGGAACACTTTCCGATACTTCTTAGAGTATATAGGTGTTTCGTTCAGTTAAGTGCGTGTTATAAGCCAGTCCCGATGTCTTTTAGCTCGTAAGCAACTGTGAACATATCGCTGGAGCTGTCGACGGCGTGTGGGCGTCGTACCCAGGCGTGTAGGCATGTCCAAGTCACAAATACGAAGGAAGACAAGACAGTGTTCTTGGAGCAGGACCAGAGCACGTGAAAGGAAATTGGGATTGTTATAGTAGGTAATTCGGAGTGGGATATCACTGGAAATCGCATCTGAGGTGGTATGTTTCACATAGTGAATAATAAATTACCACAACCACTTTGTGTAGACAATGCAAATCTTTGAGAGATAATGGCAGCGAGAGATTATATTGAATTTCGTGTCAGTCCGTGGGCCGGAATTGAGAGTGGCTCTCTTATGGCCCTACACCTTGTGGCGTAGCACCGTACACCGCACTTACGGAATGATTACGATATTGCAGTGCCTGTGTTTTTCAGATTTAAGATGCAATGTTCCTTCGGACATACATGCAAGTCCGAAGAGACATTATATACTAATTCTGAACAACACAGAAGTTGCAGTATCGTATTTATTCTCCGACACAGGGCGAGCGACTTTCAATTAAAGTATCTCCCCAGTACGGGAATACACATACTGAATATGACGACATATGTAAGTTTGGGTTTGGCCGTAGAAAGTGCTCGGATAACCTAATGGCAAGGCGACCGCTCGCGATAAACGGGAAATCGGGGTTAGAGTCCAGGTCTGGGACAAATTCACTGTAGTCATTCCATTATACAGTTAATTGTTGCCCATATTTGCAACTGCGAATACGTTCATGCACTTACAGAATCAGTCAGAAATTAGCATCATACAGGTCGTGAGCCACGGCTTCTCCGACGCAGGTTTTCCTTCGATTCAACAAGCTGTTTGCTAGCAAACTCAGCTCCGGCCAAGGGAGATCACTGCTGTTCAGGCACCGAAATGTTATGCACGCTGTTGTAAAATTAAATGTGACATTTGTCATCACATGGAACAAAACTTTATGCAATGTTTTCGTATGTCGGTAGCTAACAGCAGTATAAATTTCAGCCTAATATTTGTCATACTTTTAGAGATACGAAATATCACTAAAAGCGCGGAATTTCAAGCGTACATGAATCATTAACTCCTTATGAGGTTCACAAGTATTATATAATAATTCCCAAAGTAGTTTGATGGGATATCCCAGCGTTTAAGAAGGAAAACAGTTTTGTGTAAATTATTTCATTTTGGATAAGAATACGTGTTATTGGTCTTGTATTTCTTGATAAACCATGCCAATTGCACTTGTATTCTTATCGACTGAATGAAGGAATAAGTACGAGTTACGAGTATATGTGACCTGTGAATATTTACAATTGTGAATATATAGATACATAGTTATACCATGGGATCCTGATTCTGAATCGGGTGAGTCATACAGAACGGGGAAAATTTGTGGTTTGTAATAATACGGTTTACAGTTTAACGGTATAGGGGAAACGAGAAACGTACTCGGATAGGTCAGTTATGCAAAGAAAAGATTAATTTACTGTTATTGGGTTTTCCGAAACCAATACACACATTTTATAAAAATGGACTTATATTTGTGTGTGCACTGGACTCGGTAAATTTTAAACCAACGGTCTTCTGGAGGTACGTGGAAAACACATTTGTGGTATGGGATGGATGAATTACATCGATTTCTTGAGCATTTGAATTCCATCCATGCTAACATCAAATTTACTATGCAAATAGAAGACGGCTGCTTCCTCTTTTTCGATGTTGTCGTTCGCCGTAAAGTTGATGGCACATTAGGACATGCCGTATATCGGAAACCAATACACACAAATGTATATCTTCGTGCCAGCAGCTGCCATCACCCTTCACAGATCATAGGTGTCCTTAAGACCTTAGTGCACAGGGCGCACTGTATATTCGATAAAGACAATTTGCAAGAAGAGCTCACATACCTCAATAGCATTTTTAAACCGAATGGATTTTCTCCGCAACAAATTCGTAGAGCATTCAATGCAAAACCTAGAATGCAGGCATGTGATGGGGAAGAAGATAGTAATTACTTCAGATTTAGTGCATTTTTGAGCTATGTGGGTGCTCTTTCCTCGAAGATAGGCCGTATTCTTGAGAAACACTGTGTTAAGGCGATCTTCCGGCCCCCCACGAAGATTGCAGCTTTACTCGGCCCTGTGAAGGAAGATTTACAGCGTCGTAAAGCGGGTGTGTATCAGATTCCTTGCGGAAATTGTGAGAAGCCGTACATGGGCCGAACACGCACAGTTCGTGAGAGGTGTGTGGAGCATCGAAGATACACACGCTTATTACAGCCAGACAAGTCAGCTGCGGCCGAACATTGTATTGATACAGGGCATTCCATGAATTACAGTGATGAGAAGATTTTAACATCCACATCTTCCTTTTGGGAATCTGTCTTCAAGGAAGCTATAGAGATGAGATTAGATTAGCTAATAATTTAATAAATAGATATAATTGTATTAATTTGGACAAAGCATGGAATCGGGCTCTTGGGGTAATTAAATTGCAGAGAAATCGCCATGGTGTCACCGCCGCCGATGATACATCGATAAGCGAATCGAATGTCTACGCCTTCGCCACAGACGGCGCATGTGTAAGCGTATTTCTTTGCCACCGACCAGCATCTGTGACCCGCATGTGCAGTACAGCAGCATTGGAGAATATAAGGCCGCGCTTGTCATCTTTAGTACATTTCTTTACTACTAAGACACTCGTACAGTCGAATCAACTCAAGGAAATCCCTGACACCTGGCAGCGTTTTTGATAGCGTTCAACTGCGAAGCGCAAACGGCTGCAGGGGATAACCATCTGTAGAGTTACGAAGAGGCGTTGCCAAAGAGATGTTCACAAAATCACGTAGTATACTTGTATTTGGCATTACAATTAACAGGTCGTAGCGGCAGTCTCTTAAATACTACGGAGTAGATTATCTCCATCTTTTTCTCATGGGCAGCCTCGTTTCTTGCTCAAGGGTGGGCTCACCTAAAAATTTATTCGTCATACCTCTTGGACTTGTAACTAGGAATATTGTTTGTAATCAAGTTCTGAATTAAATATTGCAAATTTGTATTTTGCATACTAAGTTTCTTAATTTGTACAAAATGCGTACACTGATGGACCAAAACGTTATGACCACCAGCTTATTAGCTTGTTTGTGAGTCTTTGGAACGAAGTAGATCAGACCCTGCGTATAAGGGATCTGACAGTTTGTTGATAGATTTGCAGTGGTATGTCGCATTAGATGTCTACGCACATGTCTGTAATTCGCCTGAGTAATGGGCTGCTGATCTGTGTACGGGTTGATGGCGCCCGACAGCGTCCCATACGGGTTCCATAGGATTTATATCAGATATCAACATCAGGGCACTATAACGCTCCTCTAATCCCGGTAACACGGCTCTGCCTCCGGGACACGGACAATTAAACTGCTGAAAGGTGACATCGCCGTCGGGGAAGACATCAAGCATGAAGGGACACAGATGATCCATAGCTCAAATGGTGTCTTCAGTTACTACCACAGATTCCATCCAAGCACAAGTGCTGTTTTCCATAGTATAATACTGCTTCCACCAGCCTAGGCCGTGGCGCGGTGCATGTTTGGAGTCACCGTTCGCCTCGATGTCAGCGTTTTTGAAGACGACCATCGACCTGGTGTAGCAAGAAACATGAGTCATCCGAAGAACCGTGGTCGAATCCCGATGGTCCTGTGCCCACTGCTGTCGTAATTGTCGACGTCGTTGGGTCAACATGGGGGTCGTCTGCTGCGGAGTTCCATGTCCAACAATGTACGATGAACGATATGCTCCGAAACACTCGTGAGTGCCCCAACATTGTGCTCTTTCGTCCGAGATACCACAGATCACCATGTAAGCTACTTTGTAGAGCAGATAAGCCCCAGAACTAAACGTTCTGTGAAGATTTGTGGACGACCAACCATTTAGCGCCTAGTTATAGTTTCACTGTCGTCATGACCATTTCCAAAAATGCTCACGATAGTAGCGCGTGAACATTGGACCAGCATAGCCGTTTTCTAGATACTCGATTACAGGCTCCTTTGTCAAAGTTGCTTATCTCAGTGGATTTCTCCATTTGCAGCCCATATCTTCGCTTGGATGACCCCCGTCCATGTCTGCTGCGCTTACATGCTTTAGTTACTGTGTGACGTGCTCACAACTCCACCAGGCGGCATCCAACGTCGCGTTGGGTAGTGGTCATAATGTTCTGGCTTACAAGTGTACTTCGTACAAGTTTCATAACCTCAAAGGTGTCTCCGGGAAAACATGGAAATGAATTTTTTTCGATATTACACAACAAAAATAGTCCATTTTCTTCGTTTCCGTGCCCGCATCTCGTGGTCGTGCGGTAGCGTTCTCGCTTCCTACGCCCGGGTTCCCGGGTTCGATTCCCGGCGGGGTCAGGGATTTTCTCTGCCTCGTGATGGCTGGGTGTTGTGTGCTGTCCTTAGGTTAGTTAGGTTTAAGTAGTTCTAAGTTGTAGGGGACTGATGACCATAGATGTTAAGTCCCATAGTGCTCAGAGCCATTTGAACCATTTTCTTCGTTTCCGTAGAAAATTGTCAAAATTAATACCTGCGTGATGCTTGGTTTATCAGCTAGTTATTACATAAATTGGTCTAAAAATGTTGATACTGTGGTTGGTGCAAGGTAGCCGATGCGGATTAGTGAGGATTAGAATTGAATGGTTGCGATATTTCCGGGCCAATGAGACAGAGCGCCTTCGTGCACATTATGGCGTGGGAGACTACAGTATGGGGATAAAAAGATTCGGGGATCGGAGGTGTTAGCACTGAGCTCTGAAAAGGCGCTTTAATTTTGGTTCGCGTGGTGTTGGAAAGCAGTAACTGATGATTGGATGGAATAATTGTACAATTTCCGGAATTTCTATGTGCACTTGACCTACTTCGAAAACTTTAATTCCGCGTGGTGGACTGAACAAATTTTGATCTAGAATTAATAGTCAAAGTGAACAACTTGGAGACTACTAATCGAAGATTCAAACCACAGCCAATCCGTCTGTATTTTTCCGTTAACAGCGTGAAATGGATACCATAAGCTGGCTACTCGTCGATCGTGCTTGTGTGTGAATGTTGTATTCAAAACTACGAACTACACGGTCCAGTCCCATCAATAGGACCACCTCTTAGATTCGCCGTCGATGTGCAGTTACGACTCACAGACAACAGGTGACAGCACCAGCGCTGGGACTCTGAAAACAGTGCAGTTATTGTCGTTACACAGAAACGGATCCCCCTGCGGGTCCAGGGTAAGAATAGGCCCGAGGTATTACTGCCTGTCGTAAGAGGCGACTAAAAGGAGTTTCAACCGTTTCGGCATTCCAAGTGATGGTCCCCCTTGGGGTTTGACCTCCTTTTTTTCAAAATTCTACAGAAGTACGAGCCTTTTGGGGAAGGACGCCTTACGTGGTGTATCACTGGTCCTCAGTGCACTAAGACCTTGGCACTCAGCATTGTAACGGCGTTGTAACCACACCCACTATTCCTCCAATTGGGCCTAAACTCCTGATGGGTTGCACACGTTATGCCCATCGTGCATCCCCATCTGCACCTACGATCATGATGGACTTTCCATGGCACCAGAAATCCAGCACGGTAGCCAGCCCGTTGTGGTGGGGTCGTCATGTACCCTCTAGGTTGTAGCCCCCTGACAACACAGGGATCGTACTGCCGATACCTGAGCTGCAACCTCCCCACGTCGGCCAAGGAGTAGATGCCCGTCTCCTTGGGGCATCAGGACTCCCGGCAATGGTCATCCTGCCAGATGGCCCTTGGTGAGGCTGGGTGGCGCCCGTGGGGAGAGCCCCTGGTCGGAGTGGGTGGTATCGGGGCGAACGTTTCGCAGATGAAACGTCAACATGTATCAGGTCGCTCTGCGGCTGAGTCTTTTAAAAAGAAAGGTACTGTCTCTGGTTCTCCTGCCCTTTCCCCCTTGGCCACTTCCTGGGAGGAAGGACAGGCCCGCCGGCTTGGGGTGAAGTACTTTCCCCGCTATTTAGTCTGTTCTCGGAGCGATGGGGGGACGTTCGCCACCTCCAAGCCCATGTTCTTTGTCCAGCACGTCGAGGACATCTTCGGGGAAATCGAGGCTCTCAGTAAAATGCGTTTGGGGTCTGTTCTTATAAAGACCACCTCTGCCACACAGTTGGCGGCGCTCCAGGCGTGCGACCGACTAGGGGACATCCCAGTGTCCATTGTCCCGCATCTGGCACTGAATAGGACGCAGGGGGTTATTTTTCATCGGGACCTCCTGCTGCAATCTGATGAGCTCAGGGCCAACCTGGAGCGCCAAGGTGTGCATTTCGTCCGGCGAGTTCAGCGCGGCCCCAAAGGCCGTCGCATCGACACCGGAGCCTTTATCCTTGCCTTCGAGGGGGATGTTCTCCTGGAGAAGGTAAAGGTGATGTGCTACTGGTGCGACGTGCGACCTTACGTCCCGCCTCCTATGCGCTGCTTTCGGTGTTTGCGCTTTGGGCACATGTCGTCACGGTGTGAGGCTGAGCCCCTTTGTGGCGATTGTGGACGTCCTCTTCATGAGGAACATACATGCACCCCACCACCTCGGTGCATCAATTGTCCTGGCATCCACTCGCCTAGGTCTTTAGACTGCCCCGCGTGTCAGAAGGAGAAGAAGATTCAAGAATTAAAAACTTTGGATCGTCTCTCTTATTCTGAGGCCAGGAAGAAGTATGACCGCCTCCATCCCGTGACATTAACAACTTCGTTTGCCTCAGTCGTGTCCACTTCTTCCACAGTATCCTCACCCCTATCCTGTCCCCCCTCCACCTCCTCACCCCATCTGGGGTCTATGCCTCCGCCTCCCAAATCCCTCCCTTCCAAATCCTCCTCCCTCGCAGCCCCTGCCCCCTCTGCCCCAGGGGCCACCCTTCCTCTTCCTCCTCCTCCTCCTCCTCCTCCTCCTCCTCCTCCTCCTCCTCCCCCTCCGCCGCCTGAGAAGCGATCCTCTTCTCAGGCGTCCATCGGGGAAATGTTCCGGACCCCGGCTTCCGAGGTCCGGCGTTCCAAAATGGACCCCACGCGTGAGGACCTTCTTTGGGTCCAGCCCACCATCCCCGTGCCTCATTGGACTTCCCAGATGGCTTCCAAGAAGAAGTCTTTATCCCCCTCTCCACCCCGGCGTGTTTCGTCTGACGCTCCATCCGCGAGTCGCTGCTCCCGGCCGTGCTCATTTTCGCCGGGAGGCTCTGCTGCCAGGCCCTCAGCTGGCCTCTCGTTGGCAAATGATGCTGCCCCTCCTACGCAACCCGGGAAAGCGGCCGCAGCTGGTGACGACTCAATGGAACAGGATCCGCCTCCCGCCGGTTGTAGCGTTGTTCCCTTGAAACCTGGCCCTCCGCAGCCATTGAGGTGACCAGCTCTTCACCCGTTTCGTTCCCCCCTTTTTTCTGACTAGCGATGGCTTTGTTACATTGGAACATCAGAGGTATTCGATCTAATTGGGAGGAATTACAACTGCTGCTCCGCCTGCACTGTCCGCTCGTCCTTGGTCTCCAGGAAACCAAGTTGCGCCCAACTGACTGTATTGCTTTTACCCACTATACCTTGGAACGGTCTGACCTCCCCCCTGCGGATGGTATTCCAGCTCATGGTGGGGTCATGTTGCTCGTTCGGGACGATGTCTATTACCATCCCATCCCATTCACCACCCCACTCCAAGCAATAGCTGTCCGTATTACTCTTTCTGCCATTACTTTTTCTGTTTGTACTGTCTACACTCCATCGTCATCCGCAGTTAGTCGGGCTGACATGATGCACCTAATTGTTCAGCTTCCTCTGCCGTTTTTATTCTTTGGCGACTTCAATGCCCACCATCCCCTTTGGGGCTCTCCTGCATCCTGTCAGAGAGGCTCCCTCTTGGCGGATGTCTTCAACCATCTCAATCTTGTCTGCCTCAATACTGGCGCCCCGACTTTCTTCTCGGACTCCACTCATACCTACTCCCACTTGGACCTCTCGATCCGTTCTACCTCTCTTGCCCGTCGGTTCTAGTGGTATGTCCTTTCTGACACCTATTCGAGCGACCACTTCCCCTGTGTCGTTCGTCTCCTGCACCACACCCCATCCCCACGTCCTTCGAGCTGGAACATACCGAAAGCTGACTGGGGACTTACTCCTCCCTGTCGACGTTTCCAGACCACGATTTTCTCAGTTGTGACAGTCAGGTCGAATACCTCATGGCTGTTATCATCAATGCTTCCGAACGTTCCATTCTCCGTACTACCTCTTCTTTACGTCGCGTTTCCGTCCCCTGGTGGAATGAGGCTTGTAGAGACGCTATCCGCGCTCGACGACGTGCTTGACGCACCTTTCGCCGCCATCCTACGTTGGCGAATTGTATTGGATTCAAACGACTCCAACCGAAATGCTGTAGAGTCATCAAAGACAGCAAAAAAGCTTGTTGGGCCTCTTTCACCAGCTCCTTTAACAGTTTTACTCCCTCTTCTGTCGTCTGGGGTGGCCTGCGCCGGCTGTCGGGCATTAAGGCTCACTCCTCGGTACCTGGCCTGACCTCAGGTAATGAGGTCCTTGTTGATCCTGTGGATGTCTCCAACGCCTTCGGCCGCTTTTTCGCGGAGGTTTCAAGCTCCACCCATTACCACCCTGCCTTCCTTCCCAGGAAAGAGGCAGAAGAGGCTCGGCGACCTTCCTTCCACTCGCTGAATCTGGAAAATTATAATGCCCCCTTTACTATGCGGGAACTCGAACGTGCACTTGCACTGTCCCGGTCCTCTGCTCCGGGGCCAGATGCCATTCACGTTCAGATGCTGGCCCACCTTTCTCCGGCAGGCGAAAGCTTCCTTCTTCGTACCTACAATCGCGTCTGGACCGAAGGTCAAGTCCCCATGCATTGGCGTGACGCCGTCGTTGTTCCTATACCCAAACCTGGGAAGGATAGACACCTTCCTTCTAGTTACCGCCCCATTTCTCTTACAAGCTGTGTCTGTAAGGTGATGGAGCACATGGTTAACGCTCGGTTAGTTTGGATTCTTGAATCTTGACGGCTACTTACCAATGTTCAATGCGGCTTTCGTCGCCGCCGCTCCGCTGTTGACCACCTTGTGACCTTGTCGGCATTCATCATGAAAAACTTTTTGTGAAAGCGCCAAACGGTAGCCGTGTTCTTCGATTTGGAGAAGGCTTATGATACCTGTTGGAGAGGAGGTATCCTCCGCACTATGCACAGGTGGGGTCTACGCGGTCGCCTGCCCCTTTTTATTGATTCCTTTTTAACAGATCGCAAGTTTAGGGTACGTGTGGGTTCCGTATTGTCCGACGTCTTCCTCCAGGAGAACGGAGTGCCTCAGGGCTCCGTCTTGAGCGTAGCCCTTTTTGCCATAGCGATCAATCCTATTATTGATTGCATTCCACCTAATGTCTCAGGCTCTCTTTTTGTCCATGACTTCGCGATCTACTGCAGTGCCCAGAGAACATGCCTCCTGGAGCGCTGCCTTCAGCGTTGTCTAGACAGTCTATACTCATGGAGTGTGGCAAATGGCTTCCGGTTCTCTGAAGAGAAGACGGTTTGCATCAACTTTTGGCGATATAAAGCGTTCCTTCCGCCATCCTTACATCTCGGTCCCGTTGTTCTCCCATTCGTGGAAACAACTAAGTTTCTAGGGCTCACACTGGACAGGAAACTTTGTTGGTCTCCGCACGTCTCTTATTTGGCTGCCCGTTGTACACGTTCCCTTAATGTCCTCAGAGTTCTTAGTGGATCATCTTGGGGAGCGGATCGCACTGTCCTGCTTTGCTTGTATCGCTTCATAGTCCGATCAAAGCTGGATTATGGGAGCCTCGTCTACTCGTTTGCTCGGCCATCCCTCTTACGCCGTCTCAACTCCATCCACCATTGGGGGTTACGTCTTGTGACCGGAGCATTCTACACTAGTCCTGTAGAGAGTCTTTATGCTGAAGCTGCCGAATTACCATTGAGCTACCTGCGCGACGTACTGCTTTGTCGGTATGCCTGCCGGCTGTTGTCAATGCCCGACCACCCCTCTTATCAGTCCTCCTTCGACGATTCTCTCGACCGTCAGTATGGGTTGTATGTGTCTGCCCTGCTGCCCCCTGGCGTCCGCTTTCGTCGCCTGCTTCGACAATTTTATTTTGCCCTCCCTACCACCTTCAGAGAGGTTTGTCGAACTTCGTGCGCGACTTGCCAGTCACACCTTTATTTACACTGATGGCTCCAAAACTGACGATGGTGTCGGCTGTGCCTTTGTCGTTGGGGCCATCACCTTTAAATACCGGCTCCTCGACCAATGTTCCAGCTTTACGGCCGAGCTTTTTGCTCTCCATCAGGCCGTTCAGTATGCCCGCCGCCACCGCCACTCATCGTATGTACTCTGCTCTGATTCACTCAGTGCTCATCAGAGCCTTGGAGCTCCATATCCGGTCCATCCCTTGCTGCAACGGATCCAGCAGTCCCTCCATTCTTTTGCGGATGGTGGCTCTCCTGTCAGCTTTCTGTGGGTTCCCGGCCATTTAGGAGTGCCTGGGAATGAGGCTGCTGATGCTGCAGCCAAGGCTGCAGTCCTACTGCCTCGGCCAGCCTCCCATTGTGTCCCGTCATCTGATTTTAGTGGGGTTGTTCGTAAGAGGCTTGTGTCGTTGTGGTGGGATGCTTGGTTCTCTCTTCAAGGAAACAAGCTCCTGGCAGTAAAACCGTTCCCAACTGCTTGGACAACCTCCTCCCGACCATCTCGGCGAGATGATGTCCTTCTGACCAGGTTGCGGATTGGGCATTGCCGGTTTAGCCACCGCTACCTGCTGTCTGGTGACCCAGCCCCGCAGTGCCCTTGTGGTCATGTATTAACAGTGCGCCATGCTTTATTGTCGTGTCCCCATTTTAGTCAATCTCGTGTTGTCCTGTCTCTGCCATCTACTTTACAGGATATTTTAGCTGATGACGCTCGAGCTGCTGCTCGTGTTCTTCGTTTTATTACTTTGGCTGGCTTATCCAAAGGCATCTCTTTCACTTATTTTATCTGCATCCTTGTAAGAACTTTCTGGTGCCCCCCCCCCTTTGAGTTTACTAGATTCTATGTGCTCTAACAATTGTGACTGGGCGCTAATGACCTCAGTAGTTGAGCGCCCTTAAACCCCCCCCCCCCCCCCCCCAAAAAAAACACAGAAACAGAGCGATTTATCTTACATCCAAATGGGCATGATCATTGGGTTTCGGGTCAAGCGGGCCAAAGGTGAAAGTATTTCCAAAACGGCTAAGTTCTTAATCTGTCTGCATGCCGCGTAGCAACACGGTGGTATCCAAACCCGGCACCATGGCAACTGTGATGCACCACGGGCCATAGAAGGCAGGGTGAACGACAGCTGCGGGGATATGTACGGGCGAATAGAAGTAGAACTATTGAGCAACTATCGTTCCAGGTGAACCAGTGGGCTTACTGTGTATGGGCCTCTGCAGCAGGCACCTGGTTCGTGCACCCATGCTGACTGCTTGTCAGCGACGACGAAAGGTGGAATTGGCAAGCCAATACCTCTACAGTACATTAACTGAGTGGAGACAGGTGGCCTTTTCAGATGAATCACGTTTTATGCTCCAATGGACAGATGGCCGTTGGCGTGTACGGCGTGAAACGGCTGAAAGCAGAGGGCCCAGTCTGGAGAAGGGAGCGTTACGGTCCGGGTGAGGTTTTCATGGTACTCCATGGGTGATATCGTCATTTTGGAACTTACAATGGATCAACACAACTACGCATCTATCTTTGGGGACGCTTTCCACAACTGCAGCAGTTTGCTATCCCTCAGCAAAATGGCATCTACCAGCAGCACAATGAAATGTCTCATTCAGCTCGCAGAGTACGTGCGTGATTCAAAGATCAGCAGGACGAGTTTACCATACTTCCCTAGCCACCAATCTCACCGGATTTAAATACACTGCCGGAAAATAGTACACTTGAAAAGATGACGTCGATTTTGATCCGATGACGGCTTATGGCACCTAAAGGGTTGTTGTGGTCTTCAGTCCTGAGACTGGTTTGATGCAGCTCTCCATGCTACTCCATCCTGTGAAAGCTTCATCTCCCAGTACCTACTGCAGCCTACATCCTTCTGAATCTGCCTAGTGTATTCATCTCTTGGTCTCCCTCTAAGATTTTTACCCTCTGCGCTGCCCTCCAGTGCTAAATTTGTGAACACGCCCTATCAACCGGTCCTTTCTTCTTGTCAACTTGTGCCACAAACTCTTCTCCCCAATTCTATTCAATACCTCCTAATTAGTTATGTGATCTACAAATCTAACCTTCAGCATTCATCTGTAGCACCACATTTCGAAAGCTTCTATTCTCTTCTTGTCCAAACTATTTCTCAGTCATGTTTCACGTCCATATATGGCTACACTCCATACAAATACTTTCAGAAAGGACTTCCTGACACTTAAATCTATACACGATGTTAACAAATTTCTCTTCTTCAGAAACGCTTTCCTTGCCATTGCCAGTCTACATTTTATGTCTTCTCTACTTCGACCATCATGAGTTATTTTGCTCCCCAAATAGCAAAACTCCTTAACTACTTTAAGTGTCTCATTTCCTAATCTAATTCCCTCAGCATCACCCGACTTAATTCGACTACATTCCATTATCCTAGTTTTGCTTTTGTTGATGTTCATCTTATATCCTCCTTTCAAGACACTGCTCATTCCGTTCAACTGCTCTTCCAAGTCCTTTGCTGTCTGACAGAATTACAATGTCATCGGCGAACCTCAAAGTTTTTATTTCTTCTCCATGGATTTTAATTCCTACTCCGAATTTTTCTTTTGTTTCCTTTACTGCTTCCTCAATATACAGATTGAGTAACATCGGGGAGAGGTTACAACCCTGTTTCACTCCCTTCCCAACCACTGCTTCCCTTTCATGCCCCCTCGACTCTTATAAATGTCATCTGGTTTTGTACAAATTGTAAATAGCCTTTCGCTCCCTGTATTTTACCCCTGCCACCTATAGAATTTGAAAGAGAGTATTTCAGTCAACATTTTCAAAAGCTTTCTCTAAATCTACAAATGCTAGAAATGTAGGTTTGCCTTTCTTAATCTTTCTTCTAAAATAAGTCGTAAGGTCAGTATTGCCTCACGTGTTCCAACATTTCTACGGAATCCAAACTGATCTTCCCCGAGGTCGGCTTCTACTAGTTTTTCCATTCGTCTGTAAAGAATTCGCGTTAGTATTTTGCAGCTGTGACTTATTAAACTGATAGTTCGGTTATTTTCACATCTGTCAACACCTGCTTTCTTTGGGATTGGAATTATTATATTCTTCTTGAAGTCTGAGGGTATTTCGCCTGTCTCATGCACCTTGCTCACCAGATGGTAGAGTTTTGTCAGGACTGGCTCTCCCAAGGCCGCCAGTAGTTCTAATGGAATTTTGACTACTCCCAGAACCTTGTTTCGACTAAGGTCTTTCAGTGCTCTGTCAAACTCTTCACACAGTATCGTATCTCCCATTTCATCTTCATCTACATCCTCTTCCATTTCCATAATATTGTCCTCAAGTACATCGACCTTGTATAGACCCTCTATATAATCCTTCCACCTTTCTGCTTTCCCTTCTCTGCTTGGAACTAGGTTTCCATCTGAGCTCTTGATATTCATGCACCTTTTCTCCAAAGGTCTCTCTAATATTCCTGTAGACAGTATCTCTCTTACCCCTAGTAAGATAAGCCTCTATATCCTTCCATTTGTCCTCTAGCAGTCCCTACTTTGCCATTTTGCACTTCTTGTCGATCTCATTTTTGAGACGTCTGTATTCTTCTTGGTCTGCTTCATTGACTGCATTTTTATATTTTCTCCTTTCATCAATTAAATTCAATATTTCTTCTGTTACCCAAGGATTTCTGCTAGCCCTCGTCTTTTTACCTACTTGATCCTCTGCTTCCTTCACTACTTCATTCCTCAGAGCTACCCATTCTTCTACTGTATTTCTTTCCCCCATTCCTGTCAATTGTTCCCCTATGCTCTCCCCGAAACTCTGTACAACCTCTGGTTTAGTCAGTTTATCCAGGTCCCATCTCCTTAAATTCCCACCTTTTTGCAGTTTCTTCGGTTTTAATCTACAGTTCATAACCAATAGATTGTGGTCAGAGTCCACATCTGCCCCTGGAAATGTCTTAAAATTTAAAACCTGGTTCCTAAATCTGTCTTGCCATTAGTTTATCTATCTGAAACCTGCCAGTATCTCCAGGCTTCTTCCATGTATACAACCTTCTTTCATGATTCTTGAACCAAGTGTTAGCTGTGATTAAGTTATGCTCTGTGCAAAATTCTACCATGCGGCTTCCTCTTTCATTTCTTAGCCCCAATCCATATTCACCTACTACGTTTCCTTCTCTCCCTTTTCCTACTGTCGAATTCCAGTCACCCATGACTATTAAATTTTCGTCTCCCTTCACTACCTGAATAATTTCTTTTATCTCATCATACATTTCATCAGTTTCTTCATCTGCAGAGCTAGTTGGCATATAAACTTGTACTACCGTAGTAGCCGTGGGCTTCGTGTCTATCTTGGCCACAATAATGCGTTCACTATGCTGTTTGTAGTAGCTTACCTGCACTCCTATTTTTTATTCATTATTAAACCTACTCCTGCATTACTCCTATTTGATTTTGTATTTATAACCCTGTATTCACCTGAACAAAAGTCTTGTTCCTCCTGCCACCGAACTTCACTAATTCCCACTATATCTAACTTTAACCTATACATTTCCCTTTTTAAATTTTCTAACCTACCTGCCCGATTAAGGGATCTGACATTCCACGCTCCAATCCGTAGAACGCCAGTTTTCTTTTTCCTGATAACGACGTCCTCTTGAGTAGTCCCCGCCCGGAGATCCGAATGGGAGACTATTTTAACTCCGGAATATTTTACCCAAGAGGACGCCATCATCATTTAATCATACAGTAAAGCTGCATGCCCTCGGGAAAAATTACGGTTGCAGTTTCCCCTTGCTTTCAGCCGTTCTCAGTAGCACATCAGCAAGGCCGTTTTGGTTAGTGATACAGGGCCAGATCAGTCAATCATCCAGAGTGTTGCCCCTGCAGCTACTGAAAAGGCTGCTGCCCCTCTTCAGGAACCACACGTTTGTCTGGCCTCTCAACAGATACCCCTCCGTTGTGGTTGCACCTACGGTACGACTATCTGTGTCGTTGAGGCACGCAAGCCTCCCCACCAACGGCGAGGTCCATGGTTCATGGGGGGGTACTTGAAGGATAGATGTACTGGTAAGTTACAACGCCGTTCTACAGCAGATAGCGTAGACACATTGCTACCAGACCGCCATTTGGTCTAACAGGGAATGCTCACAGCCAGAAGGCTCAGTGTGGTGCAGACGTCCGAAGTAAGGAGGCAACCATTCCACAGAGAGGCACTCGCGCCTCCTATACTCAACTGAGCAAGTTTGAAAGGGGTCAAGTTGTGGTGTTCTGGTCCTCCTGAACGCCATGCGTCAGTTGTGCCACGATGCTGGTCTCGGTTGTCAAGTGAACATTCTCGCACCTGTAGACGAGATTCTGGACATCCATGCAGCACACGTGCCCCTCCCAGGATGTAAGTGATGTAAGGGCAGCAGTGGCACGTCGTACAGCTACACCAGCACAGATAAGAGGGCTTGAGAGCCCAGGCGTGTCAACACGCACTGTTGTTAATCGGTTGTCAGTATTTGCACTACTGGCACACACACTTCTAGCCTGTCTTATACCACAGCCTCGATGTGCACGGTAAAGAGTGGTTCCGTCAGAGGATCACTTGGAAGATGAAATGGCGCGCCGTGGTCTTCAGCTATGGAAGCAGATTCTGCTGCCATCAAGTGATGATTTGCTAGTACGACATAGACGTGGTGAGCGCTAACTAGTAGAGTGCATTCGTCCGACACACACTGGCCTCACCCCAAGACTTTTGCTCTGGGATGCAATAAACTAAAACTCTTGTTCACCCTTGGAGTTTGGAGGGGATGCTAACGGGCGCTCGGTACGTTCTTAGACCTGTTCTTTTGCCGTTTCTGCAACAGGAAAGTGATGTTTCTCTAACAGCATAACGCTTACCCCACTCTACCCACTGAACTCAATATGCTCTGTAAGATGTGCATCAATTTCCCTGGTCAGGACGATATCGGGACTTGTCCCCAGTGGAGGACATGTAGGGTATGATGGGGGCGAGAAGTGACTCACGCGACTCGTCAACCAACAATTACGTGAACAATTCGAGCGGGCTTGCAATGACGTACCTAATGGCAGTAGACGCCATCTATACAATCAGCTAGATGCCAGAACAGGCACAGCACTGCCGGCCGTGGAGGCTACACCACATACTGTTATGGGCGTTTCAGTGTGGTTCGATACCTGCTACCTCAGAACCACTTGTGCTATTGATCTGTAAATGCAGTCGTTCCATATACTCCATAAATACTGTTGCAATATTAAATCTGGAGTGAACCCGAAATATGTAAAAAGGTGTACTATTTTATTTTTCGGAAGTGTGCAATCGAAAATCCATGGGACCATCTCCATTGGGCTCCAGGTCGCAAACACTACCCTGATTGCTGTTTTGTTTCGAGAGCGAAGTGGTGGTACTACGTCCAATCTATTAAAAAAAAAAAACAACCCAAATCGCCTCACAAAATATGTTGGTATCTTTTCAAAAGCCCAATAATTAGCGAAAGCATTCCATTCCATAATGCATTTCGTTCTGTGCTCTACAAACGTGGAGTTCATCTTGCACATAATTCTCTAACAGGTGATAAAGATAGGACGTTATCATTAATCTGAAGTTTGGTTTCAACACAACAGTGCTTTACTAGGCCTTAATGGCAAAATGCAGGTCGTTTCTGGCAAAGGTTGTTACCTACACCAACTTTAGATGCAGATTTTAGTGACAGTCTTTCAAAAGAAAAAGAAAAAAACTATAGAATTCCATTTTACACACACACACACACACACACACACACACACACACACACACACACACACAACGCTTCTGTGACAATACGCTGTTACGTAGTTAATGTAGATATTTGACACGTTATTTCGTAAGACGTACCAACATAACAAAATTTCAGAGATGCCAGCGGAATTTCGGTGACATACGAAAACTCATCCTCGTTGAAGGAGCCAAAACAGTATCCATACTGTACGACGATTTATTTGAAAGTAGCTGAGTAGCTGCCCGGGTATATACTTCAATTCTATTAGTGAATCGCCTGCTGCCCCCCCTCCCTCCTCTATGTCAATTTCCTCTGCCCCATCCCCCCCCCCCCCCCTCCCCGCCTCCAAATAGCGATTCTTTCCAGACAATAACTGATATGTCCGCCAGGTGCGGAAAACGCACGAAAATTCGTCTAGTTGTTTGGAGATCAGTGTGTTCAAAGACACACAGACACGACGGCTTGATTGCTTTATTATCAGTACAGATGTATAAGTTTGAAGTGTCCACTGCTGGAACGAATTCAGCAGTAGGTGTGACGCACGGCTGTCGAATGCTGCGAAGTCGGCCCTGAATCTAAGCAAAGACGCTTGCAAATTGATAGGGCACTTCTGGTCAGCAATGTACAAAATGGATACCATCAGAATACGGTAATGTGGAAACAGCAAGTACGCTGATTTATCGTGGTACGCCGCGAAGTAGTGGCCATCATCGGTAGACGATATGCTGATGTTCAACCCACTACGTACCTCCGGCATGTCGCGTGCGCATAGTTGACTTGCTGATGCGTCGCTGCAAGCACTGTACGCAAAGGCGCAAAGGCTACGGACTGGAGACGGCCTAGCTGCGACTCATATCGCTTACGATAAGGTAAACAGGCTGACGTCACACTTTGCTGACCTCCTGCACTGCATGTGTCCTTGTTTGGCGCCTTGTGGAAGCAGGTCGGAACCAGAGACTCTAGATTTAGCCCACCTCCCGAGGGTAGTAACACCGGTTTATGATGACTGGATGTGATTTGGAAGCGTTGTGGCATGTGACACGGCAAAGAGAATACATAAGCGGACCAGAAATCATTTGGGTATTGTTATAGAAAAGACTTTTTCTTTTCTTGAGTTATCAGTTTTGTGATTGGTTTGATGCGGTTCGCCACGAGTTCCTTTCCTGCCCAACCTCTTCATTCCAGAGTAGCACTTGTAAGATACATCTTCGATTATTTGATGGGTGTTTTCAAATGTCTTCCCTCACAGTTGCAACCCTATATAGCTCCCTCTATTCTTAACAGATGTCCTATCGTCGGTTTCCTTCTTCTTGTCAGTGTTTTCCATATATTCCTTTCGTCACCGATTCTGCGAAGAACCTCGTCATTCCTTATCAGTATACCTTTGTTTTAACATTCTTCTGCAGTACCGCATCTCGGACGCTTCGAGTCTCTTCTGTTTAGTTTTTTCCACTAACAAGACGCTCTACTGAAAACGTACGCTGTCAAAATTTCCTTCCGCAAATAAAGGCCTATGATACATACTATTGGACTTCTTTTGACCAGGAATGCTCTTTTTGCCTATGTTAGTCTGCTCTTCATGTCCTCTTACTCCGTCCGTCATGGGTTATTTTGCTTCCAAAATAGTATAATTCCTGCGTCTACTTCGTGATCCCCAATTTTGATGTTGAATTTCCTGCTATTCTTATTTCTGCTACTTCACTTTACCTTTACGTTCACCTTTTTCCGGTTTTCTCTGAATCCGTATTGTGTACTCATCAGACTGTTCATTCCATCCAAAGATCCTGCGAGTCTTCAATTTGCTAAAAACAACAATATCAGCAAATCTTACGATATCCTTTCACTCTGAATTTTATGTCCACTCTTGAACCTAAGTTATTTTCGTCATCTTTTTAGATATATGGATTGACCAGTAGGGGCGAAAACTATATCCTTGTCTTACACCGTTTTTAATCGCAACACTTGTTTCTTCATCTGCCACTATTACTGTTCCATGGCTGTTCTTATACATATTGTGTGTTACCCGTCTTTCCCTACAGCTTACTATAATTTTTCTCAAAATTTCGAACTTCTTGCACCATTTTACGTTGTCGACGAATGCCATGCACGTCTCCTGATGTTCCTTCAGTCATGCTTCCACCATCAGCCGCAACGTCAAAACTCCGTCTCTTCTGCCTCTATCTTTCCTAACAGATCGTCATCCAACACATCCTCTATTTTCTTTTTCATTCCTGCGTATTTTACTCTAGTCAACAACTTGGATACACAAGCTGTTTATGGGTACTTTTCAGTTATGTCCTTGGTATCTTCGGAATTGCGTGGATGGTATTTTTTCGGAAAGTCTGCTGGTATGTCGCCAGTCTCATATATGATAACACCAACGTGAATAATCGTTTTGTTGCCACTTCTCCCAATGGTTTTAGAAACTGTGCTGGAATGTTGTATGTCCCTTCTGCCTTATTTGATCTTAAGTCCTCCAAAGCTCTTTTATATTTTGATTCTAATACTGTATCACTTATCCCTTCTAAATAGACTGCTGTATCTTCCTCCATCACATCAGACAGATCTTCCCCATCATAGAGACCTTCAATGTACTCTTTCCACCCATCCACTCTCTCCTCTCCATTATGCAGTGGAATTCCCGTTGCACTCTTATATTACCACCCTTGCTTTTAATTTCACCGAAGGTTGTTTTGACTTTCCTGTATGCGGAATCAGTCCTTCCGACAATCATTTCTCTTTTTAGATTTCTTCACATTTTTCGTGTCACTTCGCCTTAGCTTCCCTGCACTTCCTATTTATTTCATTTCTCAGGGACTTGTATTTGCCAATTCCCTAAATTTCCTGAACATTTTTCTCCTACCTTCTGTCACCGATAAACTGAAGTATTTCCTGTGTTACCCACGGTTTCTTCGCAGTTACCTTCTTTGTACCTATGTTTTTCTTTCCAACTTCAGTGATTGCCCTTTTTAGAGATGTCCACTCCTCTTAAACAGTACTGCCTACTGAACTAGTCCTTATTGCTGTATCTATAGCCTTAGAGAGCTTCAAACGTATCACGTCATTCCTTAGTACATCTGTATCCCACTGCTTTGCGTATTGATTCTTCGTGGCTAATCTCTTCAACTTCAGCCTACTCTTCATCACTACTACATTGTGATCTGAGTCTATATCTACTTCTGGGAACACCTTACAATCCAGTATCTGATTTCGGAATCTCCGTCTGACCTTGATGTAGTCTAGCTGAAATCTTCCTGTATCACCCGGCCTTTTCGAAGTAGACATTCTCCTGATTCTTGCTAGCTCAAATTTATTACGGAACTCAAGTAGTCTTTCTCCTCTCTCATTCTTTGTCCCTAGCACATGTTCTCTTGCATCCTTTTCTTCTATTCCTTCCTCTACAACTGCATTCCAGTACCCCATGACTATTAGATTTTCATCTCCCTTTACGTACTGTATTACTCTTTCAATATCTTCAGCTTGCGACGTCGGCATGAATACCTGAACTATCAATTCGTGTTGCTGTCGATTCTGAAAAGAACAACGCTATCACTGATCTAGTCACATCCACGCCCCCTCATAGAAAGCAGAGGTCGGGGGCTTGCACGCTCTGTAAACCAGGATAGGTGGTGATATGTGGCATATCCGACGACAGGGGTAGGATTAGTTATGAATAGGAAAGTAGGGCGGAGTGTGTGTTCACAGTATCACTCTCTCCGCCCTACCTTCCTATACATAACTAATCCTACCCCTATTGTGCAATTTTCTGCTGCTGTTGTTATTACCGTATACTCATCTGACCAGAAATCCTTGTCTTCTTTCCATTTCATTTCACTGATCCCCACTGAATCTAGATTGAATATTTTCATTTCCCTTTTCAGATCTTCTAGCTTCCCTAACACGTTCAGGCGTCTGACATTCCAAGCCCCGATTCGTAGAACGTTATCCTTTCGTTGGTTATTCAGTCTTTTGCTCATGGTCACCACCTTGCTGGCTGTTCCCTCCCGGAGCTTGGGATGGGGGACTATTTCGGAGTCTCTTGCCATTGGAGAGATCAACATGACACTTCATTTACAGGCCACATGTCCTGTGGATTTACATTACGTGTCTTTAATGCAATGGTTTCCGTTGCCTCATTGCCTTGTGCATCCTCATGCCGTTGATCATTCATGGTTCTTCCGTCTTTGGGAGCAGTTTCCCCACCCCAAGGACAACAGACTGTCCTAAAACTCTGTCTGCTCCTCAGCCCTTTTTGACAAGACCGTTGGCAGAAAGAGGGTAACTTCTTTTACGGATTCTTCGACCGCCAGTGCTGATTATTAATCAAAATTTAAACGGTTGCGGTTTTTGAACCAGAGATTGAGGATGTTTTGATCACTAATCACAGACGCTATCCCTAGACCACGGATACAAGACCCCTAATGGAAGTTCAAACGGGTCGCATTACCAGTACTTCAGTATCCCACTTCCTGTCACAGAGATTCTTTCAGATGATTCTTTTAAACTTTAGTCTAACCTCTATAATTACTAAATTATGATCTGTTTCTTCATCTTATAATGTATTATCTGATTTCGGAATCTGTCTTACAACAGTGTAATCCAGCTGGAACCTTCCCCTGTCTACCGGTATGTTTCAAGTATATCTCCTCCTTTGGTAATTCTTGAACAGTTTGTTTAATCATCTTGTGGTGCTGCAGTTCTTCTTATGTCCATGCTTACTACGGAATGTGAAACACTTTTTTTCTGATTTGTTTCACTCAGACATATTTCAGCATATTTTGTGGAATCTTCAGTGGGTTATTTTTTATTTTCTAACTGTAAAATTGTTGTTACTTATTAACATTTAGCGAAACTTTTGGTACATAATATTTACAATTGTGAATGAATAATTGTTGGAAAGTATTATACATCATTTGTTCATAGTTCACAGTTGAGATATTTATTAACGACCTGATGCACTGTGTGTTGTTTATAACATTATGTCAAAGTTCTATTTATAGCTAATTGGCAAAAAGAGTGGATGTACGCATTAGTTTACATACCTTACGTGGTACTATTAGACATTTACTTTGGTAGCTATTCTGCTACACAATCTAAAACCTCCCATGTGTGAAACAACAAAACGTAATTTTGTTTGTTAGTATCTGAAATTTATTGCAGAACTCAGTCTTTCTTCTTGCTCATTCATGCTGCCAAGCCCATATTCTTCCGTAAACCTTTCTTCTATTCCTTTACCTACAACCGCTTCCCCCCTCCCCCCCCCCCCCCCTCCCACATCCCACCAAGGAAACAAGCTCCGGGCAGTAAAACCGCTCCCAACTGCTTGGACTACCTCCTCCCGACCATCTCGGCGAGAGGAGGTCCTTCTGACCAGGTTGCGGATTGGGCATTGCCGGTTTAGCCACCGCTACCTGCTCTCCGGTGACCCAGCCCCGCAGTGCCCTTGTGGTCAGGCATTAACAGTGCGCCATGTTTTATTGTCGTGTCCCCGCTTTAGTCAATCTCGTGTTGTCCTGTCCCTGCCATCTACTTTACCGGATATTTTAGCTGATGACGCTCGAGCAGCTGCTCGTGTTCTGCGTTTTATAACTTTGACTGGCTTGTCCAAAGACATCTAACCTTTTTACTTATTTTATCTGCATCTTTGTCAGGTTTTTCTGGTGTCCCCCCCTCCCCTTGAGTTTTACTAGATTCCATGTGCTCTAACAACGGTGACTGGGCGCTAATGACCTCAGTAGTTGAGCGCTCTTAAACCCCACAAAAAAACCCCGCCCACCTGCCTTCCCCTTCTTCCTGATTATTAGGCTGTCATCTCCCTTAGCATAAATACCCGTTCAATATCCTCATATACTTCCTCTGCCACTTCATTTCTGCTTGCGATATCGGCATGTATAGCTGAACTGTCGTTCAGGGTGTAACGTCTCCTGGCAAAACACATATAATATAAGGTAAAAAAGGAGAAAAGAATAATTGAACTGGATAATTGTAATTGTGTGGACAAAGACTGTGTGAACTTTATATAACAAAGGGAATCCATTATGTGCCATGTTTTGTACTTGTATAGAATTATGTACCGATTTTTTAAAGATAGTATCTGCGTCTGCGAGTACCGAAAACGCCACAGACGATACTTATTAAATATTAAACAAAAATGAGAATATGTCACAACGAGTATAAATACTAGTGACCGAGCATTAATTTCTCTGTCGTCTTCTTGGAGTTACGTGAGTAGGAAGAGCCTGTGACGCTATACTGTATGCTTGTGTAGCATTCTTTTGTCAAGAGTGAGAGAAGGACGCCATTAGGCATTGGTTTGTAAAGGTGTGTAATAATTTAATCTGTCTAAATGTTTTGAATAGTTACTTAGTGAAAACTTGCATTACGATTTGTAATAAGCTTGCCTGGTATTTTATCTCATCCTTTTAAGACATTTTCAGTTATTTAAATATTATTCGTGGTGCAGAGCTGCGCTACGAACGAACGAGCCGCTGCCGCGGCGCATTCAAACTGCATTAAATGAAACCAATAATACCGCAAAGAAGCGGGCAGGTAATAGTGAACCAAAATTATTTCTTCCAGCTTTCGGAATTGCAGGGCAGAGCAGCAGATTTTATGACGGGTTTTGCAGGTGAACGCGGGCTGCGGATGATATTTTATTAACAGTGCAAAAAGATAATTTACCTTTATAACATAAAAGAAATCTTGCTGTGCGTAGTTCTGGTCTGGTAAATATTATAGTAACAACATTTTATTCTCTGATAAGTATCATGTTCTCGTGTAAGTAGTGGTACTTATTGGTGTTTTACTGTTAACAAAAATCCACTGCAAAATTTTGATGTTGAGCAAACATTGCGTACTGTAACATCAGTACTGATGAAGAAATAATTTTCGGTAATCTTTTCAATAACTGTAAAGTAAGGAAGATATGTTGAACTTTATAGCGAGTTATAGTAACGAAACACTGTTCCTTTAATAGAAAGCCAGATCCAGAATAATAAGAATGTAATATATTTTGTTTTGTTGAAAATTAATGATCCAAAGAAAGTCATAGCACAGCATCCCTAAAAAGCATTTCAGGGCTCTTTTCGTAGCAACATATTTTATCTCATATATTAGTTGTTACGCGAGCAATAAGCAAAGCAATAGAGACAGCGAAAAGGGCTTTGAGAACAACCCTTCGTTGAACTGTTCACAGTAGCTTACTCTCCTCACTCTCTTCCTATTCTGGCCGAATCCTATCTGCATTGTACCATTTCCTGCTACTATGGATATTAATCTATTTTCGTCTGACCAAAAGTCCTTATCTTTTTTCAGTTTCACTTCACTGTCCCCCACGACATCTAGATTGAACTTTTTTCATGTCACTTTTTAGATTTTCTGGCTTTCCTACTACGTTCAAACTTCTGCCATTCCGCCTCGTAGAATGTTATACAGTCTTTCGTTATTCCATATCTTTTTCTCGTGGTTACCGCCTCCTCCTCCCAGAGATCGAAATGGGGGAATAATCCGGAACCTTTCGCCAATGTCACATTTTCAATTACAGGCCATATGTCCTGTGGGTACACATTGTGCGACTTCCATGAAGTGGTTTCCAGTGCTTTCTGCATTTTCATCATTGCTGATCTACCGCCTTTTAGGGACAGTTTTCCACCCCAAGGCAAGAGTGTGCCTCTGTACGCTACTTCGCCCTCTTTGATAAGACAATTGGCAGAATGAGGGTGACTTTTTATGTCAGAAATCTTCAGCAGCAGTTACTGATGATTTTCATTCAGAGAACACAGCAGCAGCTGGATGTGGGGAAATCCCAGAACAGGGAATCAGCGATCATAAAGCGGTTACGGCATCGATGATTTCAGCCGTAAATAGGAATATTAAAAAGGGTAGGAAGATTTTTCTGTTTAGAAAAAGTGACAAAAAGCAGATTTCAGAGTACCTGTTGGCTCAACACAAAAGTTTTGTCTCAAGTACAGATAGTGTTGAGGATCAGTGGAAAAAGTTCAAAACCGTCGTACACAATGCGTTAGATGAGTATGTGCCAAGCAAGATCGTAAGAGATGGAAAAGAGCCACCGTGGTACAACAACCGAGTTAGAAAACTGCTGCGGAAGCAAAGGGAATTTCACAGCAAACATAAACATAGCCAAAGCCTTGCAGACAAACAAAAATTACGCGAAGCGAAATGTAGTGTGAGGAGGGCTATGCGAGAGGCGTTCAATGAATTCGAAAGTAAAGTTCTATGTACTGACTTGGCAGAAAATCCTAAGAAATTTTGGTCTTATGTCAAAGCGGTAGGTGGATCAAAACAAAATGTCCAGACACTCTGTGACCAAAATGGTACTGAAACAGAGGATGACAGACTAAAGGCCGAAATACTAAATGTCTTTTTCCAAAGTTGTTTCACAGAGGAAGATTGCACTGTAGTTCCTTCTCTAGATTGTCGCACAGATGACAAAATGGTAGATATCGAAATAGACGACAGAGGGATAGAGAAACAATTAAAATCGCTCAAAAGAGGAAAGGCCTCTGGACCTGATGGGATACCAGTTCAATTTTACACAGAGTACGCGAAGGAACTTGCTCCCCTTCTTGCAGCGGTGTACCGTAGGTCTCCAGAAGAGCGTAGCGTTCCAAATGATTGGAAAAGGGCACAGGTCATCCCCGTTTTCAAGAAGGGACGTCGAGCAGATGTGCAGAACTATAGACCTGTATCTCTAACGTCGATCAGTTGTAGAATCTTGGTACACGTATTGTGTTAGAGTATAATGACTTTTCTGGAGACTAGAAATCTACTCTGTAGGAATCAGCATGGGTTTCGAAAAAGACGGTCATGTGAAACCCAGCTCGCGCTATTCGTCCACGAGACTCAGAGGGCCATAGATACGGGTTCACAGGTAGATGCCGTGTTTCTTGACTTCCGCAAGGCGTTCGATACAGTTCCCCACAGTCGGTTAATGAACAAAGTAAGAGCATATGGACTATCAGACCAATTGTGTGATTGAATTGAGGAGTTCCTAGATAACAGGACGCAGCATGTCATTCTCAATGGAGAGAAGTCTTCCGAAGTAAGAGTGATTTCAGGTGTGCCGCAGGGGAGTGTCATAGGACCGTTGCTATTCACAATATACATAAATGACCTTGTGGATGACATCGGAAGTTCACTGAGGCTTTTTGCGGATGATACTGTGGTGTATCGAGAGGTTGTAACAATGGGAAATTGTACTGAAATGCAGGAGTATCTGCAGCGAATTGACGCATGGTGCAGGGAATGGCAATTGAATCTCAATGTAGACAAGTGTAATGTGCTGCGAATACACAGAAAGATAGATCCTTTATCATTTAGCTACAAAATAGCAGGTCAGCAACTGGAAGCAGTTAATACCATAAATTATCTGGGAGTACGCCTTAGGAGTGATTTAAAATGGAATGATCATATAATGTTGATCGTCGGTAAAGCAGATGCCAGACTGAGATTCATTGGAAGAATCCTAAGGAAATGCAATCCGAAAACAAAGGAAGTAGGTTACAGTACGCTTGTTCGCCCACTGCTTGAATACTGCTCAGCAGTGTGGGATCCGTACCAGATAGGGTTGATAGAAGATATAGAGAAGATCGAACGGAGAGCAGCGCGCTTCGTTACAGGATCATTTAGTAATCGCGAAAGCGTTACGGAGATGATAAACTCCAGTGGAAGACTCTGCAGGAGAGACGCTCAGTAGCTCGGTACGGGCTTTTGTCAAAGTTTCGAGAACGTACCTTCACCGAAGAGTCAAGCAGTATATTGCTCCCTCCTACGTATATCTCGCGAAGAGACCATGAGGATAAAATCAGAGAGAGATTAGAGCCCACACAGAGGCATACCGACAATCCTTCTTTCCACGAACAATAAGAGACTGGAATAGAAGGGAGAACCGATAGAGGTACTCAAGGTACCCTCCGCCACACACCGTCAGGTGGCTTGCGGAGTATGGATGTAGATGTAGATGAAATCCACTGACATAAGGGGATTTTGATTGATTGTTACGGCCTGGCAGAACAGATTGTTATAGCCCGGTCCTTGGAACTAACATCTCGGCATTGGATCTCCGAATTACTGAAGCTGGTCGGCTGTATGTGTACTGTCGTGAGTATCAGTGAAAAGTAGTTGAAGAACGGCGATGAAATTACGAGTACGTGACAGGGTCCTTACGTCCAGGCGCCCTCACAAAAAGCTCTGTAAATCAGAATAGGCGGCAATCTGTGGCAGATACGTCGACAGAATGCAGTGATGGTGCAGCCACAAGTGTATCGTGACACACATTTCAGTGCTTATTGTTGAACATGCGGATCAACGGCAGACCACCCTTAAGTGTTTACTTGCTCACCCAATGACATGGTTATGGTGATTGGAACGTGGATCAGTGGAAAAGTGTCGTCGTATTGGAAGAATCAGAGGTTTTTTTGCACCAAGTCGACGGTCGTGTCCGAGGGCGTCGCTACCCTCGCGTCAAGCTGCTAGAAACATGTACCGAGCTACATACTCACTCCAGTGGATGAGTATTAAGATGTGGGGATATTCACTTGAGATTCCATGTCACCTCTGGCAGTAATCGAAGACACCAAGACAACTGTAGACTACGTGAATATTATTATGGATCATCTGCATGTTTATGTATTCAGACGGCGATGGAATCTACCAGCAGGATAATTGTCCGTGTCTTATGGCTAGGATCCTGCTATAGTGGTCCGATGAGCGTGATAATGGACATACGTTAATGTCTTGGATACAAAATTTGCCATATTTCGAATCCGATGAACACACACTGGTCCATAATTTACAGGAATTGCATTACCAAGGATGTAATGAACCCAGACCACGCACGCATAGTTCGGAGCAGCGGACAGAGGTTCAGGGCACTTTCTTGCCCTTACAATAAGGAACTGCCATTAAAGGCGGTAGAATCAGTAATCAACGGATTGAAAATTGAAAAGGCAACGGAAACCACCGCGTTAAAGGACTCATAATATGTATCCACAGGACATGTGGCGTGCAATTCTAGATTCCGGATTAGTCTCTCATTCGGATCTCCTGCAGAAGACTGCCAAGGGAGAGATGACCATGAAAAAGCTTGAAAAAAGAACGAAAGGATAAGGTTCTAAGACTCGGAGCGTGGAATGTTCTGAGTTCGAAAGTAATAGGGAAGCAGTAAAATCTGAAAAAGGAAATGCTAAGGCTCAGTCTATGTACAGTGGGGGTCAGTGAAGTGAAATGGCAAGAAGACAAGTATTTCCGGACAGATAAGTATAGGGTAATACCAACACCAGCAGAAAATGGTGTAGCGGGACTAGATTCTTTCTGAATAGGAAGGTAGGACAGCGTGTTAATTACTGTGAACAGTTCAGTGATAGGTCTTTCCTCGTCAGAACTAATACTAAACCAACACGACAATAGAATGAAATTTTTATTCTACAGCGGAGTGTGCGCTGATATGACAGCAATAGTTCGGTTATACATGATGACGCCGCCAGCAGAAGATGAAGAGATACAGAAAGTATATAAGGATACTGAACGGGTAATTAAATACGTAAAAACTAGTAGTCAAGAGGGACTGGAATACGATGGTAGGAGAAGGAGTAGAAGAAAGGATTATTGGAGAATACGGCTCGGTACTAGGAATGAGAGAGGAGAGACGGAGTCCCGCAGTACGTTTCAGCTATCAATAGAGAATGGGAATGGAAATGGAAATGATGTCCCATGCTTCTAGACAGAGCGTAGGGGGACGATGCGGGAGACCCGCAACGCCGTACTAGGCAAGTTCCTAACGGAGGTTGTTTGCCGTTGCCTTCCTCCGACGTAATGGGGCTGAATGACGATGATATAGACGACACAAGAACACCCCGCCATCTCGGGGCAGGTGAAAATCCCTGATCCCGCCGGGAATCGAACCCGGGACCCCTTGCTCGGGAAGCGAGAACGCTACCGTGAAACCACGAGCTGCGGACATTAATTGGGAATTCCCTGTTCAAAGATAAGATGATGAGGTAGTATACTTCGGAAAGATATAAATTATATTACATCATGGTCAGGCAGATCGAAATCAGATACTAGATTGTAAGGCGCTCCCAGGAGCAGACATAGACTCATATCAAAATTTGTTAGTGATGAAGAGTAGGCTGCAATTTAAGAGACAAGTCAGGAAGAATCAGTGTCAAAGAATTGGGATACGGATGTACTAAAGGAATGAAGTCTTAATCAATGATCGCCAACGGCGTAGAGCGCTATGTGATCGGCCATAAGCAGATCTGTTGCAGCGGCTTAGCGGAACATTTTTGGGTGTGGCTAGACCGGTGTCGCTGTCTTCGATGCGGCTTGCAGCGACTATCTTTCCTAGCGGTTGCGTTGCGAGGTACCTGCTTTGCTTTGGCACCTCGCTCTTTGGACGGCATCACACTCATCGTAACGTTGAGTGTGGTGATGTGACTTCTTTAGTGGTGATTCGTACTTCGGATGAATACGTCAAGGTTGTTGCTATCTCAACACGCGGATTATGTACCAGATTCAGGTTTCACAATTTCTCTGAACGCCTCAGCAACACAAATTTTAAGCCGTGCTATAGGAGCACTCATCAGTTATTTATGCGAAGCAGACGTAAGATAGACGACTACACTGCAGAGGAAAGTAGTGAAAGTGAAAACGGAACGGAAACTCTATCATTCAGATGGCTCTGTTTACCCCACAGTCATTCCCAAAAAGTCATATAATTTGTTAAACACACTTTACGAAGCTATTTTTATTACACTCTGCAAGGTGGCGTGGGCAGTGGGGTAGTGGACATAGAATCAAGGTGATCGAAAGGCTAACGAAAAGGTTAGCGGTCAAAAACTGTCCCTGCTAAAAATTGATAAAGTGCCAGTAGGATTCGTGCAAGGAGGGCTTCGTGCAAACTTTATGTAGTTCATCCAACCTGGGAATCGAGAATCTCAATGACTTTGCCTGTTTTCGATACAGAAATTAAGACAGTATCAAAATCTCTACAGTAGACTCTCAGACTAGCCCGAACATACAGAAAGAAGTGATGAGGGCACCTTAGTTCATATACGTAGATACAAAAGATTTAATAAATTATTTACTTATTAAAACATGACTAAAATTTTATGTTTGCAAGCTGTAATATTCGTCTATTATGCTTTTCACAGATGATGAACGGAATGTATATTCTAATGCCAAAAAAATATTTTTGTGTAATATTACAGTTTCACAATTGTCAGGGTTTTTACTTTATCTGCATTCTGAAATGTTGCTTCTTGCGATTCTACGTCAACGGGAAGTACCCTAAAGATTTTGATGAGTGAGTGAGTTTGCGAGTATCAAAATATGTGACATAAATGATCGAATCTTTTGATTTCTTTGACTTAGAGGCTTAAATTTTTTACACCGCCAAGGGCCCCTAGACCTCAGTGACATAATTGTGAATTTGATACACCAAACTGTCGACGAGAGAAAGAGGGGTTAACAGACGGACAAACAGACGGATAAGAAAAAATTATTCGTGTTGTATAACTAAGATTTCTCAGAGTTTTTCCTTCACCTCTACTGTTGATTATTGACAAATTTAATGATTCCAGGTCAACAGGAAGTACCGTAGAGGTTTTGATGAGGGGGGGGGGGGGGGGGGGCTGCGAGTTTCAACATGTGTGACGTAAGTGGCCGAATCTTTTGATTAAATTGACCCAGAAGCTTAAATTATTACACCAAGTGATCATGGACTTCAATATATGACATAAATCTGAACTCAATACATTTAGTCGTTCTTTAAAGAAAGGGTTCTTTTCAGTCGGACAGACAGACACAGGCGGACGGACAACAACGCGATTAAGGCATGGAACCCTAAAAAGGGTATAAATTGGTGCCTAGCGGAGTGGAGAGGTGGCCATTAAGATAAAACTATGTGATGGCCTGGGGGAGCAGGAGAGAAGCAGGAGACAGATGCGTGTTAACGGTACAAGTGCCAGCCAGCATGAAGCAGCGCGTCTCCGCGCAGACCCTTGCGTGTCCGCGCCTGTTGTACCAGCTTGCTTCTCCTACGCTACCTCTCTGGCTGAGGAGGTTGAACAAAGTTCACTGAAGGCGTTCATTCTTCAGTACCTTTCTCTGCAAGTACCCCACGACGAAGGCGTGATGCTGTTGGCGGCCTGGGTAGCATCCAAGCTTGTTAGGATGTATCAAGACTCGTACAATACTATGTAGCCTGAGAAGCTAGTTTTATTAATTGCAGTATTTACATGAAGTTAATACATTGGAATCCATTACAACTGCTTTTATTTCCGTATAATTTATCTCCACACATCAAAAAAAGTTTTGCATCACCTGGGTTCCCAGAACTGCTGAAGATAGACGTTGACTGTGGATATTGTATCACAGACACTGTCCCTTTGACAGTTCAGAGATGTCGCTAAACCGCCCAAAGATGTAAACAACCATGCATGAGCAGCGCCTATTAGACGGAGGGGGTCCGACAGCCGATTAGTTCGTCATTCCACCAAGGAGGTGGTACACGGCTCGTGTTGTCTGTAGTTCAATCATGCCTAGACGGTCAATACCGCGGTTCGATCGCGTCCGCATTGTTACTTTGTGCCACGAAGGGCTCTCAACAGAGGAAGTGTCCATGCGTCTCGCAGTGAACCAAAGCGATGTTGTTCGGACATGGAGGAGATACAGAGAGACAGGAACTGCTTATGACATGCCTCTCTCAGGCAACCCAAAGGCTACTACTGCAGTGGATGACAGCTACCTACGGATTAGAGCTCGGAGGAACCCTGAGAGCAACGCCACCATGTTGAACAATGTTTTTCGTGCAGCCACAGGACGTCGTGTTACGACTCAAACTGTGCGCAGTAGGTTGCATGATGAGCAACTTCACTCTCAACGTCCATGGCGAGGTCCATATTTGCAACCACGACACCATGCAGCACGGTACAGATGGGCCCAACATGCCGAATGGACCGCTCAGGATTGGCATCACGTTCTTTTCACCGACGAGTGTTGCATATGCCCTCAACTAGACAATCGTCGGAGACGTGTTTGGAGGCAACCCGGTCAGGCTGAACGTCTTAGACACGCTGTCCAGCGAATGCAGCAAGGTGGAGGTTCAATGATGTTTTGGGGTGGCATTATGTGGTGCCGACGTACGCCGCTGCTGGTCATGGGAGGCGCCTTAACGGCTGTACGGTAAGTGAATGCCATCCTCCGACCGATAGTTCAACCATATCGGCAGCATATTGGTGAGGAACTCGTCTTCATGAACAACTCGCGCTCCCATCGTGCACATCTTGCGAATGACTTCCTTCAGGATAACGACATCGCTCGACTAGTGGCCAGCATGGTCTCCAGACATGAACCCTATCGAACTTGCCTGGGATTGAAAAGGGCTGTTTATGGGCAACTTGACCCACCAGGTACCCTGAGGGATCTACGCCGAAACGCCGTTGAGGGGTGGGAAAATCTGAACCAACAGTGCCTCGATGAACTTGTGGATAGTATGCCACGACGAGTACAGGAATGCATCAATGCAAGGGCACGTGCTACTGGGTATTCGAGGTACCCGTGTGTACAGCAGTCTGGACCACCACCTCTGAAGGTCTCTCTGTATGGTGGTACAACGTGTAATGTGTGGTTTTTATGAGCAATAGAAGGGGCGGAAATGATTGTTGTTCTCTCTTCCATTTTCTGTACAGGTTCCGGAACTCTCGGAACCGAGGTGATGCAAAACTTCTTTTGATGTGTGTATTATGAAGCACAGGTAAAGGGGCAGTAGTTATCTCGTCCAAAAATGCTTAATAGTGCAGCATGAGGTATCGCAAACATAACAATTACTATCTTTCCATTACCAATTACATTAAAAAATAAACAATATTTGGTCCATTCTATTTACTAAAATGTTAGGATTACGCTCCCGTGTGTTCCTTCTTGAGGCAGAGCATTAGCAACCAGAATTGTACTTCGGCACATTTGATAACCAGGTGTTAAGTCTCTGTGCTGGCATCGAACAAATCTCCACTTTCATATAGCGCACGTAATATGGCATTATGCCAGTGCGTTAGATGTCTCTTACATGTGACTCCAACTGGGTCCAAAAGGGACTTGATTTAATGCCTAACGCAATGTAAGATATTTCATTTTTGCTGTATGATGCTTTTACAATTTAATTTTATGTTAGCTGGATAAATGATTCGAATTGGGTTTCAACCAAAAATATAACGCACACAGAAATATCGAAATAAAGCATTAAGTTCGCTGCTGAACAACTTCAATCAAATTCATTGTTTGCGTTAACATTTATCACACGCTCATACATACTGTTGCGGACTTCCATTCATTACATTCCGAATAGCTTCAATATAAGCAGGATACTCACCTGTAGTAAACTTCATTTTTCTGAATTCACCACATACTGAACAAATTCATATCATCTAGTTCGTCATTATAGAAGTTAGTCAAGTCTACCCCTTCAGATTCAGACAATGAAAATTGAAGTTGTCTCTTATTTATATATTTCTTCTTAGCACTGCCTGTTTGCTTCTTCGTAATGTCTTCTTTCTGAGTTTCGCATTTACTTCCACTTTGTTTCTACATCTATATGAATACTCTTGAATTTTCATCGTCACATTGCGTGGCGTAGCCGCGAAAATTGTGAAATATTGCTTTTCGCCGCTTAGGTTTCTGCTTTCGTTTAGTACACTCCCTGTTGCTAAACAAAAGCGAAATTGATGTATTTACAGCACTGATCACTGGAGATTTCAAAGTTGGTGCACTATGCCTAATTTTTTCAACTAGATCGATGTTCACCCATGTTTTTGGTCAAGAATGAATGTTAGATCATTGCGTTCTTCACCCCTTTTACTCCTACATTTAGTACGGCTAACAGATTATGGTGAGTTCTTATGCCTACCACTTCTCGGACGAAAATTTTTCATGATTTTATTAAAGCCACTGTTTTTTCCACTGTCGCTACTTTGACACAAGTTTCGTTAAGTATCACAGCAAATACATATGGGGTGATATTTATATTTTGGCCTCAGTTAATGTATATGTCACATACTCCATTATGAGCATTTTGAGGGGTAGAAAAAAACCTGAGATCTAACACCTGTGATAAGTGAGGTGTGTGGCGTGGAATAGTTAGCATTGTTATCCCATTTGTTTTTTTTTACAACATTTGAAGACTCGAAATGATATATGACAGGAATGGTTGTCCAGATTGGCCAGTATAGGGGTTTGTGTTCCAATTTTGTCAACAGTAAACACCCTACGTTCTGTGAATTTATATTTCTCAAGCAGATACTCCAAACCATCAAAATACTGTTTCAAGAAATGCTCTTTGAAAGTAAGTTATTCGGATTATGCTTATTAATACTCCTGGCTGTCTGAAGCATATTTCTGTCTGTTTATCCAGAAAAGGCAGTAGAAATTATTTCCAGCCAGTTCTATTACATTGATAAAATCATTACGAATGTAGCTGTCTTCACATGTAGATCATACAGAGTCATCCAACAGAAAAGATTCGAAAGTTTTAATACATAATATGCCACATTCGTATTCTTCAAAAAATACAGGTGATGGTTCTAAATTACGTTATTTTGCTTCACTGTATTTCAATTTAGCTTTCTTTCGCAATGTTGCTTCCGTTGTACTTTTCATAATTTAAGCTCAGTCATGAACAACACTATTTACGTTTTTCAGGCCATGCGATTTTCAGGAGTTTCTGCCCGTATGCCTGGTGTCACTCAGCATCAGTATGCATACCACAGTTCCATATGTAGTCCTGGTAAATAATTTATCCATTTACTTCCGTCAGTAGGAGTTCGGTGTGGCCGAGCGGTTCTAGGCGCTTCATTCCGAAACCGCGCTGCTGCTACGTCGCAGATTTGAATCCTGTCTCGGACATGGTTGTGTGTGATGTCTTCAGGTTAGTTAGGTTTAAGTAGTTCTAAGTCTAGGGGCCGATGACCTCAGATGTTAACTCCCGTGGTGCTTAGAGCCATTTGAGCCATTTTTGAACATTTTCAGAAATTTACTTCTCAAATGTCGGTACTACTAGACCTCTTTTGGTAAGGAATGCTCTTTTTGCAAGTGCTAGTCTGCCTTTTAAGTCCTTCTCGCTCAGTCCGTCGGGGGTTATTTTGCTGCTTACGTAGAAGCTCATCTACTTCGTGATTTCCAGTTCTGATAAGTTTCTCACTGTTCTCATTTATGCTACTTCTTATTGCTTTCGTCTCCGATTTACTCTCAATCCACATTCTGTACTTATTAGACTGTTCATTCCATTCAACATATCTCTCCACTTTTGTGTAATGGCGCTAATAATCTCGGTGTTGAGCGCCCGTAAGCAGCAAAAAACACACACACACACACACACACACACACACACACACACACACACACACACACAAACACACACGGTTCTTGTACATACTGGATATTCCCGTCTTTCCCTTTAGATCTATTTTTCTCAGAATTTCGAACATCTTATAGCCGCCCTTGGCAATCCTCATCTGTGGATGGACTAGTCTGCAATCTTTTTCGGATGGAGAGGTCTTATTGACACTTTTGCAGTTATAGGCCAGAGGATGACGGTTCAAACTCGCGTCCTGCCATCCTGATTTAGGTTTTTCGTGATTTACGGTCCAGTTTTTAAAGCTCGGAACATAGATTGGGTTGCCCTGGTGTCTTAGAATAAGCTGTGAGCAATAAAGGGGACTACGACTACGTCTTCTCTTCCTGCTTCTCGTAGGGGATCTGCCATTATCTATCGGCATCGCATTGGCCACACCTGCTGAGCCGCGGCCACATCCAACGGTTTGAGGATCCACCCCACTTTGGTAGTGGTGCTGCTCTGACAGTGGCTCACATCCTACTAGACTGCCACAATTTGGCCACCTTACGGCTAGAGGACGATGCCGAAGCGGCCAATCAGGTTTTGCGTTTTAGCTTGGAATGTGGTTTCTACCCGTGTGAGGCAGGTGACATTACCGAGCGAGGTGGCTCAGTGGTTAGCACACTGGACTCGCACTCGAGCGGATGACGGTTCAAACCCCCATCCGGCCATCCTGATTTAGGTTTTCCGTGATTTTCCTAAATTGCTTCAGGCAAATACCGGGATGGTTCCTGTGAAAAGGCACGCAGACTTCCTCCCCATTGTTCCCTAATCCGTTGGGACCAATGACCTCGATGTTTGGTCCCCTCCCAGAAATCACCCAACCAACCAGGGGACGTTGACGTCGGACGCTTGAGGTATTGGAGGTGTGCCCAGTCGCCTGCTTCGAGCCAGGAATCCATGGCTGTCCTTGCTCTGTGGTCCGCCGTAACACCTACCCTTCCCAAGAATTAAATTATTCTTATCCTTTTACATCTGGCTTGGATTTACTGTAGTCGTCGTTGTTCTCTTTCCTGGGATTTGTCAAGTTTTCGGCGCTGCTAGTTCTGTTGCGCTAATGGAAGGTGTGGATGATGTCCCATACTCCGAGGAGCTTAGGGGACGATGCGGGAAACCCGCACAGTTGTACTAGGCAAGGTCCTAGCGGAGGTGGTTTGCCATTGCCTTCCTCCGACATTATGGGGATGAATGATGATGATGAAGGCGACACGACAACACCCAGTCATCTCGAGGCAGGGAAAATCCCTGACTCCGCCGGGAATTGAACCCAGGACCCCGTGCGCGGGAAGCGAGACCGCTACCGTAAGATCACGAGCTGCTGCTGAAGGTGTGGAAACACCAGTCGAATGCAGAGGGTGCATTTCCCATCGCATGACATGTCCCGGGGGCCTCAGCTGCTTTCTGGGCGGAACAACTCACCCACCTTAACCTCTTACTCCTCTCTCACTTCGGCTCGCTTCAAACTCTTGATTTGATAAATTTTCTTTACAGTCGTGTTCATCAGGATTTTTCTTGTGTCTGCTCCCCCAGTTCGAAGCATAAAGAACAGTGGGACTAATGACCTCGTAGTTTGGTTCTTTTAGCTCCGTCAATTAAGGTGAACATGCAGCTGCCATCCATAGCAAACTACAACCTTTGAGTCATGTTCGTATCCTTCAGTGAGCCAACAGCTTGGGTTACCTTCCTTCATGAAAGGACTGAAGTAGACGGGTTAAATAAAAATTTGCAGACACCTCGAAAAATGCATGTCTGAATATAAATTCAGATGCCAGCAAAGACTGCAGGTGGTACTGTTGAATTTGACCACGAACGGCACTCGTTAAATGTTCTCAGTACGTTGCAAGTGTCAGTCGTAGTCAGAACAGTGTTCTGTGTAGTTGCCAGAGCTGACTCCATGGAACATGGTCGTATGGTGGGCGCTTCTGTAACTAAGGAAGGTAAAGTGTGTAAAGTTTTGAGAGGCACCAAATTGAAGATTTAAACCTTGTATAGGAAAAGAGGAAAACGATTATTTAAGTCACAAAGCGGATCGAAGGGTTTGTTGAGTGATCGTGACAGACGACCATTGAAGATGATTGTGATGAAAAATAAGAGACGACGGCTGTAAAGGTCACTGCAGAACTGAATGTTACAGTCGTGAACACTGTCAGCAACAAAGCTCCATAAGGTGGGAATTACAGGGCGAGCCGTAGTTGCAAAACCAGACATCAGTAATGTAAAAGCTCTCAACAGAAAATCATTGTGCCGAAGCCGTAAAACCTAGACCTGTATTCAGCAGGCACCATACGCAATTGAGTGCACTGCAAGGTCGTATTACTGCCAACGATTGTGAGACCATTTTGGCTGATCAGATCCAACCTATGGAACAATGTCTGTTCCCGAATGGTTATAGTGTCATCCAAGATGACAGGGCCGCGGTTCGCATAGCTAGCTCGGATCGTCCAGGACTGGTTTTGTGAATACGAAGAAGAGTTGTTTTTTCCGCGGTCACCAGTCACGAGATCTCAATATGTGGTCCACTTTCGATAAGGGTGCGAGATCGCTATCCGCTTCCATCATCGTTACCAGTATGTGACCCTATTTTTCAGGAAGAATTGTAGAACTTCTACTTGAAAACCATAAAGGACCTCTGTTTACCCATTCTGAGAAGATCTGAACCTGTCTGCAATGCCAACGGTTTTCCTACATCATATTAGGCATCGTAATGTATCGTGCTTTTTCCCTTTAAAAGGTCTGCTAAGCGCCACAGCTTAGGAGACCTGTTCCACAGGGACGCTATCTACCTAGTAGCATCTAGGTTGTACACGCCTTTCAGCGCTACGTACACCATGCTAATTCGGTCCTACATAGCACACATTGTTTTCGGTTCCGATGAGAGTTTTTAATACATTGCAGCCAAGCGCCTACAATTCCCGGCTACCTGCACAACACATTAGTCAAGCGGGTCCCGGACCGGCTAGGGGCCAGCCTGTCGGCCGTCAAGCAGAAACCAGACCATGCTAATAGCTGCCAGGAGGCTTTCAATACCCCGCTAGAGATCGCCACATGAACAGTCTAGTTTGTTAGGCATAGTCTCATGACAGAAAATAGTGCGCGGACTCTTCTGCCACGGACAGCTCGCCTAAGCCTGCGTACAGACCACAGAAGGCAGTCTTCACCGAGTAAGCGTCTAGGCAAGGCCCGGAGAGCAACAGACCTTCCACAATCAGGTAATTACTGTGGTGAGTACGGGAAGACGTGTCGCAGTTCACCGCCAGCTACTCCACAGATTCGTCCTCCCGGGACAACCATAATTTTTCGGACCACGTGTCATATACGACACCGTATCAACAGTTTGGACTTCTAATTGATACTGTAGTTAATTTTGGCTTTACCAAACTCTAAGTTCTCTCATCCATTGTGCAAGTTGACTATCAGTGATTGGTGTTCGACTCCAGAAAATTTAACTGATCTACTTGTCATTATTCTAGCGTACGTTGACAGCCATCAGCTTAATTTCAGTTGATTGACGTACATTTTATTACAGGTCGTCCGCCAGAACTAGCTAGATGATGTATTAAGTGTTATTCTTACTAGAAATGGCCTTCTGCTGTCTGGGCATTTAGCTAGAAATTATTTGTTCTTGTTGTACTTCGGCCTTCAGCCCAATTAATATTTCTTATTTCGGCCTTTCACCCGCAGTTCACCACCACTGGAAAGGGATTTGTGTTTAGGTGTTTCCAGGAAATAAACTTTGTTTTATGTCCTGAGAACCATTCTTGTCCACTGACGGTGGATATAGCACTTTTGACGTGCGGATGCCCTATCCGGAAGATTTTTATTCTTGTTTTATGCCCTGTTGTGGCAACTGACGAATGAAGCAGCTCACACAATCTGATAATGCTTCACAGGGGCGAAATGCGTAGGCAGTATTATTAAAAACAGTTTCGCAAAGGAGACTGAGTTTATTAAAAAAATATAACTGGTTGCTTTACCAGACAGACTGTGATAAAATAGAGCGAGGATTAAGTATGTCACTGTTGTCTACATTTTTTTGTGATTATGGGCCTGTTCATGCGTAAATTAAATTTTTGTGTGGTACTGTTTGTCCAGAATCAACAAAAACATGTAGCGATGGATTAGAGATCAAAGACAGCAGTTAAGATGTGTAGGACTAAAACCAGCCTGTTAGAAAACGTCCTTCTAATCACGTATCTTTACGCTAGTTTCAAATCAGTGGCGATGTGCAAAGACTAGCTATTTACAAGTTCATGGCAGTCACAATCTTTGACTGCATAGCGAAAGCGTATTTGTAAATGGTACTTTAGAAGGCATACCTCTCTGATCATTTAAGAGGGCGTTTGAGAAGTGAGTTAGATGGACCATACGGACGGAGACAAGGCATATTTGCATTTTCAGTGACTGCTGGGGTTGTTCTGCTCATTGTGTGGACGCTGCTTGCAACATTCATCACTTTATCTGTTACGATCAGACATCTTTGTGTAATGTTCTACTGCAGTGGCTATTTCTACGCTGCAACCTACAAGAATTCATGGTGAGAATGTTGCCTGATAGCGCGTTTTGGCATCAAATTCTACTTGCTTTTCTGCTCTGTAGAATTGCATCCTCTGTGACTGAGGTAAAATCCGGTGTTCCAATCAAGAGATGCTATTCCACTTTCTAGGATCAATATCAGAATTTGCCAGTTATCCATCAATACAGGTCATGGTTCACATTGCTGTCCCTCATATTTAATAATACTGAGTGGATTAGAAGTTTCATGGGATTCATTTCGTCGTATTTTTGGTGATTTGTAATGATTCTATTTGACATTATCTCTTGGAGGACATACACTGATGAGCCAAAACAAATTCAAAGAATTAATCAAAACATAATAAATATTTAACTAATCTGATTCTAAATCATATTCACAATGTTAAGAAAACAATGATAATAAATTAAATCAATTCTGAATTTGAAGAGCTAAATTAATTGATCCTGTCCAAAAATCTGAAGATAAAATAAATAAAGATAATTATTTGAGTAGAAAACCTTTAAGTGATATTCATAAAATCTGTAAAATTAAAAATTAAAAAAATATTCTAATCTTAATAAACACAAATCAATGTTATCAATAGTTCTGAGAAAAAAATTATTTATAATGATGATAAGAATTATTTTCAAAAACATCCAGTACATGAATATCAAGAAATCAAGAAAAAAATTCACCAGAAATATTTACCAGGTTTCAATTTTCTAGATCATACAGATTTTTCAAAAATCACCCAAAATGAATTCATAGAAAAGATCCTGCTTTTGAATTAAGAATAATAATGTATGAAAATGATGATATTGTTGAACAACAATTTTTAATCAAATCAAAGAAGAAATTGTGACTGACTTAAATAATAGTTTAATTCAAAGAATAATAATTAAAGTTAACATGAAATTTTATTGTAATTTTAAAAGATGAGAAGAAATTCAAGAATTGAATTTTAAAAGAACTAATCAAATGTTATTAAGACCAACTGATTTAGAATATTGTCAAAAATCAATGAATATACTATTAAGTGAAATGGAAGAAATGCAAAGGAAAAAATATGTTTGGTCTTTATTTTGTTTAGTTAGTTTGGAATCAAATGTTAATAAATGAAATCCAATTTTTGGTTCTTCTAATATTGATTTATCAAAAGAAATTAAAGATAGAAACCTGTAACATAAAAACACAAACCAGGAATGTTTTCTTTGGGCTATAAAAGCTGCATTATATCATTTGGATAAAAATTAGTTAACAATTATAAAAACATTGGATTAGAACTGGAAGAAAATTAATTTCCCTGTTCAGTTAACAGATACTCCAAAATTTGAAGAGATGTCAAGTATCTCAATGTTTATGTATATGAAAGTAATTAAAAAAAAGAAAAATAAGAATCATTCTTTATCCACTTCTAACATATACAAAATAATCAAGAAAAACATGTTAATTATATTTGAATTCTAAATGAAAGTAATTCTCAGATATGCCTACATTGGCTAAATCACAAACAACTAAACACAAAACGAAAATTTTTATTTAAGATAGACATTTAAGATATTATTATTAACAATTATTATTAACAATTAAATTAGACATTCATGAAAACAATGGTACAGAACATAAAGAACTAATAATAGATATGATTGTAAAGTGACAAAAACTTTAATTTAAAATTGAAGTAATTCATTATGAGCTACTTTTGTAACTCATGGAGATTTCGAATGTTTGAAAGTCTTTTGATAAAAATGTCAAACAAATCCTGAAAAATCTTGTATTAGTAATTATCAAAAACATACACCAGTTCCATAGAGTTATTACATTAAATAGTCTTATGAAAATAAGAAAAATCCAGTTACATATGCAGGTAAAGATGAAACACAAAAATCATTGAAATGAAATGTTAAAAGAAGAATCAGGAGAAATACTAGAATATATGAACGAAATTTTCCAATGAAATTCTCTAAAGAACATGTAATTAATTATAAAAATTCAGAAACTTGTCACATTTATGGAAACGAATTTACTGTTGTTGAAAGGAAAGTAAAATGTCATTGCCATTTAACAGGGAAATATCGAGGTGTTGCACAAGAAGATTGCAGTCTTAATTACCAAAATCTTACATTTATTCTAGTTTATATTCACAATTTAACAAATTACTATGTTCATTTGTTTATTAATGAATTAGCAATTGATAATGTGAGAGATGCAATTCTAGATAAAGAACAAAAAGTATTTCTTTTAGACAACATGTTGAAGATGTGTCAATTCTAAGAGTTTAAGATAGATTTAAATTTAAGGCTTCCATTACTGATAAATTATCTTACAAAAGAACAACTTAGAGAAACAGCTAAATATTTTCAGAAATAGCTAAATATTTTCAAGGTGAACAGTTGGTTTAAAAATTAAAAAGAGTTTAACCTTACAAAGATGTGGATTCCGAAGGAAAAGTTACAGGAAATTAAATTGCCTAAAAAGGAATGTTTGATTCAAAACTTAATAAATGTAACATTCCTGTTGAAGATCGTGAAAGAGTAAAAACAGTTTGGAAAGAATTCAATATTAAAAATTTAGATGAATATACAAAATTATATTATAAATCTGATGTTATAATTTATTAGATATTTTCGAAATTTTTAGATATACATGTATTAAATCGTATAAACCTGATCCTTTATGTATTTTACAAAGAAATATGTTTTACATGACAAATCTTAAACAATGTTCACATCTTGGATTGCAATTAAAGAAAATGCATAGAATGTTTATAATTTGAAAAGTCAGATTGGTTGAAGAAATACATTTATTTTAATACAGAAATGAGATAAAAGGCAGCTTTCCTACGAGTTATTGAACAATTGTTTGGAAAAACACTGGAACATATTACAAATAGACAAAATATTAAAATAACAGATCCAAGAAAATACATGAATTACATTCCAAAACAGAATTATGAACATACTATTATATTTTCTGAAAATTTTGTTGCAGTTAATGCAAAGAAAATTTAAATTGCATTCAATAAACCAGTTAAATTGGAATGAGTGTCCTAGATATTTCGAAAATAAAAATGTATAGTTTTCACTAAAATGTTCAAAAACCAAAATATTGTGAAAATATTGATTTATGGTATATATTAACAGTGTAAGAACTGAAGATTTTCATAAAGATATGAAATAAATGATAAATGAATTTGATACAAGTGATTAACCAAAAGATAGTGTTTATGAACTTCAAGTTAATTAGAAAATGTTAGGAAAAATGAAGGTGGAAACTGTGAAAAAATTGTTAAGAAACGTTAGTATAATATCGGGAATGTATCATTATGAAGTTGGTGAAGAAGAAGAAGAGAAAAATCTATAGGAGTTAAGAAATCAGTTTTGAAAAATGAAATTACTTTCAATGATTGTAAAAAATGTTAAACTGACAAAACAATACAGAAAAAAGGGTTGAACAGGGTCATTTAAACATGAATTATTTACATTGAATGTAATAAAATTGTTTCAAGGTCTGATTTTAAACCTGTTGCATTACCACATGGTCATTATAAATTAAATCAACATCAAATAAAGATGGCAAAAATGACACTTTAAGAGAACTAAACAGTTGCACAGAAGATTAAACAAAAACAAAAAGGGTAGCTTTTAATATTCATAATGATACATTAATTTTTGATGTTAGTTCAAATAAAGTCCACAAAAAAAGTGCCACAAAACCATTCAACTTCTGGATAATAAAAGCTGCTTTATCTACTTTTTTGATATTTTAAAACTGTCTTATCTTTTGAATGACCACAGTTACAAATATCTTAAGCAGAATTTCGAACTTCCTTTCCACATTTTTCACAAACAAATTTTTCAATATGCCAATTATGAAGAAGTTATGTTTGTTTCTTTTACCACCTTTGGAACTCCGTTTTGAAGGCAAATTATATCTTACTTTTAATTTCTTTATGCCTTTTTCTTCATTTCAAACTCGACAAATCCTATTTTGACTTTCTATTTAAAGGAAAAAATTGTTGCTGTTAAAATAATGAAAATATATTAAATTTTTTACATATAAATGGAACTGCATGCAAATAAAAATAGACATATAATTTGTGAAAAATTTTTAAGAATCAGTTATGCACAAAATGGAAAAAATTTATATTAATTAAGGAAAGAAACTGAAAGAATTGTTTTCGGACAGTTATATTTCAATACTAAGGTAGAATATTCACCACAGCCTTTGTGTGAAAATATAAATAACTTAGGAAACATTTCTTATAAATAAAAATCAATTTTCAAGTACTTTTCTCATAATCGAATAAACTCATAAGAAATTTTATATGCATCTGTACACGAAATTTACTAAAACCATATGGTTCTATCATCTCAAATTTAAAATCCTCAAATAATTTTGTCATTAAATCCTTTCTGTTAACTTTTATTTGAATATCAAAATAAACACCTTCTTTAATGAAACAGTAAGCATAATTAAATTATATTCAATACCAAATATATTTACAGTTTCGTTGAAGAACTCCCGTTCTGTATACAATTTTTTATTAATATTAAAGAAAATATAGACTCCAATTTGGAAGTTTTCAACAATCATTATTTAGCAATGGAAAAGCTGTAAAATTACTTTGTCCTTATTTACCGAACTGCTGTGTGGATTATTAAAACCTAACCATTGAATATAAAGTTTATAAAGTTTTATAAACTTCAGCAAAATTAGTTTTCAATACTTCTTGTTCTTAAAAATTTCCTTTTCCTTATTAGTCATTTAAATCTTTCAATTTATATAACATCTTAATAGTTTTAAAACAAACACAAACATCCACAAATTACTTCATCAAAGTTTTAACATTTGTGTTTAATGTTTCTGTTCAACATTTAAAAAATTATTAATCTTTTCTCATCAATTGTAATAAAACCAAATTTATCTTTACTCCAACATTCACTCCACCTGTCTTAAACTTCACCACACTATAAGTAATCACAACAAATTCATGGTAAATTTGATTTAAATTTATATCATTTTGTCTAAAAATATTTAAAAGATTATAATTATCCCTAACCAGTAGTTCAGCTGTTTCTGAATAAGTTTGTTTTTATTTAAGTCACTCTATTTCTTTGTCCTCCTCTAGAAAAATATACTCTAACTATAACTCAGGAATGAAGTTGTAAAAAAAATTGAATTATCTTCACATACCTCTAATGGAATAACTTCATCATGATTTCCAATAAAACTATGAATTTTCTTATTAATTTTATATTCAGTTTTGCACTTTTTATAAAGGTTCGATATTTCGGTTGTCAGTTTTGTGAATAAACATATAACTCATTAACGTTTCCAGTTTAACCATCATGGTGTTAAAATGTAATTATGAATCATTAATTCTGTTTTTCAATAACCTCTTGGACCTATAATTTCTCACTGAATAGAATTTGGTAAAAATTTACCATGTTTGTTTTTCAATTTCTTTTCTGGAATTCTTATTTTTGAATCCCATTCCATCAATTATTTTAATAATTTTTTAATACAAATCAGTAGATTATGTCAATTGAGTGAAAATTCTTCTAGTTTAAAAAAAACGATTAACTGTTCCAATTAGAGAAACTTGTAAAAATGTAACAGTAGTTGGTTTTTATTCACATTTTTAATTACAAATAGTACATCAAAAAATAGTAAACATTACTGTGATGGTGAAACAATTCTTTTGGTCAACATAGTTCAAAAAATTTATTAATTGGAAAAACTAAAATATTCATATTAAAGCAGATAAAAGGTTATATATAAATGTTATTGAAAGTGATAAAAAATATATATGGATATAAATGAAAGTAATATTGCAGTTTTATGTAGGATTTCATAATCCTAATAAAAATAAACCTAATAAAAAAATTGTTGCTACATATATTTCTAAAATCATACCATTTGAATTTATTAATGTAAATTCTAACTTGGCTGATGAAATGCTTGATAAACATAATGATCATTTTCATCAAGAAACTAATATTATTGCTTCTTCTAAACCTAATTCTGAATTCGTTGTACCAATAATTTATGAGCCAAATCATCCTATAGAAAGTCCAATTTTCGTTACAATTCAAAATTTTGAAATAACTATAACTGATGAAGATGATCATTTGACTCCAGTGGTGCTTATATAACACTTGCTTTATAAATGAATTAGTAAAACTTTTCCTTAATAAATCATGATCAAAATCAATAGTTATCAATTTTACTCATAATCTGATAATGACAGAACAAAAAATTTAAATCTTCCTAGAACAGAAAGAAATTAATATTAATACTGATGATTTGTGGATTCATTCTAGTTTTCACAACTTTATATAACTTTTGATGTTACACATATGAAACTGATTTTCCTGCATATGATGATAAATCGAATATTAAACTAATTGTAAATGTTTTAAAAATGTTTGATGTTATTATGGTTAAAAAGGAAATATTTTACCTAAAGTTAAACATCCTTTAATTTCTTCTTCAACTCATATTAGATAAATTTCTTATATTTTGAATAAATATAATATTGAGACATGTTCATAACAATGGAAAAATTAAACCAATCAAAATGAAGTTCCTTATCCATTAGAATTATTTTGTGGATTTTTAAAGATTACAAAGGAATTATATTTGAAGGTGATTAACTGTAATTTTTGATTGGAGTTCAATAAAAGTTCAAGAAGACTCTATTCTTCATTGGACTATCGAAAATGATAATTCTCCACTTCCAAAAGAAGGTAAAATTGTTGTTAAAAGTATGGAAATTTGTGTTTCTGTTGTTAAATATGAACCAGAATATTCATTTGCATTAGACCAACAAAGAACCAAAAATTCCGATCAATTCTTTCTTAAAAATTGAAGCTACTGAATTTTCAGTCTTACAGGGAAAATAAATTTTGAACTAGATTTTACTAATTATTATAATTCTACAAAATTTGATATTCCTTACTTCTATTTTCATTGTTTTCCAAACTAATCGAAAAAATAATCAGTTACTTGATTCTCCTATATTATATCATTTTATATTACAAAATATCTCTGTTTAAAATGGAAGAAATTAAGTTTTCCCACAAGACCGTTGTAATCTTGAACCACCATACAACTTTTTTAAAGCTTATGATTCTTTTAATGATCTTAAAGGAAGGTCTCAATTAAATAATGATGTAAATGTAAGTACTTTTAATTGTATTCAGAATTATCCTATTTGTATAATTAATATGTCTAGCAGCATGAAGGTTGTAATTACTCAAAAAACAATAGTAAAATTATATGCATTCTTTAATGAAAATATTCCAAATGGTAAAACTGCATATGTTTCATATACGGAAAAAATAATTTAACATATATTTCATAACACAGAACAGTAATTGAAAATTTCTAGCTAAAGAAATGAATAAAAATGAGAAGAAATGAAAAATCAAAAACCTTTTAACTGTAACTCGTCAGGCTTTCCCGGCGATCTAATGACATCTTGGGTTATCGGGTGTTCTGCCGGATATCAGCGTCGTACTTGCACGATATTTCAGTCACGTAGCTCGTGACCTTCATCAGGTCGCACCTGATGGTCATGAGCTACGTGAACAAAATATCGTGCAAGTACGACGCTGATATCCGGCAGAACACCCGACAACCCAAGATGTCAACCTTTTAACTTCTTATTTTCAATTCCTCTAAATTTTTTTCAGAAAACTAGAGATGATGAAAACTGATAACTTCAGTTCTTCAAAATTTAAAATGTTCTCCAAAGATTTTCCAAGCATTTGGAAAACATTTTAATTGTTTCTTCCCTTTATTTTTTCTATATAAATAAAAATGAACATGAGTGGTACCACTGAAAATCTATTAACTGAACTTATCAATTATAGGAATGGTTGTTCAGAAGTGTTCACTAAGTTATCAGAACTTAAAATATATATATATATATATATATATATATATATATATATATAGAAAATTACCCTTCCTACTTTATAGAGCAGATGAGTCTCTGAAACGCATGTTCTCTGAAGAGTTGTGGATGTTTACCTTCTTCCTCTTTCTGTAGATACTCATGACGGTAGGGTGTGAAAATTCTAGCAGCTTTGCCATTTTTGAGATGCACTTGGTCAGAGTCGCTTATCTCAATGGATTTCCCCATTTGCATCCCTCATCGTCACTAGGATGATCCCTTATCTGTGTGTTGCCCCACTTACATACTACCCTTACAGCGTCAAGTGCTTGCAATGCCACTAGGTGGGATTCAATGTCGCATTGAGCTGGGATCATGATGTTTTTACTGTTCAGTGCACGTAATTTCATGGCTGAACTGTTATGGTTATTCTTGAGTAATGATCAGAGTTTATTTAAAATTATATTCAATTATTTTCATTCCAAAGCAACTGATAATTTATCATGTTATCAAGCTCCATTTCCACATGTACGCACTTTTTTTGCCTAAAGGTGTAGGTGATGTGAGCAAAATTCACTGAATCTATTTTGCCTTCAGAGCAATCTTCATTCAGATAAGCTGTCTTTGGCAGATGGCATATCTAGTTCTTACCATATGTATTACAACTACTTTAAGGTAGTTGATAGTTACATTTTTGAGAGCTGTGTCTCTATGAAGAACACTTAAGATTTAGTAGATAAAATAATAAATAAAGATCCCAGATAGCTACATATGGGTACCTTAGATGTGACTAATGTGTACACTAATGTGCCTGTTATGAAAATCATTGACCTTGTCAAGAATTTCCCTAGACTTAAAAGATTGTCTGTAGGAGAAATTGGAGAATTCCTACAGTTAGTTGAATTACTTTTCTCTTATAATTACTTTCATATCAATTGGCGAAATTTTCCAACAACAGGATGGGTAAGCTATTGAGTGGTGTTTATCAGTGAGATTATCCAATATTTTTCTTAACCATCACGAAGTATCAGCCTTTGCACAATACCCTGAGTTGCATGACATTGTTCTGAATTATTTCTGTTAGGTGGATGACACCTTTATGTAGCACTAAGATTAAGAATTTTCAGTAACCTTCACCGAAAACAGAATTAATATATGAATGGCAGGTTAATGATAAAATTGATTTCCTTGACATTTCCGTGAGGAATGAGAGTGGTAGGCATAGTTTTGCTATTTTCGATAAGCCCACAACTTCAGATTCCAATATACCTGCAAATTCCATACACTTCAACAGGTGCAAAACCTCCTTTTTCTGTAGTCTTGTCAGCAGGCTAAGTAAAATCCCCTTAGAAGACATAGAAATTGAAAAATAAAAGAATTTACTAAGGGATGTAGCGGTAAACAATAGTTACCAACCTGAGATTATTAACTGAGTTCATTATAAAATTTTCAGAAAGAACACTAAGTTGCTACATGAAATTACCCTCACCTGTGTTGAAGCCAGTAAAAAATGCACTCAAGCGTGGAGTTAATAGGCCCTATTTCCTATACAGTTGCACAAGCATTCCATAAAATCAACACTGAAGTTGGTTTTACTGCTAAAAGTACATTAGCCAAGGCACTTATTCTATTGAGACACACAATCTTTTTTAGAGGTCTGGTATCGACAAAATTAAATGCAGCGACTGAGGTAATGTATATTGGGCGAACTGGTACAACTTTAAAGAAAGATTTCGAGAGCATACAGCTCTGCATACCTTCAAGCAGTATAATTTTGAGGAATCTGCAAATAACAAAACACGAGATTGTGAGTATTGATGACAATTTAGAGATATTACGCATCACTGATAAAGATGGGATGATGGATGGTCTTGAAGATATGGTCATCTATGTCCATGCAGAAAAAGAACACGGAAATATATGAATGAGCAATTGGAATAAAAGAATAAGTTCTTTTTCGAAATTTTTCACAACCTGTTGTGAATAGTTCTGGAATCTAGTAAGGAGTTTATATGGATATCACCTGTGTGTGTTATTTCTTCCCACAGTCTGTCTATCGTTGTTTGTTTATCGTATGTAGTCTATGTGTCTACGATTTAATGATGTATCGATCCTTGCTGTCGACTGTCTTGTTTTATCGTCTGACTTGGTGGGACTATCTTTGACCACGTTCATGGGCTGTAAGTGTGCTCAGTTGCTGTCACGTCTTCATATGAAGCAATTGTATAATGGTAAATTGCCATGCAAAATGGCTCTGAGCACTATGTGACTCAACATCTTAGGTCGTAAGTCCCCTAGAACTTAGAACTACTTAAACCGAACTAACCTAGGGACATCACAGACACCCATGCCCGAGGCAGGATTCGAACCTGCGACCGTAGCAGTCCCTTGGTTCCGGACTGCAGCGCCAGAACCGCACAGCCACCGCGGCCGGCTGCCATGTAGTCAATATGGATTTGATGTTTATCTTGAACTTTTACTTTAGACTTGACTCTTTGTGTTTTTAGATTGGAATTCACGATATCTAGTGATTTATAGCGCTATATGACAAGTGAGTTTATTTGGATGGAAATGAATGGCGAGTAATTTATGCTCTGGAGTAGCTGTTGATATAACGAAATGGGTAGTGGGATTGTAGTAGCCTTGCACCAATGTGGCGTCACTGGAGTTTTATAGTTACGTTGAAGCATTATACTCATGTTATTATACGCATCTCGACACACACAGGATTCCTTCATGATATGTCACTCGATACAGCCTTTTGTAGAATTGTTTCTGTGCTTTTACTGACTCAGTTCACTACTGATTGTATTGCAAAATGTGCGATGTAGTATTTACATTACAGTCGTTCACTTTCTCATAGAGATGATTCCATCTAGATGTAACACGTGTAAAGATTGTTACTTTATGATTGTCACTTTCTGTAAACTTGCTTTGTACGTGCTTTTATACTACATGTATACTCTCTTATTATGCAAGGGCCTGAAGATTGCAAAATTAAATGCCGAAACTGGTTGTTTTCAAAATAATATAACGTAACTTGCAGTATTTGGCTGTCAGTGAATTTTATTGATGTTTAATACGACCAAGTACTAGTTTATACAATGTGTAGTCTACATAGCCAGTGTACACGGTTCTTTATAAAGAGCGTGCAGTATACTTTCATATTTTTACCATTTTAAACTGACCGGTGTTAATTTTACGTATCGAAAATGTTATAGTGAATGCTCTAATGTTCAAAATAATTGTACAGTAATAGTGGTTCCACATGGACTATATGAATCATCAGAGCAAGTGTTGCACAGGTTAGGAAATCACAAAAACTGACGAGACACAAATGATAGCTAAACAAAGTTACCCATGTTTTTAGAAGAGAGGTTTTGCAAGCCATTGATATTCACAAAAGGAACAATTATACATCGATACTGCCACCACCGTCTATATGCGAATTCGAATGAATTGAAAAAAAATATTAAGTCCTCCTTCATACTGAACAAATACGCGGTAAGAGAAGCTATTCCGAATAAACGTGAGTTGAAAACATGCTTGAAATGCAAGAAATAAAAGTGAAACACGAATGAAACTTACAGATAAGGCCAACAACACTCAACTCTCTCATCTAGTAACGTCAGCAGCATGGTCAAGGACCAAAAGAGGCACCACTGTCCACCAGAATGTCTATACCATACCGATGCAGGACCCAGAAATAGAAGAGGCTCTTCCTCTTTCGAGCATTATTTTGGCAGCCTACAGTATCATAGGTTCGTGTCTGTCGAAGCTCCTGAAGGGACACAGATACGTTACACTGTGGTGGAAAGGCAACGGCTGCTTGGATGATCGTGCTCACCACGGAGGTGGTACTGTGAAGGCATGCGGTTCGGACTGGGCAGGCTTGCACGCGATTAATGAAACTATAAAACAAGTCACCGTACATGGCGTCATGTGATTCGGGGTACTCTGACGAGAATGCAACAGAAATGCGAGATGGCCTTTTGGAGGAAACACGGACGTCTTCGTCGACCTGTACTGTATGCAACCGTCTCACGACGATCACTCTGGCCTCTTAGCGTCAATTAGGAACATCAGCACCAACTCCATGGCGCCGTGATGCGTGAAGACAATGGGTAAGACAACACCTGGAATGGAACCATTTTCAAAAGTGATTACATTCTTCACATCAACGAGTGTATGACCTTCCTGTTGCCTGGTAATCGTCATAGACGTGTGCGAAGGCTGTGCGGAAGCAGTGCAAGTCAAAGGGAATGAAGACCCACCAATTCAACAGGGATGCGGAGCAATTACGCTTTGGCCTAGTATCATGTAAGATTTCGGAAGCCTGTCATCACTGTCGACGGTAATTTGAGGGCTGCACAGCTTCTGGACAGAATTTTCCAACGTATAGACATTTTTTTGGCGATGGGGTCGTCTGGGCCCTACTTTAATCAAAGAGTCTACAATCATTTGAAGATAATGCCTAAAGTATGTCCTGTCGTGATCCCGATATGCACTGATGACAAAAAACCGCACAAAAAATATTGTAGAGTAATGAATTTTCAGGAATACATTTGTGTAGGTAAAATATTTAAGTGACTAGCAAGATCACAGGTTAATGTAAGCGCAGGCTAAGCCATTGCTGATGTGAAATACTGTTACATTAATAAACGGTGTAACTACCAGAATGTTGAATGTAAGCATGCAAAGGCGCATGCATTGTGTTGCACAGGTACCAGAAGTCAGTTTGTGGGTTAATGGAGGAACGGTTGACACTGGAATTGTCATCCGATGATGTCCTACACGTGCGTGATTGGAAGCAGATCTGCTGATCGAGCAGGCCAAGGGAACATGTTGACACTCCGCAGAGGATGTTGGGGTATGTGGCTGAGCGTTATCCTGTTGAAAAGAAAACCCTGAAATGCTGTTCGTGAATGGCAGCACAACAGGTCGAATCACCAGATTCACGTATAAATTTGCAGAGGGATAACCACAATATTGCCCCTACTGTCAGAACTTCAGGTGTAGGTCCAGTGTGTCTAGCATGCAGATTAGTTTGGTGCAGGCCCTCAACTGACCTCATCCTAACCAGTGCACAGCCACCACTGACACTCAGCGCTGCACTGGCACTGAAACAGAACCAGCTTTCATCAGAAAACGCAACAGACCTTCACCCTGCCCTCCAGTGATCTCCCGCTTGACACCACTGAAGTCTCAAATGGCGGTGGTTTGGGGTCAGTGGAATGTCCCTACAGAGCGTCTAGCTCGGAGCTATCCTTGAAGTATCGGATTTGTAAGAGTTCTTCGTCACTGTGGTGCCAAATGCTGCTCAAATTGCTGCTACAGATGTAGTACGACGTGCCACAACCATTGGCCAAACACATCGGTCGTACCTCTTGGGTAGTGCCACGTGGCTGTCTGGAGCGCTGTCAGTTTACTACTTGTACGGTACATTCTCATCACCTCCGCTGCGATCAATCATGTACAGTGACTGCATTTCTGCCAAGTCTTTCTGCACTGTCACAGGGGAAATATCCAGCGTCTTGTAGCTCTGTCACACGACCTCGGTCAAACTGTGAGGTGTTGATAATGGCGTCTTTATCGCCTTAAAGGCATTATTGACTAACACCAACTCACCACGTTGAATGTTAAAGGTAACTAACGCGTGTATTTAAGGCAAAGCTGGTTTGCATCCTCATGGCGATGCTGCTAGCGCTCGTCTTATGCGACTGACGCAGAATTTGAATAGATATCATCTTTCAGCTGTACCAACATGACTAACAAATTTCATCTATGTTGCACAACTCTTTCTTCGTGTTGCGATTGTGTATCCTGTTTTCTGACAATTGAAACTTGCTGTTTTCGACCCTACGATTCCTTCACTTAAGTATGCACTTGCATAAGACCTTTATTTGGGTTGTTGTATCGATCCTTAAGAAGAGAAAGGGAAAAAAAAACGTGGGAAATGAACTTCCTTAGATACACGGCCTGATTTATTTTACTGGATAAGAAAATAAATGAAATGTGAGCTCAAGTGAATATTCAAAAATAATTGTCACAATAAAATAACGTCAATTACGATCGTAAGAACACACAAACCGTAACCAGATACAAGAACCACTAACCATGTAATTGAAAGTGAAGGGGAGGGGCCGAACTGATGATATAAACTACCTCGGGACATGGTGCAGAATCAGTGGCGGGGAATTAAGATTTGTACCAGACTGGCACTCGAACCCAGGATATTCTGCTTACTTGGCAGCTGCGTTAACCGTTGTGCCATCTGGAAAATGTGTGTATCGTAAATGTGCAAACTGTTTCGGCACGCTGCCCGGCCTACACACATTCCCACCTGGCGCCAATTATCCGCAGTCCTCGCCCATGTGCTCCATGCTAGATTCCCGCTGGAGGTCGAACAGACGTGAATCTGCACTGAAAATTGTGGATTCGTTGCCCATCGAAGCAAATAAATTAAAAGGATGTCTGGTGTTGGTCTTTCGCGCATATCCGAAAGAAAAGACACCACAATAAAATTATATCAACAGGGCCAAAGTAGGTTTAGGAAAACCAATGAAGAAATGGGTTGACCAGTTATTGATACGGAATGGATCAAAAGATCAAACCTCATGACGATGTCGACGACTGCGAAGGTGATGTGGAGACTGCAGCGATGGAGAAACTGATTATACTTGTTATGATGTACAAGACGATGATCTATGGTTTTTATATCGTAGTATTTTATTTCTATGAAGCTTAGTATTTCACTCTTCACTACCCCTAAGATCTTGTGCATGAAATAGAATGGTGATTCCCCAACCGCTCAAGAGCTTATATAAATGGAACAAAAAGTTTTTGGTAGCTCTTGCAACTGTTTCTAAATAAGTCAGTTTAAGTTTACAGCTCACCATTTGTTGTGTTTGGACTTCTCTGCTGTTGGATGCAGATTTTGGCAACTGTATGTATTTCGGCCTTTGCTTTAAACTGTTGTTTATGTTAGCTCCCCATATCACGTGTGTGTTGCTTTGTTGCACTTGTTCTGTTATTAGTCATGCTGATGTTTCTTATTTGTTTGTAAGGGCGAACATATCCCGTAATGGACCGCCACTACTTTCGGTTATTACCTAGATTGGTTCTGCTCTTTTTCGGTATTCGTAAGTGCTTGTACTCTAGTTCCTCTTCATGCCGTGTTACGCGGCCCCTTTCACGGTGTTTACCACGGGTATGGCCGGAAGCGTTACTGCTCAGTTCGCTTGCCGTAGCCGCATGAGTAACACAGGTGCGCTGTATCAGCGTATGGTAAGTGTTAGCGTCGAATGTAGGAGTTCGTCATATAAGGTTGTAAGCTGACTTTCTGCAGCGCAGCGCTGTTATTTAGTTTAGCTTTGGTTTACTGCGTGACTTCCACCTAATGTCGTTTCTGGCTTCACTATTACAGACTGCATGCATTTCCGTTGGAAATTTTTGGAAAAGAAGAATGTTCCCAGGCAGCGATTTGAAAGTCGGAGTCCTTTGCAGCCACGTACGGTGGTTGTTTGCTGTTAGTTATTAGCGCGTGGACATACCTTCTACTAATGCTATGTAGGCTATAGTTCAATAATCTTTTTCAGTTTCTAAATGTCAATCTCTATTTTTTTAAATTTCTTAATGGACTAGATTACGACTTTTTTTTTTTTTTTTTTTTTTACTTCAGATTTCAAATCCACCCGATGATAAGACCCCGAAACCGTGATAGCGTACGGTGACGTCTGTCGTGCAAAACTTCGATCAATAAAGTATTTTACAACTGAGGCGGATTTGTTCGCCATGAACATGTTGCAGAACAGTTGTGGCTGTCCCACAGATAAAAATTTAAGCAGTAAACTTACTCAGTTCCAAGGAAATGATGGGAAGGGGGGGGGGGGGGGAGGAGGAGCAGCAGCAGAGGGAGCAATCCATTGGGATAGCAAACTACAGTTTGTTAATGTGAATATCGTACGCTAATAGTGAGAAGTTTGTGCTGAATTCCTTCTTTTTACAAAATAAGTGATTTTTATTCGTAACATTTCTAACATGGACAGCTTTTTTTCCCCGCTTCAAGTGAACAAGTAAGCGTTTTGAACTAAGATTCCGGGCATTCCGTCCGTCCGGCCGCCGTCTGGTGCTGGTGAGCGCATGTTTGCTGATTTTTGGAGAAATATCTCACAATTGCGATAGCGTGAACAGTAATCTGAACAGTTCGCTACTTACCTTGTCACGCAACTTCTGTTGACTAGGTGGTTATAATTCGCCCAGTTGAGGTGGTCTTGTTGGGTGTCCTACATAATTTGGTACCTCCACAGGCTGTTAACGGCATTTTGTGCATTTGAGATTTCGGAGAGCTTTGGTTTATGTTAATTTTATGTGTATTACGTCAATAATTAAGGACGAATAGGTAGTCTTACAATGTCTTGTCTTAGATTTCGAGATCCCTTACTGCCCTAAAATTTTTCCATGGTTATGCTTCCCGCAAATAATGTATATAACCCATTATATCACTATGCTATTGATCTCACTGTGACGGTGTTTTTATTCTGCACATGGACCAAATTCAACGTGCAGTTACTTACAAATTAAGAGAACGAGTTGCTCTCGCTCGTCTTGTACTATTATAGATTTGTTCATTGACGGAGCGAGTAGTTTAGTTTCTCCTTGGTTTATAACCTGGCTTTCTGTTTTATGATACTACAACTAATGAACTCTGAGATACAGAAAACAGCTTTCAGAACTTACAGCGAATAGAGTAACAGCACGGTGTGACTCAGGCAGAAGAATAACAACAAATATAAGTGAAAATGCTAAAAATGTAACTTGCAGTATGAAGTTCTGCAAACATTTTTAAACTCCAATAGATTAACTGTGTACTGCCTGGAATTGTTAGGACCAGCCTATTGAATTACTTTCTCCAGTAAACAGAGTTCTGTTTATAAAGTTTACGTGGTGTACATACGACTGGAAAATCACCGTGTGACCGCAAAAGGCACTATCATAGATTTCACACAGCGTCGTACAAACATATTTTCATGTCTGACATGAATCCACTTCATAAAGGGGATGCATTCCTGGGAAACGAGTACTGGGAAGTATAATAAATAGGACTGGTTGCTTTAATTCGTATTTTAAGCTGATATTCGTAACGATTACTAACAAACTGAACGTAAAATGTCGGCTTTTAGCTGTCAGATGCTTTGTTATTCTGTTTCGTCTGTGGTGTTTAATACGTGAAGTCTGTTTTAGCTTAGTTGTGCAAGCTGATGCAAAAATTTCTATGTATTGGGAAAAACAAACACGTCTTCGAAAGCAACCGGCTTCCTGTCTCTCGTGGCAAGCAAGGCAACCAGCGAGATGACAAGATTGGCCACATTAGCGCTCTTAAACAACGTCGGTGCTCCTTTCTGTAGCTGGACAGGCGCGCAGGAGACTCGTGAAAAATCACCGGAAGTCTGCTAATGCGGTGGCGGTGACCCGCAGGATTGATGGTTGCAGCACATTGTGTGTCACTGGGCCACGAGGAGGGTGAGAAAGAAGGGGTAGGCGGGAGAGGGCTACGTATCCACCCGAGAGGGGAGGAAGGGATGAAGCGCGTAGATCAGCAGTTGTCCAATCCGCGACAGCACCTCGGACTACAACCGCCAGCTGCTGGGAAACGTTTGTTACCTTTCCCAAATTTTGTTAGCAACCACTGACTAAGCGGAGGTAAGTGTTCATCAGCGTCTGCCAAACAAGTGTTCTGTTAATCTCATTCTGATTTGTTGTTGTTGTTGTTGTTGTTGTTCTATACTTCATCGGTCAAATTTTAAACCTCTCCTGACTTCACAGATGGTCTGTGCCTTTCTTCTTAGATATTCGTACATATATTTCACCTTCCTCTTGTAAGATACAATAATTTTTATGTATTTATTTCACCCTCTAGAATTATTCTTGCCCGGAGCTGCGATATTTTATTATACAAGTAGTCTGTTCGCATTTCAATCCTTCTGCGTTTAGTTTCCTTTGTCGTAAATTCTTTTCGTAGGTACGAAGTATCAATTCTCGTGAAGAAATGCTGAAAGTGGCTTCATTTCGCATTTCACTCTTGTTTTGCGTTGAAAACGTGGAGGACGACATCTGAGCCAAAATCAGCGACTATTTCTGTCCAGTTAATTGTAGACTTGACTATGAAGGGTGCTTCGGGCGGAATAACTAATATTTCAGGAGTTGTTGTCTCGACTAATTAGAGTAAAACATTCCCTATGATATGGATCCAGTTTTTATTGAATATAGGGATGTAGCTGGTTACAGAGAAGTTTTCATTTCGCGTGTTGGTACTCCAGTTCATACGGGTTTATTTATCGATCGTATTTTTTAAGTTGTGAAGTTGTGTTTGAGTAAACAAGGCTGAATTTTTCAGCTGTGATTTCGATTTGTTGGGAAATTGCACTGTATCGTTCAGGTATTCCACGCATGTTAACACATGTTGAGTGCTGTAAAGGAACAACATCGACCCTGTCCCTGACGGATCGAATCTACCTTTACGCATCTCTGCTTCTGTGAGCTAGCATCGCTGGTGGAAAGGCCCATTATACGGGCACGGTTGTGGTGCCTGTGGGTCTTTAGACGGGAGAGTGGCCGGCACGTATCGAGAAGCCATTTTTAATAGCTCGGGAAAATTTCGTGATTTGCCGAATTTAATTACTCAGAAAATAACATTTAATTCAACGGTTATCACAAAGTACCGAACAGCAACGGCTAATTCAAACAAAGTGGTATTTAGTGAACGACTGAGAATAGATTACGTTGGGACATAAAAATTGTGACTAAAGTACATAAAATCCATGTTACTGCTAGTGCTTTAGTGGGAATTACGAGCAGAGTTATAGCAGAAAGCTCACGGTCACGAACTTTCAGATCTGACTAGTGTGCCTTGAATGTAAGTTCGCTCTCATTTGTTGACAGAGCCGAAAAGTTCGATGCTTATTAATTTCAGACAGCCAAAGTACTGCGAGTATTTTTAATGGAAAAGGAGGAGCGGGTTACACTATTACGTTATGGTATTGATGTAGGGGTTTGATAATAGAAACGCTACTACTGCTAATTGTGGAGAATACGGTTGACGACTTCCCATCTGCAAAATACCAGATTGAAGTGTGTTTTTATTTAACTGTGTGAGACTTGTTGAGTACCCAACAGTGGTACCTTATTTGAACACGTAGGGTAGCAGTATGAATCATGTAAAAGACATTCCGTTAGTAGAACGTAGTGTAGTTGTTCACCAATCACACGCTGAGTTTCAGTTCGTATCTGTGTTCCACATACAAGAATATGGCGGACATTAGATACGCGTGGCCTCTATCCTTATCTGAAGCGCGTTCAAGGAGATGATGGTAGACAGCTGGAATTTTGTCTGGCTAGTTACAGATCGCTGATGTAGGCACTTTCATTCGTGGCGCTCTCAATAAGACCTGTAACTCAAATCGGCGGTCCCACAAAAACACACACAAGCTTGTAGAGACACATTTTCAAGAACGCTTCAGTGTAAATGTGTGGTGTGATAGAGCAGTTGACTTTTATATTACCGCATCGTCTTAAGAGCACCGCTTAATCTAGACGTTCTAGAAGAAGAGCGTCCAGCATTCTTGAACAGGTTACTTTCGTTTCAAGGATGGGTATATTGTTCCAGCATGATGGAACCCCGGCACATTCTAGTCGTTACGTGTGCTTTTGTCACTGTCTTCCTCTTTCTGTCCTAACACTACTGTCTCCTTTCACTGTCAGTGACTCCCTCTTTCTGTCTGTAACTATACTGCCTCATTCATTCTTTCCCATGGCTGGTTCTCGTCTCACTGTCGCGATCTCTCTCTTCCTCGTCATTGTCATAGACTCAAGTCTCTCATCACTGGCTCTTATGCTTCCTCTCGGCGTCGACAAAATCCACAGCCACTCTTTCACTTGCACTGTCATTGCCTCTTTCGCTCTTTCTGTACCACAACTACTGCCTACTATTTTCCAGTATTTACTTTTCCATCTCTTTGCCACTGCCACTGTGTCCTCAGCGTAAACAATCGCGAAAATGTTCGTAGGCCAAATTTTTTTGGAAAATTTTTAAAGGTTGCCGAGGAAAGTAGAATGAGGCAGCTGGTAAGCCACTTCTCAGTCGTTTTTTTAAACAGGAGGGTACTCGCCTTTTTTGTGTTTCTATAGGAGCACTTTTCCGCTGGTTCCTTCTATTCCTTGTTGTAGCAGGGCATGTCATTCGTATGGAAAAAAAAAAAAACTTTACAGGACAGTAAAATTTTGATAGTTTCCTTATGTGAAACTGAAACAGCGCAAAACAAATTTTTTCACTCAGAACGAATTTTACGTGCACACAAAATTTGCATGTGCTTCAGAATTAAAACATGGAATCCTTCTGCTGATAACATAGATACTTGACAGAATATGTACCCGCGCTACGTTACTTCATAAACTGCGTTTCCGTCGCACACCGGATTTTACGTGCGCATTTTACGTGTACAAGCAAGGTAAATTTGAACATCTGTATCTCGACAACGGTTAAATATATGAAGAAAAGTTTCAAGGATTTTCGAGATAGGTGAAATTTTTACGATGTATTCTTAAGATCTCTATTTGTTATGCATTGCGACCTTGTAATCCTCGACTCGGTTTTGGTACTCAAAAACCATGATTTTGCGGTGTTTCTCGATAACGGATAGAGGTTTCTGAAAAAGAGAAGATTTAACTTCTAGATAAATTCCTAAGCAATACACCGTTAAAATTTGACCAATTCTCTGCGGTTAGTTGTTCGTATATCAACTGCTGACTGGGAAAAACTGGTGAAAAACGCTTTCCGATTTTCTCAGGAACCACCCATGAAATAAGTGATGACTCCTTACACCCTTTAAGGCGCATCGTAGACATCTAGTGCAAAGAGACCCACACGATTTTCTCCATTTGCCTAAGCTGGAGGAAGTGTGTAATGTTTAAACTTTGACCCTGTACCACGGTTTAGTTACAGTAAGACGACCCTTATGTTGGGCATACAAATGGTTCCTAGCCCAAGGGCTATCCAAAACGCTTAACCCTAGCTTTTTATTCCCAAGAAAACCCGAGGTAAGAGTCATGGAAAAATCCCGCTTTTATGCGCGCCAGTTTGGATTATGTTGGTAGCGCCCGCTGTCACGTGTGAGACTATTAGTGGTGTATCCATAAAGAACGCAAAGATGACCGCAGAAGAGCTACACGGAGCATTGTCGATATATTTTGAAAATACGTTGAAGTTGGAAATGGAATTAATGGAAATCAACTTTAATCATTTTCCTTTGCGTGATACCTTCTGAGTATTTGTTACATTTTAATAAATAAAAATTAGTTACGCGTTATATGGAATATTTTATTTGAATTAATTAATACTATCAGCTCCAAAAACATTTCCTATTTCTTCCAGAACACTTTCTAAGTAGACAGCGCTACGATATTGGTCTCGTTATAAAGGATGATGATCAAAGTTTATCTCATCAACCCTCCATCATCCGTGGCGGCCATACTTCGTGAACTGCGCATACAGTACCATCGCACGATTTTCTGAGTTACAGATTTAACTTAAGTCTGTACATTTGGTCATATCGCAGAAGCTGATTAGATAATCGTACTAACCAGGTGTGGTTTTCATAGGGAATGTATGTGTTAATCCTCATTCCAGGTGAGTATCTCAGAAACACACAAGAACGAGACCGTGGATTAAAAGCGTTTGAACTTTTCTCAGTTTCAGTAAGAGGACCTGGATTTAAACATGTATCATTTTCATCCGAATACCTGTAAAGTAAGTTAGTGATCTACAATACGTTGCGGTTTTATGTTAACACTGCTTAACATTAACTAAAGCAGTATTAGCCGTTACATTTATGTATGATTGTTTAATTATTAGAACACTTTCTTTACAAGATTAATTTTGAATTCTCGTTTAGTTTTCGCTAACGCTATCTACGGCATCGAGCGTGTAATATCACTGAAATTGTGGCAGCTTACTCTCAACATCCATAAAAATATCCTACATCTTGTGGTATGGAGTGTAACTATCGAAACAAATTAATAACGAAGCTTCCTGGCGGATTAAAACGGTGTGCCGGATCGGGATTTGAACCTGGGACCTTTCCAAGACAAATTTCGTGAAACCTGGAAGATGGGAGATGAGTTACGGTCGGATGTGAAGCTTTTTTTGTGAGGGCGAGTCTTGAGTCGTACTTGGATACATCTGTATGTATTGCGCTTCCCTGGGAGAGGCAAATGTCCCACGTTCGAGCCCCGTTCAGGCACACTATTTGAATCTACCAGGAAGTTTCAAGCAAGTGCACACTTCGCTGTAAAGTGAACATTCATTCTAGAAACAATAATTCGTTTCACATAATACAATGGGTAGGTGAAAACGCTAGCTGTTAAAGTCCGCGTCCCCTAAGGACGTCACTTTGTATGAGGTCGAAATGGAACCAAAATACCAAAATCTGGCATGGAGCGAAAATTTTTAAATTGTACAACAACGTGCTGAACTACTGCTAATATAAACACGTAAGCACGCTCGGTCGACTTGCGCATGTAACAGAGATGACACCAGAAACAACAGAAGAGAAACCATACGAAATATCATAGGTACACAGTAGGCAAAGCTCTAGGATTAATACTACGCATATGTGACCAGAGCTGTAAAATTTGAATAGTTTCCTACGTGGTTTCGTGTGGTTCTTGACCTTCCCGTTTTCGCTACTGGCGGCTTTTTCTATCCCGAAGTGCATAAGATTAGTCCTCTGAATGCGCTGCATGCAAGACATTGCATTGTTTTTAGTAGTCGTTGAGTTCACATGGCCGGCCGCTGTGACCGAGCGGTTCTAGGCGTTTCAGTCCGGAATCGCGCTACTGCTACGGTCACAGGTTCGAATCCTGCCTCGGGCATGGATGTGTGTGATGTCCTTAGGTTAGTTAGGTTTAAGTAGTTCAAAGACTGGGAACTGATAACCTCAGATGTTAAGTTGCATAGTGCTTAGTCATTTGAACAATTTGAGTTTTCATGTGACTTACATTACGCAATATATTTTGGATATATGGCAGCTACGGTCGTAAATACTGAAATCCTTTATTTTACACATCGATTACGGTCACTCTGTGACAAGAGCAAAATTGTACAGGTATTACGCAGGTGTCGGCGTAATAGCTACAACGACGCACCGCTTGTAATTTGACTCTCTTCCTCATAGGCTTGCATAACATTATAATGATAGAAGTCTAGCGATAAATTCACAGTTACAGCTGTTTTTAACGTAAAATTTTTGCTGCGTAATAAAAAGCAAAAGCAAACAGGAAACCCATTTTTCTCTCCCCCCCCCCCCCCCCCTCCCAGGTCCCAGGGCTCGCCTCTCTTTGGCGGGTTCGTGCTTGGCTACCAAGGGGCCCCAGCCTTCGCAGCATTTTTGCCCTCCCGTGCTGCATTTCTATCCTCTTGCTGGTCTTTTTTTCCCTTCCTTGAGGAACGTGTCTGGGGTGTTTTTGGGTATGTTCCGCATTGTCCGTAGCTGACATCAGAACAGTCTCACCACTGTTTTTCTTTCCTTTATCCCTTCTTCGTTCACATTCTCCTATTCTTCCCCCGCTTCGGCATTTGAGGTTCCTCTTTTTCTCCTTCCTTCCTGTCCGTTCCTGAATACCGGACCACGCGAGTGTTTGGGTGTCTCCCACTGTAGGCAGTGTTCAGAGATTCCCGATTCACCTCCCTGACCGGAATCCTCTTTTCTTTCCCTTTTACTCTGTTTTTACCCCTTCTTTTTAAGGCTTGGTTAGTTTTTCTATTCCCATACGTACTTTTTGCATTATAGCAGTTGTACCTTTTAAGTCACAGGTGGTCTTGCCTATGCTGCTTCAGCATAGTGTTGGGTTCGTTCTCTTGCCAACTTCCCTCATTTGTTTTTACTAATGACAACGTGACTGCCCTTTTACGTTTCCCCTTTTTCCGTTTTATTTTTCTGACTATACTGAGATGTCCCGTTAGCAGAATGGAGTCTATTTGAAACAAGGGACTGATGACCTTGCTGTTTGGTCCCTTTAACCTCAAACAACCAACCAACCAACCGGACCACGCATCTGACGCTTAACGGGTGACTGAGTAACGCGTAATTCTCAGCCCTGGGTCGACAGGTGGGGTTCACACGTAACCCCTGGTAAAGACCAGGCCCAGGGAGGGATGATTGCCTGAGCTGCTACCTTCTCAAATATCCAAGTGGTACCTCTGTCAGGTGTTCGGGAGGCGTGAGGCGTGATCTGAGCTGTGCACAATCACCTAAGAAGGTTGCACCCCTTTCTGAAGGGAGCTCCCAGTTGGAAGGAGGCCCGCCATCGGAGATGCTGGCAATCAAGAGGGATTTTCTCACACAGTGAGCCAGTCATCACCTTTGCATCCCACGTCTACAAAACGTAAACCCAAAGAAGATCCAAATTCAAGGGCCCTCCCAGCTGCACCACCGTTCCTCATGGTTTTACGTACTGAAGACTTTTATTCCTTTGCAACGGTAAACCCGTCTCCAATTCAGAAAGGTGTTTATACAGTTTCCGGCCCTGTCAAATACTGCTCTCGTTTATGCAGTGGAACTTTGCCTTTGGAGAAGACTTTTGATTGCAGCTTCGCTTCCCCATGGTATCATTTTCGTGTCGGAAACCATAGAACTCAGAATTCTTCTCGCGGGGTTACTTACATCAGGCTGCTCGATTGTCTGACCGAGGCTGAAATCCAAACGTACCTCTATTATCAGGGTGCCATTGCCTTCCACCAGGCGATGAAAAAGGTAGATGCCTCCTTAGTGCCAACACGCACTCTTCTTGCCACCTTTGACAATGGTGCTTCCATCCGAGATCAAAGCAGGCTATGAAGTTACCACAATCGGACCGTCTGTTCCGAACCCAATGCACTGCTACCAGTCTCATCGTTTCAACCACACTAGAGCGCCTCGTCGACACCTGGCCAAATGTGTAACCTGTGATAGGGATGCGCACAAGAGCCATTGTCCTTCTTTCTCCCGGCTGTATCAACTGCAATGGCGACCATACCACCGACTCTCGAGATTGTCACATGATCCTCAATGAGTGGCTGTCCAGGACATTCGGGTAAAGGGAAAAGTATCTTACCCGGTCGCTCGCAAGTTATTGGCTAGTCAAAAACCCTGTGTTCTACCGCCTGGCACATACAGTACTGTTCTTGCTACATCTCGCTCCGTGGATGACATGGCCACTCAGACATGCCACCTCGAATTCAGTACTCACGTTGTGAAATCCCCCAGTGTCGTGGTAGTCTCGCTGTCTCCTCGTCCAGCTGCGCAACTCTTGCCTGAAGGGGTGAAGTCAGCAGCTCACAACCGGCAGGCCGGAAAAGATAGGAATACTCCAATGACGACTTCCTACGTCCCTCCAGCCAACCAACATCTGAGTCTTCCTCTGCCAACCGTAAAGGCTTGAAGTAGTCCAACAAAGGCAAACGGTCTTCTCCTTCGCCGACCTGAAGATCATCTTCGACGGTGTCGCCATGTGATATCCTCGCCCAGCCGACCTCCATGTCCCCAGTGCGCACCACCAACCGTTTTTCAGCGTTGGACTCCGCAGACCGAGAGCAGGAAGAGGCCGACACTTCTGTAGATCTCTTGGAGCAGGATTATCCTGCCTCTGTGCCCTGTAGCAGTGGGTCTTCTCAGGTTGACTGAGGAGACACCCACTCTTTTTCCTTGTCACGATTCTCTTCCAATGGAATGTTTGCTGTCTTCGATCGAACAAAGAGGATTTACAGCTGCTCTTAGAATCGCAGCGTCCACTTGTTCTCTGCCTTCACAAAACAAAATTGCGTCCTCACGACCGCTTTGAGCTTTCGCATTTCTTCCCGGTCTGTTTTGATCTTACCACCGAGGTCGGTATTCCATCTCATGGGGGAGTCAGGCTGCTCATACGGGATGATGATCATAATCAACCCACCTTCCTGACTACCCGCTTTCAAGCTGTTACAGTTTGCCTTTGCAGTTCGCCTTTCCCTTAATCACTTGACCTTTCCCCTTTGTAATGTTTACATCCCTTCGTCACTGGATGTCACCAGGGCAAACTTTCTCCAGCTTATTGGGCAGCTATCTCACCCCTGTCTGCTGCTCGGTGACTTCAATGTGCACCAGCCCCTTCGGGATTCTCCCAGAACGTATCAGAGAGGCGCCCTCTTGACCGACTTCCTTAATCAACTTAAGCTCTTTGCCTTAACACAGGAACACACCTATTCCCATTTAGACCTATCCTTCTGCATTGCCCAGCTTGCTCATCGTCTCGAGCGGTCCGTTTTCTCTAACACACTCGAGCGATCATTTCCCGTGTGCTATCCGTTTACTGACCCCCCATACACACCCAAATGGCAACTTATTAACACCGGTTGGTGACTTTACTTCTCCCTGGCAACCTTCGACGAAAAAGATTTTCCCAGCTGTGATGACCAAGTGGAATATCTTGCAAACGTTATCCTTACATTCCTTACACTTCATCATTACCACGCCGTGTCCCGGTCCCTTGGTGGACTGAGGCGATCCACGACGCAATTCGTGCTCGGAATCGTGCTCTCCGGGTTTTTAACCGTCATCCTACGATGGCAAACTGCATTCGTTATAAACAGATGCGTGCACAGTGTCGTCACATTCTTTGGGGTAGCAAAAATGTTGGCTGGATTTGATTCACTACTTTTAACAGTGCCACTCCCTCTTCTGTCGTGTGGGCCAACCTCTGACGGCTCTCTGGGATCAAGATCCATTCCCCAATTTCCGGCAGGACAGTTGAAGACGATGTCATTATGGACGTTATTGCTATCTGCAACACCTTATGCCTCCATTTTGCTAAGATTTCGAGCACCTCCCACTATCACCCTGCCTTCCTCCATCAGAAACTAGCGGAGTCGTCTTGGGCGATACCTTTCTCTTCTCCGAATCATGAGTGCTACAATGGCGCCTTTACTATGAGGTAGCTAGATCACGTTCTCACTTCATCCCGATCCTCCAGCCTAGGGCCAGACGATGTTCAGATCCAGATGGTGCAGCACCTTTCTCTTGCAGGCAAGCATTTTCTGCTTAATACATACATCCACATATGGTCAGACGGCACGTTTCCTAAATGCTGCCATGAAACTGTCATTCCCATACCTAAGCCTGGTAAGGACAAACTGTTTCCTTTTAGCTACCGCCTTATTTCTCTCACCAGCTGTGTTCGCAAGGTGATAGAACGTATGATTCATGCCTGACTGGTATGGTGGTGCGAGTCAAGCAGTTTACTAACCACTGTACAGTGCGAACTTTGAGTGCGCCGTTCTGCAGTTAACCATCTCGACACTTCGTCCACACATGTCATGAATGGTTTCCTGCGGAAATCCCAGACTATGGCCGTGTTTTTCGATTTGGAGAAAATCTACTACACGTGCTGGGGGTCTAGTATACTCTGTACTCCTTACACGTAGGGCTTCCGTGACCGCCTGCCCCTTTCTCCTTGAGGAATTTTTAAAAGACCAAGTTTTCAAGGATCGTGTGGGTTCTGCATTGTTGGATGTCTTTATCCAGGAAAATGGTGTCCCTCAGGGTTCGGTACTGAACGTCGTCCTCTTTGCTATCACCGTTAATCCAATAAGGGCCTGTCTACTGCCGGGCATCTCCAGCTTCCTTTTTGTTGGCGATTTTGCCACCTGCTGCATTTCTCCAGAGACCTGTCTCACTCAGCGGCGGCTTCAGCTATGTCTCGATCCCTCATGGAGCATCGACAATGGCTTTCGTTTTTCCACTGACAAAACCGTTTGTATGAATTTCTGGTGGCGCAATTGGTTCCTTCCACTGTCTTTACATCTTGGGTCTGTTGCTGTTCCGTTCGTTGAAACCACGAAATTCTTGGAGATCACGCTCAATACAAAACTTTCTCTCCCCCCCCCCCCCCCCCCCCACATGTCTTACTTGCAGCCCACTGTATGCGTTCCCTCCATCCTACGTGACCTTAATCTTTCTTCCAGGGGTGCAGATCGAACCACCCTCTTCCGTTTGTACTGGTCCCTTGTCCACTCGAAACTAGACTAAGGGTCCTTAGTTTATGCATCTGCCCATCCGTCTCTCTTGCGCCTTCTCAATACTATCCGCCATCGTGGCATCCATTTGGCCACTGGCGCCTTTTAAACCAGCCTGGTTGAGAGTCTGTACGCTGAAGCTGCTGACCTACCGCTGTCCTTCGGCGTGACTTTCTCCTCAACAGATACGCATGACGTTTGTCTGCCATGTACGGGCACCCATTCTATGCCTTCTTCTCTATTACCTCGTGTAGTTCGCTTTAGGCTCTTGCTCCGGCAGCTTAACTTCACGCTACCTGCGACTTTCCCAGTCGATGTGACGCCTTCACCACCTTGGCCTTCATTTGCTTCCTAAGGACACTTCTCCAGCCTCGCTCTATCGCCTTCAGTTTCACGATCTTCGTATGGAACTTCGCGATAGTACCTTCATGTACACTGATGGCTCTCGGACTGAGTGTGGTGTTGGGTGGGCCTTCGTCGCTGGCGCCGTTTTTCGGTATCGGCTTCTGGAACACTGCTCAGTATTTACAGCAGAGCTCTTTGCCATGTATGAGGTCACGGCGTACATCTGGCGACACAGGCTTTTCAATTGCGTCGTCTGCTTAGACTCTTTCTCAGCGCCATTCAAAGTCTCCCACTACTGTCCATTGCAGTTGTACACCACCGGATCTGGAGTTCCTCCACAACAAAATACAGTACAAAGAAGCACTGAAGCAGAGGGGACAGTTCAGAATTTAAGAAGTAATTATGAAGCAATAAAGCCGTACTTGGATTGAGTACCTGGTGGCTCGAGCACCAATGCACTAGCATGCTTTGACTAATACTGTGTCGATCGTCTTTTTCAATTTTATGGTAGACCTAGTGCACGGCCAATCTTCCCATGTTTCAGAGCGAGGTGTAATGTGATTGTTGAGACGTCGGTCACGCTGGTGAGCACAGCCATGGGCCGCGTGCTGGCGACCCTCAAGGCGGTGGCGACGCGCGCCGTGTTCGGCGGCCATGGGCTGCTCGCCATCTGGCAGGTGACCGTCTTCAAGCGCGACCCCCGCTTCTGGTACCTCTGCGCGCCCATCATCATGCTTGCCTTCGAGGGTGTCTTCACACTCACCATCAAAGAGTCGCAGGAGTGGAAGTGGTAAGACCTGGGTGTTGCGCTTCTAGTCCATCAGATTATGAAGGAGAATTTAGCTTTCCTTCGTAGCTGCCAACTACACAAGCTGGAACATTACGACCACCTACTTAATAGAATGGTGGTCCACTTTTAGAACGCAGTACATCAGCGATTCTCTGTTACATGGACTCCGCTATTCCTTGCAGGTGTATGACAGCGAATTACAGGGTGGTTTGTAGGCCCGGAGCTTCGGCCCAGTAGCATCCAAGACGTGTTCTATACGTTTCAGATCACGTAAAATTAGTGGCAAAGACATTCTGAGTTAACTGTCGTGGTTCTGAAACCACAGTAGCAAAGTCCTGTCCTTGTGACACAGTCAGTTATTCTGCTGGAAGACGACGTCGCTGTCTGGGAAGATATCAAGCTTGAAGGGGTGCAGTTGGTCCACAATATTGTTCACGTAGTCCACAGCTATCATCACGTCTTTCACTATCACATGTCTTACGGAAACCCAAGTGTCGCCCATAGCATAATATGGTCCCCACTGGCCTGTACTCGCGTTGGAGTGCATGTTTCGAGCAACCGTGTGCCTGGATGGAGGGAGTGTGTATGGACACGACTATCGATCTTGTAAGTAGGCTGTTCAGGTTTTTATGTTGGTAACGCCATGTAGCGCTCTGTATGAAAATCACTGACTGTGCTGTGTCCAATCTGTGGCTGGTTGGCATTGTTGAAATATTCGCTATTGTAGTGATGGGCAGTTGGATGTGAAGAGTGCATAGCGTTCCGCAGTTGGAGGTGAGCCGCCAGCAGTGGTGGAATTGGGGAGAGAGATTGCAACGCGTCAACACGTATCAGGTCGCTCTGCGGCCGAGTCTTTCAAAAGAAAAGGTACCGTTTCTAGTTCTGGTTCTCCTGCCCTTTCCCCCTTGGCCACTCCCTGGGAGGAGGGACAGGCCCGCCGGCTTGGGGCGAAGTACTTCCCCCGCTATTTGGTCTGTTCTCGAACCGATGGGGGGACGTTCGCCACCTCCAAGCCCATGTTCTTTGTTCAACACATTGAGGACATCTTCGGGGAAATTGAGGCTCTCAGTAAGATGCGTTCGAGGTCCGTTCTTATAAAGACCACCTCCGCCACACAGTCGGCGGCGCTCCAGGCGTGCGACCGCCTAGGGGACATCCCAGAGTCCATTGTCCCGCATCTGGCACTAAATAGGACGCAGGGGGTTATTTTTCATCGGGACCTCCTGCTGCATTCTGATGAGGAGCTCAGGGCCAACCTGGAGCGCCGAGGCGTGCATTTCGTCTGGCGAGTCCAGCGCGGCTCCAAAGACCGTCGCATCGACACCGGGGCCTTTATCCTTGCCTTCGAGGGGGACGTTCTTCTGGAGAAGGTCAAGGTGATGTGCTACCGGTGCGACGTGCGACCTTACGTCCCGCCTCCTATGCACTGTTTTCGGTGTTTGCGCTTTGGGCACATGTCGTCACGGTGTGAGGCTGAGCCCCTTTGTGGCGATTGTGGACATCCTCTTCGTGAGGAACATACATGCACCCCACCACCTCGGTGCATTAATTGTCCTGGCATCCACTCGCCTAGATCCTCAGACTGCCCCGAATATCAGGAGGAGAAGAAGATACAAGAAATCAAAACTTTGGATCGGCTCTCTTATTCTGAGGCCAGAAAGAAGTATGATTGCCTCCACCCCGTGCCGTTGACCACTTTGTTTGCCTCAGTTGTGTCCACTCCTTCCGCGGTATCCTCACCCCTATCCTGTCCCCCCTCCGCCTCCTCCGCCCATCAGGGGGCTCTGCATCTGCCTCCCAAATCCCTCCCTTCCAAATCCTCCTCCCCCGTGGCCCCCGCCCCCTCTGCCCCAGGGGCCACCATTCCTCCTCCTCCTCTCCCCCCGCCACCTGAGAAGCGATCCTCTTCTCAGGCGTCCATCGGGGAAACGTTCCGGACCCCAGCTTCTGAGGTCCGGCGTTCCAAAACGGACCCCGCGCGTGAGGACCTTCTTCGGGTCCAGCCCACCATCCCTGTGCCTCCTCGGCCTTCCAAGAATGCCTCCAAGAAGTAGTCTCTATCCCCCTCTCCACCCCGGCGCGTTTCGTCTGACGCTCCATCTGTGAGTCGCTGCTCCCGGCCGTCCTCAGTTTCGCCGGGATGCTCTGCTGTCAGGCGCTCAGCTGGCCTCTTGTCGGCAAATGATGCTGCCCCTCCTACACAACCAGGGACAGCGGCCGCAGCTGGCGACGACTCGATGGAACCAGATCCGCCTCCCGCCGGTTGTAGCGTTGTTCCCTTGCCACCTGGCCCTCCGCGGCCTTCGAGGTGACCAGCTCTTCCCCCGTCTCGTTCCCCCAACTTTTTGACTACCGATGGCCTTGTTACATTGGAACATAAGAGGTATTCGATCTCATCGGGAGGAATTACAACTGCTCCTCCGCCTGCACTGTCCGCTCGTCCTTGGTCTCCAGGAAACCAAGTTGTGCCCAACTGACCGTATTGCCTTTACCCACTATACCTCGGAGCAGTATGACCTCACCCCTGTAGACGGTATCCCAGCTCATGGTGGGGTCATGTTGCTCGTTCGGGACGATGTCTATTACCATCCCATCCCATTGACCACCCCACTCCAAGCAATAGCTGTCCGTATTACTCTTTCTGCTTTTACTTTTTCAGTTTGTACCATCTACACTCCACCGTCATCTGCTGTTAGTCGGGCTGACATGATGCACCTGATCGTTCAGCTTACCCCGCCGTTTTTATTGTTTGGCGACTTCAATGCCCATCATCCCCTTTGGGGCTCACCTGAATCCTGTCAAAGAGGCTCACTCTTGGCGGATGCCTTCAACCATCTCAATCTTGTCTGCCTCAATACCGGCGCCCCGACGTTCCTCTCGGACTCTACTCATACCTACTCCCACTTGGACCTCTCGATCTGTTCTACCACTCTTGCCCGTCGGTTCGAGTGGTATGTCCTTTCTGACACCTATTCGAGCGACCACTTCCCCTGTGTCGTTCGTCTCCTGCACCACACCCCATCCCCACGTCCTTCGCGCTGGAACATACCGAAAGCTGACTGGGGACTTTACTCCTCCCTGGCGACCTTTCCGGACCACGATTTTCTCAGTTGTGACAGTCAGGTCGAATACCTCACGGCTGTTATCATCAATGCTGCCGAACGTTCCATTCCTCGTACTACCTCTTCTTCACGTCGCGTTTCCATCACCTGGTGGAACGAGGCTTGTAGGGACGCTATCCGTGCTCGACGACGTGCTTTACGCACCTTTCGCCGCCATCCTACGTTGGCGAATTGTATTGAATACAAACGACTCCGAGCGCAATGCCGTAGAGTCATCAAAGACAGCAAAAAAGCTTGTTGGGCCTCTTTCACCAGCTCCTTTAACAGTTCTACTCCCTCTTCCATCGTTTGGGGTGGCCTGCGCCGGCTGTCGGGGATTAAGGCTCACTCCTCGGTACCTGGCCTGACCTCAGGTAATGAGGTCCTTGTTGATCCTGTGGCTGTCTCCAACGCCTTTGGCCGCTTTTTTGCGGAGGTTTCAAGCTCCGCCCATTACCACCCTGGCTTCCTTCCCAGGAAAGAGGCAGAAGAGGCTCGGCGACCTTCCTTCTACTCGCTGAATCTGGAAACTTATAATGCCCCGTTTACTATGCGGGAACTCGAACGTGCGCTTGCACTGTCCCGGTCCTCTGCTCCGGGGCCAGATGCCATTCACGTTCAGATGCTGGCACACCTTTCTCTGGCGGGCAAAAGCTTCCTTCTTCGTACCTACAATCGCGTCTGGACCGAAGGTCAGGTCCCCATGCGTTGGCGTGACGCCGTCGTTGTTCCTATACCCAAACCCGGGAAGGATAGACACCTTCCTTCTAGTTACCGCACCATTTCTCTTACAAGCTGTGTCTGTAAGGTGATGGAGGGCATGGTTCATGCTCGGTTAGTTTGGATTCTTGAATCTCGACGGCTACTTACTAATGTCCAATGCGGCTTTCGTCGCCGCCGCTCCGCTGTTGACCACCTTGTGACCTTGTCGACATTCATCATGAACAACTTTTTGCGAAGGCGCCAAACGGTAGCCGTGTTCTTCGACTTGGAGAAGGCTTATGATACCTGTTGGAGAGGAGGTATCCTCCGCACTATGCACAGGTGGGGCCTACGCGGTCGCCTGCCCCTTTTTATTGATTCCTTTTTAATGGATCGAAAGTTTGGGGTACGTGTGGGTTCCGTATTGTCCGACGTCTCCCTCCAGGAGAACGGAGTGCCTCGGGGCTCTGTCTTGAGCGTAGCCCTTTTTGCCATCGCGATCAATCCAATTATGGATTGTATTCCACCTAATGTCTCAGGCTCTCTCTTTGTCGATGACTTCGCGATCTACTGCAGTGCCCAGAGAACATGCCTCCTGGAGCGCTGCCTTCAGCGTTGTCTAGACTGCCTCTACTCACGGAGCGTGGCAAATGGCTTCTGGTTCTCTGAAGAGAAGACGGTTTGTATCAACTTTTGGCGATATAAAGCGTGCCTTCCGCCATCCTTACATCTTGGTCCCGTTGTTCTCCCATTCGTGGAAACAACTAAGTTTCTAGGGCTCACGTTGGACAGGAAACTGTGTTGGTCTCCACATGTCTCTTATTTGGCGGCCCATTGTACACGTTCCCTTAATGTCCTCAGAGTTCTTAGTGGTTCATCTTGGGGAGCGGATCGCACTGTCCTGCTTCGCTTGTATCGGTCCATAGTCCGATCGAAGCTGGATTATGGGAGCTTCGTCTACTCGTCCGCTCGGCCATCCCTCTTACGCCGGCTCAACTCCATCCACCATCGGGGGATACGTCTTGCAACCGGAGCCTTCTACACTAGTCCTGTAGAGAGTCTTTATGCTGAAGCTGCCGAATTACCATTGCCCTACCGGCGCGACGTTCTGCTGTGTCGGTATGCCTGCCGGCTGTTGTCTATGCCCGACCACCCCTCTTACCAGTCCTTCTTTGCCCCCCCCCCCCCCCCCCCTGCGGGTTCGGGGGTAAGAATAGACCCGCGGTATTCCTGCCTGTCGTAAGAGGCGACTAAAAGGAGTCTCAAACGTTTCGGCCCTCTGTGATGGTCCCCTCTTGGGTTTGACCTTTTTTTTTCCAGGTTTCCGTTGTTAGTGCGTGCCATTTGGGGGAGGACACCTTACGTGGTGTTTTTCTATTGGTCCATCATGCTCCACCATCTTGCATGTTACCTATTGTCGTGTGGGGGGGGGGAGACTACGGCCAACATCTTCTGGGTTGTCTCCTTCTCGCCTTCTGCGCATTCTTCTTCTTAGCGCCCACGACAACTGTGGACCCTTCCAACACCTAAAATCCAGCATGGTAGCCAGTCCATTGTGGTGGGGTCGTCATGTACCCTCTTGGTGGTAGCCCCCTGACCACGCAGGGATCGCACTACAGATGCCAGAGCTGTTTCCTCCCCATGCATGCCAAGGAGTATGTGCCCATCTTGTCTGGGGCATGGGGACTCCGGGCAATGGGATATCGGGCAGGTACCCGTTGCTTTGGCTGGGTGGCGCCCTTGGGGAGAGCCCTCGTTCGGAGTAGGTGGCATCTGGGCGGATGTGGCGCAATGAAGCGCAATAAATCGCACCAAGCTGGTGGTCGCACGGCCACCAGCGTCTCTAAGTGAGGTAGAGTCGACTTTGATGCTGCGCAATATGACCCTCAGACGTTCCCCTCGTTGGCTGCGCCATGGGAGGGACGCCGATCTAGTGCCAAGCGGGAGCCTTACGTACCGCAATACCTTGTCTGCAGCAGGACTGATGGTGACTCCTTTCTTACGACGAAGCCTATGTTTTTTGTGGAACACCTTGAGGATAAGTTTGGGGAAGTGGCGGGGTTGTCAAAAATGAGGAATGGGTCCATCCTCCTCAAGACGTCCTCCCCAGCCCAGTCACGAGCGTTGCTCTTGTGTGATAAACTGGGTGACGTCCCTGTTACCGTCACTCCCCACAGTAGCTTAAATATGGTCCAGGGGATTATTTACCATCGTGACCTCTTGTTGCAATCCGATGACGAGCTGAGAGCCGACTTGGAACGACGTGGTTTGCATTTTGTCCGTCGTGTACATAGAGGACCCAAGACAAACAGGGTGGCCACCGGTGCCTTTATCTTGGCCTTCGAGGGTGATGTCTTGCCCGAGAAGGTCAAGGTGATGGTTTACCGTTGCGACGTCAAGCCATACGTGCCTCCCCCGATGCGGTGCTTCCAGTGCTGGAAGTTTGGGCATATGTCCTCCCGTTGCCCATCCAGCGCTACATGTCGAGATTGCGGACGCCCCTCTCATCCTGATTCTCCATGTGCGCCTCCGCCTGTATGTGTCAACTGTGGGGAGCACCACTCTCCATGCTCGCTGGATTGCCCCGTTCTTCATAAGGAGCGGAAGATAATGGAATTGAAGACCCTGGACCGGCTTACTTATCGAGAGGCTAAACAGAAATATGAAAGGTTGTATCCTGCTTCCATTCGAACATCTTATGCTGCAGCCACGTTATCGTCGCCCACGCGAGCGACGGTTGTCGCCTCATCTGTGCCGCCTTCAGTAGGCCCTCGGGGCCGTGTATCTCTGTCTGCCCCCCTCGTGCCTGGGGGCAAGCCTTCCTCTGTTGCCCCCTTAGCAGTTGGGGGCAAACCCTCTTCTGTCGCTCCCCCCACGCTTACTTCGGGAGTGACATCTGCTCCACAACCGGGAGGCTCGATCCCTCCCCTTCCTTCTCCGCCGCCGTTGCCTCCGCCGGTTCCTCTCTCGCGGAAGGGGTCCCTCGGGGCTCTCCCTTCCTCCGTTTCATCTCCTACCCAGCCGGATGTCAGCCAGTGGCTGAAGGTTCCGCCACCTGCTGGTCGTAGGGCTTCTGCGTCGTCGTCAGCCTCCGACGCTCCTTCAGAGAAGCTCTCCCAGCCCTCTCACCCTAAGGGCCGACGTGAGAAGAAGGAACGGCATGTGTCCAAGAAGAAGGACGTTTCGGCGGTTTCAGCATCGCCTGCTGTACCTAGCCCTGGCTCCGGGGATGAGGTGGAGATCCTCGCCTCTGCTGCGGATCTCGCACTCACGGAACCCTTGGGGGCCTCTCCTATGGACTCAGCTGACTCTCCCCCGGTGGCGGCAGTTGGCTCTGAGGCGCTGTCTGCCTCTTAGTCGCATTCACGCTTTCCCAGTCCCTTCCTGCTTCCATTCTCCAATGGAACTGCGGTGGTTATTTCCGCCACCTGCCTGAGCTCCGGATGCTTCTGAGTGATTCCCCTGTTCTCTGCATTGCTCTGCAGGAAACTTGGTTTCCGGCACTGCAGACCCCCGCCCTTCGCGGTTATCGGGGATACTATAAGAACCATGCTGCCTGTCAACGAGCGTCAGGTGGGGATTGTCTTTTTGTTCACCACTCTGTCTGTAGCTTGCCAGTACCCCTTCAGACGCCTTTAGAGGCAGTCGCTGTCAGGGTTGAGCTCTCGCCGGCTATTACTGTTTGCTCTGTTTACATTCCTCCGGATGGGGAGCTCCCCCGACATGTCTTGGCTGCACTGCTGGCTCAACTTCCGCCACTTTTGCTGCTTCTAGGCGATTTCAATGCCCACAACCCTCTATGGGGCGGGACTGTCTCCGATGACCGCGGTCGGGCCGTGGAGTGTGTGTTGGCTCAGCTCGACCTTAGCCTCTTGAATACCGGTGCTCCCACGCATTTCAGTGTGGCCCATGGCTCTTTCTCGGCCATCGATCTCTCTCTTTGCAGCCCCGGACTTGTCCCATCCCTCCACTGGCGAGTGCATCCTGACCTCTGTGGTAGTGACCATTTTCCCATCTATTTGTCACTGCCCCAGTGTCATTCTTCTGGGCGCCTGCCCTGCTGGGCTCTCCACAGGGCTGACTGGCCGGCTTTTACTTCTGCTGCAACCATTGAGTCTCCCCCCCAAGGTGACATTGACGAGGTGGTCCGTGTCTTAACCACATCCATCATTTCGGCGGCCGAGGCTGCCATCCCCCGCTCTTCTAGACTCCCTCGGAGGAAGGCTGTACCCTGGTGGTCGCCGGTGATTGCTGAGGCTATTCGCGACCGTCGGCGGGCTCTCCAGCGTCATAGGCGGCACCCGTCTCTGGAGACTCGCATCGCCTTTAAGAGGCTCCGTGCCTTGGCCCGCCGTCTTATTACACGGCGTAAGCAGGAGTGCTGGGAGCGGTATGTCTACTCCTTGGGCTCCCGTGTCTCCCCCTCGCTCGTGTGGTCCCGGATCCGGCGGATTTATGGATACCAGACCCCTATGGGTGTACCTGGGCTCTCCTTGGACGGCGCTGTCTGCACGGACGCTGCCGCCATTGCTGAATAGCTTGCCGCGCACTTTGCGACGAGCTCGGCGACTGCATCTTATCCCCCCGCCTTTCGCTCTCTCAAGGAGCGAGCCGAGCGGACGCAGTTCTCATTTCACATGCGTCGTTCTTAAAAATACAATGCTCCTTTCAGCGAGAGGGAATTCCTCGCTGCCCTCGCCGATTGCCCTGATACAGCACCAGGACCGGACTGCATCCACGCGCAGATGCTGAAGCATCTCTCCCGGGACTGCCAGAGACACATTCTCGCGGTATTTAACCGCATTTGGAGCGAAGGCGTGTTCCCGTCGCAATGGCGAGAGGGTGTTATTGTCCCCCATCTTGAAGCCCGGTGTGGACCCACTGGCGGTGGACAGCTATCGTCCCATTACCCTCACCAACGTTTTGTGCAAATTGCTCGAACGTATGGTGGGGCGGCGTTTGTGTTGGGTCCTTGAGTCGCGCGGTCTCCTCGCTCCATCCCAGGGTGGCTTCCGTCGGGGCCGGTCTGCCATGGACAATTTGGTGCGGCTGGAATCTGCTATTCGTACGGCCTTTGCATGACGTCTGCATCTCTTTGCTGTATTTTTCGATCTGCGGAAGGCGTATGACACCACATGGAGGCATCACATCCTCGCCACGTTGTATGAGTGGGGTCTTCGTGGTCGGCTCCCGGCTTTTCTTCAAACCTTTCTACTGCAGCGCTCTTTCCGGGTGCAAGTCGGTGCCGCCTCTAGTTCTTCTTATACACAGGAAAATGGGGTCCCGCAGGGCTCGGTGTTGAGTGTGTCCTTATTTCTAGTGGCCATTAATGGTCTGGCTGCAGCTGTGGGGTCGTCGGTGTCTCCTTCTTTGTATGCCGACGACTTCTTCATTTCATTTAGCTCCACGACTACGGGAGTCGCCGAACGCAGGCTGCAGGTAGCCGTTCGGAAGGCAGCATCATGGTCTCTGACTCACGGTTTTCAGTTCTCTGCAGCCAAGAGGCGTCGGACGGTCCACCCTCATCCGGAACTTTACCTCGACGGCCACCTGCTTGAAGTGGTGGACACTTGCTGCTTCTTGGGACTCGTGTTTGATGCCCGGCTCACATGGGTTCCTCATATTACTCAGCTGAAGCAAAAATGCTGGCGGCACCTCAACGCCCTCCGCTGCCTTAGCCACACGTCTTGGGGTGCGGATCGCTGCACGCTGCTGCGATTGTACAGAGCCCTTGTGCAGTCTCGGCTTGATTATGGGAGCCTGGCCTATGGGTCTGCATCACCCTCAGTGTTGAAGTTGTTAGACCCCATACACCACTGTGGGGTCCAGCTTGCAACTGGCGCTTTTCGTACGAGCCCCGTGGATAGTCTACTGGTGGAGGCCGGGGTTCCCCCGCTGCGGATTCGCCGCCATCGACTGCTCGCGGACTATGCTGTCCACGTGCATTGCTCGCCAGGCCATCCCAATCGTCGCCTGCTTTTCCCTGCCATGGTCCTCCATCCGCCCGAACGGCGACCTAGGTCTGGGCTTTCCGTCGCTGTCCGCGTTCAGTCCCTGCTGTGGGAATTGGGTTCATTCCCTCTTCCGCCTCCCTTCCGGGTCCGTGCACCTACGCCTCCCTGGTGTTTGTCCCGGCCGTCCGTCCGTCTGGATTTGGCACAGGGACCTAAGGACTCGGTTCCGCCTGTGGCCCTCCGTCGCCGTTTTCTTGCGCTCCTCGCATCATTTCCGGGCTGTGAGCCTGTCTACACTGATGGTTCCCTGGTTGATGGTCGCACTGCCTACGCTTCTGCTCACGCTGCCCATGTTGAGCAACGCTCCTTGCCGGCTGGCTGCAGTATTTTTACTGCAGAGCTGGTGGCCATCTTACGCGCTCTTGAGCATATGCGTTTCTGCTCAGGTAGGTCCATCGTGATCTGCAGTGACTCCCTGAGCAGCCTTCAGGCCATCGACTTCTGCTATCCCTCCTCTCCTCTGGTGTCATCCATTCAGGAGTCTGTTTCCGCCATTGCCCGTTCTGGTCGTTCGGTGGTCTTGGTTTGGACGCCCGGTCATGTTGGCATCCCAGGGAACGAACGTGTAGACAGGCTGGCCAAAGGGGCGATCGACGCCCCGGCTTTGGAGATCGGCCTTACGGCTCGCGACCAGCAGCTGGTGTTGCGCCATAAGCTGATTGGGATGTGGGCTGTTGAGTGGCGTGGCATGACAGCCCCGAATAAACTGCGGGCTGTCAAGGGGACGACCGATGTGTGGCGTTCCTCCCTGCGGGCTTCTCGGAGGGACTCAGTACTCCTGTGTCGGCTGCGCATCGGCCATACATACCTGACGCACGGCCATCTGTTGCGTCAGGAGGATCCCCCCTTGTGTCGGTGTGGGTCCCGGCTGATGGTCGGCCACATTTTGCTGGAGTGTCCTCGACTGCGCACACTCCGGCAATTTTTTAATCTCCCGGGCACTTTGGCTTTGGTTTTATCCGCCGATGCCTCCATGGCTGACAATGTTTTACATTTTATCCGTAGTAGTCCTTTTTATGGTTCGATTTAGGGAGGTCCTGCGCCTTTCCCTTTCTGTGTCTTTTGTCCTTGTGTCTGTTGCTGTTCTGGTGTGCCGTCAGACGGTTGACTCTTTCCCTTTTTTTTCTCGTGGTCAGTCAACCAGTCTCCGGCCATTTTCCTTTCTTCTGTTTCTTTCTGTCTGGTGTTCCTCTGTCCTGTTCTTGTCTGTAGTGTTTGTTGCTGCATTTGTGTTCTTTTAGCACCTGGGGGGACGTCTCCTCCCCCTTTGGTTTTTACCTGCTCCGTAGATTTTCGGCTCGCCTGATTTTGGAATGGGGGACTGATGACCTTCGCTGTTTAGTCCCCCTTAAACATCCCAACAACCACCACCACCACCTTCTTCGCCGATTCTCTCGACCGTCAGTACGGGTTGTGTGTGTCTGCCCTGCTGCCCCCCGGAGTCCGCTTCCGTCGCCTGCTTCGACAATTGGATTTTGCCCTCCCTACCACCTTCAGAGAGGGTGAGAGCCCGACACCTCCTTGGCTCCAGGCTCCGGTTCATATTTATCTCGACCTCAGCTCACTCCCAAAGGAGAGTACTCCGGCTGCAGTGTATTGCTCACGGTTTGTCGAACTTCGTGCTCGACTTGCTGGTCACACCTTTATTTACACCGATGGCTCCAAAACTGACGATGGTGTTGGCTGTGCCTTTGTCGTCTGGGCCGCCACCTTTAAATACCGGCTCCTCGACCAATGTTCGAGCTTTACGGCCGAGCTTTTTGCTCTCCATCAGGCCGTTCAGTATGCCCGCCGCCACCGCCATTCATCGTATGTACTCTGCTCTGACTCACTCAGTGCTCTTCAGAGCCTTGGAGCTCCCTATCCGGTCCATCCCTTGATTCAACGGATACAGCAGTCCCTCCATTCTTTCGCTGATAATGGTGGTTCTGTCAGCTTTCTGTGGGTTCCCGGACATGTAGGAGTGCCTGGAATGAGGCTGCGGATGCTGCAGCCGAGGCTGCAGTCCTCCTGCCTCGGCCAGCCTCCCTTGTGTCCCGTCATCTGACGTTCGTGGGGATGTATGTAAGAGGCTTGTGTCGTTGTGGTGGGATGCTTGGTCATCCCTCCAAGGAAACAAGCTCCGGGCAGTAAAACCGCTCCCAACTGCTTGGACAACCTCCTCCCGACCATCTCGGCGAGAGGAGGTCATTGTGACCAGGTTGCGGATTGGGCATTGCCGGTTTAGCCACCGCTACCTGCTCTCCGGTGACCCAGCCCCGCCGTGCCCTTGTGGTCAGGCACTAACAGTGCGCCATGTTTTATTGTCGTGTCCCCGTTTTAGTCAATTTCGTGTTGTCCTGTCCCTGCCATCTACTTTACCAGACGTTTTAGCTGATTACGCTCGAGCAGCTGCTCGTATTCTGCGTTTTATAACTTTGACTGGCTTGTCCAAAGACATGTAACCTTTTTACTTATTTTATCTGCATCTTTGTCAGGTCCTTCTGGTGTCCCGCCCCTATCCCCTTGAGTTTTACTAGATTTTATGTGCTCTAACAACAGTGACTGGGCGCTAATGACCTCAGTAGTTGAGCGCCCTTAAACCCCAAACAAACCAGGAAGAGTAAATTTATAATACTGGATATCATGAACTGATATATGTATTAAGACTTTTGAACGCTATTAAGGTAAATACATTGTTTGTTGTCTATCAAAATCTTTCATTTGCTAACTATGCCCATCAGTAGTTAGTGCCTTCAGTAGTTTGAATCTTTTATTCAGCTGGCAGTATTGGCGCACGCTGTATTGCAGTAGTTTGAGTAACGAAGATTTTTGTGAGGTAAGTGATTCATGAAAGGTATAGGTTATTGTTAGTCACGGCCATTCTTTCATATGAAACGTCCTCTTAGAAAAATTATAAATGACGGTGCTTAAACTGACACACAATATTTTTAGCGCAACGCAATCTGACTTTCAAAAATCCCTACTAAAGAATGGCCATTTTATCCGCATGGCTGTAACGGATCGTGCAGCCACGTCTCGTTGCCTGAGTCAACAGATGGGGACGTTTGCAAAACAACCACCCTCTGCACGAACAGTTCGACGACGTTTGCAGCAGCATGGACTATCAGCTCGGAGACCATGGCTGCGGTTACCCTTGACGCTGCATCACAGACAGGGGTGCCTGCGATGGTGTACTCAACGACGAATGGGTGCACGAATGGCAGAACGTCATTTTTTTCCGGTGAATCCAGGTTCTGTTTATAGCATCGTGACGGTCGCATCCGTGTTTGGCGACATCGCGGTTAACGCACATTGGAGGGGTGTATTCGTCATCGCCATACTGGCGTATCACGCGGCGTGATGGTATGGGGTGCTATTGCCCACGTCAGGGTCACCTCTTGTTCGCATTGACGGCACTTTGAACAGTGGACGTTATTTTTCAGGTGCGTTACGACCCGTGGCTCTACCCATCATTCTATCCCTGCGAAACCCTACATTGAGCAGGATAATGCACGACCGCATGTTGCAGGTCCTGTACGGAAACAGAAAATGTTCGACTGCTGCCCTGGCCAGCACGTTCTCCAGATCACTCACCAATTGAAAACGTCTGGTCAATGGTGGCCGAGCAACTGGCTCGTCACAATACGCCAGTCACTACTCTTGAACTGTGGTATCGTGTTGAAGTTGCATGGGCAGCTGTACCTGTACACGCCATCCAAGATCTGTTTGACTCAATGCCCAGGCGTAGAAATGGTAGAAGTGGTTGTTATGGGTACTGATTTCTCAGGATCTATGCACCCAGATTGCGTGAAAATGTAATCACATGTCAGTTCTAGTATAATATATTTGTCCAATGAATACCCGTATGTCATCTGCATTTATTCTTGGTGTAGCAAATTTGATGGCCAGTAATGTATTGACGATGTGGTTGGGTCAATATGCGAACACGTAGGAAAACTCTGTTGCGGAGCTCCATGTTCAAAATAGAGCGCTGAGTGATGTGCTCCGACACGCTTGTCGCTGTACGAGCATTATACTGTGTTATATCTGCCGCAGATCGCCTCCTATCCTACTTCACAGACGATGCAAACCTGAGACTTCAACGTTCTGTCATGAGGTATGAACCTGCATCATCTTGTCGCCTATTCGTGCATTCGCCGTCGTCCAAGCACTTTTCATAGATGTACAGGAGAGCTGCACACGAAAAACCCACCTGCTTCACAGTTTCTGAGATGCTCGTTTCCAGTTAGGCCGTAACGATCTGCCCTTTGCCAGAATCGCCAATGTCACTGGATTTTATGCCGTGTGAGGAAGTGGTAGGACTGAGTTAAGCTGAGAGTGATTCTTGCTGCTTGCTAAAATTTATTTCATTTAAACAAGTTCAGAGTATTTATTTTTTGATAGAAAATAGCACATTTTAGAAATTAAAAAAGTCGATTAATTTTTACAGATCAAAACCCTTACAAAATGGACAAACAAATCAGGTTAGTAGCTATTCGACAAGAAAAATTTACTCAGCACCGATATGCTCACGTAATAGTATGAAATTCGATTACAGTGAAACAGCATGAAGCATGAGTGCTGCTTCGAAATAAAAAAATTAAAAATACACACACATTCAAAGGTACACACATAACCATTGCGCAAGGAGCAATTCTAATTCAAGTCTTTAAGAGAACTTTTATAATAAAAATACGGTCCAAATAAGCATCACATACAACATAAGTTAAATAAGGAGCTGTTTAATTGCATAGAAGATAACAAAAGTCAAATCAGATCAAGTGGCCAAAAGAACAATCATCTGAGAAACTTAGGGAGTCGAGAACTGACAGATATGTAGGATAGTTAAAAGGCAAGTACTGGTCGTATGTTTGCGTATGAGGCTGAATTCACTCAGTATACACAGCAGCGCATACTAATTAATAACATTTACATAGCTGCAGCACAAGAGAACAACCCTGTCTAGTAACACACTCATACAGGCAATTCCGCTCTCTTCTACTTCGATAACAGCCAGGCAGATAGCCCTGCAGCAAACTGCGCCCAATCTCGCCATATCGCAACTCTCCGGCCAACACCGTCTTCCTTGCAGCCAAGACGTGCAGTTACATCCAACGGTTGCTTCCACCATTGAGCTCTGGCCCTGGTAGATACTCACTCTCCGTGCAAAACCAGACTCCTCGTACTGCTAGCTGTTGTGCGAAGGCTCGCTCGGTGGTGCCTGTGTCGGTATGCACGCGGCGCGGCGCCACCACCGAGCTGGTCAACCACGTATGCCGCTCAGTGGCGCGGCTTTTAACGCGTGGCTGCTGCGTGACGTCTTGTGACGGCACAGGTTTCCCCATTCAAGTCTGCTACGCTTACATACTTGACCAGAAGCGAACACAACCTCCTCATCAGCTGCTCCGTGGACACACACATTACATATGCTGCTAATTCTATCAACCATATCATATAAAATGATAGATTACCTCGTATGAAGTTAAAAGGCTATCGGAAAAATCAACTGTCACTCACATTGGAAACGTCATATGATAAGTTTCTCAACTCGTCAAGGACCCCGTCTATTTCTAATGGGTTGAGGACCCTGGCATTCAGTTGAATAAGTTACTTTACTGGTTGTGAAATCATGGTGTTTCATCTGGTAAATATGAGATTTACTGAGACAATATGCAAATTAACCAAAAACATACTCATTGTACGATTATAACAACTTTACAATGTTTTTGCATGAATAGAGTAAAACAGTGATGAGAAAAACGAATGATTATTAGGGTCGCCACCAACACGATGCTGGGAAATTACGGTTGAATTGCCGCCTGGGCACACAAAGGGCACAAGTGGTGTAGTCAACTGTGATATAAAACTTAGTAATTAGACAATATATGAAAATCAACACGACATACAGTATCAAGAAATAAAGAAACAACCAGAAAGATCACCACCAGACGTGTGAACTTCAACAACGAAACGAGACATGAGTGGTCATCTGAGAACGAGAAAAGATTCACTTTGAAACAAGAACCAAACAGACGAACACAGCGTACATCAAATAATGAATAAGTTGAAATCAGAAGATGGGAATGGAGTCCTCCTTTTACTCTGTAGCGATTTCCAAAGTTGGAGGGTTTCATTGCAAACACGGTCTTGCCGTTGCTCCCACTGAGATGGCTGCTGACGAGTCGACGTGCGCCGTGCTGCCGTGATATGGGCCAGTGTGGTGTGGTTGCTAGCTTTGGCTGGTATGGGTTTGCAGACCTCACCTTCCTGACGACCGGTGGCGGTGCGGAAAAATCTCTTAAGCCCCGAGTAACTTCTAAGTAAAATTTCGAAGATTTTGGCAGAGGGCCGAAGTCAAGAAAACTACGGACGAGTGGTTATCCATCAGTTGCGTCCAAATCCAGGATTCCAAGCGATAATGCCTCTGTAAGTTCTGTTAGTGTTCCTTCAGATCTCGGGAAGGCACCCGGCACAGTCTTTCTAGCCAATCCCAGAAGGGCCTACGTGCTTTTCCGAGGGACCTAGAAATCGGTTAACTAGGTCCCACCAAAAAGGTAAAGATGTCAGCACCAATGAGACTCCTGTTCACCGAAACGAGAACAGTGTATAACGACTTTCAAAAATGGTTCAAATGGCTCTGAGCACTATGCGACTTAACGCCTAGAACTTAGAACTAATTAAACCTAATTAACCTAAGGACATCACACACATCCATGCGGAGGCAGGATTCGAACCTGCGACCGTAGCGGTCGCTCGACTCCAGACTGTAGCGCCCAGAACCGCACGGCCACTCCGGCCGGCTATAACGACTTTCCCATGGCCTGACTTGTATGTAGGAAAGTTCTGGAAATTTTGGTGTGAGTTTCTCATCGCCCTCCCACGGAAAGGGCTGACGATGGAAATCTTGCAGACCCACGTGAGGTCAAGCATTTAGCTTACGGAACAATGTCTGAAGACCAAAATACAGCGGGGCATCGGCAAGTGGACAGCTGAAGATTCCACGGAAAGTTTACTAATAGGCGAAGTTCTCATCCCTTCCGCCACCGTTTCCCGGTTTTCTGCTACTAAAAGCGCTGGTCAGTCTTTGCATTATCGCAGGTTCCGGGAGGATTAGCAATGAAAGTCACGCCCGGCACCTTGTGTGGTCCGATAACGTGAAACCCGAACTTCGAGTGACAGCTAGCTCCTTGAGAACATGCAAACGCTCCAACTGTTCCTGTCCTCAGTGAGTACAGAGAGATGAGTTATCGACATAATTGATAAGCTACGCCGTAATCACTCCTATATTCAGCGTGCAGTACAAATTAAATGCCTACAAAGAAAAACCGAATCACAAAGTAGTAAGAACCTCGTATGCAAATTCAGTACGCAAATAAAAGCAATGTGAGGAGGAGGCCTGAAACACGTCCCTGCCTTAGACTTTCCTTACTGCATCACGCGCCCGCAACGCCGCCAGGCGGGATTCAGTCTTGCAGCGGGTGGTGATCATGATTTGGTTCATCATTGTGTGTGTTCTAAATTGAGTCAGTTTATTATGAATACTTTTTAATGTTGTGTCTGTAGCGGGAATCGCATACTGTACATCACGTGATATGAAGTCAGTTGTTTTACTATGGCGAATAATGCATATTCCCTTTGTATTCCTTTGTCTCAGTCCAACTGTTTTTCCGAACGATTCCAAGAAACTAGCGCTATTTTTCCTGCACATAAGCACTGCAATGAGTTCGATGTATCATCCAAAGAACACTGCAGGCTATTAAAATTGCCACACAATTTTAGATAGTAAATAGTGAAATCGTGCTTACTGTACCCATGCAGCACAGTATGTAATTATTTTAGTACCTGGTTTGGGAGAGCACAGATAGAAAATTTGGTACAGAGCTGAGAGGTGGCATGCCACTCTCTCACTTTAACATCGTCAGTCGGATTAACACCTATATTATAGGTGTTCCCCAGTACTATGTTTTGTGTGGTTTGTGAGTTTTTTACACGAGGAAATTGTGGGCAGAATGTTCTCACAACTGCATGTGTAGCCAGTAGTGTAGCATATATTCGTGGATGCGTCAGAACATTATAGCTACTGCAGAGCGTCCCTCCTCGCCCACAGTGCGCTGATTTCTGCTGCTGCCGTAGTGGAGGTGATGGAGAACAGGAAGAGGGAGATGGACTGGGGAACGTAAATTCTGGCCGGCCGGTGTGACCGAGCGGTTCTAGGCGCTTCAGTCTAGAACCGCGCGACCGCTACAGTCGCAGGTTCGAATCCTGCCTCGGGCATGGATGTGTATGATGTCCTTAGGTTGGTTAGCTTTAAGTAGCTCTAAGTTCTAGGGGACTGATGACCTCAGATGTTAAGTCCCATAGAGCTTAGAGCCATTTGAACCAACATAAATTCTGAGTGCAGCGATCAGGCTGTGAGAGTGAGTCTAGCAGGCAGCACTCAGTGGATCATACCAACAGAAGATCTTCTGGCCGTAGCACTCTCCTCCTGCTTAGTGTTGGACAGGAGGTCGCCAGTTCGCAAAACATTTTACCTGAGCCAGTCGGCAGTCCATCACGAAGGCGGCTAGTTGGCGGGAAATGTGAAAATGGTGGTAAGCTCATAAAACTCCGTGCATTAGAAGCTGGGACGGTACGGATAGTGTCTGGTGCACATGTTCAGTGGAGGCAAGGCTGTAACTCCTTGACGCTGCGAAGTCGGTAGATTCTCTTAGCAAGCCGCAAAAAACATATCTTTCATAGGCAAGACTTACTAGTAATCTTAACAGACTTTTTCAGAAACAGAAAAGTGTCGCCCTGGAATGATTAGACCTCTCCGTAAATGAGGGACTGTGGCCCCGCCAATGTAGAGGTCTTTTTAACGATAATATGGCCATGCTTACCATGAGAACCACGCCCCCCACCCCCTTTAAAGTATCCCATTTTCACACAAGAGAGATTTTGAGTCGCTGATTAGCTGCTCTCAGATTATGGAAAGTGGAGGCTTGCTCTCCCAGCGTGGGGACCCCGGTGCTGTGTCTGGATTGGCTACTAGGCCAACAGAACAGTATAGAGGGGAGATTCAATGAGTTGAGAATAGTTTTATTGGTTTGTGCAATGTGGGGTCGGTTTCGTTTTAGCTAATTCAGCTTCCGTACTGAGGACTGGTGGAAAGTAGTTGTCACTCTTGGCTGTCTTCGTCTTCTGGTCCTCCCTTGGTGCAGAACGTGTCTGCCTCAAATAGGCGAGACTTGTGGTTTGTATATTGTAGTGGTCTAAGAGCTAGAAGTAGCTTCCAACTGTACCCTCAGTGGAACTGCATATCATCTCGGAAATATCATGTGCGAGAGGGTGAACTAATTCGTCCTGAGTCGTCCGTCTGAAGCTTGAGAATTCCAGCACGCTCTGTCGTTCCTAAGAGTCATTGCTTTGGCCTGATCAGCAAACGGATGCCCTTCGCACTGAAATCTGCCGGGATATCAGGGCTTCGATAGGGAAGTTTCCCGCGTTCTGATAATCAGAATGCCAGACCATGTAGTTAGCATATATTCAGAAATTTATAGCTACTGCAGAGCGCCCCTCCTCGCCCACAGTGCGCCGTTTTCTGCTGCTGCCTTAATCCAGGTGAAACAGTTAAATACTGCTGCATCGGCATAGCGTTGTTAAATAATAATCACAGCGTCCTGTTCTCAGGTGAACCATCGTTTGTGGTATATTTTGTGATAGTTG